>NC_137012.1:23085652-23745652 GCF_032717465.1 Coenobita brevimanus
AAAACACACACAGACACACACACACATATCTAGCCTTGCATCACGCCCTCGCAACACATCCCCTTACACACAGTTACTCGCTTCAGCCCAGCTACAGCCACCCCCCCCCCACACACACACATTCACCCTCCTACACACACACACACACACACACACACATTCACCCTCCTACACCCACGTACACATCCTCAAATACATATACACTCACCCACAGAACTTCTCCCCCCCCTCTTTCACACACACACACACACACACACACACACACACACACACACACACACACACACACACACACACACACACACACACAGTTCCCGCCCCATGCCAGACAGTCCACACCCTGCCAGATAAGAGCCTGGACCTTTCACCAGCCACAGAATCCACGGTTGCAGGAATAGCCAACAGAGGCCGTCCAAACCTGAATCTCTCTATCTTAATGGTCCTTCACTAACTGCTAACAACCAATTTAGGGGTGCTTAGTTGAGGGAGATGGGGAGGGGAGATGGGAGAAAAGATGGGGGTGGGGGACGAGATGGGGAGCGGAGAGGAGGGAGATAGGGAAGAGGAGGAAAGTTGGATGGTTCAGAATGAGAGTGAAAATGGGGAGTGAAATAGAAGGAAAGGCAGGGAGAGATTATTTTAGAGACTGAAAATCGAAGTAAAAATGAGGAGAGAAAATTGCAGGAAAGATGGAAAGGGGTGTGGGCAGCAGAGTGGAATGGGTAGCGGAAGGGAATGGGTAGCAGAGGGGAATGGGTAGCAGAGAGGAATGGATAGCTGAGGGGAATGGATAGCTGAGGGGAATGGATAGCTGAGGGGAGTACACAGTTAAGGGCAATAGTGATGAGGCAGAAGTTAGAAGGATGAAAATGAATCTAAATACTGGGAAGGTGAGGAGGAGAGACGGGATGAAAGACAGAGAGGGGGATGTAAAGCCAAGGGTGATATGGAAGGGGTAGAAGAGTGATTGGAAAAGAAGTGAAAATGTGGAGGGAAATGGGTAGAGCAGCGAAGAAGTGCCAATGGAGGAAAGATATTGAAGTGAAGCGAGAATGGGGAAGAGACAGAGAGAGGAGTGGAAAGCTGGGCGTTACCTACATGGAAGAAGCGAGAGAAGAGCCGAAAGAAAGAATGAAATATGGGGAAAAGAAAAGGGTACACAGTGAGACGCAGGAAGGAAAAGGGGAGTAATGAGTAAAGATATGATGATGTCAGACTAGGAAGAGGGAAATGACAGAAATGAAAGATGAGGAAGAAACATGAATGGGTGGATGAAGAGGGGTCAAGGAAATGAAAATGGTAGATTGGATGGATCATGGTGAAATGCGAAGGGTAAACAGAGGAAGGAGTGATAATTGGAGAGAAAGGGAGGGTGAGTGAAGAGAGGAGTGGAGAACCTGGTGAGGAGAGAGAGGAAGGGCGAGTAAGGGTGGGGAAATGGAAAACTGAGAGAGAGAGAGAGAGAGAGAGAGAGAGAGAGAGAGAGAGAGAGAGAGAGAGAGAGAGAGAGAGAGAGAGAGAGAGAGAGAGAGAGATACTAAAGGTGACTCAATGAAAGAGGAAAATTACACTGCTGAATGAACGTAAATAATTGATAATGAAAAATAAAGAAAAGTATAAGATAACATGGACAGGACAAACGGCTTTTGGTTACTTAAAAGAAATGGGGGAGTGACGAAAGGGAAGTGGGGAAGGTGAGAAAGAAATGGGACGGAGGGAAGACAGGAAACGGAAGGGAGGGAGGAAAAGGGAAAGGGAGGAAAGACAGCATGACTTGGAAAGGGAGAGAAGCACGCAAAAAGGGAAGGAGAGGAGAGGAAAAGAGGAAGAGAGATGATCGAACAATGCAATATGTGACAGAACAGGGAAGGAAAAGGGTGAAAGAGAGAGGGAGGGGAAAAGAGAAAGACTGAACAAAAGACGATAGAGTAAAGGGCGGAAAATGAGATTATGAAGCGAGAGAGAGGGAATATAATTGAGAAAGGACATGGTAAGGGAAAAATGTAATAACAATAAGGAGGACAGAAGACGGGAGAATGGAAGAAGAAAGAGGGGAAGACGTATGGGAGAAAAACTTAAAGGAAAGGTACAATAAAGAGAATAAATTTGGGAAAGAAAATTGATGAAGAGAGAGATAAACGAACTTAACCCCTTCCCAACGACGGATTAAAGAAAAAATAAAGAAAACATCCAATAATTAGAGTAATTGTAGGAAACAAAATTGATGAAACTGAGAATCTTGATCTTAACCCTTTCTCAGCGACGTGTCTTACTCTACTCCTGCCATCTCTAGACGATTTAATTTATCTCAGAAATAACTCCACGTACTGAAGGGGGTAATGCAAGGTTGTATCTAATCCATTCAGCTTGAAAAATCTCTCCTAAGATGAATAAAATCGTCTGTACATTGCACGAAAAGGTCGAAAGACGTTGATACAGCTGAATACAACAAAAGAGGTTTGGCTTTGTTAATGAGTAAGGTTATATAAGGCTTTACCCTCACCTGAATTACGGCAGTTTATCCAACATTTTAACTAGTATTTCTATGCATCTGACCTACGTTATGATTCACGTTTCCTGAGTCCAGTCGTCCACACACACCAAAAGAGTCTCATATCCAGCCGTTCACCAATCACACACCAACAAAGTCTGATCTCCAGTTGTCCACCAATCACACCTACACGTCTGATCTCCAGTCATCCACCAATCACACACCAACAAAGTCTGATCTCCAGTCATCCACCAATCACACACCTACAAGTCTGATCTCCAGTCATCCAAAATCACCTGTACTTACCAACACTACGAGCACAGGCCACACACAGGTACACATTCTTACCTGTAATGGCAAAGGTAACATTAGGATTTACTCATAAGCGACACTGTTAAGTCTCTGATACGAACCTGGCATAAAACTGAATAAACTAAATGCTACAGGTACAAGTAACTTAAAAACAGGGTGTGAAAAATAAAGAAATGTCTCCCTTATTAATAACGCATAACCGGGTAACACAGGCTACAAATGTGTAAATCCATCCATCCATCATCCAATCCTACGTTGTCCCATGAGGAGCGTAGGAGCCCTGGGATAGGTAAGTTGGTCCTGACATTGAAGATGAGAGTGAACAAATGAGTAAAGAAAATAAAAAATAAAATGGTAAAAAAATAAAAAATAAAAAAAAGGGGTTGACAATTTACAACCAACATAATTATCTATATTGTGATAATCCACAATGGAATAAAGTGTGATCCACCGACCACGATGTCTTTACTTCCTATTTTCGCTACTTCAGGTGATATGATCCAGCTTTGGGGAAAATCTCGGGCAATGAAGGGGTCAGAAACGCTCTCCATAAAGCTCATCCGCTATGTAAGATCTCCCTAAAGCTTCCTACATTCGTCAAGCGGTACCAATAATATTATGAGAGAAGGAAAAAAAAAGGGAGCGTCCTCGATCTGAAGGAAAATGGTGAAAGGGAGAGGAAAGGGTGCTGATACGGGCTAGGTGATGGGGGAAGTGGGTGGAACGAAGTGGATGGAAGGGAATGGGTGAAAATTCAGGGTGGGTGGGTGGGTGAGAGATGGCCATGTACAATCGGCAGCAATAAATCTCTCGTTTCTTCTTGAAAATCACTCTGGTGAAACTACAATACGGTATCTGACACTGATAACTATATTTGCCCACTGACCAGAGCCCTTTGTGTCCGCTGGTGCATATTTACCACACTGATTTTGAAGGTCCATGGAGAGAAACAGGAAAGGAGCCAGGACTTTTGCTATTATGTGCTACTTTTTTTATTTTATTTTGACCCAATAACTCAAGTCTTTAAAAATCAAGAAAAAGGGAGAAAAGGGTGAAATGGAGGTGATGAGAGTCAAGGGTGTCCATGTACAATTTTGGACAATAGTTTCTTTAAATACTTCTAGTTTCGAGACAATGAACTAAGAAGAAGTAATCAGAAGAGGTGATGTAGCCTACCAGTTCACTGCTTCGAAACCCCAGACGAGGAAGAGGACGCGTGACTACACCTGTGCAATCTGGGATAAAAGTTTGTCTAATATTTTACCTCTAGTACTTCTCACTTTCCCCTTTTTACTAATATTTCTAATCTGACGGAGGCTTGGTATGTTTCTCTGCACAAAGATGACGATTCTCAATGATATGATGAGGCAGGGAAGAAAGTGACGGCCATGCCTTGCGTGTGATGTAGATGCAATGGAATGGCAGGTGAAATTTTGTTCTTGGTTGCAAGTATAATCGTGACTCAATAACAAAAGAAAAAAAATATAAAAGAAGGAGTGGGTAAAAACTGACTGTGTGGGGCAAACTTCTGTCCCTGATTGTACATATAATCGTGACCCAGTAAAAAAAAGAACCTAAAAAAAAAATGAAATGGAAGTGGGTGATAACTGAGTGTATATGGGAGGAAGAGGGGGGTCAGTCCATGTACATATAATCCTCCCTTTTCATTTCCCCGTTTATAGAGGCTCCCCCCGCTATCCACCTCGTTTATCAGGCCTTATCTCCTGCTCCCCTATTTATTGTCCTCCCTCCCTTCTGTCCCCTCAGAGTTATTGGCCGGCACGCTTGGGCTCCCGTTTTTCTGTTTACTCTCTAGAAATTTATAAGACACGAAATAAAACAGCGGGGTGGTGGTGGTGGTGGTGATATCGCTGGTGGTAATTGTGGCAGACTAAGATATGAATACACTGATATTTTGTGAGGAAATAGAATGTGAACCAAAAAAGTACATCTTCAAAACTACTGTAAACTATATAATAAAGTACACCTCTAAAATTATTATAAACTAGATTATAAGATACCAAAACAATGAAGTCAGTGAATTCTTTAATACAGTCCTAAACATCGCCATCTCCACCACAATGAACTAGTGAGAAAATGTAATATGACATCTCTAATTCACAGCCTGTAACACCACCACCACAGAAATAAATAACAGTAATGATAAAACGAAGATACAGTAATACAGTAATAGTAATCATCATAACTTGTTGTTCTTGGTAAGTGACAGATAATTACAAAGGTCAAGCCAAAATGATAGTCATGATGCTAAAGAGGGAAGATCATACATGAGGGGAAGGGAGAGGGGATGAGAGGAGGGGAGTGTTAGGAGAGGAGAAACGAGAGGGGAGAGGAAGGATGAGAGAGCACAGGAGAGGGATACGAAGGGAGAGGGGTACGAGGGGGAGAGAAGGTGAGGGAGGGGAGATGGAGAAGAGAGGTGACACAGGGGAAGCGGAGGGGGAGAGCATAGTGAATGATGGTGATGCAGAGTTAGGGAGAGTGAGAGGGAAAGAGAAAGCGAGGAGAGGGAGAGGGAAGAAATTATGAAGAGCGAGAGGGAGAGAGGACAAAGTGAGACTAGGGAGAGGAAGTGAGGGAGAAGGTAGAAAATAAGGGAACATGCGGGTAGTGAGAGCTGCTACTACAAGCTAGTGGATAGTGGAGTGAGACAGAAAATGAAAAACGAGCATAAAGAATTGCTAGAGGAGGACAGGTGACGAAAATGGGGAGAACCATAGCAAGGATGGTGAGGTACGATGAAGAGAGAGTCAAGTAGTGCTGGGGTGGAAAGATGGGGAGGGGAATGTGAGGGGCGGTGAGGGAAGTGTGATGGGTGGTGAGGGGGGAACGTGACGGGTGGTGAGGTGAATGTGAGGGGAGGTGAGAGTAGTGTGATGGGTGGTGAGGGGAGTATGAGGGACGGTGAGGGAAGTGTGAGGGGTGGTGAGGGAAGGAGAGGAATGATGAGGGATTAAGGGGAATGTGAAGGGGACGTAAAGGGTGGAGAAGGGAGGTGAAATGAGTATGAGGGAAGAGTGAGAAGAGAGGTGAAAGGACTGGTTAAGGCTGAGTGAAGAGAGTGTGAGGGGTTGTGATGATGAAGAGAGATACAAGTGGTGAGGGGAGAGTGAGTGAGGGGTGGTGAGGGGAGTGGAGAGGGGAGATTAACTAACCTATTAAGTCAAGTAACCAATGATGTTATCGGTTCAAAATGGCTGTGTATTGGATATTGGGGGGAAGGGATGGGGAGGGAGGGGAGAGGAAGAGAAAGGAAGGGAGGGAAGGGGGAAGAGATTAAGGGGAGGGAAGGGAAGGGAAGGGAAGGGAATGGAGAGAAAGGAAGGGAGGGAAGGGGGAAGAGATTAAGGGAAGGGAAGGGAAGGGAAGGGAAGGGAAGAGAAGGGAAGAAAGAAAGGGGGGGTGGGGTGGAGTGGGGTGGGGAGGGAGGGGGGAAGGGAGCAACCGAGTGGGAAGGAGAGCGAGGAGAGGGATAAGGGAAAAGAAACTGTAGGGAGAAGTAAGGGAACGGAGTTAGCAGAGGATGGAAGAAGATAAAGGGAAAGTAGGAAAGACAGAAGAGTGAGAGAAGCAATCGAGTGGGAAGGAGAAAAATGAGTGGGAAAGAAAAGTCAGGGAAGAGTGAGGGAGGGGAGTTAGGAAAGAATGGCTGAGGGAAGAGTAGGCACAGGTAGATAAGGGGAACTACGGAAAAGATTAAGGACAAAAAGTTGACAATATAGTGATGACGTGAAAAAGAAGGAAGTTGGAAAACAAGAGAAAGAGAAAGTGGAAAGCCAGGAGACCAGGAGATGCCACAGTTCTGGGGAAAGGAAACACACACACACACACACACACACACACACACACACACACACACACACACACACACACACACACACACACACACACACACACACACACACACATTCCCCTCAATCTTTATTATTATTACACACATAACCATAAAAAAAAAAATACAAGTAGAGTAGCAGCAGCCAAACCCACACTGAGAGGGAGCAAATAATTTAGTGAAGACTAGAGCTCAGTCCTCACTCTCCTTGATCCAAAAATAGAGCCCACTTTAAATATTTCCCCCACTCGCACCAAACCCTTAAATTGCAAACCACATCTAACCCCCTTAAACCCATTACCTCTACCTAAATATAGAACCCTACCTAAAGCTCCCTCATCAACCTTCTAATCAAAGACAGGTTGTACAGTTTCGCTACCGTTAGACAACAGGTAAGCTCTACGTGCTCAAAAAGGTACCTGAGTGCTGAGAATTTCCCGGCAGCCAAATAAATCATCTCGTGTTTACCTTCTATAGAAAATGCGTCTAAATGGTACAGAACACTCAAAGGATTCTACCCTATCCATTGACTACTTAAAGGATTCAACCCTATCCATTAAATACTTAAAGGATTCAACCCTACCCATCTAACACTTAAAGGATTCAACCCTACCTATCGAACACTTAAAGGATTCAATCCTACCCTTCGAACACTTAAAAGATTCAACCCTATCCATACCTGCCCCTAAAATTTAACACTCACTCACCCTTTTAGCACCTCAACAAGAAGTCACCTTTACCTGTGAATTAAGCCAAACCCAAACTACTTTCTTGTCCACGTAAATCCATGCCCAATGAATCTCTTAAATACAGAGCCACCATCCTCCTATATCCCTTATACCCACTCCCAGTCCCTTATACCCACTCCCAATCCCTTATATCCACTCCCCACATTATATACTTATTTTGGACTACTTATATACCACTCTCAGCCCCTTATACCCACTCCCAATCCCTAATATCCACTCCCCACATTATATACTTATTTTGGACTACTTATATACAACTCTCAGCCCCTTAAACCCACTCCCAACCCCCTATTCCCACCCCCGACATCATATACTCACCCTGAACTACTTATAAAACATTCAACCCCTTATACTCACTCTCCACTCACCATACACCCACTCCCCACACCATATACTCACTCTGAACTTCCACTCTCAACCTCTTATACCAATTCCCAACCCTTTATACCCACTCTCAACACATACCCACTTCAGCTCCCTAATACCCACTCTCAACCCTTCATACCCACTCCCAACAATTTATACGAACTCTCAACCCCTTATGCCCACTCTCAACCCCTTATATCCACTCCCAATCCTTTATACGAACTCTCAACCCCTTATGCCCACTGTCAACCCTTTGTACCCACCCTCAACCCTTCATACCCACTCTTAAATCCAACAGAGGCGCCATCCCCTTCCCCTCAGTTTGGCCTGGTGTGAGCGGCGTCGGGATGGAAAACAGGGAAGGTGGCAGGGGGTGAGGTGTTTGCCCACATTTTCATTAGTTGGATTGACTATGCATTAAGGATATTGCTTCCCGCCCCTGGAACACCTTCAGACAATTACGGAACCTTTTTTTTTTTTTTTTTTTTTTTTTTTTCTTACGAGGGCGCGTCATTTGCTGGAGAACCCCCCCCCTCACCCCTCCCTCCTTCCTTGCTGATGAGGTTGTCGCAATAGCTCTTCCTCTCCTAGTCGTTCTCTTTTCTTTCTAGTATTTATTTTTTTATCCTCTCTCTTTCTCTCTCTTTCCCCCTCCCTACCCTCCTCTCTCCAGTCCACACCTCTAATCCATCTGACTCCTTCCTCCTCATCTCTTTAATAACTTGCTTCCCTTCCCAATTCCATCTGCCCCTCTCAACTTACCTCTCTATACTTTAATATATTCCCACATTTCTTCTATGGCCCATTATCGTCTCCCACAATTTCTGTCCTCATCCAGCATGTACTCCATTATTTCCTACTTACTAAATGTCGATTCTTGTGGTACTATTCACTCCACATCCAAGCTATCTTTCCATTCACACACCTATCCACCTATCAAAGGCTTTACATCCTCGGCGTCCCTGTTATCATCTCTCCAGTAACATCTTCAATCCAGAGCTTCCTTCACCTTGTCCGTCACATACCACATCCAACATCCATTTCCCCATAATTCATCAAACTAGTCGCCACTTCACATCCGTCCTCCTATCCTTTTACAACATCGGATCTGCTATCGTAATCTTTAGCTTGTCCTTCAGACCTTATCTCCCTCACTTTCAATCATTCATCCGTGCAATCTCTTTCTAATTTGATTTTTCATCTAACCCTCCATCTTCTCGTCATTCCTACCAAACTTCCTATCCCATCAACCAATCGCAGCTCCAGCTCCTCTATCCATATATCCATCCCACAGTTCGTAGCAAATATTCCGCCTCATCATCCATTCCCTAGTCATCCATCTATCCATCCATCCAACTGTCTTTCCCCAGCCCATCACGTGACCTCCCAAACAAGCAAGGGGGTGGGAGAGGAAGCGAAATTTGAGCACAGATGAATGACACGGCCTTCCTTCGTTAAAGCCTCAATCCATTCATAAATTCTATCAAGCCTTATGTCTGTTCAGTCACTCAGCCATATAAGTCTTTCATCCTTCCATTATTTCCAGACCTTTCCATCTAAGTATTATTTCACTCATACCATTCATCCATCCATCCGTCCATCTATCCTTCATTCCCACATAATCTTTCCATCTATGCACCCATTCACCTAAACCATCCATCCATGTATCATTCCCAATTAACCTTCCCAACTAAGCACTCCTTCACTCAAACCATCCATCCATTCATCTATCCATACATCAATCTCCATTCATCCAACTCCCAAAACTTTCATATAAACCATCCACTCACCAACTCACCAGCAATCTGTCCAGCCACTCAGCACTCCCTCCCTATCACCTTAACTCCTTCCCCAACTCATCACACGCCCTCCCCAACGACTATCTCACTACAACTCCTTCCCCAACTCACCACACGCCCTCCCCAACGACTATCTCACTACAACTCCTTCCCCAACTCATCACACGCCCTCCCCAACGAGCCAGGGGTTAGGCCAGGCAGCGGCAGGATTTGAGCACCGAAGAGGGACAAGGGACGGCCGTAAATCCCCACCCTCTTGTCTCTCTTTTATACCAAGGACAAATTGAGGCCACCATAAAATTTCAATTCGGGCGGCACATCTTGGGGAGGTGGCCTGGGGTGTGGCTGGCACGGCCTCTGGGGGACTGGGGAATGGGTGCCGGGAGAGACATACACACACACCCGCCTATTGTGCTGGGGAGGGGATGCTGGGGAACGGTAGGAAGGAGGGGGATGAGGGGATAGGGAGAAATGGGTGGAGTGAGGAGATAGGGAAAAGTTGGAGTGAAAACAGTGGATGAGGGATACGGAGGAATGGGTGGATGGAGAGAGGAGGTGGGGGCATACATACCCTGCTATTGTGCTGGAGAGGGGGTGGCGGGGAATGGATGAGGAAGGGTAGGAGGGAGGGGTGGAGAGGGGGAGGACAGAAAGGAGGCGGGAGGATACTGCATAGGGATAGAGGCATACCAGAGTATTCTTATCCGGAGACAGGGTGGGGAAAGGATGAGGATGAGTCGAGGGGTAGGAAGGAGGGGTAGGATGGGTAGGATTAAGAGGGAAACACAGAGATATACACAGACACATCCAGCCACGGTTGTCTTGAAGGAGATCTGGAGAGGGGCAATGAGGGGAAGGGTGGGAGGGGGAGGAAGGGATGAAAAAGATGAATTGAAGGGAAGTGGTACACAAATACTTACTGAACCATCGCTGTTGTGTGGAAGGGGGATGAGGAAGAAGACAGAGGGGAAAAAGAGAAGTGAGGAGGGTGAACAGGTTAGAAAAGAGAACATATAAGGGTAGAGATAGAAATAAACACAAACGGACAGAGATAGACAGATAAAGACAGGCAGACAAATAAACACACACACACACACACACACACACACACACACACACACACACACACACACACACACACACACACACACACACATCGATGTCTGAGGGTCACTGGGGTTGAGTAGATGGGTAATGGGTTGAGGGAGAGGAAGAGAAGAGAAAGGGATAGGAACGGAAAGGAGGAACGGAAAGGAGGAAGGGACGGAGGAGGACAGGTGTGATGAATTAAATGAAGAAAATATGAAAGGGATACGGGGCGACAGAGAAAATAAAATTAAAAATAAGGGACGGAATTAGGAACGGGCAGTAAAGAAAGGACTAATATACGAAATGGGGGATAAAAAAGAAGAGGAAGTGGACAAACGCTTCTTTTACGACTCAGTTCATTTGTTTGATAATCTGTCTATTCCACTATTATTAAGCTAGCATGCACAAGAACTTTTATTAGCTGCCAATTCACGAATCTTATTTATCTGGGCACTCTCATCTTTTCATCAGTAACTTGCCCTTCCTGCCCTAAGTTCAATTCTCTATAGGTATAACAGCAAGAACATATACATTAGAGGAAAATGAACTAAGTACAACCAAATGAGGGAACGATGAAAAACAAGGAAAACTAAGAAGAAAAAGGGACCAATTGGACAACCAGCAGAAAAGGAGAAAAAGTGAGATCAGGGAAGAATGAAAAGGGAAATAAAACCAGTGCACAGAGAGAAGGGGAGAGAAAGAGAGAGAGGAAAAGAGGTGAAAGAGAGCGAGAACAAGATGTGACACTGGAGCAACCAAAGGGCGGTAAGCAATAAGACAAAATGACACGCAGAGCAACAAGAGTGGTAAACAAGACACGCTGGAGGGAGCAGAGAACACGGAAGGAAGGAAGAAGCGGGGGGGATGGAGAGGAAGAGAGGGAAGAAGGAGGGACAGAAGGGGGAGGAGGGGAAAAGGAGAGGAAGGGTAATGATAAAACGGTGGAGGAAGGGAAATGGGCGGGGGGAAGAAGAGGGTAAAAGGGAGAGGAAAGTGTGGGAGGAAGGGTAAGACAGAGAAAGAGGACAAAGGGATGGGGAGGGTAAGAGGGAGAGGGGAGGTCGGAAAGATGGCGTGGAGGGGAGGAGTCAGAAGATGGGAAAGCAGGGAGGGGATGAGCGAAGGGATAGATGAAAGGACGGGAGTGTGGGAAGAGGGGTGAGGGAGGGGAGGAAAAGCTGACGGGATGGAGGAAAGAATAAGAGGGAGAGTCGAAGGAAGGAGGGAATGGGTGGGAAGGTAAGGATCAGAGGACAAGGAGGAGGGGAAACGAGGGATGAGGGAAGGGAGAGATGAGAGGATAAGATGGAAAAAGGGGAGAGGGGTAAGAAGGCAAGGGAAGAGTGGAAAAGGACTAAGAGTAAGAGAAATGGTAGGGTCAGGGTCAGAGGAAGAGGGAGGGTGGGAAAGGGGGGAAGTGAGGAGAGTAAGAGGGAGAAGTGGTGGTGGGGAGAGGAGAGGACAAGAAGGCAAGGGAGGTGCGGAAAGGGACTAGAGGAGCCAAAAGGGAACATGCTGAACAAGGGACTGAACAAACGAAGAACATGAAGCAATGGGAGGGAAGAGCAGAACACTGGGAAATAAACCGTACAATTAATCAGAAGACAAATAAACAAGGGGTGTGTAGGGGGTAAGGGGTGTGTAAGGTGTAAGAACTATGATGTGTCAGAAGGGAATAAGCTGAACATTAATACCTGGCACTGTTTCCAGAGTGTACCAGAGCTGTTGTCGTTGACCGTACCTGAATAACTCAAGACGTAAAAAAAAAAAGAAAGTATTAGTCTACTCCCTTTAGCCCTGGGATGTCTTCTTCATTTATTCTACCTTACGTTAAACTATACGCTGGTCACCTTAACTTGGTCCAGCTTTTCGTCCCTCTGCGGCTTATTCTACGTAGCCAAGAGACAGAAAAAGAAAATACGACACTAAATTCTATCCATGGCTCTTCGTAGTTCTAATGCTAAGCTGTTTTCGTTACTCAGGGTTCAAGATGGAGAGATGGTAGTGTTTGGCCAAGTTAAATTAAGAAGTTCATTCAGCTGGTAACCCTCCTCGTAGTGAAAGGGTTAATGAAGGACGTATCTAACCCCTCCAGTTCAAGTCTCACCAGCGCTCAATGTAACCATCTGTCACCATCTGGATACATCAAGAATTTAACGGGAAGGAAAACGAGCACTGGCGAAAGAAACTATGAATAATTGCCACAAAACAGAGTTAAGAAGTTACACACACACACACACACACACACACACACACACACACACGCACGCGCGCGCGCACACACAAACACAAAGGCTAAGACTGAAACAAATCACACGAGAATATAATAACCAAAGGAAATCAGTAAACAGACAATATAATAGAAAAATATAAAGACTAACAGAGTAAAAATTAACTAAAATTCATTGCAGACAGACAGACAGACAGACAGACAGACACACACACACACACACACACACACACACACACACACACACACACACACACACACACGTACACAAAACCAACCAGCCACGACACACCACCCCTCCCCCCTAAAACAAAAAGAAATACAATGAAGCAACCAAGGAACAAGGAACCAGAAGGCAAGGAGCAGGGAGCAAGGAGGGAGCGGGAGGGGAAGGGAGGGAGCAGCAGCAAGTTTTATGTGCAATTTGGGAGTAGCGGGCCCACCGTTTTAAATTCGGGCCACAAGGAAACCATTCTCCCTGCTGGCACATTGTTTGGGGTGGAATGGGGTGCGGGGCCTTCCTTGTCTTCATGTCACGTGGGGAGCAATGGGGAGGTGGGGAGATGGGGATTAGTGCAAGCTGGGGGTGGAAGAGGGACTGGACTGTGTGAGTGCAGCCTTTCTTGTTATGTCACGTGGGGAGCACTGGGGAGATGGGGAGGAAGGGGAGGAGAGATAGGGAGAAATAAGAGCCGGGGCTGGAACGGGGACAGGCCTATATGAGTGGTGCCTCCTTTGTCTTCATGTGGGGAGCAATGGGGAGATGGGGTGGGGAGATAAGGATAAGGGGAGGAAAGTGAAGAGGAAGGGAGATTGATGGGGGACGAGGGGTAATAGTGGGGTGAAGGAAGTTGTATGGGGATGGATAAAAGCGGTGTTGAGTTTTCCTTGTTTACATATCTTCAAGTGGGAAGGACCTGGGGAGATGGGGAATGATGGGGTGATGGGGGATGAGGAGGACAGATGGGGAACAAAGGGGACGGAACTAAATGCATGGGAGAGGAAATGAAATAGGTAAGGAAATGGGAGAGAGGGGGAAGGAAATGGGACAGAAGGGGAAGGAAATGGGAGAGGAAGGGAAAGAAATGGAGGAGAAGGGGAAGGCAGTGGGGAAAAGGAGTGGCGGACCTGTGGAATCAAGAAGGGTTTTCCTTGTCTTAGAGTCACGTGTAAGGGCCTGGGAGGAATAAGGAGATGTGGAGAAGGGGAGGGGGGAAACTGAGGAAGATGCTAGGTGGGATAGACCTGGGTAGAGAAGAGGTATGGAACTAAATAAATAGGGTCCTTCTTACCACGTGGGGAAGATCTATGGGGCTGAAGGATGACAGGTTAGAAATGGGGATGAGAAGGAGGGGAAGCTGGGACGATGATAGGATAGGGAAGGGAATGGGAAGGAAGGGAGATGAGACGATGATAGAGAAAAGGGAATGGGGAGAAGAGGAAAGGGAGTTGGCACATTGGTAGGATAGGCAAGAGGTAATGAAGATGGGGAAGAGATCAGTTGGGGTAAAGATGGTTGGGAGAAAAGATAGAAAAATAAAGAAGACAGAATGGAAAGACGGGTTAAGCGAAAAAAGGGATGGGGATAAGGAAGATGGAGATGATGTAGGGAAATGGGAAGATGGTGGAGGGAAAATGGGGAGATGGGGTTGGGAAATGGGAAGATGGTGTGGGGGAAATGGGAAGATGGTGTGGGGGAGATGGAGATGGTGTGGGGAAGTGGAGAGACGGTGTAGGGAAATGGGGAGATGGTGTAGGGAAATGAGAAGGTGGGGTAGGGAAATGAGAAGGTGGGGTAGGGAAATGAGAGATGGAACAGGGAAATGGAGAGATATTGACAAAATGGGACGGGAAGATGGGTAGTAGGGGTAGGGAAAAAGAGCACTGAAAAAAGGGTTGGGATGAAGGAAAATAGGACGATAATGAAGACAGAAAAAAAAGGGGTAACAATGAGGAAAATTAAGAACACACAGGAATGAGAAATAGTTAAGATAAAGTGAGAAAAAAGAAACAAAAACAGGGAGCAAAGAAAGTAAACCACTGCGTCAAGAGTGCCCATAAAACACACACATGCCCTACCCTGACCTCTGACTCGGGCTGCTGACCTTGACCTTCGATTGATCCACACTAATATCTAATAATTTCTTTCCATTCCCACACACGAAGTATGGGTCAAGTGTGATTTAAACCACGTCAGACATTCATAAGGTATTTTGCTATCATACATACATACATACATATACAGACACATACATACATATACACATACATACATACATACTGTACATATATACATAACAGCTAACTTCTTCGGCATCACTAATAAGGGAGAAAGGGAAAATTTAAAAGACGGTGTTGCATAAATGAATGAGAGTAAAAAGGGAAAGAAAGATAAAGAAAACACAAACGAACACGAAAATGATAAGAAAATGAAATGAAATGAAAAAATAAGATAAAACTGAAAAAGGATAAACGAAAGAATATCCCGGACAATCTTTTCCTTTCTTCTCTGCTATCACAAAAGCCGACACCAATACTACTACTACTATTATTACTACTACTACTACCACCACTAATAATAATAATAATAATAACAAACACGCACTTAAGAAAATACCATTACTGAGCAGCACAAACCTAACTGCTTTCCTAATTACCATAGTCATACATATACAATAAAAAAAAAAAAAGGTACAGTAAGAGAGCATATGGCAAAAAAAAATTGAGAGTAGTAGTAAGGATCACCACCATCATCATCAACAACATCATCATCATCATCATCATCATCACCAGATTTCCTAACAATATATGAAATGGAGAGGTAGTACAGACGGACAACCGACCAACAAACAACAGGCGTCAACAAACAAACAAAGAGTAAACAACAACAATTCAAGATGGCGCACCGTTGTCCAGGCAATTTCGTCTGGGCACATGAGTAGGGATCGACGTTTGTCCCTCCCTCCCTCCTTCCTTCCTTCCCTCTCTCCTTTCCTTCCTTCCTTCCTTCCCTCCCTCCTTTCCTTCCTTCTACTTTACTCCTACTCTCTGCCCAATCTTCCATCTCTTCACTTTATTCCTTGTCCCTTCCCATCTATGGTCTCTATTGGCCAATTCCTCCACTCCACCATCTTTACTCCTTTTGATTTCCTTCTCCTTGCTCCCCCTCCATCCTTCCTTCCCCTTGCTCTCCTCCCTCCATCCTTCCTTCCCTTTGCTCCCCTCCTTCCATCCTTCCTTCCCCTTGCTCTCCTCCCTCCATCCTTCCTTCCCCTTGCTCCCCTCCTTTTATCCTTCCATCCCCTTCACTGTCCCTCTCTCCGATCGTTTTGCTTTCTTTCCACTTCATTCCCCATTTCCTCTCATGTTTTCTCATCTGACAACTCTATTTTATCTTCGTTTCCTTATCTCTCATAATCTCCATCTCTTGTCTGTCTGTCTGTCTGTCTCTCCTCTTCTTTCTCTTCCTTCCTCTTTTCCCCTACATCAGTCCATCCTTCTCACTCTCCTCTGACTCCTGCCCTTCTTCACCTCTCCTTCCCTTCCTCCTCTCCCTCCCTTCTCCTCCTTCCCTGTGTCATTCGCTCCTTCTTGTATTCTTCTAATTTCTTCCCTTCCTCCTCCTTCCCCTCTCTCTCCTCCTCCTCCTTTTTCCCCCCACATCATTCTTTCCTTCCTGTGCTCTTCCCTCTCCCTCTCCTCCTATCTTCCTTTCCTGCCTGCCTGCCTACCTACCTCCCTCCTTCCTTCCCTGCCTTCCTACCTCCCTCCTTCCTTCCCTGCCTTCCTACCTCCCTCCTTCCTACCTACCTCCTTCCCTATCTGCCTGCCTCCCTCCCTCCTTCCTTCCCTGCCTGCCTGTCTGTCTCCCGCCTTCCTTCCCTTCCTGCCTATTTCCATCCTTCCTTCCTTCTCTGCCTGCCTTTTTACCTTCCTCCTTCCTTCCCTGCCTGCCTATCTCCGTCCTTCCTTCATTCCTTGCGTGCCAGCCTCCTTTCTTCCTTCCCTGCCTGCCTCCCTCCTTCCTTCATTTCCTGTCTGCCTCCCTCCTTCCCTTCCTCTCTGCCTCCCTCCCTACTTCCCTTCCTGTCGGCCTCCCTCCTTCCTTCCTTTCCTGCCTGCCTCCCTCCTTCCTTCCTTCCTTCCCTCCCTCCCTCCCTCCCTCCCTCCTTCCCTCCTTCCCTCCCTGCCTGCCTGCCTCCTTCCTTCCCTACTCCCAGCTGAGCCATTTCCCACCGCCGGAATGAGGTGTTACTTTTCATTGCTTTTTATTGCAAGGCGGAGACAAATTGAATCCTTTTATTGCCCCGGCTACCCCGAGATCAGATCAGTCTCGGGATCAGCCTAAGGGGGGGAGGGGGTCAAGGATCATCAAAGAAATGGATATGATGACATATGGAATGGTGAAAGAAAATGGAGAGGAAATAAGGACATAGTTTGAAGATATGGAAAGAAAAGAAAGATAAAATACGACTGAAGCGGGTAAGGATTATTTAGGAAGTGGATAAGACAGAGAAATGAGTGGTGGTTGAAAACTGAAAAAACTAAGACTCCAAAAATTTAAGAAAAAAAGATAGAAAAGAAAGATAAAATAAGGAGGGGAGGGGGATCAAGGACCACATAAGAATTGGATATGAAAACCAAATTAGGAATGGCGATTGAAAACGGACTAAATAACACTCCAGAAAAAAAAAATGGATAGAAAAGAAAGCTAAAAAATGGGGGAAAGGGGTCAAGGATCCTCTAAGATATGAACATAAAAGCGAAATAAGGAATGGTGACTGACAATGGAAAGAAAATGGACTGGAAACCTCCCCCCCCCTCAAAAAAAAAAAAAAAAAAAGGGCACAAAAAAAGCTACTATTAAAATATAAACAACAACTTCAGTTTTGATATCTTCTGAAGGGGGGGTAGGTGAGTGATCGTCTAACGAGTGGATAAGAAAACACCAAACAATGAACAGAACCATTATGTACACATAATAAGAAAACATGGACTATAAAATGAGAAAATGGATAAAAGCATAAAAGACTAAGAAAATGACATTAACAACCAAAAGATAATGTAAAATAAAATGAAAAACTGAAAAGGACCATACCAACTGCCCCCCCCCAAAAAAAAAAAAAAAAAAAATAGAATTAAAGAAAATTTTCACAACAACAATAATGATAAACATGGAAAAAGTAAGCACAGAATGACGAAAGAATATAAGTAAATAAAAAAATTAAGGTGTATGAGTAGACTAATTACAATGATAAAAACAAAGAAAAACAAGCCGCTCTCAGACAGACTATATTCCACTTCGTTGCAGTCTGTAAACCTATCCGTTTAAATAGAGGTTTAATGTTTCAAAAATACAAAATTGGTCATGAGTCGGCTACCTTGGATTTTTTCAAAAGTTCGAAAAGACGGGCATCAGTCTCCTATATGGCCTTACAACTATAAAATTATGGGACAATTCCAACAAATGGTTTCTTAGACCCAGGATGGAACGGACGATCGGATGCCACACCGTACGGACAGACGGACATGATTTATAACCTAAGATTCCACCTCGTGAGAAACGAAGTGGAATAACAAGGGAAATAGTGTATACATTATTCTTACATATCAGTCATCATCATTATCACAATACATACATACATTCCTTCCTACCTACCTACCTACCTACAAACATACAGAGAGAGAGAGAGAGAGAGAGAGAGAGAGAATGATAAAGACAACCACCCACTCCCTCACTCCACTTTCAGTCCAATTTTTCCCTCTCCAATTCGCTTAACTCATTTTTCCCTCCTCAATCCTTTCCAAAGAAAAATAATTACTTTCCCTACAGCAGCTAAAAATACAAAAATAATCGTCCCAACTCAATTACACACAATTATCGGCTCCTGAACTTCCAAGAGGGGGAAAAAAATAGAGGTAATGGAGAAGGGAAAAATCTGGCCTATTTTTTTTTTTTCAAGTTACTTATTCTTCTATACTTTCCCGATCGGCTGGTGTATGGGAGAATGTATGGGTGAATGGGGGAATGTGTGGCTGTATGGGAGAATATATGGGTGTAGTGGAGAATGTGTGGGTGTATGGGAGAATGTAAGGGTGTAGTGGAGAATGTATGGGTGTAGTGGAGAATGTATGGGTGAACGCATGGGTGTATGGGAGAATGTATGAGTGTATGGGGGAATGTGTGGGTGTACAGGAGAATGTATGGGTGCATGGGAGAACGCATGGGTGTATGGGAGAATGTATGGATCTATGGGAGAACGTATGGGTGTGTGGGAGAATGTAGGGGTAGATATCTGAGTGGAGGGCTGGGATGAATGATTTTTGGATGAACAGAAAGATGGTCGGATAGAAAAAATGGATAGATAGATGGAGCCACAGCGTGTGGCTCTAAACTGAATGGACTGAAAAAGAAAGTTGAAAGTATAGGAGAACGAATGGATGTATGGGAGAATGTATGGGTGTATGGGGGAATGTATGGGAGAATGCATGGGTGTATGGGTGAATGTATGGGAGAATGTATGGGTGAATGTATGGGAGAATGTATGGGAGAATGTATGGGTGAATGTATGGGAGAATGTATGGGTGTATGGCTGGTCGTGGATGGAAAGGGAGATGGATGGGCAATACAAATGAATGGACTGATGATGCAACCACGATGAAGGAACAGTGAATAAAGCGCCAATCACTTCTTTATAAATGGTACTTCCTGGGGTTAATAAAGTCCTCTGGTAGTTGCAAAAATGGAAATGTTATTGAGCTGAAGGGGGTAATAAAGATTTTGTTTTAAATTAAATCAGAATTTTTTTTTTTTCAAGAGGAATATAACCAATGAAAGAGTCAAAATAAAATATAAATGCTGCCGCTGATCAAATTTAGGGACGCTTGTTGAAATAAGAGAAAACTTTAATCATTTCAATTCGGTAATGTATGCACATCTTGTAATCACCTCAAACTCCTTCGCTTAATAAGATCCTCGTAGTGAAAGGGCCACGTGAACAGACTGAAACAGATACCTGGATAGACGGATGACTGGTGGACAGATACAAGGATAGATGGTGTGGAGAATGGATGGGTTATATGGGTGGTGTTTTTTTTTTTTTTTTCACAGATAATAGAGTTTTCTTCTGTCTGACTGGCTTTTGACTGGACGAAAAAACAGCGGGTTCAAACTTTTGGGTTGATGGTTGGCTGTCTTTTCTATCTTGTTTCTACTCTCTCTCTCTCTCTCTCTCTCTTCAGCCAGTTGAAAGTGAAGTGTTCTATCTGAATGAATGAAAGAGAGAGAGAGAGAGAGAGAGAGAGAGAGAGAGTGTGTGTGTGTGTGTGTGTGTGTGTGTGTGTGTGTGTGTGTGTGTGTTCTCAAGAGGGATAGCCGAGTAACCTCCTTATGGCTTCACAATGTGCCTTGTCTGGCGTATCGTGTATGGCTGTCAGTGTGGCCAGATGACTTTTTTTTTTATATTTAACGAGTCAATGTGGCTTTTTCAGTATAGCCCATATCTTAAATGGCTGAGAGGGTTGTCCTAAATGGCTGTCATATGGCTGAGTGGCTGCCCTACATGGCTGAGTGGCTGGAGGAGTATTTTGTAGCATTAAGAGATTACAGTACTTCGTTGAGTGGGGCTGAGTGGCTGGAGGAGTATTTTGTAGCATTAAGAGATTACAGTACTTCGTTGAGTGGCTGGTGAATATGTCTTTTATTTTACGATGTGGCTGAGTGTCTGTCCTCTATGGCTGAATGGCTGACTAAGCGTACATTTTTTTTTTTTAGTATTAAGATTAAAGCATTCTCCTTTCACAGTAAGGCGAGTGGCTATTCTATGTGACCATGTGGCTCTTATTGTGGCTCTTTATTGTGTGGCTGAGTGGCTAAGGTATATGGCTGAGCGGCTATCGTACATGGCTGAGTGGCTGTCTGTTATAGTGGCTCTTTATGATATGGCTGAGTGGCTATCGTAGATGGCTGAGTGGCTGTCGCATATGGCTGTTCTATATAACCAACTGAGTATGGATTGTATCATATGGCTGAATGACTTTCGTATTTGGCTGAGTGGCTGTTAGTGTGGCTTTTTAGGACATGGCTGAGTGGCTGTTAGTGTGGCTTTTTAGGATATGGCTGAGTGGCTTTCCTACATGGCTGGGTGGGTGAGTGTGGTGGCTGGTGAGGGTGATCGCTATAGGCCTCCCGTTACGGCCCCCTCGAGGTCTGAACGCAATTACTTTCCTTGTTTCATCTCCCAATTGTAATTTCTCCCGCCTCCCCGAACATGGTGTAAATAAAACAGCCGTGTCGACCAGCCTTTTTTATAATTCATAAGCTTGGCGAGGTGAGGCAGGGTGAGGATGGACGGATGGAGCGAGGATGAAGATGGGGGGAGAGGAAAATATAAAAGTGAGGGGTGGATGAAAATGGGTGGGACGCGGACGGGAGAAGGGCATATCTATAAGGTGAATGTGGTGATGTTCCGTGACTGTCTAGCTATGGATGAGGGGCGGATGACAGAAAAAGAAAGAGAAACCATACCAGAACAGGGAGGGATATGAATGAAGAGGGAGAGACAAAAAGTAAGGGGAAAGGCTGGATGAGGATGGATGGATGGGGCGTGGATGACAAGGGGAGAAAATAAAAAAACTGAGGCTAGAAGATCGAAAAAGAAATAAAAAAAATAAGGTGAAGTTGGGTAAGGACGGGTGAAACTGAGAAGATGAAAAGAAAGACACATTACACGGTGGGAATGGAATAGGTTGGCCAGGGGATGGATGAGGATGGGAAGACAATAAAACGTGAAACTGGCTGAGGAAGGAGGAAGCTTGGTAAGGATGGATGAGGGGCGTGCAAAGAGGGGAAAAAAATACCAAGTGAGGCTGAGAAAAGATGAATGAAAATGAGTGAGGATGGATGACTAAAAACTGAACGATGATGGATGGAGAATTATGAGTCTGGTTGTGCCTGGATGAATTATAACGGGTAAGAACTGTGTGGAGGCATAAACGCTGGTCATACCGTGAGGATGAATGGAGAAAAGGCTGAAGACAGGTTGAAACACATACACTATTAGGACGGACAGAGGTGCGTGAAGCCAGATGTGGATAAATGAGAGGAATGAAGAAATTGGGTAAAACTGCGCGAAGAAAGGGATTAAAAGAAAATGTATAGACAGATGAATAACAAACAATGGGTGAATATCGCTACAAAACGAGAAAATGGACGAATATGAATGAGTATAAATGGATGTGGAAACAAATGAAGCTGGGCGACAGGATAAATTTAAAAAAAAATGATGCATGTAACGCAGAACAGATGAAGGATAGATGAGGTGATGTGTGAGGATGGGAATGAGATCAAAAGAGGGCATGAAGTGGGACGAGGAAGATGAGCAGATGGATCCACGGACATCTGGATGGCTTGAGATGAATAAAATCGTCTGGTGGTTGCAAAAAGACAATAACAGGAAGCCTCAAACTAAAGGGGTTAATGGAGACTACGGATGGCCTCAGAAAATAAAATCGTCCGGTGTTAGGAAGGCAATATGAAATGAATAAATAAAAGGGTAAGTGAGGGGTTGAGTTATGATAAAGTGAAAAATTATGACCGGGTGAATAAACACGTAGATGGAGAATGAGATACAACACCAGTACACCATAACACACCAACAGCCATGAATATTACACCCACTTACGTAAAACACCACCGAACAGGCAGAGTTTTTTTACACAAGCTTAAATGAAAATAAGCGATAACTGAAATAAAGTTTTCCAGCAAATGCAAGACTAAAATTTTATATATAGCTGCTTTAGAACCTTTGTATTAAGACCTATTTTTATTTTTTCAATCATCCCTCATCAAGGTGAAGTGAAATATACAATGATGTAAAGTGAAAGAAGTGGAACAATATGACAGGCCAATGCTAAAACAATTACACTTTCGGTTTTTTTTTGGATCTTTTTAAGTGTATTTATTACGGCCTATCTCTTACGATTACAAAATATTATGGAATCTCTCTTACGAACACAAACAATTATAGTATCTCTTACGAACACAAAATATTATAGCATCTCTTCCGAACACAAAAAATTATAGCATCTCCCCAACGAAAACAAACTAGTACGGCAACTCTCTTACGAACACAAAATAATAAAGTCAACATTCTGACGGAAGTATACGTATCACACCAGCCCTTCACAACGGCTGGGCAGAACGAGGTTGATAAGAGAGGACGAGAGGGATAGAGAAGGAAGTGAAGGAAGGAGGAGGAAGAAAATCAACCGAAGAAAATGATATGTGAAGAAAATGATGGCAAGGGGTTACAGATTACAAGGAGGAAGAGGCAGAAAAGGAAAGTTGGGGAAAGGACGATGAAGAAAAGGATGAGGATGGTGTACGTAAAACAACATAAGTAAATAACAGCAAATGAAGAACAAGGACAGGAATGAATGGGAAGAAGGGGAAGGCGGAAGATGCAGAAAGCGGGAGAAGGGAAGGGGGAAAGAAAGGGAAGAAGGGGAAGGGAAATAAGGGAGGAGATAAGGGGCATGCTCTCGTAACAGGAAGGAGAGAAAGGAAAGGGGTAGGGGGAGGGAAGCAAGTATGAGAAGTTAATACAAAAGAAAATAGGCAAGTAAAAAGAAGGAAAGACAAATGGAGGAAGCAAGAAAAGAAAAAAACAAGAGTGGGATGGCGGGGTAACATTACAAATACGATACATATCCCAGTGAATAAAAACAATAAAGGCAAGTGAAGGTGGCGTGGGGGAGAGGGGACGTGGCGGTAGAAGCGTGGGTGGGGGGTGTTTGGGAGGGGAAGGGGGTACAGAGGGTAAGGGGAGAAGGGGCTTGGTAGTAGTAGTAGTATGGCTGGGGGATGGAAAGGAGAGGAGAGGAGGGAATGTGGGAGGGGGGTATGGTTAAGACACAAAGGAAAAATTATACTGTACTGTACCCACATTTGGAAAGCTGTTATACTGAGGAGATACAGTTTCGGCCCGACTTTGGTCCTTCTTTGGTACGAATAAAGAAGGAAGAACCGAATATCTATCTATTTGTCTATCTATCTGTCTATGGTGGGATGGTGGGAGGAGGTTATTAAAACGAGAACACAGGGAAAGAGGGAAACGAGGAATGGGAGGTCGGAGGAAGGAAAGGAGGGGTGTGGTGGTAGTGGTAGTAGTTGTGTGGCTCGAATAAGGGGCGGGGGGGGGGGGCGCTGGAGGGAGGGGGCAGGGGAAATGGGGGGCGGGGTCTGATAAAAGATGGGCGTCATCAGCGGGGTAAAACTCACACCATTACCCATAAATCAAGAGCCACCTCCACCGCCACGCGCACCGCCAAAAGTTTACCCATAAATAACGTTACCTCCATCAAGAATAAACCCAACCACGGCCAACACACAAGTTCCGCGGCAGAATGGGGGGCTTTGGAGGAAAAATGGGGGGTTTGGAGAGAAAATGGGTGCTTCTGAATGAAAAAAAAAAGGGGGGTCCTGGAGGAAAAAATTGAGGGTTTGGAGAAAATGGGCGCTTGGAGGGAAAAATAGGAAGTTGAAGGAAAAATGGGTTATTAGAAAAGAAAATGGGGGTTTGGAGAAAAAATGGGGGGCTGGAGGAAAAATGGGTGTTTGGAGGGGAAATAGGGGCTTGGAGAGAAAACTGGGGATGGTGAAAATTGGGAGTTTGGCGAGGAAATGGGGTATTGGAGAGAAATGAGGGCTTGAGTGGAAAATGGGGGAGAGAGAAAATGGGAGAACACATTTTTCTTAACTATCCAGCCAGAAAGGGAGATGCAGAGAGGAAATGAGCAAAGGTCTGGAAACAAATATGAGGGAGGGATAAAGGAAAAAAAAAATATGTAAGGGGAAACTGGGAGAGGGAATGGGGAAAATGACGGAGAACAACTTAAGTGGAGGAAAGTACGAGGAAAATGTAGTGCGTAGAAGAAAATGTATGAAGAGTTTGGAAGGGAAAATCGGAGGCTTGGAAGGAAAAGTGGAGGGTTACAGAAAGAAAAATGGAGAGTATGGGACGAAAAATGGAGAGTATGGGAGGTAAAATGGAGAGTATGGGAGGTAAAATGGAGAGTATGGAAGGAAAAATGGAGAGTATGGGAGGTAAAATGGAGAGTATGAAAGGAAAAATGGAGAGTATGGGAGGTTAAATGGAGAGTATGGAAGGAAGAATGAAAAGTATGGGAAGGAAAATGAAGTGTATGGGAGGGGAAAAATGGGGAATATGGAAGGAAAAATGGAGAGTATGGGAGGAAAAATGGAGAGTATGGGAGGAAAAATGGAGAGTATGGGAGGAAAAATGGAGAGTATGGGAGGAAAAATGGAGAGTATTGGAAGGAAAAATGGAGAGTATTGGAAGGAAAAATGGAGAGAATGGGAGGTAAAATGGAGAGTATGGAAGGAAGAACGAAAAGTATGGGAAGAAAAAATGGAGAGTATAAAGGGAAAAAATGGAGAGTATGGAGGGGAAAAAAGGAGACGTGGAGGGGAAAAATGAAAAGTATGGGAGGAAAAAACGGAGAGTATGGAGGGAAAAAATGGAGAGTATGGAGGGAAAAAATGGAGAGTATGGAGGGGAAAATGGAGAGTGTGGGAGGAAAGAGGGACTGGAAATGATAAGGGAGGTTGTGAGGAAAAATGAAGGTGCTGGAAGGAAAATGGGAAGTCAGTGGAAAAATGGATGAGGGCAGGGGGAATAAATGGAAAGGGGGACTGAGGAGAAATGGAAAAGGATGGAGAAAATAAAAGGAAAATAAAGGAAACGGGGTTTGGAAAAATGGAGGGCAGGGGTGGAAGGAGAAAGGGATAATGAAGAGGATAAAGAAGTATGAATGATGAAAAAGACAAATGTAGGCCAGAATGAATAAGAGATGGCAGAGAAGAAAACGAGGAATGTAAATGTGAGAAAATGTGAAACAGGAGAAAATAAAATGAAGAAAAACTGCAAAACAAAAATACCTAAAAAGAGAAATGGATAACCAAGGAAAAATTTGGGCCAAGAAGGAAGACTAAAGAAAAATGGTGTAAAGTAGAAAAATGAGGCCACGAAAAATATTGGAGTTTGGAGGAAGAATTGGAGAGTTAGAGGGGAACTTAGGGAGGGTGGAGAGAAAATGGGTGGCTGGAGGGAAAATGAGGGACTGGAAAAAAAAAAAAAAATGGTAATAGGAAGGATTGGAGGGGGAAAAAAAGTGGTATGGGAAGTTTAAGTTAGTGGAAGATTAAATAAAACTGGAAAATATGAGAGAGAGAGAGAGAGAGAGAGAGAGAGAGTTAAAAAAAAAAACTACTTTACCTCTATAGTATGGCATCACAGCAATACTCCTTCAACACTTACCTGAAGGAAAGAAAGAAACTGGGGTTAGAAATAGCTTAATTAAAGACAGTTTAGGCTGGAAATGATCTCTCGTAACACATTCATTATTATCACGCCTTTTTTAGTGTACGGTACTGCTGCCAGATGATAGTGATGATGATTAATATATTACAAAAAAAAATATCCAGTCCCCCATCCCTCCATCATCCAATTCCTTTTCGTCATCAGGAGCGTAGGAGCCCCGGGGTAGGTTATTTACTTCCGACATTTGTGACAACGGTGAATTATCTGTATCTATACCTGCCTATCTATCTATTTCTATATCTATCTTTGTACCTACCAACACACACACACACACACACACACACACACACACACACACAAAGACAGTTAAAGAAAGGGCTACTGAACAAGAAGCTAGACTGAGAACAAGAGGAACGCCAAGTTGGAAAGAACGCCAAGTTGGACACACAAGAAACGAAAAGTGGAAATCTAGAGAAGGGAAAAGGAGAGTGGGAGAGCCTCTTGAATCTGAAGAAAAAAAATATTGAGGAAGAGGAATGATGGAGTCAAGAGTAAAGAGAAGAGGAGAGAAGCCAAGATAAATGAGGAGGAAAAGCGAGAAGGGGTGATGGAAAGACAGAAAGAACAGGAGAGAAACACGACAAAAGGAAGAGGAGGAAGAAGAAAGAGGAGTGAAACAAAGATAGAGAGAACTGGAGAGAGACATGGATGAAGGAGGAAGAGACGTGGAAAACATACGGTAATTTTGGCCAAGTCGACAAGTTTTTAATTGTTATCTATCCTCCCCTCACTGGCTCAGGCCCTAACGAGTAAACTTCAAGCTGCTGCTGCCGTGGTGATGGTGCTGTGTGCTGTGCTGTGCTGTGTTGGTGTGTGGTGCTGTGAGATATGATGTGGTTGTGTTGTGTTAGTGCTTGATGGTGTGGTAAGGTGTTATAATGGTGGTGTGTGATGTGCTGGTGGTGTGGTGTGGTGCGATGTGGTGTGAGATGCGGTGTGCCATGAGGTGTTGTGTGACTTAGTACTGTGCTATTGTGATGTGAAGTACAGTGTGCAGTATAGTATGGTGGTATGATGGTCATGTGATGGGGAGCTGTGGTGTAGTGTGCTGTTGTGGTGCTCTATTTTGTGCGGTGTGGTGTGGCAGGATTTTATTGCACTGTGATACTGTGCTCTGTTGTGAGGTGTGATGCTGTGATGTGATGGTGCTTTATTGTGCTGTGTTGCTGTACTGCTTGTGATGGGATATTGCGGTGGTTTTAATGCACTATGATACTGTGCTGTGCTGTGCTGTGAAGTGTGGTGCTGTGATGTGGTGTTTTGTTGTGTTGTGCTGTGCTGTGATTTGGTGCGTTATTGTGCTGTGGCGTGTGGTGCTATGGTGTGGTTTTATTGTGTTGTGCTGTGCTGTGAAGTGTGGTCCTGTGATGTGGTGTTTTATTGTGCTGTGCTGTGATGTGATGGCGTTTTACTGTGCTGTGCTGTGTCGTTACGCTACCCCACTGCTTCAAACCCAAACCCAAAAACCAAACTCAAAATACCAAGTCACTTTCCCCGGTTCGTCTTATAAGCCCGTGACCTCCTGGCAATTTATTCCCGACAGCAGCAGTTGCGAGGCGATTCATTTGTATGGAAATTTGGTAATTCAGCCTTCAGACGTCTTCAAGTTCTCCCAAACACAAGTGGAAAAAAAGATGGAAAAAAACAGAAAAAACGAAAAACTGGAAAAGAAAACTTGGCCCCAAATGAGACTGAGGACGATCTATCTCGTTTGTTCGTTCGGCTGACTGGAGTAAATGGAAAAAAATCGTAGGATGAATTAGCCATAAGTCAAGCTATTGGAATGGTCATGCATGTGAAGAAAGGAGGAGGAGGAGGAGGTGACTGAGGTAGGGAGTACTGAAAACAGGAAAAGACTATGGATCCCAAAGAAAGGTGGAACACAGTAAGATGGTGTTTTTTTTTAAATCTCAAGTGCCAATAACAGCCTAACCCCGTTAAAGAAAGAAAAAAATCTACACTGCTCTGAAGAAAATACCCCGGTAATGTAGAAACTAAGACACAAAGCTGGGATCAATAAAGAAAAGCTAGAGAAAACAAACGTAATTAAAACAGGAAGACAACTCCACTAGTTCAAGAACCCATTAACTGGAGTAATAATGATAATAATGAAAGAAAAGCTCATACAGAACACGATAAGAAGGTCCGATTAAGCATGAAATCTATCACTCCTCATTCGAAAACAACTAAATTTAAATGCCCTCCTCAGCAAAAACTAATCCCAATCAATATATAAAAAATTAAAAATGAAAATAACATATCAAAAGTAAAAAGACTTTCCCAAATATCTGATTTAACAAACAAAGAAAAATTTACAATAAAGTAAAAAAGACAACAAATTACAGAAAAAAACAAAAGCTGACAAAAATTCATCTCTGATCCAAAATAAAAACAGAAGTATATAAATAAAAGAAAATACTCCCAAAAATCAACAATATTCCCCCACAAAAAGCACAACTATGGTTAAAAAAAAGAAAGAAAGTCGCCAACATTTCAATATATAATCCACTCATGATAGGATAATAATCACTTGCAAATTAGCTGCTTAAAGCCCGCTATATCATCATTACTGGATGCTGGAATCAATCACTCATCTCCTCGCATTTCATCACTTGATCGCGCGGGTGAGCTGGCGGGCTGATGGTGGTGAAAATGGGTGATGAGGTTGTGAAAATGGGTGGTGAAGGTGGTGAAAATGGGTGGTGAGGTGGTGAAAATGGATGGTGAAGGTGGTGAAAATGGATGGTGAGGTGGTGAAAATGGATGGTGAGGGTAATGAGGTGGTGTGGGAAAAGATGACTGTGGCGACCGTAACGAAAATGTGTGGTGAAAATATGTGATATTGATAAAGGTGAAAAAGTTACGATTATTACGGAATATGGTGAAAAGATACTGATCATTACTGAAAAATGTGAGAAACGTATAGTTAGTACAATGAAAAGATGTGGTAATGGTGATGTGTGGTGGGGATGATGAGCAAGTGTGGTGACTGACTGATATGTGGTCAAAAGGTGATGATTATTGCGATGAGATGAATGAAGGTCTGGTTGTGTTACGGAAGAGGTGTGATGATCATGCGAAAGTGTGGTGATAACTGGTGAAAAAATGTGGTGATGGAAATAGTTGATGATGCTGATGATAGTGGTGATAAGGAGATAGGATATGAACATAATGAGGTGGTATGGTGAAGTGTTGGGTTGAAAGTGAGTGTGGTGATGCTGACTGTAAAAACTGGCGATGATTGTGAAAGGAACAGTGATAACGATAGTAAAAGCATAATAGACGCACGTGTGGTGAATGACTGTGGTAAAAATGAGTGGTGATAATAATGTGATGGTTGTGGTGAGTACAGTGACGTATGGTGAGGGAATGAGATGTGGTGATGGTGAAAAGGTGTGGTTACAATGATGTCAGTGATGAAAATAGGTATAAAGATTATGAAAAGAAAATAGTATGGTTAATAAAAAAAAAAAAAAAAACGGAAACATCATTAAGTTGCACAGTACCACCACCACTACCACCACCAACAGCAGCAACAACAACAACAGCAACAACAACAACAACAGCAACAACAACAGCAACAACAATAACAACAAAACTAAATGGCTGATAAAAACAATGCTTACAAAGTGATACATATGACAGACCCAATTAGGAAGCAAGACACACACACACACACACACACACAAAGCTTAAAGTGGAAAAGAACTGCCTAAAGAGCAACAGACAAATATGAAAAAAAAAAAAAAGGCTAAGAAGCGATAGATATAGATCCCAGTGGGAAAAAAAAAAAAAAAAAAAAAAAAAAAAAAAAAAAAACACCTTGTCGGATTAACTTGTCGGCGGCAGTTTGGAAATAATGCATAAGTGATTCCCCAAGAGGACAGTTTGGCCGTCACACCCCTCCTCAACCCCCCCCTCCCCTCTCACCCCCACCCTCCTCCCCCCCCATCCCCACGTCTCCCTCTCTCACCCCACTTCACCTTCTTCCTTCCTATCACCCCAACTCACCCCCCCTCCCCTCCCCCTTTCTGTCTGCCTCACCCCCACCTCCTCCCTCCCCTCTTCCCCCACCACCACCTCTCCTTTCCCAACCCGCCAGACGGAGAACAAAATGTAAAGGAGAAAATAAATAGGGAAAATAATAATAGCTAATAATTGTACTGGAATGAGATTAGGATACAACAAATATATATGATACTGTTATGTCAGAATTGAAAGTACACACACACACACACACACACACACACACACACACACACACACACACACACACACACATTGAAATATTCCGAAACCACATAACTAGGAGGCAAACTTCTGGTTCAACCCAAACGTAAACGCGATTTCTATTCTGGGCAATACCGAAGGCTGTTGCTTAGCTGAAAAAAAAAAAAAATCCATGTAGAAATCAAAGATTTTGCACTTTCTCCAAATGATTTTTTTTCCCACTTAGAAAATGCAAGTAGCCAAAGAGTTTATGAAAAAATAAGTTGGCACCTGACAACGGAAACCTCGTATTCCTTCGTCCTCAGCTATTTACCATTTTACACATTAAAACACCTAAAAGTTACGGTTCTTCTCTAGTTACATCCAACATCAAGGTGTAATAGGCAAAATAATTCACTGTGGAAGAGGTGCTACAAAATCTCCCAGGTCATGGATGAATACTGCCTTCTAAATCCTCATCTTGCACGAACCAGTAACCAGGCTTCTCTTTTCGTAACCAGAACCTGTCCTAGTATCCTCCTAACTCCTGCCTCCCTAGTAATCATGCACCGGCGCCATGCAAGCCCCCTGAACACAGTCATGCACCGCCCCAGACATCAGGACCACCTACGTAAAAATTAATTGAACTCTGAGAACTACAATCACTAGCCCGAAAATCGATGGTAGAAGAACGAGCTCCGAAAATGTGCAGTCCTTGTCATTAGGTCGGACGGGTTTCGTGATTCCCGGCCTTGTTTTAAGCTGCCCGTATCGGGTTTGGGGCCAACACACGCAATGCCTTTAAACCTACCTTCTGCTTTCGCCTTTTACTCTCGGTGTTATGTGAATGGATTATTTTTTCCATCATTTTTGCCGTGCGTTTGCTGGGAAAATGCCGTATATTAAACTTTTTAAAAAGTTCCGTTTTCCCCATATCCCACACTGAAAATTTCTGTTAATCATTAGATGCTTTAGAATTGATTCATTGGTTACTTCTGAGCTGATATAAAAATTTGCAAACTTTTAACTCAATCTCTCATTTTGACACGGTCATCATCTCAACCCTCGCTCTCACTAATAGAATGAAAGGTGATCCTGAAACATGATGAAAGCAAAGAAATTAGAGAACATCAGATGATCTTCCTTAGCACAAAGAAATCCCGGCTGTCAGAAGTTTACTACATCAATTAAACCTTTTGTTTTAAGAAGTACTTTTGCATATCTGAATATAATTATGACGCCGATGTAGGTTTTAATAGTTATATGGTTAGGGTAACGGTAACAAAGAAATGGATAAGCTGTAAACTGTGCTGTTGTCTGTGATTTAATACGCTTTTTTGCAAAATTATAAGAACGCACTAGACTTGTTTGTCTAACATACTTCACTCAGTACAGTTACCGAACTGATTAAAAAACTTTGAATAAATGGAGACTGGATAATAATAGTTTTACAGTTAACGTAACAGGTATGATTAAAAGCTCAACTGGCAGCTTCGACTACCTTTGACATTCAGTGTGACAAAGGGTCATACCCTAGTGTGCTCAGGAAGTTCTCTGGAACATCATCCTAAGCGATTAACTTTGCATATTAAACCCTAACATCCCCTTGCATGTCATTAATGTCCTTGATGTAGGCCTTGATTGCATAAACGGACCCACAAAAGCAAATTAACGTGCCATTTGCAGAAAAAATTGGTAAGGTGAAGTCACAGAGCCTCAGTGCTGACGAGAAGATGGGTCTATGGAACCCCAAAGTCACTTACTATGCTATTTGCTGCTTGGCAGGCACCACGTAAGCTACTTAGCTGACTGATTCTCCCCTGCCACACAGCGCTAACCAATCAAATTACTGAAGCACAACGTCGACAACAGTGACGCGTAAATTGTCCCGACTACAAATTTTTGAACAGTACTCGAGTTGAGCACTTTGTCTTTTTCATAATGGTGTAGATTAGATTAGGTTAAGTAAGGCCAGGGTTAGCAAGTGCGATCAACCTGAGAAAAGAAAATTTTGCTTGCTATTGTAATGGCTAACAGTTCCAAAATTTGCCTCCCCAGTCTCTATTATACGTGTGGAACTGTGGATAGTTCGCACCGCTTTGCACTTCGGCAATCACATTTACTACCACCTTAATGTAAAAAATCCCGCTTTAATCTCTCTCTCCATACACTTCTACCCAGCATAGCCTATATTATTCTAGTCAATAACCTAACACTATCCATACAAGCTTTAGAATCTAGGGCGGGTGGCGAAGTGCTTAGGGTGGCTAAAAGTCCAGTCCCCCTCTTCCCAAAGATGCCAGAGACCTCCAACCTCCCCTGACTGACAGCAAGTTTATTTTCTCGGCACTGGGGCTCTTCTCCCAGTTCAGGACGGTGGTAATACGAAGCTCAAGAACCGTATTCGGGAAGACGAGGCCCCCCACCTCACCCCCCGTCCCCTTGGCGGCCAAACAATACACTTTTGCCTCTCAAGGATCCCGCGTTACCATCCCGCAGGGTTTGTTTACAAGTTAGACGCTCCCTGATTGGTCAGTTCCTCTCATCCGCTCCCCTCCCCCCCCAAAAAAAAAATGACTGGTGGGAAACGGAAAAAAAAAAATTAAACTCTTGCTGTACAAAGTTAAGATGCCAATATAGTCCTTCATGTTGGCTCTGAATATTACGTGGTCTGAGATTATCGTAAGGCTGGTAAGTGGGCTGCTGGCTCGCTCACTCTCCCCTTCTACCTCTCCATCCCTTCCCCCCCCCCCTTTTTTTTCTCTCTCCCTCACTAACTGGTTGTAGGGGCGGAGACAGGCGGTTAGGGTAAGAGGGGAAAAGATGGGGATAAGGGGACGAGAAGAGAAAGAGGGGAAGGTGACTGGAGAGAAAAAGAAGGAAATGGATATGCGGATGATCGCAGGGAAAAGGGGAGACAACAGAAGAAAAATAACAAGGGAAAGACGAAAGGACGAGGGAAAAGGAAAGAGATTATTAGGGGGATGAGGGAGGAAGAGAGGAAAAAGAGGGGAACAAGGGGAAAAGGAGGGGAGAGGAAGAAATTCATAATCAATACAAGACGCGAGCAGACGAAGGAGAGAGGAGGAGGAACAGAGAAAAGCGGAATAAATGCAGGAAAGGGAGACAGCAGCAGAGAAAGTTAAAGCGAGACAGTGAAGAAGGAAAGAAGACGCAGGAAGACAAAATGGTGGCAGGAACACTACATGCTCTGGAGGCGAAAACACAGAACCGCACACTCAAATGATCAATATTGTTGGAACACTGGGAAGAACATATATCTACTCTCTCTCTAGGTTGTGTGTGTGTGTGTGTGTGTGTGTGTGTGTGTGTGTGTGTGTGTGTGTGTGTGTGTGTGTGTGTGTGTGTGTGTGTGTGTGTGTGTGTGTGTGTGTGTGTGTGTGTGTGTGTGTGTGTGTGTGTGTGTGTGTGTGTGTGTGTGTGTGTGTGTGTGTGTGTGTGTGTGTGTGTGTGTGTCCCTTCAAACATTACCAAAGATTTCCAACCTCTCCCCGTGTCCCTTCTTAGGTAATCGATTTATTGGGCTCGAGATCTTACCCTGGCTGCCAGAACCCCCCCCCCACCCAAAAAAAAAAAAAAAAAAAAAGAAAAAAAGAACATCAATTCAGGCTGATCCTAGAGTCACCTCTATTCAAGAAAAATGGGGGACCAAAAGACAAAAAAGAAAAAGGAAAAAGAAAGCTGACCATACACACTTAAAGAAAATATAGAGCCACAGAAAAAGGGAAACGAAAAGTGAAAAAAAGGGTTAAAAAAAGAAGAGGAACCTAAGTCTTCTTATCCTATACTGTGTTAGTCTCATCTTTTCTAAATCCCTCCTTTCTTCCTCTTCCTCCACCCTTTATTACTCCATTCTCTCCTTTTTCCCTTACTTCTTCCATGTTTCTCTCTCTCTCTCTCTAATAACCCTCCACCAAACCTCCTTGTCTCGACGTCGCCCCCAAAAGCTGAGAATTACCCCATGATTTTCCAAGCCATTGATCGGCGGATGATTCGATGAAAAATCACCCTTTCTTGCTAATCCTTTCATTAGAGTAATTTGGGTGGGGGATAACAGCATTAGAGGGAAGAGTCGACAGGCATCAGGACACAGGAGCCTTTTGTCTTTCCATCCTCCTCCTGTCTTTGTCTTTGATGGCTGTCTCTACGTTTTAGCCCTTGCTTTTTATCATTCAGTGTTCAAACTTCTTGTGTGTTAAAACTTTGTCTTTCGCTGCTGATTTTCTTTGCTAGTTGTCTTTGAGCCCCTTTTCTTTCTTTTTTCTTTTTTTTTTTTTTTCATTGGTAACTTCTTGATGGAAACTTTCATAGTATGGTTTTCTTTGCTCTTGTAAGGAACGATCTTTATCTTTGGGACCCTTACAGGTAATTAATCCCGTCAACCTGAGGACGCCTTTTATTTTATTCTGGCTAGTGTCATATCAGACAACAGGCAGATGATTTTACTAACATTTTAATAATCTATAGTGAGTTAACTCCGATTATAAAGAAGCAACTCTTGTCGGTTCTATATATGATTAGAGATGACTTATTTGAGGAAGATGCTAGACAGAAAATGTAAGAGACAGGAGGGAAAAAATATGCAGAGAAAAGGTAAGAGTGAAACAAGAAGGGCACAGGAAAGACGAGGAGGGGTGAGGGGTGACGGGAAGGGGAGGGTTGGTAGGGTGAGAGGGAATGTCTGAAGGGTGCAGAAGTTTGTCGGTCCGATCACTGGCTTGGGTAATTTATGAACTAATCTAGAGCCTAATTGGGTTGTTAACGCACACCGGGGGAGCTGCGACCCCCTTACACACTCCCCCCGCTCCCTCCTCACACCATACTCGTACCTTTTTCCTTATAGCTTCATCAATCCCTCCTCCTCCTCTTCACCTTTCGTTCTCCATTTTTTTTCTCTTCTTCCTTCCCCCTCCCTTTCCTTTTTCTCCCCCTTTTCCCTCTCCTCCACTCCCTCCTCGCACCCCTACCCCTGCGTTTTTCCTTATAGCTTCATCAATCTCTCCACTTCTCTCTCGTACGTGTCTCCTCTCTACCCTTCTTTCTCCCTCTTCAGTCCTCTCCCTTCACCATTCCCTCCCTTCACCTCCCATTTTTCCCTTTTCTCTACTCCCCTCACCTTAATCTCATCTTTTTCCTTATAGCTTCATCAATCTCTCCTCTTCCCTCTCGTATCTGTTTCCTCCTTTTCTCATCTCCATCTCCTTCCTCCATGATCCTTCCTTCAACTCCCCTGTTTTCCCTCTCCTTCACCTCCTTCCCTTAAATCCCAACCCTATCTCTCTCTCTCTCTCTCTCTCTCTCATATACTCCCCCCCTCTCATCCTCTCCTTTTCTCATCACACTTCTCTTCACCTCCCTCTTTTCCTCCCCCATCCCTCTTACATCCTATTCCCATCGCTTTCCTTTTAAAACCTTTCTCCTATCATATGTATTTAATTCCTTTTCCCTTTCTTCCATAATCATCAACCTTCCTTCACCTCTCCTTTACTCACAAACACCACCCCTTTCTACTTTTCTCCTCTTCCATCCCATCTTCATCCACTCACCCTCTCACTTCATCATTCCTGCCTTTCTACCGCTACTCCAGAAGTATCTGAGGATAATAAAAGGTACACAAGAAAACAAAGAGGCAGACAAAAACCAGGGAAAAAGATGAAGGGCAAAGACAATATACAGATGAAAAGAAAGATGAAGAAGAAGAAGAAAAAAGGGAGGTTGAGAGAGAAGCGTATCATCATAGCAACATTTCTAGCAGGAGGGAAGAAGGCAGGGTTGCCAAGGTCGCGGTTTTCCCGCCAAATTGGGCTGGTTTTGAAGCTCTTCCGCGGGCAAATTATACCAGTCGCGGGTTGCGGTTTTTTGGGCTGGTTTGAAAACTGTCGCGGTTTTTTGGGCTAGTTTGGAGTTAAACCACATCACGACAAAATACTGAGAGAGAGAGAGAGAGAGAGAGAGAGAGAGAGAGAGAGAGAGAGAGGTTTAAACATACGGCGGAGAGAGAGAGAGAGCCTCTAATACTTCCATAGGGACCAGTGGGTGCAGCCCACGAGAGATCCAGAGCAGTTCTGGATAACTTTATAACCATACAGATTCGTACGGAGAGAGGGACTTCCAAGAATTAGGCCGTTTTGTTTTTATCCCTGCTATCGTTGCCAGCAAGCAATGCCGCAGTAGAGAGGGGTTTCTTTCAATATAATTTAGTGAAAAGTAAATTAAGAAACACTGGAGCATGAGACAGTTAAATGTGTTGTAATGATTTCACATCAAACAAAATGATGTTAGCAAGTTTCACATATGACGTAATGTACACAAAAATGAACACAGTGATGATGATCATGAGTTAATTATATAAAACACTAATTTCGCATAATAAGAGGATTTTTAAAATAATTATTGGTGTTGGGCTACTTTTGGGCTGGTTTTCAGTTGGGTTTCCGCGGGTAGAGCAGGGTGCGACTTGGCAACCCTGGAAGAAGGTAACAGCAGTACAAAACGTAAAAAAAATGAAGGGCAAAGATATAACAGGAATGAAAAGGAATGTAGAAAAACAGCTGACTAAAAAGGAAGTTTCATTATGCCAAGTTTTCTAATTTTTCACTAAAAAAAAAAATGCATAGAAAAAAAAAACTAGACAAGAAAACACAAAGGCATAAAAAATGAGGAAAAACATAAATGCAAAAAGTATTATGTACATGAAAATGATGAAAAACGAATGTTGGAAAGGAAGCAGTTCTATGCAAACCTTTGTAGCAAGGGAAGGTGACACAACTTAAAAAAAAAAAAAAAAGACGAAACTAAAAAATGAGATAAAAGGGCAAAAGAAATAAGTTTAAAGAGAAGTTCAAACGAAATTCTCCACCACTACTCACAAGAAGCACAAGGGAAAAGAACAACAATTGTGAGGAAAAAAAAATCATTAAAAAAGAGGTAAAAAGGTGAAGGGCAAAGATATTATGGAGATGAAAAGGAAAGCAAGAAAAAAAGAGGGTTAGAAGGGAAGCGTGAGTTCTTTGTCCACTAAAGGGTTTCTCTTTGTCTCTCTCTACCCTTGATGGTCTCTTCCTAATTGCCCTACCTGTCTACCTGTTTACCTGTTTGTTGGCTCACCTGTTTGTATAAGTACCTTTGTATTTCATGGGATATTTTTAGCTTTTTAGTTTTTCACGTATAGAAATTTTTAAGGTGATGCTGATTAAACACCTGCTGATACGTAAACTAATTTAAATTTTCTTTGATAAGCATATACACCTGAATATGTAAACACAGAAATACACACGCAAACACACACACACACACACACACACACACACACACACACACACTTCAGGCCTCACACGCTCACACGCTTTTGCACACAATTCATTCTCTCTGGTCAAGTGTATGGCTGTTTACTTTTCACAGAGCTCTCTCTTTCTCTCTCTCTCTCTCTCTCTCTCTCTCTCTCTCTCTCTCTCGTATTTCCTTTCTCCTTCCTCCTTTTTTCACTTAGTATCTATCATCATTCCCTCTCTCTCTCCCTTTCTCTCATCTCAGTTTTTCCTTCTCTCCCCTCTTTCCCCTCATTCTCTCTCTCTCTCTCTCTCTCCATTTCACACATCTCCCCTCTTCCTCCTCCCTTCTTTCCTTCCTCTCACTTTGCTCTTCTCACATCACAACTCCTCTTTCTTCCCCCCCCCCCTCTCTCTCTCTCTCACTTGGACATCATGCATCCCTGTTAAGTGTTGATCTTTCTCATGGGGGAGGAAAACAATGCGGGAGGGAAGGAAGGAGGGAGAAAAACGGGGAGGTGGGAGGGAGGGAGGGAAAAAGGGGAGGGGGAGGGAGGGAGAGGGGGCTGGAGGTATGGGGGAGGAGAAGAGGGTAGAGAGAGTACAAATAAAGAATGTAGCTAGTTTGAGAGAGAGAGAGAGAGAGAGAGAGAGAGAGAGAGAGAGACGGCGGCATATGGAGGTAGACGACAGAAGACGGGAGTTGGGGAGGAAGCGCCGAGGAAATATTTAAGCGAAGAAGGGCGGGAAGGAGATCAAGAAAAGCGAGGAGAAAGTAAAGCGACAAAATGGAACAAAAGTGACAAGAAGGCGATAGAGAAGACGACAAGACTGACAGAATAAGAGAGAAAGGTAAAGGGCTGGCGAACACGATGGCCCGAGAAGAAAAGATCAGAAGAATGGCGAAAATAGAAGAGAGAGTGAGAGAGAGAGAGAAAGAATGAAAGATAGGGAAGTGGGCAGAGATTTGAGACAGCGAAAATTAGGAAGGTGACTGGAAGACTGGTAAAATATATGACTGGAAGTGGTGAAAAAATAAGGGACTCGAAGGAAAAAAAATCGGGATAAAAATTGGAAGAAATGGAGTAAACAGATGGACAAGTGTAAGAAATCTAGCGAAATAAGGAAGCTGCATGGAAACGTACAAAATATAAGCAGCCTGAAAGAAACTGATAATGTATGAGAGAACCGAAAGATTGAATAAAAGAGGGCTGGAAGAATGACAAGATGTAAGACTGAAAGAATGGCAATAATATAGAGTGAAGGGAGGATGAAGAGCAAAAATGAACTGAAACAATGGAGGAAATGCGAAAGAATAAAAAAAAAAAATGATTACAAAAGTTAGGTGACTAGAGGAAAGTATTACAAGACCTGAAAGAGAGAACAGATAACCTGAACTTAAAATAAAAAACAACAAGAGTAGAAGAACAGTGAAAATAAGAGAAATAAAAGATTGCTGAAAAGATAAGAAGAGGAGATTGGAACAGAAAAAGGAAGACGTTATGGAAGAAAGGCGAAAACTGGAAAAGAAGAAATGGGAAAGAGAGAAACAGAAGTGAGAATCAAAGACGCAGAAAGACAGAGAAAAGCAAAAGACGGAGAGGAAGCGAAACAGCAGCAGCAGAAAGAATGTCCAGAAAGATATAGACCTAAACAAACTCTAGCCATATTACTCACGATGTGGTGGCGATAGTGAGGAGAATGGAGGGGATGGTGGTAGGGAAGGGGGGAGGAGGGGAATAAAAAGGAGAGAGAAGATAAGAGACAGAAAGAAGTGATAAAAGTAAGATGTAAGGAGGAAGAAACAGAAAGAGAGACCAAGTGAGATGAGGAAAGAGGTTAGTTGTCGACACTGATGTTTATGTTGTTAATGATGATGATGATGCTAATGATGTTGCTAATGTGCTGATGAGAGTGATGTTGATGATGTTCCTGCTTTGTTGTTGTTGTTGTTGTTGCCAGCTGGTCAGGATGGGAAGGGTCGGGCAGGCTTCAAGAGCTAAACAAACCCCAGCCATATTGTTCCTCAAGATAGGGTGTTGGCGGCGGAAGGGAGAGAAGGGGATGGAAGTGGCTATAAGGGAGGAAGAAGAGGCAAAGAGAGGGGGAGAAAACTGAGAAGAGACTGAGAGGGAGAGAAAAGAGTAGCCAAAAGGAAGACAGAAGCGTCAAAGAAAAAGAAAGAAAAAGAAGAGAAAGGGGGAGAGAAAAAGGAAAGATAAAGAGGTGAGAGAGCAGAAAAAAAGACTAGGAGAAAGAGAGAAAAGAAGAAAATAGTCAAAGGGAGACAAGAAGCAAAGAGGAGAAGAGAAAAAGAAGAAGAGGGACATGAGGGGGGGGGGGAGGAAAGACATGAAGCACAGAATAAAATCAGTTGCAGTGAAAAAAGGATGCTGAGAGAGAGAGAGAGAGAGAGAGAGAGAGAGAGAGAGAGAGAGAGAGAGAGAGAGAGAGAGAGAGAGAGAATAAAGGGCAAGATAGAAAGAGAAAAGGTGAATAAAGGCGCTTGTATCGTCCCAGCAGCAAGTAGGGTGGGGTGGGGTGGGGTGGGGCGGGCTGTGGTGGGGTGGGGCGGGCTGGAGTGGGGTGGGGTGGGGCGAACACTTCAAGAGCTAAACAAACCCCACCCATATTGTTTCTAGAGATGGGGTGGCGCTGATGGGAGACGGAGGGGCATGGAGGGTTGTGAGGGGAGATATGGAGGGGTGTTGAGGGTTGTAAGGGAGGACGGAAGGGTGGGAAGGAAAGAGGGAGGGGAATGTAATAAGAATGCAGCACTGAGCCGAAATCTGCGTTATGAAGGACAAGTAAGTAGAGGTTAGAGACAAGCAGAGGGTTGAAAGGAGAGTAAAGAAAAGGAAGAAGACAGGTTTGCAAAATAAGGAAGGGGTTTAAAGGTGGTAAGGTTAAAGAAAATAAATTAAAAGGACTTAATACTGAACCCCAAGGGTTTTTATCAAATATACCGAACGAAAAATAAAGATAGGATAGGACCACTCAGAACAGAATCACGTGACATTACCAGTGAAGATAAAGAAATGTGCTCCATCCTAAATAATTATTTCATATCAGTATTCACCAAGGAAAATCTAAGCCTGGTCCCTCAAGCAGCAAATATTTACCATGAGAATACGGAAAATATTCTTAGTAAAATAACCATTAGTAAGGAGGACGTATTGAAAGAAATTAATAAGATAAAACCTCAAAAATCGCCAGGTCCGGACGATATATATGCAAAAATTATAAAAGAAACCAAAGAAGAATTATGTCAGCCACTTTTAACGTTATTTAATGACTCTTTAAGTTCAGGAGAAGTTCCAGAGGCGTGGAAAACCGCAAACGTAGTGCCCATCTTTAAAAAGGGTGATAAATCAGCTGCGTCGAATTATCGTCCGATAAGTCTAACGTCAATAGTAGGAAAAATGTTAGAGTCAATTCTGGCAAATAAGATTAGAGAACACTTCGAAAGATTTAATCTTATAAACGAAAGTCAGCACGGATTCAGGCAAGGACGATCCTGCCTCACAAATTTGTTGTCATTCTACTCGGAGGTCTATGAGGCAGTAGATAGCGATAAAGCTTACGATGTTATTTATCTGGACTTTAGTAAAGCTTTTGATAGGGTCCCACACGAAAGGTTAGTTAGAAAGGTTCGAGCACACGGTATAGACGGCGATATCTTAAAATGGATAGAATCCTGGCTGAAAGGACGAAAGCAGAGAGTATTAATAAATGGAACTAAGTCGGACTGGGGATTAGTAACTAGCGGTGTACCACAGGGTTCAGTACTCGGTCCCTTATTATTTATCATATATATAAATGATCTAGACTTAGGAGTCAATAGCAGCATCAGCAAATTTGCCGACGATACAAAAATAGGGCGTATCATTAACTCGACTGACGATTGCCACAATTTACAGAAAGACCTCGATACAGTGTCCAAATGGTCTAAAACTTGGCAAATGGAATTTAACGTTGAAAAATGTAAAGTACTTAACGTAGGCAAGACCATTGGAGATACTAAATACAGCTTAGACAACAAAGAAATTAGCAAATCGGAATGCGAGAGAGATCTAGGAGTTATGATTAGTAACGACCTTAAACCTAGGCAACAGTGTATTAATGCGAGAAATAAAGCAAATAGGGTCCTAGGATTTATTTCGAGAAGCGTGAGCAATAGATCATCTAAAGTAATACTAAAACTTTATCTAGCATTAGTAAGGCCACATTTAGACTACGCAGTACAATTCTGGTGTCCTTACTATAGAATGGATATTAATTCGTTAGAAAATGTACAGAGAAGAATGACTAAAATGATACATGACGTCCGGAACCTGTCATATGAAGACAGACTGAAAAGACTAAGTCTGCATTCGCTAGGGAGGCGTAGAGTAAGGGGAGACTTAATTGAGGTGTTTAAGTGGATGAATGGTATAAATAAGGGAGATATTAGCAAGGTACTTAAAGTGAGCATACAGGATAGAACTAGAAATAATGGTTTCAAACTAGAAAAATTCCGTTTCAGTAAGGAAATCGGTAGAAATTGGTTTGGTAATAGAGTAGTAGACGAATGGAATAAGCTACCTAGTAAAGTAGTTGCTGCCTCTTCCATTGAGAGTTTCAAGCATAGGCTAGATAAGCATATGACAAATAAGGGGTGGATATAGAATAAAGAAAATCTTATAACCAATACTAATTCAAAAAATTTTCTTTTCAGGTTACACTATGATAGTCTCTATTCTCCTTTCACACTTTCCTGTAAAATGTCCACGCCAGTTTTTCTATACGGCGTGGTGTTCTTTCTGACTTTTTCCTGCCGGCTTCGGCTGGAGGGTTTGGAGGGCGGGGGAGAGCCTTCTTCTTTGCTGTCCTTATCTCATTCTAGTAGTTCAGTTACTCTTCTAGGAGCTGCCTAGCATGGGCCAACCGGCCTACTGCAGTTATCCTCTCTTCTTATGTTCTTATGTACCGTGAACACCAAATCTCCCTATCTATGAATCTGACGTGTTCTGTACTCCCCTTACAGCCTTACAGGGTTAATCCAAAACTGATCACTCCACCCCTAGGCTAAGAGGAATTTTCAATATTTCATTATGTTCCTCTCTATTATTCTCCAAAAGTCATACATATAAAAAGATAAATATCCAGACTGACACAACTACCGAACATTGACAGACAGGTAGGTGAAAACATGAGTACCTTTGATGTTGTGGGTAATCAAGAGGTTGTAGGGGAAGAGGAGAGTGGCTGTGGTAAGGGACACCGTGGACAATGGCAACGGTGGAAAATGCAGGTGTGGAGACGCAAGTGTGTAGGAAAGGATAGGATAAAGGATAGGATAGCCAAGTCGGGAATGAATGAAAGGACCGTGGGGTGAAAAAACGTCTGGGATGGAAACTACTGGGACAGAACATGTGGGAAAGGTAGGGGTATGATGAAAAGTGGAAGGAATGAACAGATACAGGTAAAAAGCTAGTGTGGAGGAGGAAAGGAAGTGGGTGTGGGATTGAAGGGGGTTGGGTTAAGATAACGTGGTTGCTGGGGAAGGAATGGTCCAGGTGTGGGGTGAAAGGGGGCTAGTGGAAAAGGAGTACTTGGGACAGGTGAAGCAAGATGACAGTTGCTTGGGGAAGTAATGATGCCGGTGTGGGATGGAAGAGAGCTAAGATGGTACCTACGTGGAACAGAGTATGTGAGAAGGATGCGGGAAAAAGAAGGATGAGAAAACACAAAATATTAGAGAAAATGACGGAAGGAAGGGCGGCAGGTCACACACAAATCCGGTCTTTCTCCTTCAGCCCAAGTATTTTTTTTTTGTTATTACAAGCTAACATCAGACGATTCTTTCACTTTTGGCAGCAGCCTTAAATCCTTCCCTGGGAGTTGAAAGAGATAAACAAAACCCTTATCAATATATTCACATCATTATACCCCTTTACCATCAATTCTGCTCATCTGTGCAAGCCAGACACTGTGTCCTCTTTGGGTGCACCTATGTATGAAATTTTATAGAGTCTCAGAGAGCGGACGTGAATGGGCTCTTTAAGAATGCAAGTAATGAGACCAGTGTTTTTCCTTTGTTTTCCTTGTGTTTTGTGTGTGCGGAGGAGGGTGGCTAGAAGGGAGAGAGGGAGGGAGGAGGGACAGGGAGTGGAGGATGAGAGGGAGAGAGAAGGAGGTAGGAAGGGAGAGGTGTGGGGAAGTCATAGGGAGAGAGCTGGTAGGGAAGGGGAGGGTGAGACGTGGTGGGGGAGTGGAGTGGGGAGTCATCAAGGATTTTTGACGCTATTTTTGTTGTGAAAGGAGGCGGCGGGCGTGGAGTAGGCTGGTAAACACTCCACACACACACACACACACACACACACACACACACACACACACACACACACACACACACACACACACACACACAACAATACAACATAAAAATACACCGGCAGCGTCACATCCAACAAAAAAACAAAACAAAAAAAAATCACAACCTCAAGTATATAGTAAAAAAAAAAACAGCAACAGAAGCAAAAATCTGAAAAAAAAAGGTCCACGAAAATAGTTTTAGTTAGACACACACACACACACACACACACACACACACACACACACACACACAAATGAAGACAAAAATACACAGACGGTCAAAGAAGCAGTCAAGAATTCATTACAGTAACACACTATCATGAACGCCTCAGTAATGGGGGAAAAAACACATCTTCACATATTCAAAAAAAACACATACACAAGCCAGCCTTAGAAATACATAAAAATACATAAGCCAGTCTCAAAAATACAAAAATAAATAGAGCAGTCTAAATAATACATAAAAATACGAAGCCAGTCTTAAAAATACACAAATACACATAAGCCAGCCTCAAAAATACACAAAAATACTTAAGCCAGCCTCAAAAATACACAAAAATACTTAAGCCAGCCTCAAAAATACACAAAAATACTTAAGCCAGCCTCAAAAATGCACACACACACACACACAAAAGCCTTAAACCCGTAAAAAATATATAAGAAATAAATCAGACTTATAAACATACCCATAAGGTTATAACAAAACATACACCAACATAAACAAAATAATCACGGAAATTCTCTCTAAATATTCGTAAAAAAATAATAAATAAAACCAGACGCTCGAAAAATCTTAGTACCCGCGCTTAAAGAAATAATGTCAGTGTCTAAAATGAAAACTTGGATTCTCTTACACAGTCTCACCCTAAAAAAATATATATATATATATATATATATATATATATATATATATATATATATATATATATATATATATATATAACTTCATGGTTCAAAAAAAAAGTTAAAATTCTGTCCGCAGTGTCGACACGTAAAAAAAAAAAAAAAAGTCCTGCACATATGACACCTTTAATAAAATTGTAATATCCCAGGATAGTATAAACTCCTTCACTAGAGAGAGAGAGAGAGAGAGAGAGAGAGAGAGAGAGAGAGATGGGAAGAGGAGGCATCTTCTGAAAACTTGGCTAAGATGTTTGAACACCATTACTCTGCCCTTTTGTGAGTTCTTGTCCTCTCTCACTCTCACGCTCACTCACAAACTCTCTTTCTCTCATACTCCTCTCTCTCTCTCTCTCACACACACACACACACACACACACACATCCAGTTAGAAATCAGTCACACCTAGTCTATCCATAAAAGTAAAATCATCATCATCATCATCATCATCATCATGGCTTTTTTTTTTAATCTTTTTTACTCAATATGTGGCGAGGCAAAGACAATGAAAAACCACAACAAGCAGACAGTCAAAATGGCAGATCATATGTGCTAGAGAGGGATGGAAGCGTGAGGACGAGAAGACACGACGAGAGCAGTAAAAAGGAGTATCAAAACAGAATAAGACAATGAGAAGAAAAAACATGAAACAGAAGTGGAAGAACAGGAAAAAGTAGAGAGGAATACAAGGAATGGACAGAGGTTACTGGATACGATAAGATGGAAAGAAGAGGCCAAAGAGAGAAGGAAATGGCATGTGTGAGGTTAAACCGTAAAACAAGAGGTGGAAGAAAGAAGGAAAGTGGAGAGTGTAAAGGAAAACAGGTAAGAGAAGGGTGAAAAAGAGAAGAGCTGATGGGCAAAAGGAAGGAAGAGAGGATGGCAGAAAGGAAACAGAAGATCAGGGGAGAAGGAAGAGAGGAATGCAAAAAAGGAAAAGCAAGGTGAGAGGGAGGTGGAAGAGAGGAAAGTCAAAGGGAAAGGAAAGGTGAGAGGGAGAAGACAGAGAGGAAGGCCAAACGGAAAGAAGTGAGACAGAAAAGGACTACTGGGGGCCAAAGAGAATGGAAAGGTGAGAGGGAAAGGGAAGATGGGAGGGTCAAAGAGAAGGAGACATTATGTGTGGAAAATGCGATAAAAGGTAAAACAAGATGTGAGAGGGGGGCGAAAGAAGAAGACAGTCACTAGGGAGCCATCTTGAAGACGGGGTGTGGTAGGCCTTAGTGGCGTGGCGACAGCACAAACCCATTAGTCCACCGCCTCACCTGGTCACCTTAACTCACCTGCCCTACCTGGTCACCTCACTTGCCTTTTCAAGTCGCCTGTTTCGCTGTCATCTGTCTCATCTGGTCCCTTGCTTTACCTGAATACCTGTCGTACCTGGTTGCCTTTCAGAATTGGTTGTTTATCCCACTTGGTCATCCATCTTGCAAGGCTTGGTGGATGAGTTTGGGAGAGTGTGTAAGACGCGGAATCTAATGGTGAATGTAGGGAAGAGTAAAGTGATGGTCTTTGAGATAGGTGAAGTCAGTGAATGTACAGCGAGATTGGATGGTGAGGAATTGGAAAATGTGAGTACGTTTAAGTACTTGGGTAGTGTGATGAGTAAGGATGGAGGTTTGGAGGTGAAGTGCTTGAAAGGATACAGCAGGGAAGAAAGGTTGCTGGTTCCTTGAAAGCAGTGATAAGAAGCAGGGAAGTGAGCATGGAAGTGAAAAACTTACTACATGACAGTATTGTGATACCAACTCTAACGTATGGATGTGAAGCTTGGACGTTGCTGGAAGGACACAAGTCAAGAGTGAGAGCAGTGGAAATGAGTTATTTAAGAGGAGCCTGTGGAGTTACATGGAGAGACAGGCTGACGAATGAGGATATAAAGGAGCGTTGTGGTGTGGATGTGGATGTGATAGGAAGCGTTAGGAGGAATACACTGAGGTGGTTTGGCCATGTGGAGAGGATAGAGGGTGAAAGACTGACGAAGAGAGTGTATGTGAGTGAGGTGGTGGGGGAAAGAGGGAGCGGGAGGCCGAAGGTGAGATGGAGGGACGGGGTGGAGAGGTAAATGAGAGAGGGGTGTGTGAGTTGGGAGCGGGGCAGTGAAATGGCGGGGGACAGGGCGACGTGGAGGCGATTTGTTTGTGGACACCCCGAACGGGAGTGAGGCGTCTGGCAATAGATAGACAGATGTTACATGTCAGTACCTCTGGTTGTCCACAGAGCAGGACACATGTCACCAAAAATGAAGTAACTTTATCGTCTGGTTGTCACTGGTCACTTGCAAGAGGCAGGCGCTTCGACCTGGCACCTTGTCCACTTACTTGAACTTACTTGCACTACCACTGAATAGTCGGTACTTACATCTTAACACAGCAGAGTCAAGGTGTTGGGTGAGTATAAAAGGAAGCTGCAGTGTCTAACCACAGCCGTAAGAAAACACAAGTAGATGCATGGCTGACAGAGAAAGATGGAAACCTTAAAGAATTCGAGAATGAATGGTCACAGGTATCCTGAATTCAATCATTAAATCGTAGTGGAGAGGTTGCTGGAGTGTTATCAGAACTGTGAAGCTATCGTCCTAGAGGAGCGAAAGTGAAAAAAAAAAAGAAAAAAAAAAAGAGGAACGCTGAAGAGTACTCCAAACGAATCAAAGTGAGAAGTAAGTCGAGAAAGACAATATAACATAAACGACTAAGAGGAGGCTAAGGAGCAGCGTTGAGTGGACCATCTCAAGGAGGCAAGGAGAGACTTAGTGTGGACATAAGATGTTACTGTCCAGTCCAGCTGACACCTATCCTGTTGACGCCACTCACCTGTCTTATACACCCTCCCTCATACACAATACACACTCACTCCCCCTCTCATACACACCCACTCCCCTTCTCATACACGCCCACTCCCTCTATCATACACACCCACTCCCCCATTCATACACACCCATTTTCTCTATCACAACACACAAGCACTCCCTTTCATACAGATTACACACCTTCCTCACATACCGTCACTCCCTCCTTCACGCACAACTACTTTTTAACCCGTGAACACCCACTCCCTCCCTCATACAATACACGCCTACTTCCTCCCTCATACAATACGCACCTACTTCCTAACTGATACAATACGCAACCACTTCCTCCCTCATACAAAACACACCTACTCCCCCCCTCATACACAATACACTCTCATTTTCTCATACACACCCATTCCATCCCTTACACAATACACACCCACTCTTTCCCCCCATACACAATACACACTCACTCCCTTCTTCATACACAATACTCTCTCTCTCTCTCTCTCTCTCTCTCTCTAATACACAACCCCCACCCACTCCTTCCCTCATACACACACTTACTGAGGAGATGGAGAGGGGAAGGGGAAGAGAGTAGGTTGAGGAAAAACAGAGGGCTGTATTCTTATTGGCTTAGATTTCGTAACGCTTCTTCCTCAGCGATTTATTTTGCATTTATGTTTTTTATACATCTCTTGTTATCGAAGCAATGTCGATTTTAAGAATACAAATAACACAGACAATACTAAATGAAAAATGTAACTTTAAACTGTAACAACATATCCTCCTGAACGTCATCAATGCCAGGAATATCGATAAGGATATTAAAAACGCAGAATATTAAAGCGTAACATATAAAACAAACACCAAGAAGTGCTACCAGACCTCTTAAGGCAACAAGAGGCAGAGAATAAGTAGCGGTTAGCTGGTGTGTATCTGGTACGTGTATGAGGCTTTAAATGCTAAAAAGAGAGTGGGAGAAGATGAATGTGAAAAAACGAAATCGTGACAAGAAAGTTGTGTGAGAAACTGAATGTAGGGAAAGAGACCAAATGAGTGGGAAAAGTTTAGCATGTTTTAAGTAAAGAAGGTTGACGTGCTGTGCCGATGGAGAAGAGCAGATTACTGGAGGAAGGAAAGGTATTAGAAGGCTGTCTTGTTTCTCTGCACTCTGAGTCTTCAGCATTGGAATATATTAGTAGAAAAACCAACAGGAATTGACAAAACAGGCATAAAATAATTATGCTGGTAACAGTGATAATCGCGACCCTTTCTCCCCACATTTATATTAATGAAATATGAAATATATATATATATATATATATATATATATATATATATATATATATATATATATACAGAGAGAGAGAGAGAGAGAGAGAGAGAGAGTCAAAAAAATCAAAGAGGGGCCCCATATGTGTCTGAAGAAACCATGGCGAGGGGAGTAAAAGAGAAGATGGGGGGATGAAGGAGGGGGGCTGGGGGGCTTGGACACCTGCCCTGGGACGTGGACAGATCATGGCGATTGTGGAGTGCCGGGTGGTAATGGCCCGACCGGGGGATTTACATGGACCAGTCGGGCTCGGGCGGCGATGATTTTTCTTGGGGTGTTTCTAGGCGGTGGGTCTGGTTCTTGGAAAGGGGAGGGGGGAGGGGGAGGCAAAGGGAAGGAGGCGGGGTAGAAGGCAAAAAAAAAAAGATGTGGGATTGAAAGGAGGGAGAAAAAAGTGAGGGGAAGTTAAGGAAGAAAAGAGGGATTGAGAAGAAGATGGAGGGGATCAAGGGGGAGCTGGAGAAGAAAAATGAGAGGCTGAGTGGGGAGAAAAAAAAAAAAAAGAGTAAAGACTGAGGGAAAGGAGGATGGGCAAAAGAGGGATAAAGAAAAAGAGGAAGGGGTGAGGGGAAGAATGTGGAGGGTCAAGAAGAAAGGGTAGGATAGGAGGAAAAGGGTGGGAGAAAAAGATGGAGAGGAAGAAGAGGACGAGGGACGAAACAGTGAGGGGAAAGAGGGGGATAGGGAAAGGGGTAGGGGGTGAAGAAGAAACAGAGAAAGAGAACAATAGGGAAGAGGCAGGAAAAAGAAAAATGGGTAGTAACATAAGGCAGAAACAGGATAAGGAAAGATTATTAGGAAAGGCAGATATAAACGAAAGAGAACCGACTAGGGGGAAAACTAATAAAGGAGTGGAAAAAAGGAAAGAGAGAAGAAAAGGGAAAGCACAGGGAAAAGGGAAAGTGAAGAGAAGGGGAAGTGGAGAGAGAAGGGGAAGTGGAAAGAGAAGGGAGAAGGGGAGGGAGTGGGAGGAAATGGGAGAGAGAGAGGGGAAGGGGAGAGCATGATTATTGGGGATGTGGAAGGGAAAAGTAAAGGAGAGAGGGAGAAGCGATAAGAGAGGACGATGATGATGGATGACGAAGAGGGAGAGAGGTGGAAGAAAATAACAGGAGGGAGAGGGACGATAACAAGGGAAAGAAAGCAGGAAAAGGAAGCAAATAATAAACATAATTTACAGTTTATTATTTTTACCATTACACGATATCATTCAGCTTAGGTAGTTCTTGAGAAAACCTGTCTGGAAATAGCATGAAAAGACCTCGGGCTGAATGGGTAAAGCAAGAATGAAATGGGTGAAAGTAGCCAGCATAAGAGGCAGCAGGAAGAGGACTGGAAACTGTAGTGAAATTTAATTGAAACACAGGAGTAATAACAAGGAGGGATGTAAAGACGGGACAGAAAGTAGAAACGAAAACCATCATCAGTCAATATCATTTAATCAATCAATCAATCAATCAATCATCATTCACTAACACCATCATCATCATTCATTAACACCATCATCACAATCATCATCATCAGTTATCATCATCAGTCACCATCACTGATAAACCAAGGGACATAACAGATATAACAACACCTTCAGGATGAAAACATCTTCGACTTTCTTGTAGTCTTTTGTACTGAAAGAGTTAAGGAAGGCTACAAATAACCCATCCAGTAAAAAAAAAAAAAAAAAACTTACAAAGAATAAAATAGCTGGCGATAACAAGTACTATATAAAGTAATCGTGGTGCCGAGGCTACTGAAACTGACGTAAAAGTGAAATTCTCAGCCGCAGGAGAAAACATGTATCATACCGCTGTTCTGGCGACGACTCTCTCTTGTGCCTGAAACACACACACACACACACACACACACACACACACACACACACACACACAAAATTTCTCTCTCTGTCTCCACCGATCCCATCTTTATGCAAATGCTTTCGTGGTGGTCATGCAGCTAAAACACGAATCCAATACACGCACACAGTCAAAAAGAAAAACAGGTTGACTTTGTGCACTCCAAATTGCAACTTGCAGGTGGGGGGGGGGAGTGGAGATGTGGCTTGTATTGCACGAGTAAGCGACCAATTGTGTAGTAACCTTGTCGCGTCGTCGCCTCCATATTCCACGTCGTTTTCGTCGTCGTGTCACTCAGCCGAAACGCGACCTTCCGAAACGGCAAACTCGAACGAATTACTTACGGACTGCGCTGTGCACAAGGGAAAAGATGGGAAGGGGGGGATCAAAGGAAGGGGGTGAAGGTGCAAGGGAGTGGGGGAAGGGAAGGGGGAAAGGGATGGCAAGGGAGGCAAGAGGGGGAAAGGTGGGACACGAAGGATAAGGGGGCAAAAAGGGCGGAAGAAGGGAGAAAGAGGCAAGGTAGGGGGGAAAGAAAGGGGGGGATGTGAGGGTAGGAAAGGGGATAGAGGTAGGGGGGACGGAGGGCAAGGGAGACGTGCGCAAAGAGGAAAAGGGAAGGAGAGGTGGGCAGGACAGGGGGACAGAGAGTGGGGGGAGGAAGAAGGGTGGTTTGTCCTTGTTCCCGGGGTAAAAAAAAAAAAAAAAAAAAAAAAAAAAAAAAAAAAAGGGGGGGGGGGGGGACGAAAAAATACACAAAAAATTTCCGTGTTTCCTTGACAAGTCGGAAGCTCAGTCAGTGGTCGCATCCTGAGGGGGAGAAGGGCGGGGAAAGTCGGTGGGGAAAATATTAGTGTAGTTGTTTCCCGGTGGATGGAGGGGGTGGGTGGGGGGGTGGGGGAACAGAGGATGGTTGGGAGGTAGGTGGGTAGGAAGGGATGTTGGTAAAGGAGCTGGGAAGTACTGTGGATAGGTAGGTAGGCTGTAGGTCGATGGTGGTATGTAGGAAGATAGGTTGGAAGGCAGGTAGGTAGGCAGGTATGCTGTAGAAGGACATGGTAGTAAGTTGGTAGGTAAGTAGGTAACTAGGTAGACTGGTAAGTAGATAAAGTGGGAAAACAGTTTAGTACGTAGGTAAACAGGTAAGTAGGTAGGTAAATAGGTAGGTAAAGAGGGCAGTAGGCAAGTGGGTAAGCAGGTGAGAAAGAAGGTAGGTGACATAAAATAATGGAAAAGGTGCGTAAATCTGGGCTTGATCTGAAGAAAGGTGAAGAGGATCAGATTTTTCTCTTGCTCTCCCCAGACGATTTTATTCAGCTCAAGGGAATACTGTCTAAGGAAAAGGGGTTAAAATTATTTCCATAAACCCATTAAATTCATGGATCTCGTACACGATTTTATTTATGTGTTGAAAGAGAGAGAGAGAGAGAGAGAGAGAGAGAGAGAGAGAGAGAGAGAGAGAGAGGAAAAAAGTGAGGAAGGAAGATGGCGACGTAAATAAGATATATTAAAAAAAAAAGTTAGATATGAAAAGCATACAAAGGAAATGCTCCTCTCTCTCTCAAATTTCCTCTCTTCCTCTCAGTCTCATTCTCACTCTCTCTCTCTCTCTCACTTTTCCTCTCTTCCTCCCAGCCTCACTCCCTCCCATCCTTTCTCCCTTTCAGCACAGGTATTTTCATCCACCATTTTTCCTGAATTCCCGATTTCTAAGTTAGCAGGGGGGACTACTGGGTGGGGGATACTATTCTATTGTATATCTTATCTCTGTTCCATTAAATTACCAGTCTTCATGGGGGTAGGAATTATTTTATCACCTTCATTTCTGCTCATCAGGTTGTCCTTTTTTCTGCGTTACGATTTGTGTTCCTCCTTTTATTAAGATTTATGAAGCTATGAGGTGTTTCTATAGCATTTTTCTCATGTTTATTAATTTCTGTTTCAACTTACATTACACCGTTTCATTTAATATCACCACCTATTAATTTCATACCGAATTAAGACATGCTAGGGGACTATAATGGGTTACTATTGAAATTCCTCGTCTGTCTGCCACTTTTGCTCCCCTCTCAATATATCCCCCTTTTCATCTTTCTTCTGTTGTCCATAATTTCGTTTCTAAATCTTCATAATTTTGTAATTTTCTCCTCTCATTACTATCATCTTTTAATAATTCTCACAGTTCTGACCTTTTTTACATCTATTTTCAACATCTCCGCTATCTCCTCCCTTCTAGCCTCTCTCCCTTGTTTCTATAATCCTTTTAGAACGAGAACATCCTTTGTATAATTCATTCTTGTTACCTCGAGACGATTTCTTTCAGCCTTGGGGAGAACATTTGCCTTTAGAGAGTTAATGGAGGTTATATCATACCCCAAAAGTTCAAGGCCTCTCTTCAGTAAAATATAACTGTTTGGTTGCGGCGAGAATACAGAATAAAAAATCTGCTTTCCACGATACCGCCCTACCTGTCTTATGCCCCATCCCTCCCTCCTTCCCTCCTCGAGTTTGCCACCTTCTCTGTTTTGCTTTCCTCTCTCTCTCTCTCTCTCTCTCTCTCTATTTTTGTGTTTTTCCTCACTCCTCTCTCATCTCACTCCCCTCAACAACCTCTTTTCATTTCCCTGACTACTCTCAATTCCCTGTCTCATTCCTCATTCTCTTCTCCCAGACCTCTTCAGTACTCCCTTCACTCTCTTCCCCCACCCCCCACCCTCTTTTCCAAATTCTCTCTCTCTGTCTCTGTCACTGTCTCTCTTTCTTTCTCTCTCTCTCTCTCTCATCTTCCAACCCTCCTTCACCTCTCCTCGCTCCCCCTTCTCTCTTCTCCAACCCTTTTCCATTTTCTTTACTCCCATTTTTCTCTCTTCTAACCCTCCTCCATCTCCCCTCACTCCCCTCTCTCTTCTCCAACCCTCTTCCATCTCCCCTCACTCCCCTCTCTCTTTTCCAACCCTCTTCCATCTCCCCTCACTCCCCTCTCTCTTCTCCAACCCTCTTCCATCTCCCCTCACTCCCCTCTCTCTTCTCCAACCCTCTTCCATCTCCCCTCACTCCCCTCTCTCTTCTCCAACCCTCCTCCATCTCCCCTCACTCCCCTCTCTCTTCTCCAACCCTCCCCTATCTTCACTAACTCTCAACTCTCTTCTCCAACCCTCTTCCATTTCCCTTCACTCCCCTCTCTCTTCTCCAACCCTCTTCCATCTCCCCTCATTCCCCTCTCTCTTCTTCAACCCTCTTCCGTCTCCCCTCACTCCCCTCTCTCTTCTCCAACCCTCTTCCGTCTCCCCTCACTCCCCCCCGCCTGCCACCAAGCCATTACCATATCCTCACCCATGGGACAGGGGCGCGAGGGGAATACGAGGGGACGAGAGAGAGACCCACCAAACCCACTCCGTCCCATCTGGCCTCTATAATTGCCCTCATATCGATCTGTATCATCAAGGGCAAGGTGGACTTTTTCCGCCCCTATTTTGAAGTATCCACACAGGCTGTCATGCAGGTGAACGAGTCAGGTGATGTGACGATTGACTAATAAGGTCTCGAGTCAGGTGCGTCACGATTAAGTACGTCTCGAGGCAGGAGCTGTCACGATTAATTACGTCTATTAACCAATTTCACAGTAACTTCGTCGAAACTGCTAAGAAAGAAAACCTAATTAAAGATCACAGAATTTAGCTTATCGGTGATCAAAATGGGAAGGATCTACTTCTAAAAAAACCACAATTTCACTCAGGCCAAGTGGATATTCTCAGCGCCATCTTAAAGTATTCGAGACACTAGCTCACGTAAACAAAAGTGCTCCTTGAATCCCTACAGTGCGATGACGCCTTGTTAAAACCGTCTCCATTAATCCCATCATTACGAGAGGTCCATCGAGAACTCATACTATTATCCGGTAATATAAAAAGTATTGTACTGAAGGGGTCAACATTTATTTGAGGATCCCATGATAATTATAAAAAAAAACATGGAAAACTGTCCTCCAAGAAACCACCAGATATTTTCCATTATTTTAAGTATTCAAGAAGGTTTATGAAAGTATATAAGCCGCTCAGTATTTTTTTTTTTTTTTAGTCTTCCTGCCTTAGCCACATTCACCCCACTTCAAAAACCTCCCTTAAATAAACACTTATTAAAACGGCACAGATAAAGCAGGAAAAAAAAAACACGGTGAAAGATTTAAGTATTCGAACGAGAAATTATCATACGTGGTCAGAAAATTAATAAAAAAAAAAAATCTACATACATGGGCTACAATTATTTGATGCAAAATTTCTGGGTAAAATTTTCGACGCTTGGAGTCAGATGCAAAAAGAATAAAAATTGAAAAGAAAGTTTCTTAAGTGTACATTTCCGAGGTGTGTGTGTGTGTGTGTGTGTGTGTGTGTGTGTGTGTGTGTGTGTGTGTGTGTGTGTGTGTGTGTGTGTGTGTGTGTGTGTGTGTGTGTGTGTGTGTGTGTGTGTGTGTGTGTGTGTGTGTGTGTGTGTGTGTGTGTGTGTGTGTGTGTGTGTGTGTGTGTGTGTGTGTGTGTGTGTGTGTGTGTGTGTGTGTGTGTGTGTGTGTGTGTGTGTGTGTGTGTGTGTGTGTGTGTGTGTGTGTGTGTGTGTGTGTGTGTGTGTGTGTGTGTGTGTGTGTGTGTGTGTGTGTGTGTGTGTGTGTGTGTGTGTGTGTGTGTGTGTGTGTGTGTGTGTGTGTGTGTGTGTGTGTGTGTGTGTGTGTGTGTGTGTGTGTGTGTGTGTGTGTGTGTGTGTGTGTGTGTGTGTGTGATCTCTAGGTGACACCAGGGGAGGAGGGAGTGTGACGGATGAGGTGGTGGGAGAGAGGAATTGGGAGGGAATGAAGGATGGCATGGAGGAAAGAGGAATGAAAAGAGGGGGGCTGGATACGAGAGAGAGAGAGAGAGAGAGAGAGAGAGAGAGAGAGAGAGAGAGAGAGAGAGAGAGAGAGAGAGAGAGTCAGTAACCATTATTCTTCACTAACACAGACTCGCCACCGCCTCTCGCTAGTCTCTCGTAAGCCACGAGTAAAAGAGCAGTCAAACTCTCTCTCTCTCTCTCATTTTCCCCTCTTGTATATACATTTTAATACGAACACTATCCATGTCCATTAATAAAATCAAATAATACATCGACTGAAATGAAAAAATGGCAAATAGAAGCATAAAGAGAGAACACAAAATCAAGAGCCAGGAGTCACACTGAGCAAGACTCAATAAAGATGAGTCACTATGGGATGAGTCAGGGAAAGAGAAAGAGAGCGAGAGGGGGAAATTCCGATGATCTGGTCTATGCTTTGACTTTACTGCTGTTGTGTCCTCTCACTTTCACTTATTCCTTCTCCCCTCCTCTCATTCCCCTTTCTTTATTTCCTTCATTTTACTTTATACCAGTTTTCCAAAATTTCCCCTCTTTTCATTTCATTCTCTTATTTGATCGTTTCCTTCTTTTGTTTCGTGCAGTTTCCTTTCCCTTCCTTTCTTCTGTTTCCTTCATTTTACCTGCTGTTGTTTATACACTTTTTCTGTATTCTAAGATCCTACCTTATTATCTCCTTTCACCTGTTCCTCTATTCCTTATCGCTGTTCGCATTATTTAGATTTTCCTGTATCCTACGTACCTATAATCGTGAGAGAGAGAGAGAGAGAGAGAGAGAGAGAGAGAGAGAGAGAGAGAGAGAGAGAGAGAGAGAGAGAGAGAGGTGAAAGGTGTTGTGAGGGACGATGCTAAAATGACATGGAGGGCATACATAACATTACACCTCACGACTCAAACCACTCACTCTTAAACGCTTTCAACCAACCAAAAAGTGCTTATATTTATCTAGGCACTAACGTATTCAACAAACTGATTTTATAATACGAAACTGAGCAATTAAAGTGAAATTTTACTTGTTCTTTATGTTTCACTGTCATATCTACTTCTACAGTCTAAATAAAGTTAGGTTATGAGTAGGTTAGATTAGGCTGGTTTACGGTAGGTTACGTTGACTGCTTGCTGTGATGTGAAATATCTCGGTAAACTAATTATCGGTAAACCGCATAACACCGAGAGACACTGGATTTGAGAGAGGATTCAGGTAGAGGGAGGGACATTTGGGAGGGGTTACAGCAGAGAAGGGAAGGAGGGAGATAGCTTGAAGGAAGGGGAGGGAGAGAGAGGTGCCAAGATAGAGAAGAGGGAGGAGGGAAGGTGCCACAGGAGGTGGGGAGGGTTATGAATAGGCAGAGAAGGAGAGATGCAAAGTGAGAGATGCAAGGGAAGATTGAGGAATGTTTAGATTGGACGGGGGAAGACACACGCAAAGGGAGATGGTAAGGGGAACCATGCCCAACGGGAAGGGGGTTTAGATGTAACGGAAGAGAGGGGAATGGGGGTGGAGAGGAAGATCGTAGAAACCACGAGAGGGAGGGGGGAGGGAGCAAGTTAGGAAAGTTTGAGGAAGGAGGAAGGAGGGCGGAGGGGAGGAGAGAGGGGGGGTGGTGCCATGGGATGAGGAGTGGGTTTTTTGAGTGGGGAAGACTGGGGAAGACTCGAAAAGGGAAGCATAGGTTGAGATTACGAGGCTGGATAAATGAAGGAAAGCTGGGAAAAAGGAGAGAAAACAGGAGGTGAATGAAGAAAAAGAGAGGGGGAAAATGAGAGTGGGGGAAAAAACATGAGGAGGGTGACTCAGTGAGTCATCAGGATAAATACTAAAAAAAAAAAAAAGGGGGGGGGAAACAAGGTGGGAAACGAAGAAAGGGATAAAGGAGGGTAATGAAAAAAAGAAGAAGAAGAAGAGAGAGAGAGAGAGAGAGAGAGAGAGAGAGAGAGAGAGAGAGAGAGAGAGAGAGAGAGAGAGAGAGAGAAATGGAGTTAGAGCAAAGAGTAGAAGACAGGGGGAAATGCAAGTAGGAGAGGGAAGACAACGAGGAGAAAAGAGAAAAATCTGGAGGTAACGAAGTGAAGATGTGAAAATAAGGAACGAGGATGTGAGGAGGAAACAAAGGAGAGTGGAAAAAGAAGGCAGGAAAAGCTGAGGAAAAAAGAAAACCAGGAAAAAGACAGAAAATGGAGGATGAAACACAAGAAGTGGTGAAATTAAAGAAACAGTTGACGGGAGACACAAGAAAAATGAGAAATGGGAAAGAGGAGAAAAGAGGAAACAAACGGATATAAAAAGGAAAATAAAACAAGGGAAAAAAAAACTTTGCCAAAAGAGAGGAGGAAGAGAAAATAGGAACAGTACCGGAAGTCTGGAAACAGTGACGGGAGATATTTAGAGAGAGAGAGAGAGAGAGAGAGAGAGAGAGAGAGAGAGAGAGAGAGGCCGGTGGGCAGTAAAGAGGGGAAACAGAAGGAAAAGAGAAGTGGAAAAGAGAGAGAGAGGGGAGAGTGAGGGGAGTCATGTAGATGTTATGATCGGCCTGGGTTCCCTAAGGTGCCATTCCAACCCGCTTCATCTACACTCCCAGACGACCCTCTCTCTCTCTCTCTCTCTCTCTCTCTCTGGGTCTGGCTGTCTCTCTCTCTCTCTCTTGCTGTGTGTGTGTGTGTGTGTGTGTGTGTGTGTGTGTGTGTGTGTGTGTGTGTGTGTGTGTGTGTGTGTGTGTGTGTGTGTGTGTGTGTGTGTGTGTGTCTGTCTGTCTGTCTGTCTGTCTGTCTGTCTGTCTGTCTGTCTGTCTCTCTCTCTCTCTTTCTCTCTCTCTCTCTCCACCCAAGTAGTTAATTTTTACAGGGCAGTATCGAAGTAATAAGCACATGATTTCATTACTCGGCCAATGGTAGTTAAAACACGGGATTAAATTGAGAAAAAAAAAAACATGAAGATCTTTGACTCATTTTCTGCTGTTTTACGTATATTCTCGTTTTTATTTTTATTTTGTGTACGGCAGATAGTGAGTTTTTTTTCTTGATTATTACTCTGTTTGGAACTGAAGATTACACACACACACACACACACACTGAATTTCTTATCATAGTTTTTATGCCTATCTCGTCTACTTTTCCTGTCTCGCCGTCTTCATTTCTTTCTTTCTTTCCCAGTGAACTGCCTTCTTTGTATTTAATTCTTGCTGACGTGAGGCGATTTATATTCTACTTAGGCCTGTAAAAATTACCATGCTTGACGAGCTGGCTGAGAATATGAAGACATTATTTTCAGGTCATGGAATTATGCTCATAATTTCCCAGCACCTTGCACTAATTCTCTCTTGACAAAACACACACACACACACACACACACACACACACACACACACACAGCCATCCCTCTTGCCCTTCTCGTCTCCCTACTTCCTCCTCCCGTCTCTCCACTCCCTCCCTCCCTCCTACAAATCCCTCCTCTCCAATAGCTTACAGCCGAAGTTTCTAAGCATCTTTTTAACAGCCAACTCCCAATACTTCCTGGTGACATTTTTTTTTAAACCAGAAAAAATTTTACGTAGAAGCTAAAAGATGTGAAACGGGAAATGAAGAAATGAATGAATACGATATGAATCCATGTGAAAAACCATGAATGTGAAAAAAAGAACAGGTGTGAAAAATGGATCAGTGCGAATAGGATATGAAAATGATGATGAATGATGGATGTGAAAACAGGAAAAGAAACGAAAATATCTGAAAAGTGATGAATAATTACTAAACCAAAATAATGAATAATGATGAATGTAGGAACAAGAAAATGGGACGAAGAATGGCTAGTGTTGAATCAGAAGTGATAAAAAATGTAGAATGATGAATGAAGAGATAGAAATATGATCAATTAAGAAAAAGTAAGAGGAAAACAAACTGGAAAGAAGAAAATTTAACATACTGTAGAGTTACAAGTCAAAATTTAAGAAAAAAAAAGATATATGGGAACGGGAAAAATTGAAAGGAAAATTTAAAAAGCCGGAGAATTTAGAGGACATGTGAAAAATAATATGTCGAAATAGGAAGAGGATGGTAGGAAAACATGAAAAGCAACAAGACATGAAAAAAAAAAAAAAAAGCGTGGAAAAGCTGAAAATTGCTACAAATGGACCACTAAATACTCGTACTATAAATGGGAAGGAAAAAACTTAATAGCAGAATGGAGAAACAACTGGAAATCTAGGAAAAAACTGGAGAGGAAGGAAATTAAAAAAAAAATGGTGAGAGCGACGAGTAGGAAAATCAAGTGTATGGCAGCAAAAGAAGAGATTAAAAAAAAAAAAATAAACAGGAAAATGAAAGGAAGAAAGTGTAAAGCAAGATTGAAAAGACACATGAAGAAAACTGTCAGAAAAGAAGAGTATGAAAACTTACATAATAATAAAACAAAACTGAAAAGAAAGAGAAAAATAACAAAAGGATAAAGGGAGGGAAAGAATCTGATATATGAGGTGAGAATAAAAAATGAAAATAAAACTAGGGGGGAAGAAAGGACGATCAGAAGAGGGAAGAAAGCAAGAATAAAAATGAAAGAGGGAGATGGTGAAAGGGGAATGAAGGGAAGGAGTAGGAGGAGAGGAATACCAAGAAAGGATAGGAAAAATCAGGCAAGGGGAGAGGGAGAGATGAATGAAAGGGAAATAGAAAGAGTGGGAGGCAGAAAAGAAAGCAAAAAGAAAGAAACAAAGGTATGGAAGGAAACAGAAGGGAGGCAAAGTAAAAAAAAAAAAAAAAAAAGTTGATTGAGTAACAGGAGAAAATAAGGAGAAATGAAGGAAGGACGAAAAGGATGGAGAAAAGTAACAGAAAGGAGTGACAGGAAAGAGAATGGAATGAAGGATGGATAATGAAAAAAAATAAGGATGAACAGAATGAAAAAAAAAAAAAGAGGAGGAGGAGTTAGGGAGAAAAAAGGATGAAGAGAAGAAGAGAAAGGAGAAAATAACGGACATGATTGAGAGGAAAGATAATGAAGAACAGAAAGGAGTGTGAGAGACTACGAGGCAAAAAAGGAGGGAGAGATAAAGAAGAGGCGGAGGAGAGATACAGAGGAGGCAGAGGAAGAGATAAAGAAGAGGAGGAGGGAGAGATAAAGAAGAGGAGGAGGTGGAGTAAGGAGAGAGAAGTGGAGGGTGGGTGGGTGGGTGCAGGACACATCATTAGGTGGAGGTAATGATAGTTGCAGACATCTTGAGCCAGGTCGTTTAGTGCCCCTCCCTCCCTACCTCTCTCCCACCTTGCCCCTCTCCCTCCCATCCTACCTCCTTCACTCCCTACCTGTGTCCTTCCCCCTCCCTCCTACCCCGTCCTACTTCCCTTTCTCCCTCCAGCATCCCTCCTTCTAGCCTTTCACCCCCCCTCCTCCTCTTGTCTTTACTGAAACCCTTATCCTGCCTTCTGTGCTACCTCCCTTCTAACCTGCCTCTCTACCTCGTATCTCCATACCTGTATTCTACTTTCTACTTCCTAGGTTCCTTTTACACTTGCCTCCCTACCTATGTCCTTACTCCTTCCTTCCTGTCTTTCTTCTTACCTCCCTCCTTTCTCCTGCTTCCTTCCTATCGCCCAACCTTCCTCCCTACCTTCCTCCTACCCTAAGATACCTACCTCCTGTGCTATTCCCCTTTCTCCTTCCTGCCATTACCTCTTTTATCCATCTCCTATCTCCTGCCTCCCTATCTCTCTCCTAACCCTTTCTGCCTCTCCCTCCCAGAATCTCTTCATATTTGTTTCTCCTCTTCCTTCCTCCATATCTGACTTATGTCCTTCCTCCACGTTCCTTTCCTACATCCTGCAAGCTCTCCTCTCTGTCTCTTGCATCCCTTTTTCCTCACTTTGCTATCCCTGGCTTATTCTAATACGATTTTTTTTTGGGGGGAGGGGGGGTGCTGTGTAGCGGTTGCCTACTTCTTACCTTCCTTTCGTTTATATCATCTCCTCTGTCCTTCCTCTTCATCTGTTTTATACCTTCTGCCTTCCTTCCTTTCTTTCTTCCTTCCTCCCTACCTAAGTATTTCTCTCTGTGCCCTTCTCCTGCCCTACCTATCTCCGACCTCCTGTATCCCTCCAACCATTCCACCCTACCCACCTCTTATCTCCTTGCCTACCTCCGTCCTATCGGCCTCCTCTCACTCTCCCTGCCTCGAAAGGACCACTGCTGCTATTTGATCTCCTCTGTACACCTACCTACTGCCTCCTTCCTCTCTACTTCCCTCTCTATCTATCCTACCTCTCTCCCACATCCCCCTCCCTCCCTAGCACTTTCCACCTCCTTCCCCTTAACCCCCTCACAAAATTCTTAACTACCACTCCTCCTTCCCCTCCCACATCTTTTCTTCCTAAACTCCCACCCTTCCAAGTCTTGCCCAGTCGTCTCCTATTCAGAAACAAACTTAGGATCACTTCTCGCTCGTGTCTAAGTTTTGTTACTACAAGATGGCCCTCCCCTGCCTTTCCACATATATTCCTCGTCCTTTTCCTTTCTTGTCCTGCGCATTCCAAATAGTCCGCCATATTCTAAGCCTCAAATGCAAAATTAAATAATAACTTGAGGTAGAAAAAAATACTAAGAAAGGACTGACGAAATGGAAAAGAGGGGTGAAAGAATTTTGTATTAATTAAACAGAAAAACATAATGAAGTGAAGAGAGGGACCAAAATGGAAAAGAAACACGGGATGTGAAAGGAAGTGAAGAAGCGACAATAAAGGGGAAGACTGAAAAATGGAGAAAGAGATGCTAGATCAGAGGTGAAATGCTACTTGACTGAAAATAATACTCTAAGATGGAAGAATTGCAGATTAAATTGGGAACAGGGATGAGATGGGTAATATGCTGTGTGAAGGGAAAAGAGAAAATGTACGACTACTGAGAAAAGATATAAGAAAAAAGGGTAAAAAGAAGGTGATATAAAGGAGAATCTGAAAGGGAAGGGAGAGAAAGAGATGACTGGAAAAATTTATAAGATTAGATATAAGTGGCTGATTAAAGGAAAAGAAAGAAAATGAAATAAGAGGGAAAATGTGGGGAGAAAATGCGTCTTGACTGAAAGAAGTCGAGGTAAGATGGAAGGATAAGGGGAAAAGCAAAGGAATACGAAGAAAGAGGGGACAGGAGGGAGAATGTGAGATGGGAGGGGAAGAGAGAAAAAGGGAGCGAGGGGAGAGGAGGCAGGAGGAGGGGAGGCACTGAATAAATGATGGAAACAGGGAACAAAACGAAACTTGCAGCCAATGTCATTATCCTACCTCGTTTTCACATTAGGGAGGCGACGAGGGGAGAGAGAGAGAGAAGAGAGGAAGAGATAAGGGAGGAAGGGAGGAATACGGAAGGAGATGAAAGGGGGATATGGGGGAAACAGAAGCGAAGATAAAGCCAGCGAAGGAGAGATAAGGGAGGAATATGGAAGAGGTAAATATGGAGGAAGGAAGAAAGAATGAGGAAGGGAGGAATGCAAGAGCGGAAGGGAGGAATGCAGGAGCGAAAGGGAGGAATGCAGGAGCGAAAGGGAGGAATGCAGGAGCGGAAGGGAGGAATGCAGGAACGGAAAGGAGGAATATGGACAGGGAGATGATATGAAAGGGAGAGAGATGAAGAGAAATACGGGAAGTAGGGAGGAATAATGAGGGTGGAGAAGTAGAGATGAAAGAAGGGAGAGACGGGGGTAAGGGAGGAACAAGAAGAGAGAAGTGTGACCATGGAGGAAAGGGTAGATAGATGGGAAGAAAAGGGGAATACAGGATAGGTACATGGAGAGAAGGAGAGGGAAGGGAAGGAGAGGGGAAAGAAGGAGAGAGGAAGGAAGGAAAGAGGAAGGATGGAGAGAACAGGGACGAAAACGGAAGACACAGGAGTGGATGAAGGTAAAGAAGGGAAGAAAGGGGGATTATGCAGAAGATAAATCGGCAGAACAGGGCGGAGATGAAGGCAGGACAGAGAAGCGACTAAAGAAAGTGATATGGAGGTGATGTGGAAATGGATATAGATGTATGTGGAAAAACAGGACTGGAAAGGAAGGAAGCTGAGGTAGAAATGGGTAACTTAAGAATGCATGAAGAAGAAGAAAAGAATGAAATAAAAGTCTACAAGGGGAAGATGACGAAGAGAGTGATATATAATAATGCAGATGATGGACACAAGATTGAGAGAGGATGAAGCCAGAAGAGAGGACGAAAGGATGACGAAGGGCAAAGGGGTGAAAGAAAGAGAGAAGACTGAAGGGGAGGGGCTGTGAAAAAGGGAGAAGAAGAAAAGAAGATAATGGAGAGTGAGAGGTGCATAAGAGATGAGGATGAAGGAGGGAGGTGTGAGGAGAAGGGGGGAGAGAAATACGATAAAGGAAGGAAGGGAGGCATGGAGGGAGACACATGTATTATCAATCACTTCTTACCCTCCTCTCCCTTTTCACCGTCATCTCCCATCATACACATTTACCTCACATTTCTTTTATTCCCTCGTCGTCTTTCTAATTCGAACGTCGTTTACATAGTTTCGTTCAGCACATTAATTCTTGGGATTAGAGTCTCAGATGTTCAATTTTGGCACCTGTAAAGGCGATTTTGCTCAGCTGAAAAAAAAAAAAACTGACCTCTAGAGCTTTAAACCGATTGATAATGGTCGCAGGTATGTAGTAGTAGTAGTAGTAGTAGTCGTAGTAATAGTAGTAGTCGTAGTAGTAGTCGTAGTAGTAGTCGTAGTAGTAGTAGTCGTAGTAGTACCGTAGTCGTAGTAGCACCGTAGTAGTAGTAGTAGTAGTAATGAAAATACTACTAATAATTAAACAACAACAACAACAACTACTACTACAACTACTACTATTAACATTACTAAAACTTTCCCAGCAATGCACTGAAAAAAAAAAAAAAAAAAAAAAAAAAAAAAAAAAAAGGCCGGAGCCTATGAGAGTGGGACAACAAGCAGCAAACATGTCTGCTTAAAAAAATAAAGTAAAATCACATGGGCCAAATATGAGACTATTACATCAAAATATCCTTAGTTTGTTTTTCCGCCTTCACTTGCGCAGACGGGTACGCAGCCAAAGCAGACAGGCATTTAAGAGTGCAAATGAGGTTGTACACAGTTAATTACGCTTATGCCTTCTGCTGGCTGTAATAGGATTTGTGGGGGAGTGGGGAGGTGAGGGGAAATGGGAGGGGGGTGAGGGGAAATGGGAGGAGAGTGAGGGGGAAACAGGAGGGGAGTCAGAGCAAATGGGAGGCGAGTGAGGGAGAAATAGGAGAGTGAAGGGAAATGGGAGGGAAGGAGGGGAAAAGAGGAAGATGTTAAGGGAACGGGAGGAGTAGAAGGGGAAAGGAATGCAAAGGGAAGGGACGGAGGTGAGGGGAAAGGAGTGGAATGGGATGGAAAGGAAAGGGACTGAAGGGGAAGGAGGAGGTGAACAGAGAAGAGTGGTCAAAGGGGAGGGGGATGGGGGACTGGGGAAGGGGCAGCGATAAGGGGAAGGGTTCAATAGGAGGTGGAGATGGGAAGGGAGAGGAAACGTAATGCAATGAAGAGGAAGAGGGAAATTTGGAAGGAGAGAGAGAGAGAGAGAGAAACGGGGGTCGTCAGGCTTACACTGTACTTATAAGCTAATTAATGATTCATAGCCTCGGTAATGCACTATTGGGGCAGTAACTCGCGAACCGCCTGTGATGGAGAAACCTAATGATATGTGATTATTGTGGCAGGGCTGGGCAGGGGAGAAGGGGGGACAGGGGAGATTTGGGGGCAAGGGGAGACAGGGGAGAGTATATTAAAGTGGATGTGATTTTACTATTAATATCGTGCACAATCATTCAGAGTTAGTGATGAATGCCTAATTAAGATTTAAGTGTGCTATCTCTTGAACGAAGATAACTGACAACAACAACAACAACAACAACAAAAATAATAATAATAATAATAATAATAATAATAACAATAATAATAATTAATAATAATAATAATAATAAATAATAATAATAAACACGATGATGAAGGGAAAAAATCAGCTATATTACTCAACTAGGAAACAATATTAAATACCCCATTCCCTTCCATCTCTTACAGAACACACAGGAGAAAAAGGCCAACAGTGTGACCAAAAAAACTACTCCCTAAACTACTTAACCACTGACATGAAAAAAGAAAAGAAAAATGTTGAGACTAAGCACCCACTAAATGCACCCGATCACATCCACCGAGAGCGTCCAGGAGCCCAGGAAACTGAACCCCTGGAGTATAAGAACGAAAAGTGGTGGCTAATGGGCCTTGCTGAAATGGGAATTATTGGCGATATTATTTCCCAAAGGTTAGTGGAAAATAGGGTAGTGTTTGGTGATTTGCAGTGGAGCGAGGTGGGATGGTTGGTTGGCGGGTTGTATGTTTGCTGTGTTGGAGAATGGTGTGTGGTGGTGAGGGGTGAGGAAGAAGGGATGTGAGTGTGGGTGTGGGTGTTGGGAAGTAAGTCGTGGAGTGTGGGTGGTGGGGAAGCAAATCGTGGAGTGTGGGTGTGGGTGGTGGGAAGTAAATCGTGGAGTGTGGGTGTGCGTGGTGGGAAGTAAGTCGTGGAGTGTGCGTGTGGATGAGGGTGTGATGGGTGTGGTTGTGAGATGTGTTGAGTGAGGGATGTGGTTGTGAGGTTTGAGGGTGTGGATGTTGCGGTGAGACGTGTGGTCTAGGTGAGGGAGTACAGCAATGTTGTGTGATACCTGGTTGTTAGAGGCGGTATGGTTGTGAGTACTGAGGGATGTTGATGTATGTGTAAGGGTGCAAGGGATGTTAGTTGAGGGATGCGAGGAGTGAAAAGGTGAAGACATGTGAGATGAGGTAATGAAAGATGAAGTGAAGAAAGATGAGGTGATGAAAGGTGAGGTGATGAAAGGTGAGGTGATGAAAGGTGAGGTAATGAGTGGTGTGGTTCAGGATGGTTCAGGGGGAGGGAGAAAGGATAGCGGGGTGATGAAGGAGATGAGGTGGGTGGTGACAGACGAGTAGGATGAGGCAGGATGACAGTGAGGAGGAATATGGAGAGGGAGGTAAGGTGGTGAAGGGGGAGGAAGAGGTGAAGGGAGATGTAGGGGGGTGAAGGACGAGGAGTGAGGTAGGAAGATGAGAGGATAGGCTTGGGGAGGAGGGTAAGACTGACATACGAAGTGGTTGAGTGGGGTGATAAGGGGAAGCACGAAAGGGTGGAGAGGTGGGAGGATGTGGCGCAAGGTGTAGGGTGAGGGGTGAGGGGTAGCGTGATTAGACAGGGCTAAGACTGGGCTAATGGCGTATATGGAGGTGTGAAGGATAATGCACGAACGAGGATAGATAAGAATAATCAGGAAATTTAGGATAACTTGAACAGCAGGGAAAGAAAATTTATGTAGTCTTGAATTACAGGCCAACATGTAAATCATTCTGTGACAGGTTCATATTAATTGCTACTGCTGCTGCTGCTACTACTATACTACTACGACTATTATTATTATTATTATTATTATTATTATTATTATTATGAATACTATTATTATTTCTACAATACAGTATATCTACTAGTACGGTGATCTCAACCCACTTTTAAGTGGGAATAAGGGTCATGTTGATAATTTCTCATGTTACATCTATCATTTCTGACGTGAATACACTTTTACTGCTTTTTATGCACGTCACCTTAAACAAACAAGCCTCAACCAGCAAGCGAGGGTCCCAAAGTCGAGACCCACCCGACGACGCTAACAACCCACGAAATACGGTCTTTAGGGAGTGGACAAATTCCTCCTTAAGTGGGCCAATACAGTGCTCAGCCTCAGGGGGTCACCAAAGTCGCTTACCAGGGGGTATTGCGTGGGAGTTGCGACCTTATGGCCAAATGGAGGGAGGTATTTAGACCCCCGGGGGTATAATAGGCAGAATTGGGCCATCTGTAGGTAAGTCGGGTGAGGTGGATGATTGGGGAAATTTGTGAAGGTTCGTACATTCTAAAGAAACTGCATACGCACAACAATATGGGGAAGAAAACTGACTGACGCATGGGTAATAATCAAGAAATATTGCCTCTGATATTTGCTACTCCTCTCCATCAGCATGAGTCCCATTTTACATACCACTGTACTATAAATCAATAAATATACTGGAAAACAAAAACCATAATCGTCTTGTCAGTGATTTGTTTGATAGGAGCCAAAGACACGCTGAAGACGGGAAGGATGATTTGGAACTTTGCACAACCATCTCTTGCATTAAATTTGGAAGGCAACAACGAATATAGAAAAAAAGGTTTAGTTTCAAGCGATACTTTAAAGAATCACTGAACACACAAAGCTGTATAGTTAAAAATGTCCTTATCCTTTCAGTGCTGTGATGACTTATATTTTTATGCTACCTTCAGAAAATTCAGGTTTGGCAAGACCTCAATCTGCATTAATTTGGTGTTAAGAACAAAATATAGGCGTCATCGTCCTGAAGATATTAGTAAAAAAAAGAAAAAGAAAAAAGGAAAACCTAATGCAGTAAAAAATAATATTCACTTGTTGGACGTTATGGTGACAATGGAACGAGGAGGAAAAAGAGGACAAATGCAGACCGTGGTTTGAATTCCCTTGAGAAGAATACAGAAGGAAAGAGAGGAAGCTTGAAACCGCAATGAGAAGAAGGGAAGAGGGGAAGGAGGGGTGAAAGGAGAGGGGGAGAGGGGAGAATGAGGGAAACCGGAGACAGAGGAGGGAAAGGAGGGGAGAGGGGGAAAGAAGGGCGGGGATAGGGGTGAGAGCAGAGGAGTGTGGAGGGAGAGGGGATAAGTAAAAAGGAGGAGAGAGAGGAAAGGAGGGGAAAGCAGAGAGAAGGAGTGAGGAGAGGAGGGGAAATCAGACAGGAGAGATGAGAGGAGGGGAAGAGTAGGAGAAGGAGGAGAAGAGGGGAGAGGAAACTTGAGGCGAAATGGGATATGAAAGGAGGAAAGAAGTATGGGAGAGGAGAGGCAGGGGAGAGGAGAGGCAGTGGAGAGGAGCGGCAGGGGAGAGGAGCGGCAGAAGAGAGGAGAGGCAGAAGAGAGGAGAGGCAGAAGAGAGGAGAGGCAGAAGAGAGGAGACGTTCGGGGAGTAAACGATGACGAAAGACACGAGAGGGGCTAAAAAATTAAGGGGGTGGGGTGAAACGGGGCGGAGAAACAGTTTAAGAAATAAAGGGAGGGGCGAACAACAAAGTGGGAGTAGCAAAAGGAGACGGTGGGGGTGAGAAGAGAGAGAGAGAGAGAGAGAGAGAGAGAGAGTGGGGGGGGGGTGAGAGGCGGGGGAGGAGTATGTGCTGGAGGATGAAGGTGGGGTGGAACACTGAAAACATCTCAAATAAAACAAAAGCCCCTCACCAAAGCAGATTCCCGGCCAAAAATAAGAAGCCTGCCATTATACAGAACAAGAGGCAGCACATCCAAGTATTTCCCCAGAGCACTCCACTCCTCAGGCCGCCATACTTTGTCTCGTCTTATTGTCTGACAAGAGAAGTAGCGGCTATTGTTTACGGGGGGGTCGACAAGGAGGACGGGAAGGTTTATTTTGAGCTCTTGTTACGTCTGGAATCATATATATACAGAAAAATCATCAAACTTAAAAGCAGCATCAACACATGACAACAGGAACAGCGGCTACTGTTTAGGGAATGTTGAAAAGAAAGACATGTAGGTCTATTTCAGCTGTATTACATTCAGACCATAAGTATAAACGGGCAAATAACAAACCTATCAAGTAATAACAACACCAAAACCTTCATCCTCTGACATGAGGAGTAGCAGCTATTTGCTAGTAGAGGTCAGCTAGAAGGGCGAGTGTTTAGTCTGAGCGCATATGTTTAAAATCAATTACATAAGAATGGGTAAATAGCAAAACTAATAGGCAACATCTGTCTCAGAACTTTCACACTGACAAGATGAAGTCCTCTTTTTCATCCCCTTTCTCCATTACCTCATTCCCGTTGCATTCCCTTCCCTCACTTCCTTTCCTGCTCTACCTTCCCCTCCTGACCAACTTCTTTCTCACTTCCTCACTCTCTTTCCTAATGTTTTTCACCTTTTATTTTCTTTCCCTCTCCATCTCTTGAATTCCCTCCCTCAAATCCTTTCTTGCGGATCCTTTTCCCACTCGATCAGCTTCCTTTCTCTCCAATACATAATCATTTTTCCATCTCTCCTGTTTCCCCTCCCCCTCTCCATCTCTCTCTCTCTTTCTTTCTTTCAACCTTCCCGCTTTCTCTTCTCCTGCATTCTCTCCCCTCAAATCCTTTCTTGTCGCACCCTTCTCCCTCCCGACCAAGCTCTTTCTGTCCACCACACTCCAAATTTCTACAAGAGTCTCTAGAGAAATACGGAGCGAAGTGTGAGTGAGAAAGACATCACAGTGGCTAGACTACAAATGAAACGGCGGCTCAAAGACACTCACATCACCTGCCATATCGTAATTAATCCCAACAGCTGCCATTACTAGAATTCATTAATTACATCATATCCATTTGCAATAATGTGTAAGATTCTTGGAGGCGTGGTAGTTCGATGGTAGCGCAGCCCTCTCGTGCAATCAGAGTGCTGGTAGTATGTCCTTCAACTGGCTTGCATTTGTTCACACACACACACACACACACACACACACACACACACACACACACACACACACACACACACACACACACTTTTTTTCACAAGCATCATGAAGTTTCTATCCCAAATGTACGAGTATTGGGTGACTTTCCGGTAGACATGACTGAAGTGAGAAGTCTTTAGGTAAACAGAACATAGTTTGAATTGAAAATTGACTGATCTATATGGAGGAAATGAGGATGGAGAAATAACCGTGGAGAAACTAGTGAAAAGGAGGTGACACTGTGGATAAACTGAACAGAGAGAGATGACAGACTGTGGAGAAAGAGGACAGCATGAAGAAAATGTGGGGAGACTAATGACAAGCAACAGAATGAGGAGAAAATTGATGACAGGGAGGTGACAGGTTGCAGGGCCATTGTAGTTCAGGCGGTGGTATTAATTCTTTGTGAGGGAGGCCACAGACAACCCACCCACCCACAGCCTCATTTACGGTGTCCCCTGTCCCACCCCGCACTGGTTTTGTTTAAGGGAAGCCAGGCAGAAGTACTTGAGGGGCGTGCTTGATGGGTGGATGTCTGATTAGGTGCCTGTGTGTTGTGTTGTGTTGTGTTGTGTTGTGTTGTGTGTGTGTGTGTGTGTGTGTGTGTGTGTGTGTGTGTGTGTGTGTGTGTGTGTGTGTGTGTGTGTGTGTGTGTGTGTGTGTGTTATGTATACTTGTTTATTTGCATGTGGCATTAGGTCTGTGAGTGGGGGGGACGTAAATGTGAAAAGGATCTGGTTATGGAAGACTGGTGTTGGATTACTCTGAAAGGATAGCGACAGAGCGAGGTAAGATGGTTAGAAGTGAGCAGCTTGCATGGAGGGGAGGGTGGAGATGGACACTGATACGGTCCAATAACAACTCCATAACAAACGAAAAAGAAAATCCAGCGAGACAATGACATATGAATCAAGTTTTATATATTTTGTAACTATATTTCCTCTAACGATAGTACCATAAATAATTCTCTCTCTCTCTCTCTCTCTCTCTCTCTCACGTCCCCGTCAGCAGTAAACAACGGCCCGTGCATCAACAACTGTGTAATTACCAGGACAAACTTGGCGATACAGTTTAGCTAGGACAGACACCACTGGGATTCGAACCTGTCTCACACTGGCTGACTGGATATGGAAGGGGGAGAGACTGGATGTGTGTGGAAGGGAGACTGGCTGGATGTGGAAGAGGGAGACTAGATGTGCGTGGATGGTTAAGAGACTGGAAGAGGGAAAGACAGGACACAGAAGGGGAAGGAAGACGATGTGTAAGGTAGATGGAAGGCTGGATGGGATTCGTGTGCAATGGAGGAAGACTGGACGTGAGCGGAAGGTTAGGGATTAGTGGAACTGAGTGGAATAGGAGGACTTAACGTAGAAAGGGGTGGAGGAGACTGGAGGGCAGGATGACTGGATGTGGAAGGGAGGAACACTGGACGTGTGTGGAAGGGAGGAAGACTGGATGTGTGTGGAACGGAGGAAGACTGGATGTGCGTGGAAGGGAGTAAGACTGGGTGTGTGGAAGGGAGGAAGAATGGATGCGTGTGGAAGGGCGGAATACTGGACGCGTGCGAAATGGAGGAAGACTGGATGTGTGTGGCTGGGAGGAAGACTGGATGTGTGTGGCAGGGAGGAAGACTGGATGTGTGTGGCAGGGAGGAAGACTGGATGTGTGTGGCAGGGAGGAAGACTGGATGTGTGTGGCAGGGAGGAAGACTGGATGTGTGTGGAAGGGAGGAAGACTGGATGTGTGTGGAAGGGAGGAAGACTGGATGTGTGTGGCAGGGAGGAAGACTGGATGTGTGTGGCAGGGAGGAAGACTGGATGTGTGTGGAAGGGAGGAAGACTGGATGTTTGTGGAAGGGAGGAATATTGGATGTATGTGAAAAGGAAGAGATGATGGTTTCTTTTTACTTATATTAGCTACTTCCAGGCAAATTATGCAGCACAAGACAGATTTCTGGAGGTAAAAAGACTAGAAACAATTTTCATTATAACCATCTCACTAGGACACAAATATCGTCGTGAAAATGTTAATGCAAATACATTATGGGGGACAACCAATCAACAAAACCCCATGCTGTAATACTCCTCCTCAAACCGCAAACAGAAGGATTTAAAGTGTGGACAGAAGGGACGGGTTGTGGGACAGACGGAGGAGGGGTGAGGGGCATTTTAAAAGGGGAGGAAGGGGAGATTGGAAAGGGAGGGAGGAGGGTGAGGGTTGGGAATGAGGAGGAGGTGTGTGCAGGGGGGAGGAGGGGTGAAAAGGTAGGAGGGAGGGAGGGCGATAGCGGGAAGTGAAGCACAGAGAGAAGACTGGAGAACTGAAGGAGAGGTGGGACGAAGGACATAAGGCAGTGGTGCAAGAGGAAGGCACTGAAAGGTGGGAGGTATAGCTAGAACGGGAGGATAAGCTGAAATGATATGTGTACTGAATGAAACAGGAAAGCAAGAGACGGGGAAACAGGAAAGAGGTAGCAGGGTGGGGATGCAGGTGTAAGGCAGCAGGAGAAGGGGAGAAAGGGGTAAGGGAGGCACAAGAGGAGTAAGGCGGGGTAGCGAGAGAGGTAGGAGTAAGGAAACAGTGGCAGAAGGGTAAGGGTGAGTGTGATGGTGAGAAGGCAGACACCAGGAGGGTAGAGAGAATGGGGTGAGGCAGGAGGATGAGGGTAGTGGTGAGCGTGGGGAGGCAGGGATGAGGTAGGAGCAGGAGTGAGATAAGGTAGCTAGAGAGGCAGGGGGGAGGCAGCGACAGGAGGATGAGGACAGGGGTGGTGCAGCAACAGTAGGGTGAGGAGGCAGGGGTGAGGCAGGAGGGTGAGGGCGAGGATGAGGGTGAGGGTGAGACAGCAGCAGGAGGAGGGGAGGGGCGGTAAAAGGAGGCAGCCAGGCTGAAAGTGGTGGTGTTGTGGGTGTAATGAGGCGGGCCGCTCCCGTCCTGCCTGTCTACACCACATTTGTCTGATTAAAGGCACCACCAAACACACTAAATTATTACTACACCACAACTACACACTGACATACAAACAGTTTAACATTTTCAATCACACGGCGTCTTATACTTCATTTTAGGTGCCACCATACGAATGAATTCAGATAAAAAGAAAAAAAAAAAACTCATGATTGAAAGGATGAGGGACAATTTCCATCAACCCATTTAGTCAAGATTTTTGTGTAGTTACCAGGGACAATATCACTCAACTTGGGAAATATTTCTTTAATTTCCAAGGGTTACGGAGTGTGTGAACTGATGAAAAAAAAAAAAAAAAAAAGGGTGAAAACACAGGACAGAAAAAGAGTGAAGCTCTGAGTAAAGTGACGCTGCAGTAATATGGTTGTGACGGGGATTTGTGTGACTTGAACAGCACCCAACAATATCAGTATCATGTGAGACGGATCCGTTAATTATATCCGGCGTACTAATCGAACAAGGTGTACGAACCACAGGCAGTTAGTTCCCGCCTACATATAGATGAAAACTACGAAAAACGAGCCAATGACAAAAATAAAAGAAAGAGAAAATAGTGAAATGAAGAAGAACAAGGGAAAGGAAGAGGAACAAGAAGTAAGATCAACACTCACCTGTCGATGATGACGGGGTCTGAAGGAGTCTCGTTTCTGTTACCGCAGCTCTTCTTGTCACAACACCGACTGTAAGGGAGGAAAAACAGGGATCAGATGACGAACACAACTGAAGGTTATACTGCAGAGATTAAGGAAGAAGTAAGCTAAGAAGAGGGTCTAATTATTTTGAGCCGGGTTAAACTTATGCTACATTACCTAAGACTGCATCTGACAAGACATTCGGCCAGTTCTGATGTAGTCACGTGTGTAAAAAAATCCAGTCAATTTAAAAATTGTTAATATTGGATAGGTGGTTGTAATGACGGTATTTTGCTTAAGAACAGCTAGTTATCTAATCACCGGCACCATCAAAGGCAGTTATGGTAGCTAGCGAAATGATTTCACACTTGCATAAAGAAATAAGGCCTCAAGTAGTAAGGATAACGGTGAGTGGTAAAAAAAAAATTGGAAACTAATATCTGCATCCTTTTATTCCCTCTTGGTTAATCAGTGTCATCTATTGTATTTATCAGGTGCGGGCTTTACGTCACGACAGATTAAAGTAGGTTAGGTTAGGTCAGAGAAAAACAAATCATGGTTCTTTAGTTACTTCGGAGGGTGACATGCATACAATTTGATTCTCTTATAATAATTCCTAAATCCCAAGTCACATTTTGTTACTGATAGATATACCAAACCTATCGATCCGGTATACTTCTCTTACTAACAGCCATACCAGACTTATTCCAGCGTGTCTCTTATCGGATGTAATTATCTTCGCAGCAACACTGGTTAATGTTCTGCTGAGTCTAATATTATCTAAGGTCTACGTTCTTATTAAACCAGTGCAATTCTCTTCCTAATAGCAGTGCCTCACTTAATTCATCGTGATTATTTTTTTTAACACGCTTCTGACTCACTAATCTGGTGTTGTTAATCTGGCTTATGATTATCTGGCTAAAAGTAATGTTCTTTATGATTGTTGCTAATATTTGCATCCAACCCATCAGTCCAACGCGAGTCTCTTCATAACAGCAGTTAATGATTAATATTTATTCACCACAGGAATCTTATAAACATCTACCTTTGACTCATTAATTCAGCTTGTGATTCTCCTACTGTCTCTTATCTTAGTTATTATTTTTCCATGTGATTCTAGTGCTTAATGCTTATTCATCCGTCGCAAGAATGGTTCCAGCCCGTGATTCTCGTAGTAACATTCTTATCAGACACTTAGGTCCATCGTGTGATTCTCATACTATCTCTAATTAGTCCTTCGTGTGAATCTCCTTATCATCTCCTATTAATCGTAGTCTCCTATTAATTCGTGGGAGATTCTGGTACTGATGGCTGTGCTTGGTGGTCTTTAAAGTGACGGTACTATCTCTTACTGATCCCCGTGAATCTTTCTCTTATTAACAGGTGGCATGATTCAGATGACCTTTAAAGTGCAGGTGTTCTCTCTCACTAATCCCTCGTGAATCTGTCTCTTGTTAACTCGGGGCGAGATTCTGGTATTGATGGTAGTGTTTGTTGGTCTTTGAAGTGGAGGTACTATCTCTTAATCTCTCCTCTGAATCTCTTATCAACCCGTGGCGAGATTTTAGTACTAATGGAAGTGTTCAGTGGCATTTGAAGCGCAGGAGCTATCTCGCGTGAATCTCTGCCTGTCTCGCATTAATCGTACTGTCTCTTTTTAATCCATGGCGAGATTCGTGTCCTGTTAGCAATATCTGGTGGTCTTTAAAGTGAAGGAGGTCCACATGTTAGCGACTCCCAACAAAGGGCCTGCCTCTCCCTCCCCCTAACCTAATCCAATTCGCGTAAGGGCCCTTCAAGCTTTTCAAAGGGTAGAGCATATGACCCTAAGCTGCCTTAACCCTTTATTTGGGGGAGGGGAAGGGAAGGGAGGAGAGGGGAGAGGAGGGAAGGGGAGGAGAGGGGAAGCAGGGGAAGAATGGAAAGAGAATCAGAGGAAAGTAGGGAAGTAATGGGATACGAAGAGAGAAGAGGAAAGGGAAATTTGCGAGGGAGAGAAGTGGAATTAGGGGAAAAGAGAAAGGAGAAAAGGATGAGGATAAAGTGACGCAGTTAAGGAAGAGGGGAAGAAAGGCAAGAGGGAAAGGGGGAAGGGAAGGGAATAAGAATAACAATGGAGAATTCGGGATGGGAAAGGAAAGAGAAATAGATGAGGAGGGAGAGAAAGAGGAGAAAAGAAGAGCTTACGGGGATGGTGTGACGAGGGAAAAATCTGAAAGCATGAATGATAAGTAAGATAAGGCGAAATACAGGGACAGGAAGAGAGAAGGGTTAAAAGGGCAAGCAAATGAGAGGAGGGTGTGTTAGGGAGACGATGAGGTTAGAGTCGAGAGGGGAGTGAAAAGGGGGACATGAGTTGAAGGAAATTGAAGTTGAGTGGGTTACTGTTGAAAGGAAAGTGATCGAAGGGGGGAGGGGGAGGGCTGAAAAGGAGGCAGAGAAAAGGAGGTAGAAGAGGAGATAGGAGAAGAGAAGACAGGCGAAAGGAGTGAAGACTAGGAGAAGAAAGATGGAAAACAAATGGGAGGGAAAGGGTCGAGTTTAGGGAGAGGAGAGAAATGAGAATATACGAGGGAAGAAGACAGGAGGAAAATAAGTGAACATAAGTGGACAACCAAGAGAAGGAAATTAAAGTTCCAAAGGTTACTGATGAAACGAATGTGGAAAAAAATAATAATAATAATAAAGCCTTTCTGTACTTTACTCCAGCCAACACAGAGAAAGTCTGAATCAAAATCTTCCATTAGACGTTCTCCAATGACGCGACTGACTAACCAGATCTTCGTCCTACTCTTACGGGATGATGTCAGTGTTTGTAAGAGTTTGAGAGACAAGCCCTCAAGCCACTCTTACCACTGTCACTCTCTGTCATGCCCTCTTACGGTAAGGTAATCTCACTCCACCCCTCCTGGGCCTGGGGGTAAAATTTTAATCATGATTTTAACTCTCATTCAGTGACTCACAATTTACACACACACACACACACACACACACACACACACACACACACACACACACACACACACACACTCCTGTAAAGATACAATTAGGTAAGAACAATTAGGTAAGAACACAAACGCTTCACTTCTCACTCGCACAAATAAAAAAATAATACCAAATAAAAGCTCTAAGAGAATGGATGACAAAAGAGAACTAAAAAAAACAAATCACATCAGGAAAACCAGAGGAAAAGGTGACTGAAAGGGCGAAAAGAAATGGATAAAGGGTGAAGTGTGCAGAGAGAGAGCTGGTGAGTGGGAAAGAAAGTGATGGATGTGAGAGGGGGCACGTAGGAACCAAGGAGCAATACTAACACCTTCCTTATACGGCACCGATGGAGGAGGGGGAGAGAAGGGGAAGAGGGAGGAGAAGAAGGGAGGGTAGGGAGGGAGGGGAAGGAGGGAGAAGGGGGGAGGGGGTGAAGAAGGTGGAAAGAGGGTAAAAAATCAGACGGGGAAGAAGAAGAAGCCAGAAAAACAACAACGAAGAAATGAGGAAAAACTGGGGGAAGGTGGGGATGAAATGGTAAGGGGGAGAAAAGAGTCGAGGGGAAATAGGGAGAAAGAGAATGAAAGGGGCAGGAAGTGGAGGGAAGGTATGGAGGGAATGAGATTAAGCAACGAAGGAAGGAAGGAAGGCAGGATGAGAGGGGGTTGAAGGAGAGGGTACGAATGGAAAGACGACGAATAGGGAAGAACAAGAACTGGAAAGTAAAGAACAAGATGAACAATATCGGGAAATGTCTAGGAAGATGGAAGACGAAGGATAATTTTTAAGTTATTTTTTTCAAACTTTTTTCTTTATATCACACTCTTTTTAAAAATTTTCAACCTGCCCAAAAAATTCATTCGCCATCATCCACGTCCAAATCTCTTCTAATCATTTTCTCTTGTAATTATTCCCTTTTCATTTACTCCTCTACATTCTTTCATTTCCCTTTTCTCTCTACCTCCTTCCCTTCCTTTTCTTGCTCTCCTTCACCTCTTTCACCCCACCCCCCCAAGCCCCTGCACCCCTCCCCCCTCTTAGCACACACTGGCTTTTTGTTCCAAGACTGTTGGTGATTTATTGGCGAACAAAAAGGGAAGCGAATTGGAAAAGTGGAGATGTAGGGGGAGAGGGAAGGGGAAGGGGTGGAAGGGAGGAGAGGGAAGGGCAAGGGGGGAAGGGAGGAGAGGGAAGGAGAGGGATAGATAAGGGAGGAGAGGAATGGAAGGATGGGGAGGTGAGACAGGAAAGAAGGGGGGCGGGAAGGAAGAATGGGGAGAAGGGATGGATGAATAAGGACTGGAAGGAGGAGGAAGATTGTGAAAGATGAAGGAAAGAAGAAGAGGGGCAGGAAGGAAGAATGGAGCGAGAAGGGAAGAATGAAGAAAGAATGGAAGGGGAAGAAGAGGGAAAATAAGGGAATGGAGAAGGCGGGAGGAAACGTGAAGGTAATTATGAGAGCGAAGGGAAGTGGTAAAATGAAGGGAAAGATAGTAGGGACGAAGAACAGGAGAGGTAAGGAAAGGGGAGATGGAAAGGGAGAGGGAGAGGGAAGGGGAGGGAGAGAAAGAGAGAGAAAAAGTTGATAAATTAATATGAAAAGTCGAAAGCAATGTAAAATTAAAATGAAACAGTTCAGCAGATCAGTATTAACAAAATCAATAAAAGCAGTTAACTTTGTCGTTGACGGGGAGTAATAGCAGTAGAAGGTGGAAAGGGTAATTGCAGTAATGGGGGTGGCAGAGTACTTGTGTCCCTTAACTGGCACTAAAACAACTAAATATAATTATGTTTGCACCATTACACAACAATGGGTGAAGAAGCAGATAACAAAGCAGAGCGGAGGCAAGGGGGCGGGGGAGAGGCAGAAATCCGTGCAGAGAATGTCAATGGAGAAAGGAAGGGAGAAGATAAGGCAAGGATAGATTTAAAAGGCATATTAAGAATGAAAGGAGGAGGATGAAGGTGAGTGAAGTGGGTGGATGAAGGAAAATAAAGGTATATATAAGAAAAAAGCCTAGGGAAATGTAAGACAAAAAAAAAACTACGTTGTAAAATAGATAAATATGTACAAATATGAATGGTAAATCAGGCCGATGATGAAAAGCCTTGTGAGAAAGGTGTAAAGGGAAATATGAAAGACGGGAAACAGCCACCACTAATAAAAGGAGAAGGAAGAGGAAGGAAGTGAAGGTGAGAGTGGAATGAAAGAGTGGAGGAGGAAGAATGACGAAGGGAGCACAGTGGAATGAAGAAGGCGAGGGAAGGACTGAAATTGAGGAGGAGGTAGGGTACTGAGGGATGGAAGTAAAGGAGAAGGAATTAAGTGGAGGGAAGAAATAAGGATAGGGAATGGATGGAAGAGAGTATAGTGGAGGAAGGGAGTGCAGGGATGAAGGAAGAGAGTACAGTGAAGGGAGGGAGTGCAGGGATGAAGCAAGAGAGTACAGTGGAGGGAGGGAGTGCAGGGATGAAGGAAGAGAGTATAGTGGAGGGAGGGAGTGCAGGGATGAAGGAAGTGAAGGAAGAGAGTGTAATAAAGGAAGGGCGAAGTGAACATTGGAGGAATGAAGAGAGGGAGAGAAGAAGAAAGAAAAGAGTGAAATGGAGTGGGTGGGGAGGAAGAGGTAGGAGGGCGAATGGGGTAAGAGAGGGAGGGAGGGAGAGAATGGAAGAAAGAAGGGCGCAGGTGAGGGACACATGTGTACTGTAGAGGGGAGGACAAATGGAGGAAAAAAGGGGAGTGTTTGTGGGACACAGGGAAGGAGGGGAAGGGGTGTGGGGGAGGAACACGGACTAAGGAAGAAGGGGAGGGAGGGTGAGGTAGGAGGTAAGAGAGGAAAGAGGTGGAAGTTACTGAAGCAAATGATGGAAGGGGTAGGTAATTAAGAAAGAGAGCTAGCGGATCAAAAGGAAAATTAAGAGGTGAAACACTACAGCAAAGCGAAAAGGAAGTTGAACCGGGAAGGAAGAAAACTGGAAGGTACGGTATCAGGGACAAAACAGAAACCACTAAAAGATAAACAACAGAGCGAAGATGAGAGAAACGGAAAAGGAGAGACGAATAACACAAAAAGCAGATCGAATTGGAACCCAATGAAAGAAAACACGAACGAAATAAAAACTACACGATCAGATTTAAGACAGCACAACAAGACCACTACTCAACGAAAAGGGAAATGAAAAGAAAAAAAAAGAAGGAATGAAATGAAAACAATAGGACCAAAACACCACAACAGCAGACCAGTTGTACCATCGACCGTCAAGGGCCAAGTGGACTGATGGTGTGAAGAACAGACCATAAATTTACGTGGATCAAAGACGACCTCGAGGTAATGGCCCAGCCCGACATCACGCTACCCTACCATGTTTGCTGACGTCATGAGGTGCTGGGTGATGTTCCTGGGTCATGGGAGGCTCTGTAACACTTCGTCCTTTGCGATTTATTATGTATATCGCACCTCAAAATCCTCTCGTGTGTTATCGATGCATTGTAAAAAGCGTACAGGAGAAGTTTAAGGCGTAAGGTGGTAAATACATAGCATAGGAATGGGTGTTACGAAGCCTCCCTGTCACTCAGAATACAGACTATGGTAGGTGATTAAGTAATCCGAGATGCTTGTGGGTCATGGGAGTAAGACTTAGAGATTTGGGGGATTTTGGTGACGTCAGAGGGTATGAAGTGATGTTAGTGTTAAGTAGTGCATGGTATTCTGTGATGCTCAAAGTCATGGTAGGTCGTGAATTGAGAGTTGGGATGGAATTTTGTCTTATTTTCGTAGTGCAAGTATTCCTAGTGGTATCGTAAGGAATTTTGTGATATTCCCTGATATTCGTAGGTAAAGTTAGTATGGTCTGGGAATGATAAATAACTTCAGAATGTATTGTGTGATGTCTCTTGGTCCTGCTTGAGTCCCCCCAGTCCACGAGTAGACGGAAGTGCAACGTAACACAGCACAAGTGGCACCAAAACACGAGGTATCGAGATTAACGAGGAATTCAATGTGGCAAAGGAGTTTTCGTTACAACTTTCACTTGGCAATGTATTCTGCAAATGACACCTTATCATTAACCTGAATGTTGTTGATGTAGCTATGCCAATATTAAAACAATGTAAACAACACACAACACAATGTTAAGTTGTAATACGCAAAAAGACAGATGGGCAGACAGGACAGTGGACAGACAGGAGTGTGGAAAAACAGAGAGGGTGGATGGACAGACAAAGAAGTGGACAGACAGAGGGTGGAACAAGAGAGGGTGGAACAACAGAGAGGGTGGAACAACAGAGAGGGAGGGTGAGGCGAGGTGAGGGCAGTACGGCAGTGGGCACATCACTTATCACGTTAATTGGCCCCACACTCAAACATCCACATGGCCCCGCACTTAAATCACATCGCATGGACAGCACCGCGTTGAATCAGCCGCCCCTGGTAAGGACGATTCATTATCTGTAAAAACGGGGGATTGACTTTAAATCTGGTGCAATTGCGAAAACTCAGTGTTGTCATGGAACTTTCCTCTATTCACTTTAACTAGGCGGAAAATTGCCATCTCTCAACCTTGAATGATGAGCTGTAACAAGAGATTAATACTATAATATGATGCTAGTCGAGAAGAGTGCTATGGAATGAATACCGAGCCGAACTAGTGTCTATATTGTCACTGGGCTACAGGAAATAAGCTGGAAAAGGACAAATATGAACTATAGATACAGTGCATTCTACTATGGCTAAGCATCATAACTTAATGGAATCTGAAAGACTGTATGGAGAAACTCTTAAAATCGAGGTAATATATTAAACTGTTGTTGTAGGCTATTCTAACTAAGGTAAAATACTATATGGACTCCCACCATTTTCTAGCCACTGAACATTCAACTAAGTCTTTAATTGGTTCATAGACTTTGTGGTGGCTGTCTTAAATGAATATAGAGAAAAATACTGAATGAATTCCAGCCATAATGTAACCATGAACCTTCACCGTAGTCACACCATCATTAAACCTCAACAGCTAGAAATCGAAGCCAGTTAACAGACTTAGGGGATATTGTCCTAACTGTCCCCTTATAACCATGCAAATACTAGAATGAAGATGCTGAACTGAACACATTATGCAAACCCACTATAATCCAACCAGCAATAAACCCCAGCAGCAAGGAATGGAACCTGTTAGCAGATTAAGTCGTGGCTTTACTAAGATCGAATTAGTCGTGAAAAATAATGAATAATCCTGCTACACCTGAATTAATTTGACCCAGGTAGGATGCACCATAATCTAACCAACATCAAACCCCCAGCAGCCAGGAGTGGAAGCGGTGTAATAGATTTAGTGTGTGGTGTGGTGAATACCCTCCCCAGCAGGAGTGATCTGAGAGACGACCACCTCCCACGTGATTACCCCTCAGCCTCTCCCCGCCATTTCAACGGGACCCGCCGCTAATCTCCAGAAATCCGCGACTGAGCCAGGACACCGCGCCAACGTGAAATCCCTTGGTTGGATCCTATATGCCTCCTTGCTCCTTGCTCCTATCTCTCCTCCTTTGCCCTCTACTCCGTATCCTCTTCTTCCTCCTCCTCGCCTTTGCTCTGTCTTTCTGTGTATCCTCCTCTTGTTTCTGCTTTTTCCTGTCCTTCCAATCATAGTTTTGTTAGTTATAATCTTCCCTATAACAAATACGTAAGTCCGCTGCTGTTTCTTTTCCTTTGTACTCTTCCTCTTATTTCCTCTTTGTTGATTTTGGTTTCTCTTACCCTATATGCTTTCATGGTCCGTGCTCCTCGCTCTTTCTCTTCCCTTTACTTCTTGTATTTACCTCCACCTCTGCCGTTTGCCTTTCTGTATCTCCTGCGCCTTCTTTTCTTCCTCCTCCTCCTACTTCTCTTCCTCCTCCCTATTATTTGTCTTCTCTTGAATTTTTATTTCTCTAATCCTATATGCCTCCTTGGTCCGTTCTCTGCCCTTTGCTCTTTTTCCTCCTGTTCTCTCTTCTGTTCCTCCTACTGCCATGATCTTGCTTCTGCTCTTAGGTCTTCCTCTCAATCGTTTATAGCTTCACCACTCATCTCTCCTCCTGTGACCTTTACTCCTTGTTCTTTTCCTCCTCCTCCTTGCCACCTTTCACTTGCCATTCCGTGCCTCTCATTCTCTTCCTTCCACGATTTGTTATATAGATTCGTTAGTCTTTTCTCCTTCTCTGTTCTTTAATGCTTGTTCTTGTCTCTTTCTTTCTTTCTCCTCTTTCTTTTCTGCCTTCCTATGTCTCGTGGTCCTTCTCCTCCACTCTGTTCTCCCCCTCTTGATGAATTTCAGTTTCTCTGATCCTTTATGTATTCCTGGTCTCTTCTCTTCTTAGTTATCTTTGTCTCTTCTCCTCATTCCCTTCCTCTAGCTGAGTTTTAGTTTCCTTGGTTATCCTCCATCCCCTTCCTCTCCTCTCATTAGCCTTCCTGTTTCCTGTTCTTATGCCTTCCGTGACCTTTCTTCTGTTGTCTTCTTTCTATTTTTTGTTACCGAGTTTTGGTTTTTGTTTTCCCCTGGCCTTTACTACTCGCCTTTCTCCCAGTTGTCCTTTTTTTTTTTTTCACCCCCTTCCTCGTTCATGCTGTTCATCTTCATTTTCACATTCTTCCCTTTCCTCTTCATCTTCCTACACTTCATGATAATTTCTGGACTTAATTCATACCATTTTACATTTCATCTTCCATTTACTTCACTTGCCCTGTGCCAAGCGTTACACCTCATTTACCTCCCGTGTCCCTCTTCCTCCCATTCCAGTCCTGCCATCTGCCTTTCTCCCTCACTTCCCGACCTCTCCCCCCTCCTCTCCTGCCTGCCTTCCTCCTACTTGGTTAAACCCTAAAGCCTTCCTCCTCCCTGCTCCTCCTCGTCCACCTCCATCTCCTCTTCCTCTCCTTGTCCTCTGGTTCGTCCTCCTCTTCCTTCTCTGTCAGTTCCTCCTACGTCTCCTACTTCTTCCTTTCTTCTTCTCGTCGTCCTCCTCCTCCTTTCTGTGTTTCCTGCTTCTTTTCTTTCATAATCTTGCTTTTCTTTCTTCAATCGTTTCTCTCGTTGTTCACCTTGTTTCCTATGCTTAATTTTTTGTCTGCGGTTTCCTCCTCTCACTTATTCTTTCTTCTCCCTTTTCCTCATCCACTCCTAACCAATCTTCTCTCCCTTTCATCATCCTCATCTTTTTTCTTCTGCTTTTCTCTCCCCATTTCTTCGCCCTTCCTCTTCCCTGCCACTGATCCTTCCCCTTTCTTACTCTATACTCTCCATTGCCTAGTCTCTCCTCTGCTCATCCTCCTCTCTTCCTCTCCTCTCTCCTTTTCATCTTCCCCTCTCCCCTTTTCATTCTCCTCTCTTCCTCTCCTCTCCCTTTTTCATTCTCTTCTCCTCCTCTCCTCTCCCCTTTTCATTTTCCTCTCTTCCTCCTCTGCTCTTCATTCATCTCTTTTCCTCTCCTCTCCCCTTTTCATTTTCCTCTCTTCCTCCTCTGCTCTTCATTCATCTCTTTTCCTCTTCTCTCCCCTTTTCATTTTCCTCTCTTCCTCCTCACCTCTTTTCATTCTCCCTTTTTCCTCTCCTCTCCCCTTTTCATTTTCCTCTCTTCCTCCTCTCCCTTTTTCATTCTCCTCTCTTCCTCCCCTCTCGCCTTTTCATCCTCTCCTCTTCCTCTCCTCTACCCTCTTCCCCGCCACTCTTCCTCCTTGAGTAATCCAAATATAATCCAGTCTGATGATAATAATTACGCTATTGGCTTCGCTTAAGGACCAATTTCTGACTTATGGGAGAATTGCGTGCCTACCTCCCCTCCCTCTTCTCTCCCCCTCTGCCTGCTCTCTCTCTCTCTCTCTCTCTCTCTCTGCTTCCTCTTCTGTCAATGTCCATTCTTCTTCCCTATTCTTTTCTTTCCATTGCCTAAATTCTGTCACTCTAATTATCTCCAATATCTGATCCTTACTCCATCCAACACTCTGCCTGTCTAACGCCGCATCTTGTGAGGGGGTGGTTTCGACAAAAGGCCCTCTAGGCGTTTCTCTTCCCTACTGTGTCATAACCCCTTCAGTACAAAAGGAAATATCGACCTTGTGAGCGAGGGACGTAGGGGTCATTTTTAGTACACTTGCTGGAGTGAAGAAAATACCTTATGGGAATACAATGAAATAAGATAATGACTGATATAATGAGGAAAAGGAAGGCAGATCAGACTAGAAAAGGAGGACGAAAGGAATAGAAAGGCTGAATGAAAGGGAGGGAAAGGAAAAGGACATTGATAGGAAGGGAAATGGAGGAAGAAAGGAACAGAAAGGCAGAATTTAAGGGAAGGAAAGGAAAGAGGTAAGGCATAAGAGACGAAAAGAAATAAAGAGGCATGGAAAGAAAGTGAAAAGTACAAGAAAGGAAATGAAAGGAATGGAACAACAGAAGAAAGTGGGAATGTGGAGGGCGAGAGGGAGTAGCAGGGGAGAGAAGCGAAAAAAAATTGGAGAGAAAACGCATGGATAGAAAAAAAAAAAAAAGAAGCGAGAAATTACAGGTTTCATATAACTGAAAATAATAATAATAATAATAATATTAATAACAATAATAATAATAATAATAATAATAATCATAATAACAATAATAATAATAATAATAATAGTAAATAATAAGAATATGAAATGACAAGTGCGAGGCGAGAATCTGCTTGAAGACATGATACAAGAAGCACTTCGCGGACAATCACAACACGAAGATCAAAACATGGGCACGGAAAGGCCAGTTCAATCAAATTAGGATTCAATGATAGGAAAATTAAAACACGAGAGCAACAGACCTTATAACAGCCCTGAATGAGACAGCCCTAGCATATTACGGTATTGTCCTTTTTTCTGTGATCATATACCACTCCCTTCCATTCCTCCCCTTCCTTCTACCTTACTCTCTCTGTCCAAACCTCTTTTCTTCTTTGGGCTGCTTCATCCCAGTCACTTTCCCTTTCGTTCCCAGTCCTTCTGGTTCTCTTCCTTTCTTTTTCCGTTTCTCTTCCCTTCCTTGTGTATCTTTTCCTCTTCTTCACTCTAAGTTAGCCTAACCTCTCCCAACTCTCCATCTAAGAGGCTGATGTAACAAGAGGTGACACAATAACACGGCGCTAATCACCACGATGTGCAATGGAAATGATGTAGGAGCAAGGAAATAGAGTAATGAAGGATAGAGACCAATGCGAAGAAAAATGGGAAAGAAGGACGGAAGGACGGAAGGAAGGGAGAGAGATACATGAAGGAAGAGGAGACTAAGAAAAGGAGGGAAAGAAGGAAGGATGAGACATGAAGGAAGAGGAGACTAATAAGAAAAGGAGGGAAGAAAAGAAGGAAAGGAATGAGAGAGTAGGAATGAAAGGAGAGACAAGAAGGAAGAGGAGACTAACATGAGGAAATGATGGGAAGAAAAGAAGGAAAGGAAGGAGAGACAAGAAGGAAGAGGAGACTAACATGAGGAAATGATGGGAAGAAAAGAAGGAAAGGAAGGAGAGACAAGAAGGAAGAGGAGACTAATCATTAAGTAAGAGGCGGTCATAAGAGATAATGACCCGTTGTGACTGATGGAGCCCTGTGCCGGTGTCATGCGAGGCCGGGGGGAGCATCACAAAACAATTAAGGATGCCTGTTCGTGAAATGACAATCGATCCAGGACTCCTTGACATGCCACACCAGGACAGGTAAGGGTTTTATCTAGGCCAAGTTTTTAGATTTTCGCGATGTACTTAATATTCTTGAGGATTTAGCTTCTTTTTCCCCGCGGAAGTCTTTTTTAATTTGGCTGCACCCCAGACGATTTTACTCAGCGTGTGAGGTGCGGCCAGCCTGAAGAGATTAGACACAGTATTCAAGAGATCCTTTTGGCCTGATAACACTTGGCGATTTCACTCAGCTTGGGAAAAACAGGCTTAAGCTAAAGAGAGATAAGAGGATAATTTCGGTCGGGAAAAGCTAGTCGATCTTAACTTTCTTTACATTGTAGGTGTATGAAAACGAATACGAAGCTATAATCTAGTGTAGGTTATTATGTCTTCATGGTGATAGTAAAATGTACCCGAGTGACATTCAAGGCTATGGAGTTCATTTTCGCTCGTAAAATGACAACTGATCCATACTTTGTTGATACGGCAGGTGCTGGGTACGGAGTGGGGGGTATATAGGGCAGGATTTTAGATCTACGTGTTGATAAAGATGCAGAATGATATGGACTCAGAAACGAGACATATGCATGAATATAAAAGAGGATATTACTCTTCGTGAAACAGTAATGGATTCCAAGTTTCTCGACATGACACGGGTCTTCTAAGGGAGAGGTATTATCCAGGGCAAGATTTCAGAGATTTGTGTCTATTATTCTTCGAAACTAACATGGAATACACACAAGCACCAGTGATAGGAAGGGTTAGATGTAAATTTATATATGCAGCGACATATAATCATTCCCCAGTTAGGCAAGGCTGGAATATTAGAAGCACATACGGGAGGGCAAATATATTAGGAAAATTGCCGTTACTCAAATGTTATTCAAGTTAACGTGAATAGATCTTCATAGTTCAGTTTGCCTTCCATTATTTTACTGAAGGTCATAAGTCACTCAGATTAATTTCATTTCATGAATATTTCAGGTATGTTTTGCCATTCCTGAACAAAAAATCATCGAGAAAAATACAGTAATACAAGATTTCTATTCCGTTTCATGGATTCGTAGATTTATATTTCTTACTCATAAAAAAAGAGGAGGCGAACGCAATGCCTGGCTCCCATCCCACCATTATATATCCAATCATTCAGTGTCCCCCTCCATCTTTATACAAAATCCCTGCCCATTACACCACCACACCCGCGGCCCTTCTCTTCCCTTAGCAAAAGAACGCCCCCCTCCCCCCCTTCCAAATCACCCCTTTAAAATCCCTTAATAATAGTTCTGGTGCCACTTGACTCGCTATTACTTCATTTTATTAAGAATAAAATCGGTGGCATTATTCAAAAGTCATCATATACTATCGTAAGTGTTTTCGCTTTTGGCTAAAAAAAAAAAAAAAAATCATAGCAACTTGAAAATTTTTTCTACATAATACAGTGTACCATTCAGCGGTAATACACTTTTAATCTAGACTTTGTATTTATATCAGAGCTGTGTTATGTGTTTAAAAAAATCTGATTAATAAACATGTTTAGTACGAGTTTGTGTGGGCTACGCATACTTCTGTGATAAGAGTGAATGCGTATATTGGGGGAACTTAAGTATCTCTGTTTTTATTTTTATTTTTAACCTCTGAATAAAAGGGCAATGTCCTGCTGTTGTGGGGCCACCTAACATTAGCTCTGGTGGTCTCTGTTCGACTGTTTGCCTGCAGATTACTGTGTGCCGCCTCTCTCAGGTTACATACGTGGGGGCTGTCATGTTAAGTACGATTATTCTGAATCATGTGAAATTAATCTACATGTGCATATGCCCTACAAAATGTGAATTTCTTCTTTGGGACGTTCACTGCTTTACGGAATGTACATTTCCTCTTCATGCATATCTTTTGGGGAACGTGCAGTATCTTCGACGTAATTTGCGACTTCTGAACGTAATGTGCAACTGCTCTAAGCAATGTGCGTTTTTTTCTCTTTGCGTCGTGTGTTTCTTTTGCGTTCCTGCGTCATCACACAAGCCGCAGGAACAGACACACACACGGCAGGATCCAGCATGCTTGTAACGATAATGCACATGGTCAGAAGGTTACCCACGACCCACCCCAGTAACTAACATCTTATGCGTCAAGTGCGATTCTTCAGCCATGCGTCTATTCTTTGCGTTATAGGGATTCCTGAGTCACGTGCATTTCTTCTGGGTCGTGTGCTAGTGCTTTGTCATGTGCATTTACTCCGGGTCATGTGCTCTTGCCTTACGTTATGTGTTTCTCCTACGACATGTGCGATTGTACTACATCCCTTCGTCATCACACAAGCCACAGGGAGGGACAGACACACGCCAAGACCAGCAAGCGTGTTATGATAATGCGTGTGGTCAGGAGGTCGGCCACACACCCACCCCACTAACTAATATCTTGGCCAAACACTGGAACAATGCCGCCCACTGCCTGCCTGCCGGGATCCTGTTACTGCCAGCCGGAGTATTTACCTTAATAACAGAGCTGGTCCTAACAAGCCCTGATCACCGTAAACATGGAGGGTGCGGTTAAGTGGGGGTGGGTGGGGGTTGCGGCGAAGTGGGGGTCGGGGTAAGGGGTGGGATGGCTGGATATAGTGGAAACAAGTGGAAGTCTGGCGATGCGGTCATGAGGTGGGAATAAATAAAAGAAAAGGCGGTCAAGTGGAAATGATAATGTTATTTGTGTGATCTCAGGCTCATCTGGACGTGAAAAGGGTGGACTGTACACTGAACCTGGTCTTTTACAGTCTACCCTCCTCCTTTCAGGGGATCGGGAGGGAGGTGAGGAACATCCATAAAACCGGGCAGCAATATACGTGCCACCACGCGTAGGCACCCCCCTCCAACACCAGTGGAAATGATGAAGTGGGTAAGAGAGGGGAGTGGCAATGAGGGTGAGAGGGTGGCTGAATATGGTGGAGAGAAGTAGCGATGTGGTGCTGTAGTTATGAGATGGAAGACTGTAAAAGGTGGAGAGATGTAAGTAGCGACGGTAAAGTGAAGAACTGATGGAGTCGAACTACAGTAAAGTGGGAGGTGACAGTAAAGTAATCGAAGTAAAATTCATCAACATTCTAATCCAATTTCCCACTAATAAATGTGGTGGGTAGACGCCAAAAACGTGAAGAGAAAAACACAGACACAGCGCCCAGTGTAATGGGACACACATCATTTTACTCAAGATTCAAGACTTCGATATTCTCCGCCTCACCTCACAGGCAAACGATCCACAAGAAAACGTGCTTCATAACGCAAACGGTATTGGGGGGGAAGGGGAAGGGAAGGAAAAGGAGGGGAAGGGGGCCATCATGTGGAAGGGGTGAGGGTTGAGGGGAAGGGACAGGGGGGTGGAGGTGGGGGAGGAAAGATGGTGGTGATGGAAGTGGAAATAACTTACACCACCTTCCTTGCTTTCCTTCTTTTACCTCATCTCTTCGACCTAACCTCATGTTCCTAAAAAGTTGAGGCGGGGGAAGAGGGGGTGCAGAGAGGGAAGATAATAGGAAGTAAGAAGGAAAAGGGGGGGGGGAGAAAGGGAGGGAGTGGTGGGGAAAGGGAAGAAGGGATGGGGGTGCAGGGAGTGATGGGAGTGGTACTGTGGAAATGAAGGGGGGAGGAAGGGAGGGTAAAGGAGATTTGTTTACATCGGTTAGGTGGAAAATAAGTCACGGTCCCGCCACCACCAAGGCCGCGGTCGATTGCAATAGCTCCACCCTGGAAAATTAGTCTGGAGGGCCTGCTGCTTAACATGACCCACCGCACCAGCAGAAGGAAACTACAACCATACGAAACAACAAACATGAACAGTAAAAACATGTCATGAGATAAAATACTCGTGATATAAACAACGACCATACGATGATCAATGGAGACAAACAACTCTGAGATAGGTAACAAGCAAAAGATAACCGACATTCATAAAATAAAACTATAAAAACCTACATAATAACAAAGGAGCTATGATATGATAATTAAGGGACAGACAAGTAAATGAAGATCAATATACTGTACCGATAAGAGACATGTTTAAAATAAAGTCACAATGTCACAATTTACTTCTATCCTTAACCTTTTTATACGACAGATCTATTATAAGGGCATAGAATTTATCAGTAACCCCTTCACTATGAGAGTTCCCCCCCTAAGAATGAAATATAATGACGTCATTGTACTAAATCACTTACTGATATCTTAAACTCGTCCTGAAGACACCAGACTGTTTCAAGTTTATTCAAAATACTGTAAAGAGGAATATCTAGAATTTCCATGTCTTCTGCTTACTGCTAATAGTATTTATATTTACAGCTTTAGATAGCGCTCTACGTTTTTCTGTCCAAAATTCAGGAAAAGATGAATGGCTAACATTTTGCATAATTTTACACAATCTCGGTATATTGCTTTTATGAATGATAATTTTTCATGTCCTTAGTAGTAGTAGTAATAGTAGAGAAAAATAATAATAATAATAATACATCTTTAAAACCTAGCATACTTCTCCACGGTCTTCAAAATTCTAACTAGGCTAAAAGACGGATAGACGAATTTTTGCATATACGTCTTTCCGTTTTTCGAGTCACACCATCAGCTTAGAGAGGATTATTCTTATTATTTTCTGGGCTTGTTCCTTTGTTCGCTTTTACTCTTCCTCTTTCCCCTCTTTATTAAATGTTGCGCTTTCTACATTCTCTCCTCCTCCTCCTCCTCTTGCATCTAGCCAATTAGTTTTACATTAATCCTTTTTCTTTTATACCTCACCGCGTCTTTCACTCTCTTCTAATTCCCCCTCTCCGGTTCTCATTTCCCCTCACTCTCGTCTTTGGCTGTTCCCCTCCCTCTGCCTTTCTTCCTCCTTTCCTTCAGAACCTCAATTATACCTTCCTTTTCCCATCAGCTTCCCTTCTGATCTTTCCTTTCTTCCCCTCCTTCCAATCACTCCTCTATCCTCCACACCCACCTTCCATTTCTCTCCATCCTCTTGTTCTCTCTCTCTCTCTTTCCCCTCTTTTGTATTGCTCGAGGCGAATTGTTCAATCAGTAGTCTCTCCCCTCACTCACTCTCTCACTCACTCACTCTCTCTCTTTTAGTGAGTTGATTAATTTGATATGTAAAGAATACCCCAACTGCCTCTGTTGACTTTGTATGGCGCTGGTGGTGACGACAGCTCTCTCTCTCTCTCTCTCTCACTTTGCACTTTATTTCCTCTTATCTCCGCTCTTTCTTTTCCTATATCCCCGACTCCCTCTCTCTATTTTTCCCCTTTCTTCCTCCCCTCTCTTTACCGCCCTCTCCACTTCCCTATTTTTCCGTTCCTCCCTCTTTTCTGCCATGCCCTTCGTTCCCTTCTACTTTTGCGCTTTTCTTTTTCCTTCATTCGTAAAAGAAAATTATAAAAAAAATATCTGTATCAATAAGGAAATTTATAGGACTAACTTTCGATTCTTGATAAATTATGTAAACGAAGATATATGAACATAATCAATATTAATAATTCTTAGTGGATAATAAACTTACAGAAACAAACTCTCTTTTTCCCTCTCTAACACACACACACACACACACACACACACACACACACACACACACACACACACACACACGGCCATATGTGTATCTTTGTCGCTGTCACACTGGAGCCTCACTTAAGTATTTCAGTCACGATTTCACTCCAGATCTTTATCAACACGACTCACTCCACGGATCATCTTTATTTCGACTCCTTTATTCACTTTCTCTTTATTCTCCTTTATTAGTCTTGTTTTTCTCTTCCTTTATTCCTATGTAGTTCCGTTTTTTCCTCCTCTATTAGTTTCTTTATTTCCCTTATTTTCCTTGTCTCTCTCCTCCTTTGTCGCCATATAGTTCCGTTTCTTTTCCTTTCTTTTCTCCTGATCTCTTTATTCACCCTTCTTAGTCTTGTTTCTCTCCTTTTTTCCCCATGTAGTTCCTTCTCTCTTCCTTCTTCCTGTTTTATTAATGTCACTCTTCTTTTTCAGTCACCTGTCGTTTTTTTCTTCTTTAATTGTCTTCCCCCTTTCAACTGATATTTAATTTTCACTTGTTTTTCAGGCATGATTTACCGTCAGAAGAATTACTTAGATTCTTTTATTTTAGTTTTGCTTCTTATTTCGCTTTATCGTCCTTCATTTACGCTTATTTTAATCTATTCATTATTCATCTGTTTTCGTATTTACTCAATCATTCTCGCTTCATCGTCTGTTTTTATTTTACTCCGTTCACGTTGTTTCCACTCGACATTCATTCACTCTCTTGCTTTATCATCTTTATTTTTCTTTTCACAACATGTAGACTGTATTTTGTTCTTATTATATTATGCAGTAGTTACACAAATCTTGCTTAAGTTTTTCATTACTTGTTTTAAAGTTAATTTGTTCATTGTTCTCTATCACGTCTCCTATTATTATTATTATTATTATTATTATTATTATTATTATTTTTGTTATTATTATCATTCTTCTTCTTATTATTATATTATTATTATCACCATCATCATCATCATCGTCATCATCAGTAGCAGCAGCATTACTATTGCTATTATCACTATTGTTTTCTTATTCTTCTTTCTCTTATTATTATTATTAACCTCATCGTTTAATTAGTTTTATTTTGCATTTCATTTCTTTCCTTACACAGCTGATTTTATTAACTTACGTATCGTGTTCCTTCATTCGCTTCTCTTCCTCTCTCTCTTCCGCTTTACTCTCAGTCTTTCTCTGTCTCCAGTCCTTTTCTCTCTTCTCACATTCTCCCTTCTGTCATCCTCGCTAATCCTATTTTTCTTAGCTGCTCTCTCTCTCTCTCTCTCTCTCTCTCTCTCTCTCTCTCACCTACCGCATGGAGGCATGGGGAAATGGGATTGGAAAAGGGAGTGGTAGAGAGAGGGAAAGAGGAATGGAAGATATAGCCAAAGAGAGAAATAAGAAGACTGGCAGAAGAAGATGGGAGCAAAATAAGGAGGGAAAGAGGAGGAAAGAGGGGGGAGAAGAGGGTGTAAAATGGGGAGGGAAAGGGAAGGAAAGAGGGACGGAAAATAAGGGAGGAAAATGGGGAGGGAAAAGTGCAAAGAGGGGAGAGAGAGGGGTCGAAACGGGGGAGAGAGAGAGGGGAGGAATGAGGGGAGAGGCAGTGAGGGGAGGAAAGAGAGGAGGGTGTCAGCGTGGATGGCTCGCGGGCAGACTAGCAGGTGTCCTTCCTAAATGGCAGTATTAACACACATATGGACCACGGTACAACATAACACACTGCCTTTCACACTCGCCCTCTCAATTACCGTCTCCAATTTATTTTTCTTTCTTGTACCTGTATAATTGCGGTGTTCATTTTTCTTTCCCTCTAATGCTTTCCCAGTCACGGTGTTTTATCTGATTTTCCTTCCAGTACTTTCTCAGTTATAGTGCTCTCTTTTTCCTATCGTTTTTTGTAGGCCTACTTCCTCAACTACGGTGTTCATTTTACCTTCCCCAACCTAATTCATTACTGATAACCCGCTCAGCAAAGAAGGCAAGTTGAATAAAATCTGGATCGAAAAAACCTCCTTCTTCAGGTTATAGATTGTTTCACAGAACTTGCTTTTCGCGTTATTTTCAATGCAAATATTTCTGAACGGATAAATTTATATATTGCCTAAAGTTCCTTCTTTATGTTACACGGATGAAAACAGCAACCATACACAGACTTGAAATAATACTGGAGGATATTATCAAACGCTTCATCCATTGCCTCAGGGGGAAAAAAAAAAGAAAAAAGACCCAGACGATTATATAAAGATTGGGAAAAATCCCTTGTAGTGAGAGGGGGGGGGTTACCTATTCACCCCGAGGCGTCTCTGTCTAAATAAAATATCTGCCAAAATAATGTCTATCTATCTATCTACAGCCATACTCCTTAATCCCGTAAGGGGTGGCCACAAACAAATCGCCTCCAAGTCGCCCTGTCCTCTGCCATTACGCTGCCCTCCCCCCAACTCACACACTCCTCTCTCATATACCTCTCCACTCTATCCCTCCATCTCATCCTCGGTCTCCCCCTTCCTCCCTCCCTCCACCTCACTCACATAGTCGCTCACTCGCCACACAGCACATTCTCCGGCTGAAGGGGTCACTGAAGGCATGTGTAACCCCTCCAGTTAAAAAATATCAAACTAAACAAAATAATTCACAGACAACAGGAAGAAAAACTCGTCTTTGTACCGAGAGGGAGATTTTAATTACCCTCACGTATTAGCTAATTTGTAAGCATGTAATCTTTGGGGTGTTGTGTATCTAAAAGGATGATGTGTCGAGGGGCTGTGTTAGTGACTTCATAATTATACATCATCATCATCATCATCAAGAGTATCATCACCCGTGGGCTCGTTTTTAGGTCACTTCCTGCTCGACATTTCAGGCTGATAAGGAAAAAGCAGCCAGGGTGGGGAAAAGAAACTAATACTTGTACTAGAATTAAATGGGGACCTTGATTTGTAAAGAGATGGTTGAGCCCCGTATTTCGTAACAGTGGGAATGGTGAGTGTTTTCCTTGTCAGGCAAATATTTATGATTATATAGACACTGACAGCGGTGTCTTGCAGATAACCCCTTCAGCATAAGGACATCATTTACCTTATTTCTCCTCCCCTTAGATGATTTTGTTGATCTTACGAAAAATAAAAATAAAAACTATCGTAATAAAGGAGAATGAAATCTATCTCCGATCCCATTAGTTCGAAAAGCCAGTCCTAAAGGTAAATATAATCGCCTGATGACAACAAGAATAGAACAGAAGTACGTCAGAATGAATGTTATGATCTTGCACATATATACCGAAACATGTATTGCGTTGCGCCATACATAACGCGGCTGGGAAAATATTATCAACCACTTCTCTCCGGTGACGTGATATTCATTTTATTCTTGCTACTTACAGGTGTTTTTATTAATTTCAGAGATTTTTTATTAAATTCTTCACTACAAGAGACTTCCCCCGCTAAATGAAATCGTCAGATAGCAGATCTTGAATTTGGCTCTCTCTTGTATTTTCTTTTTCTCTTGGAAGGAATAGTTTTGCGGGCTCGTTGCCTTTGGTTCCTTCTTCCTCACATAAAAAAAAGGAAAAAAAAAATGACTACTAAAAATCAAAATATATTTAAGGTGAAAGAAGAACAGATTAAAAAGGTAACAGCGTAAGAAAACCAAGGAGCAGAGTGGGTCGAGAATGGGTCGGTACCTCGCCCATCTTTCCAGGACTCAAAAAAAAAACCTCTATATTATGCTAAAATATCACATCACAGACGAATCATGGAAGAGAGCATATTAATGGTAGTGACTGACGACATGCTGGTGCGTAACAATGTTCTTCTATGGCGTGGAATGGAAATGTTGAGGGAAATGGAAGGATAAAAGAGGGAGGATGGGCAGGGATCGATAATGACTGACAGATACACAGCCTGGGAGAGAGGGGGAGTAGCGTTGGTGTACATGGCCCATATACACGCACACATACATACATATACAGTACACATGCACCCACACGACCTCTCCACACCTCGAGTCAAGCAAATATGTACTACACTGCTTTACACACACACACACACACACACACACACACACACACACACACACACACACACACACACACACACACACACACACACACACAGGGGGGTGGGGGGTAAAATGAGGCGGTGGTGAGCGTGTGGACTAAGCTAATTGTAAGCCAGGGTAATCCAGGCCCACAAATGGACATGTGAACCCCGTCAGGAGAGAACACCACAGCCCCCTACCCCTACCCCTGCCCCTCCTCCTCCTCCCCCTCTTCCTTCCGATTTTCTCCTCCTTCATCTCCTGTCTATGTCACTCCATTCCCCTCTCCTCCCACTCCTCTCTCCCCTCCACTTTTCATCTTTTCCTTCCCTTCACCTCATCTTATCTCCAATCCATTCCAATACCTTCGCTGCCCTTCCCTTATCCTAAAGGTCCTTTTATCTCTCTCTCCTCCCTCTCTTCCCTCCCCCGCACTTCATTCACCTCCCTCCCCTCTCTTCACTCCATCTTCCTCCCTTCCCATCACTTCTGTCTTCTTTCCTTCTGTGTTTCCTCCTTCATTAGTTATTTCTTTCTCGTTTCCTTCTCTCCATTCCCCAATCCCATACTTCCTCTCATCTCCCCTCTGAACCGTCACTTTTCCTGCTGTCCTCTCCCTTCTTCATTTTCTTTCCCTTTCCTCTCCGTTCATCCTTCTCCTCCCATCTCTTCTTCCCCTCTGATCTCTCCCTCTTCCCTTTATTCTTCCCCCAACCTCTTCCCATCTTCCCCCTACCTCCTTTCCCTGCCTTCCTCTCCCCTCGTGTTCTGATCCCCTTCTCTTACCTCTATCCTTCCTCTGACTTCCCATCTTCATTCCCTTCTCTCTCCTCCCAGTATTCGTTTTTCTCTATATTCCTTTTGTCATTTTTCTATATAAATCTTCACCACTATCCGCACATTTCCTCTGCTATTTCTTACTATAACTCTCCACTCTCACTACTCTGTTTTCCTCGGGTATTTCCTAAACCTTTCCCCGAGTCAAAGATGCTTCATTTATTACTTGTTCTGATGCCTTCTCATGTATTCTAAGATTTTTGCCATCTACATCTACGGTGACTATGTTATGACGGAAAGAACGTAAGGAATAACTTAAGTAGATCTTCCCGTTCTTCGACAAGGCTCATCAATCTTCCATAAAAAATGCATCCAAAAATATATCCAGTACTCATTTTCACTAACTAAATGAGTACACGGCAGAAATATGGGTTTGACTCTTTTAGCTGCCATGGTTGAATTGCGAATTACATAGATTACCGCCAGACGATTTCAAAGGATATTACTGCGTCATCCTGGTGCTATGGAAGAAATGAGTACAGCAGTTACGGTGCTAAATGTTATGGTAATGTATAACGTTATAGCCAGCAGGGTAAAGTTCCCGCAGGCGTCCTTATGGCGGGATGAGTTACGGTGCGGCGTAGTGGGGCTCATTAGTCCTCCAACACACCTTTTAATTACGCCTTGTTTATGTGGCAAATTGAAGCTATTATGTTACCCAGGGTGATAAGGTGCTGCTCCAGGACAAGAGGGGGAGGTAGTGGTGTGAGGGTGATGTGGAGCTGGAGGGGTAGCGGGAGTGGGGGACAAGGGGAAGCAGTGCTGGGAGGGAATGGGGGCAGTGGAAAAAAGAATGGGAGTGAGAGAAAAGACAGTTGGGAAGAGAAGTGAGGATAGTGATATAAAGAGGACAAAGGAGTACAAAGGAAAGCAAACAGTGACAGACCTATTAGTCTTTTCGAGGCAGGAAATGGTGAGAAAGACTAACATGCAGCAGAGAAAAGCTGTAATGGAAATTTCATTGGAATGGAAAGGAAGTCACATTTTACACTAATATAACCACCAAAGGAAACACATCTACGCAACCCAAGGAACATATGGTTGTTGTTTTGCAGTTACGGCCTCCGTGTTCTGTACCGAAATACATTATAAATAAAAAATGTATAAATCAGAAGTGAACATGCTTATCTGGCGAAAAGCTGTACTTGTTCAGGCGGGTTTTGAATGTCAGTGTTGTATCGGAGTTTACCACACTGGGAGGGAATTTGTTCCATATATTTACAACCCTACTGATAGAGAAGTGCTTAGTTTCATGTAGGTGAAAACGCTGGCCAATAATTTTGGCTATTACCTCTAGTATAATTTGACTGATATACCGTGAAGTACTTTTCGACTGCCACATTATCATATCCTTTGAAGATTTTATACACGTATTAAATCGCCTCGTAGTTTGCGCTTAGATAAGGTAAACAGATTCAGTTCTTTTAAACGTTCAAGTGCCTTATTTATTTAGGTGTCAATTTTGTCACCCTTTTGCCGTACCCTCTGAAGTTTGTCCATTTTGTAGTAAGGTGAGCAGAACGGAACACAGCACTCTGAATGTTGGTGTACAAGAGAACTGTTATGAAGTGAGAATATTTTCAGAGTTGAAATGGAATGCTCTGCCCATGATATTAACGTACTTGCTTCTTTTGATAGCCTCTGTATACTGCTTGCTTAGTTTCAGATTATTATCTATCTTTATCTATCTATATATACTGTATATATCTATCTATCTATCTATCTATCTATATATATATATATATATATATATATATATACAGTCATGGCTTGCGTGAAAGGGATAGGAATTTCCTGTTTTGGGAGGAAGGGTGAGAAGGAGGGTGGGAAGAATCGAAATTTTTACTTCAAAGGCTGTTGCCTAAGATATTCAATAATCTGGAGAAAAGCGCGCGAAAAAATCCTCGTAGTGAAAGCGTTCAGAACGATCGAGGAAAAAAAAAAAAAAGAGACCAAAAAGGAGGAAACGCATGGAGTACGGTGGATTTTATTCAGGAGGAAAAGAAAAACGAGCATAATGTGGTGTGCAAACGATGGAAAAACAAGGAAAATAAAGATATAACAAATAATGCTTTACAAAATATAGTTACCAGAAATGTCATGGGCAATAAAAGTAATGAAATCAGAAAGCACTCCGAAGAAAACTATAAAAGGAACACAAGAACACTGAAACCCAAAGACAACTACAAAAACCATCTCAACCAACACACGGCAAAGCTAAAAGGAACCAAGCCTGCCCCACCCACGCTAATACTCCATCCTCTACATTCCCTCTTTACGTTAAAAAAAAATAATTAAAAAAAAAAAAATAAATAAATCGTTGAAACCCTGCCATTGTTAATATCTCTATCCCACATTCTCCCCTCACTACTTCCCTCCCCTCCCTTCCCTTCCACTCACTACTACCCTCCCCTCCTATCCCTTCCCCTCACTACTCCCCTGTCTTCCCCTCCCTTCCCAGTTCGCTTAATACCCGCACCGCCATGTGGGGTCTGTATGGAGGGTAGTAATGCAAAAACAAGAAGAATGATCAAAAGAAAATCTCACATAAAGAAAATCCTTAAAGAAAACCCAAGAGACTACAAAATGGGAAAGCTACAAAAAATATGTACAAATGAAACTAAGAAACAGTTAATTACAATGAAAGTAAAAAACAAACTTCACAAAGAGTTACAGAAAACATCGAAAAATGTCAACACAAAATCTCCTGTAAAGTGAATCATACCATCATCATCATCATCATCATCATCATCATCATCACTACCCATATTGCCCCCTACAGAAAATATGTAAAAGTGAATTCCATAAAAAAAACTTACAGCTCCAAAATCATGCTAATACTCTTTCCTCCCCTAAACCCCCTTACACCCCTCACCCTCCGTAATACCAGGGGCGCCATGTGGGGTCTCTATGGATGGTATTAGTGTGGTGTAACCCGAAGCCCGCCCCGGCCAACATGTGCAGCGGGAGGGAATAGTTTTAATGCCGGGATATCGATTGGTTGGCCAGTGGATACCTTGGTGTTAATGGCAGGCCTGATGGCATATATTCGTAGGCTACAAAAGAAAATAAGCTGAAAAATGTACCATAGGGATTAGTGTAAAACCATGCCAACTGAAGATGTACGACAGATGTTAATGTGAACTAAACTAAGAAGACACGACAAATGTTAAGCTCAACTAAACTACATCCAGTTAACTGCAAAATTCCTTAAGTCATTTATCGTCATAAAAGAAAGTAAGTTAGCTTTATCCGCGTTCATTTGTAAGGCTACACATCTGCACAGTTTAAACAAATACGGACAACAACCTAATGCAATACTATAATTGATTTATGCGATACATTGTACCGTCGTGTCAGTTAAACCACTCAATATAAGTTTCAAAATCTCTAAAACCATGAACCTGAGTCAAGCAAGGAAATGATTAGCAAGCACTTACTACCTGAATGCCATCAATCAATCATTATTACGTCGCCCACTCATTAGTACATTCAGGTAAGCAAACGTTTATACAGATCTGCGGACGTAAACAAACGCACGTGGTGTACCCAGGTGATGCCACGCGGAGGTATCAGCTGGCGCCACGTGTTGCTGCCTCGTCACGTGACTAAGGTGCGTGTAAGGTGGAGTGGTTTGGGTGTGGTGTCATGGCATGTACGCTCACTCTTTCCACTAAAATACTTCCAACCTTCCTTGACGTGTTTTTCGATAACTGTGCTGTAGTCAAACTTTTCCCACTCTGATTAATTTCCAAGGTGTTTGTGAATCGTTTCTTTTCACCTACACACTGAAGGTTGTACTTTCATAATACTAAATTTGTTCCAGTTTTCCCATTCACTAATCTTTTATTAATTTATGTTCTCCGGTTTTTCATGTCTTTATTTTTTAATATGCACTCTTATGGATGTGCTCTATTAATGCTCTCATAAAAACCATTCAGTTCTAATTCACTGCTTATTTTTTAAATTGCAGTTTTCTCCAATTTGGCTGGCAGGTGCTAGCTCACTCATCTTGTTCGCCATAGTAAGAGGTTGTCATAGGAAAGACAGATACAAGGCAAAGACGACGGAAGAGAAGACAGTGATATGGTGTGGGTATAGTTAGGTTATTTATTTGTGCAGACAGGCGTTACCTTGGGAGTGTCCATCTCACACATTCGGCAGGACTAGAACGCATTAATCTTGGGCGTCCACCACCGAATGACGGGCCGGTAACAAACGAACCGAGCCACGAATCGCCCCCGACATAATAATAATCCAGCCTCCCCTACCTACAGCCCACCTTGTCTCCCCTAAATTTCAAAGTGGTATTCTCGATTACTTCACTCCATTTTTAGTTGGAAATAAGAACCAGGAAAGTTGATGTTGATGATGATGATGATGATGATGATCTTTTCCCTTTCCGTACATACTTACACACACCTTGCACGTACAATACTTACACATACCTCGCACGTACACACAGACACAAGTGGTATATGAAAACACATCTCGAATCACTCGTGCGTGGAGAATGTATGAATGTGCCTGAGAATGGGGAAGTGGTCATGTGCATTTATGTGTGTGCGTTATGTATGTATGTATGTGCATAAATGTGTCCATATGTACTTGTTTGTAAAAAAAAAATATGAAAATTACGTTGCTTCTGATTTCATTCCGTTTTGTAAGTCGATCTGTTTTTAAGGCTTGTTTTGTCGAACTGGTTATAAGAGTAATATTGAACGTTTATGTATGCGGGTGTATAAATAAATGGAAGAAGTGACAAAGTATTAATTACTGAACTACACTATATGAACACAACGATGCTTCTGCCTTCCATTCGTTCACTTATCACTCTAAATGTATGAGTTTCCGTGCAGCTGAGAGTTCGTGAGGGCAACATTGTGTACTGTGACTACGAAGGACGGCAGGAAGGACACCCCGGCCCCATAAGCTCATTACAGAGACCACTCCCGCCTTGAGAGCGCCACACTGGATTATCCATCGCTCTTGCTGACTAGAATTGTTATAGTTGCCCCTCAATACCACAACTTGCTCGTGCTATATAATAAGTCATCATTTAAGTTAGCACTATTTTTTTTACGAATTTTCAACCCTTTCACAACGATGACGTCTTATATGTATTATTCTAGCTGTCTCCAGACCATTTTCTTCTGCATATAAAAGACTTTTCGAAAGGGAAGAGTGTAAATACAGCCTTCAGTAATCCCTTAAATATGAGGTCTTTCCTAAGTTAGATAATCGTATAAAAGGGGTGGCTAAGCTAAAGTATTAAGACGTTATCGTGATGAAAACGCTGGGAAAAAAAAATCTTACTTTTATGAATGTTATTAACTTATCCAGTCTTGCTGTACTTTTTTTTTATATATACTTTTGACCATAATCTCATTTTATTCTCTTTTCCTTCCTAAGCTTTTTCAAGACTGCTGATTCATTTTCTCTCGTCCTTTCATTTAAACGTGGTCAATTATCTACGTATATTATTTTTTTTATTTCCCTGCATCCTCCACTGTTGACAGCCATATCGCATTCTCCTGTTCAGTCATGAGTGTTTTCCATCTTTTCCAACTTCTTCCACACCATCATTATTAATTTTCTCCACCACTATGTTCATCTTTCTCCACCACCATCAGCAATCTCTTCTCCACCCTTTTCCTTCGTCACCAAGACCAGTTCCTCCCCTTCACCGCTTCCTCCTCCATCTTTTTCTTCCATCACCACCACACTTTCCTTCTCCATTCTCTATCATCACGCCGACGTTCATCTTTTCCTCTTCCCATCCATCCATCACTACCACAACACTGCTCGCTTTCTTCCTCTTTCCACCACAATCACCACAACCATCTCTTTGATATTTTCTTTTTTCCTCTGTAGTTTTCCTCCTCCCTGCTTCTCCGCATCGTTTTTCTCCCTCCACTACTGGTTCTCTTTTCTTCTATCCTCTCCTCTTCCTCCTCCTTTCATCATTTCATCTTCCACTTCCTTCCACACTTCCTTCTTCCTTCACCTTACACATTTTCCTCATTAATTCCCCTCCCTCTGCTCCAAATCCTTCTCCCTCCAAACTTTCATCTTCCTTCTCTCTTCCATCTACTTATATTTTCATTTTTCCTTCTCTTTTTCCCCTTTCCTTCACATTCCATCATTTCAGATTCCATTTCCTCCTCTCTCTCACCTCTTCCTCCCTTTGCTTCTCCGCTTCTTTCTTCTCCCTCCGTTACACATCCTTCCTCCTCCTCCTCTCTCTCACCTCTTCCTCCCTTTGCTTCTCCGCTTCTTTCTTCTCCCTCCGTCACACACCCTTCCTCCTCCTCCTCCTCCTCTTCCTCCTCCTCCTCCTCCTAGGCAGATGGGAGTTCCAATATGGCGGAACGTAGCGTCAATTTGTGCGTCAATGGTGCGTGTAGATGGCGGTTCCTGGAGGTGTGAGGGTCTCTCTCTCTCTCTCTCATATTCAGCTTTTTTTTGGTAGGTGTGAAATGTAATAACAGAAAGGGAGAAGAACAGGTGACCAGAGGGAGGGAGAGAGGGAGAGGGGCATGTGGAGAGAGAGAGAAAAAAAAGAGAGTGAAGGGGAGAGGGAGAAGGAGAGAGGGTGAAAATAGAGAGAGGGGGTGTGAGAGAGAGGGGAATAACACACTGAGGGAAATAAAGATTGTGATAATGGGGACATAGAGAGAGGGGGAGAGAGGGGAGAGAGGGGAAATGAAAGGGGAGAAAAAAGAAAAAGGGAGAGAAACAAAAACTAAGGATGAGAGAGAATTGAGAGAGGAATTTGGAGAACTGAGAGAGGAGAGAGAGAGAGAGAGAGAGAGAGAGAGAGAGAGAGAGAGAGAGAATGAAAAAGAAGAAGAAGAGGGGATAGAGAAAGAGGAGGGAAATGAGAAAGAGGGGTAGAGAAAAGAGAAGAGATGAGGTACGAGAGGAAGGAGGAAACATGACAAGATGAGAGAGGAAAGAGGGGAAATGAGGGAAATGGGAGACAGAAACAGGAGAGCAGAGAATGCGTGTGGTCGCTGAGGAGAGCAGAAGGTGGAAATATGGTGAACTCAGTGTATCTTGTTACTCTCCACCAGATGAGGGGAGATGAGGGGAGGGGAGGGGAAGGCAAGAAATGGGAGGGGACATGACAGACAATGTGGAGAAGTGGGGATGGGGAGGGGAGACATGAGGGGTTGGAAGAGGGAACGGAAAGGGAGTGGGGGGAGAAAGCAGGGGGAATAGGAAAAAGGAGAGAGGGGAGGAGGTCAAGGGTAAGAAGGGGAAGAGGGAAAGCGGAAGAGATAGGGAGGGGAAGGGGAGGGAGACAAGGGAAAGGGGTGGGGAGAGGAGAGGGAAAAGGGTAAAGGAAAGGGCCCTTGAGCATGGACATGGATGATAGAGCTAAGGGGAGATAATCAAAGGGAGATGGTTGAGGGGAGAGGGAGAATACACCCTGCCAAATTCTATAAACTATCTCTACGCTCCACAACATTACTCTCATCCCACATTCCACATCTTATCTAGTATGCTCTCACCCCACCAAATCCACCTTGCTATTCCACACGAACCCCCACATCAACATATCCCACATCCCACACCCTCGTCCCGTCAGACCTTCCTCTCCAGTTTCACCCAATCATACACCCACACTCCACATACCATCCCACATCCACATTCACACTCGCCAAATCACCACCTAACCCTGAACCACACCCAACTCCACACCCTTAATCCATCCCCAACACCCACACACACTCCACACTCACATCCAAAGCCCCATTCCATACTGCCAAATCCCTAATCCTAACGCACACGGACACCCACATTCGCATGCCATTCCACACCCACATCCTATATCAACATCCTCATCCTATATCAACATCCACACCCTCACCCACAACCACACCCACACATCACAACTCACACCCTCATACCACAACTCCCCACCCTACAACTTTATCCTACCGTACCTCGTATATCCACAACCACACCCACACCCAAACACCACCACCCACATTTACACCCACACATCACCACCCACACCCTCACACCGCACCGCCACCCTACATCTTCACCCTACCGAACCTCGTATATCCACAACCACACTCGTACCCCAAACCCACACCCCACACCCACACCCACACCGCCAAATCCCCATCCCAACCCCATCCGCAGGCGTAAAATTCGGGATTATCGTCTGAATGGGGGGCCTGAATGAGGAGCAAAATTAAATATGAATTAAAGAGAAGTCCTGCCCTGTTCTCAATGGCTGCCTCAGGGGGTGAAATGGACTGGGAGGGGAGGGGAAAAAAGAGAGGAGAGGGGAAAGAGAGGAGGAAAAAAAGAAGGGAGTTAGAGGGGAAAGAGAGGAGGAAAAAAGAGGAGAGGGGAAAGAGAGGAGGAAAAAAAGAGGGGAGAGGGGAAAGAGAGGAGGAAAAAAAGAGGGGAGAGGGGAAAGAGGAGGAAAAAAAGAGGAGAGGGGAAAGAGAGGAGGAAAAAAGGGGTTAGAGGGGAAAGAGATGAGGAAAAAAAGAGGGAGAGGGGAAAGAGGAGGAAAAAAGAAGGGAGAGGGGAAAGAGAGGAGGAAAAAAGGGATTAGAGGGGAAAGGGAGGAAGAAAAAAAGAGGGAGAGGGGAAAGAGAGGAGGAAAAAAGAGGGGAGAGGGGAAAGACAGGAGGAAAAAAAAGAGGGGAGGGAAAAGAGAGGAAGAAAAAAAGAGGGGAGAGAAAAGAGGAGGAAAAAAGAGGGGAGAGGGGAAATAGGAGGAAAAAAAGAGGGGAGAGGGAAAAGAGGAGGGAAAAAAAGGGGTTAGGGGGGAGGAAAAGAGTAGAAAAAGAGGAAATAAGAGAAGAATGGAGGGGGAAAGAAAGGAGAACAAAATGGGGGAAAGAGAGGAGGGGAAAATAGGAGAAAGAGGGGAAAAGGAAGGGAAAGAGAAAGGGAAAATGAAGATAAATAGCGGAGAAAGAATTAAAGGGGCTGAGTGAAACTGAATGAAAGGAAAAAAGAAGAAAAAAAAGGGGAAGAAAGGATAGTGGGGAAAAAGGCACAGAATGAATATGGGAAAAAAAAAAAAGGAGAGGTAAAAGGAACGGACTGGGAAGAGAGGAAAAAAGAAGGAAAATGAAAGGACAGAATAAGAGAGGGGTGGAAGACAGAGGATAAATCGACTGGGAGGGAAAAGGAGGAAAGAGGGGAAAAGGAGAGAAGGAAAATGAAGAGGGGAGAAACAGACGTTGAAGAAAGTGAAATTGCTTGGGAGGAGAGGATGTGAATGAGAGGGGAGAAAGGGAAGAGGAGGCGAGGAGAGGTAGGGAGAAAGAATGCTCAAAAGGTAACAGTGGAGAAAGGAGAAAAAATAAAAAAGAAAGATAAAATATGAAAAGAAAAATGAAACGTGGGAAATGGAAAGAAGAAAAGAGTTGGAGAAGAAGACAAAAGAGGGATAAGTAAACCAAGACTGTGAAAATAAAGGAAGAAGAAAGCGTAAAGGAGGAAGACAGGGAACGACTGGAGAGAATGAACTGAAAAAGAGGGAGGGAGAGAAGAGAACAGATTGGATGGGGCAATAAGAGAAGGACTGAACAGGAGAAGAGGCGAGAGGGCAGAAGGAGGGAGCAGAAAAGGGAAAGAGGTTGATGATGGAGAAGTGAGAGTGGGGAGGAGGGAGAGTGGGGAGGAAGGAGAGTGGGGAGAGCGGGGAGAAGGGAGAGTGGGCAGGAGCTAGTGTGGGGAGGAACGAAAGTAGGGAGGAGCGAGAGTGGGGAGGAGCGAGAGTGGGGAGGAGTGAGTGGGGAGAAATGTTGAAGAGTGCAGTTAAGAGACTGGGTGAGGGGAGAAAGTAGAGTGGAGGGTATAACGGAGAGTGAGGGAGGGGAGAGAAACAAGGAGGAAAGAGATGGGAGGGAAGGGGAGGAGGAGGGAGGAAACAGAATGGGGGGAAGTTGGAAGAGGAAGAGAGAGGGAGGATGAGAAGAAGGAAGAAGAGGAGGGAAGAGGAGGACGGGAAAGAGGAAGAGGAAGAGGAGGAGGAGAAAGAGTGGGGGTAAAGAGGAGAGAAGTGGGGATGGGGGGACGAGGCAGGGGGTAGGCTATTGTCTGCTCAGTAATATAATCCGGGAAGAATAGGACAGCCGGGCTATGATATGTGCACCAGCCAACAGGTGTGTGTGTGTGTGTGTGTGTGTGTGTGTGTGTGTGTGTGTGTGTGTGTGTGTGTGTGTGTGTGTGTGTGTGTGTGTGTGTGTGTGTGTGTGTGTGTGTGTGTGTGTGTGTGTGTGTGTGTGTGTGTGTGTGTGTGTGTGTGTGTGTGTGTGTGTGTGTGTGTGTGTGTGTGTGTGTGTGTGTGTGTGTGTGTGTGTGTGTGTGTGTGTGTGTGTGTGTGTGTGTGTGTGTGTGTGTGTGTGTGTGTGTGTGTGTGTGTGTGTGTGTGTGTGTGTGTGTGTGTGTGTGTGTGTGTGTGTGTGTGTGTGTGTGTGTGTGTGTGTGTGTGTGTGTGTGTGTGTGTGTGTGTGTGTGTGTGTGTGTGTGTGTGTGTGTGTGTGTGTGTGTGTGTGTGTGTGTGTGTGTGTGTGTGTGTGTGTGTGTGTGTGTGTGTGTGTGTGTGTGTGTGTGTGTGTGTGTGTGTGTGTGTGTGTGTGTGTGTGTGTGTGTGTGTGTGTGTGTGTGTGTGTGTGTGTGTGTGTGTGTGTGTGTGTGTGTGTGTGTGTGTGTGTGTGTGTGTGTGTGTGTGTGTGTGTGTGTGTGTGTGTGTGTGTGTGTGTGTGTGTGTGTGTGTGTGTGTGTGTGTGTGTGTGTGTGTGTGTGTGTGTGTGTGTGTGTGTGTGTGTGTGTGTGTGTGTGTGTGTGTGTGTGTGTGTGTGTGTGTGTGTGTGTGTGTGTGTGTGTGTGTGTGTGTGTGTGTGCGCGCGCGCAGACCTTCGTTTTATACCCATTTAGCCTAAAATCTCTGCGTATTATTTTAATATAACCATTTCAGATTTTTCGCTTGAATGAAAAAGTACTTGTTTAAATAATAATAATAATATAATTGTTATCATTACTATTACTACTGTCATTATTACAATATCCTTTATTGGGGGAGGCGGGGAGGGGGAGTTGAAAGTGGTCGGCGGCATGCCCAACGGAGGGAGGGAAGGAGGGAAACTTACAGTTAGCAGCAGCGCACATTACGGGGAATCTTTTGTTGCTACAGTCGTTGTGGTCACGCCCCATGCACGACTACTACATTATGATTTCAAGACATCATGGTCGCATAATTACTCGCACAGTGTCTACATACAAACCTACGTAGGACAGACATGGGTTCCCTCCGTATAACTCGTCACTAAATATACAAAACTCTGGCTTTTTGCACTTCCATTTTAATAACATCAATTTTTTAACCCTTCCTTACAACGCTTATATGGACTGTTTCAACTACAGTTAGACACTACATCTACATAATGTATAATACGATGAAGGCAATATTTAGTGACCACACAGAAACCCAAAATACATCACTAAGCAATACAAAAATACAGTAACAGAATGACCCCTCACCAGACACCTGGGTCACCACCACACCAGTTTATCAGTGTAATCTCAACTGCCACTAGCGTTACCCACCTAACTACTACTATCGCTACTACTACTACTACTACTACTACTCCAATTACTTTAATCACTACCACTACTTCTACTGCTACTACCATTGCCAGTACTTCTCCTACTACAACTTCCACCACCACTACTACCATCCCACAGGTTTTGCCACCGTATGAGCTGGTCGTTCGGGCTGTGTAAATGGGTGTTGGTGCTCCCTGGCCTAAATGCCCGGGTTATTGATGGCGGTGTAAGGGATGCCAAGGGTGGCTATGCGTGGGTGGAGCTTCGTTGGCTTTACTCTTATTACTTTTATAGAGTTCGCTGTATTTTCTTTATTACTTCTTTCCCCACGATGACACCTAATTCACCCTCTACCACCATTCTGTTCAAAAAGAGCCTGGGACTCATGCAGACACTGCCTCCATTAAAGCCTACACTACGACCATCACCTTTATAATTCGATCTTGCTACCCCTTGACAATTTAATTCAAGTTAGGAAGGTCCCCGTAGATTGAGCATTTCCATTTCTTTTAAACCTTTTTCTTAATTCTGGTTAACTTCAGTAGAAATTACAGTAGAATTATCCGGCTTACTTTTCCATTCTGTTATTTTCCAACTAAATTTATTTCCTGACATATTTTCGTCAATTGCCTAAAAATTTAACTTAATAGGCTATCATCATCGTTTTACAGTGTCGCGGGGGAATCACAGTATCAAAACCAAAAGTAAGAAAACGCAAGCCCATATACACAACACTGGACACCTTGATATCACTCAGACATGGCTCTTGCTAACTGCCGATGGTTGCTAGCCATTTGGCTCCTAAGGTTTCAGATTTACGTGCCAAATACATTTTTAGCAGCCAAACTGGCTACGAGCCGAAATATTTTACGAGCAATAAAAATATTTATTTACACATTGTGATGATTAGAATCATATAATGAGGTTTTAAACATTCACAATGGCGACAAGGTAAGACTTAATAATCGATCACAACGTGTTTTGTTCATTTAAGTGAGATTTATATTGTAGTTTACTCCCCGCCAAAGTGGATGTATTTTCTCCTCGCCAAGGGGCGACTTGCACGTAAAATTTGTTCGCCGAAGGGAAAAAATACTCGCATTTGCGAGCTGTGGCTCGCCAAACATGAGCCCTGTTAGATGACGTATATTAGCATGTGTGGATTATAAACAGCAACCTGCTAATCCCGAACACTGGATTACTGTATCAGACCATTCAGTCCGTCGATTATAAAGGTTGTTTATTATGTCACATCTACAACTTAATGTAACCTTATATCCTAGTTGGTATGGAAGGTAAGTTCATGAAAGATTACCTAGCTGGTAGTTCGGTTAATCCTACTTAAGTTACAAGGATCCGAAAGTAAAGTTCTAACTATACTAAATTCTATACAAATAACTTACAACAGACTAAAAAAAGAAGTCACATTACTTCTTTTCAGCTTTGTGATGTCTTTTAGCATATTATCCTGTCAAACATCAGACGTTTTTAATTGGCTTAGTAAAGACATTATCGAACTCAATTGTGGCATAAAACAGAGTATATTTAAGGTGATGATGAGTATAACAACGGAGTAAAAATGCTAAAAAGATACATTTCTAGAATATAATGTGGTAGTAAGCATAGTGAGGAAATGTGAAAAAATGATAAAATGATACATTTGTCGAGTACATAATGTGGTAATGAGCATAGTGAGGAAATGATGTGAAAAAAATGATAAAAAGACACATTTGTAAAGTATATATATATATATATTGTGGTAATGAGCATGGTGAGGAAATGACAAAAATGATGATACATTTGTAGAGTATAATATATATACATTTATAGAGTATAATATATATATATATATACTGTATATATATATATATATATATATATATATATATATATATATATATATATATATATATATATATATATATATATATATATATATATATATATATATATATATATATATATATATATATATATATATATATATATACTGTGGTAATGAGCATGGTAAGGAAATGACATGTGAACTTACCTGCACATGACCTCGTGAGTGAGCAGCACGCGGCACATCTCCGGGTTCTTGTCCTGACCCTCGTACACGATGGCCTGAGGAGAGGTCAGAGGTCACGGGTCACTAGGGTTATCGGGATCAATGACGCACATACTAATACGAGATCAGTACTTACTCCTAGCACGGGTACAAACTACAAGACGTGATCAGTATGTCAACCTAGTAATACCACATCAATAGAGCAACACTGAAATACCAGGTCAATATTCCAACTTAGTAATAACACATCATTAGGGCAACACAGTATCGCCAGATCAATACTTCAACTTAATAATACCACATCAGTGCTGCATGTAATACCATACGAAAACTACAACCAATACCTGATTAAATTTACTCAAAATTATTACGCAAACCAACTGTATTTATTACATTAATATTCCAACTGTTTGCAAAAAAAAAAAAAATCTATCCATGTCATTCTTTAACAATTTCCCCCAAAGTATATACATTACATTTCTCTTCAGCCTGAGGACATCATCATGGCTCTGGGTATGAACAACAGACTCTCATTGTGTTTGGAAAGGAAGCCTCTGGTTGAAGTGGTTTTTATACTGACGTGATTACTGAACATTTAACATACCTGGTGCGTTTTATGTCGACCAACATATCATGGACTGGTGTAGGTGGTAACTAGATACAGGATTATATTAGAATGAATTATAGGTATTTACGATTAACCAGGTAGTACAATGGAGAAATGAAGGCCATTAGTATCTAACTTCTCTACCATCAAACCTCACTCGCATCAAACCTCACTCGCATCAAACCTCACTCGCATCTAACCACTCTAGTAACTAACCTCTCTAGCATCTAACCTCTCTAGTAGCTAACCTCTCTAGCATCTAGCCTCTTCAGTCCTAAATAATAAAACTGTCTAAAGAATGAAACGCAGAGAAATAATGTACAGACGTCATAGTTGTGAGAAGAACAGCATCATACTGAGGAGGTACGAGACTTAAATAAATAAATAAATCGGTGACACTTAACTCGACTGAAAATAAGCAAGGGATTACTACAGACATTCGCAGCAAGCTAAAAAAAATCCACGCCACAAATCCTTTTTTCATTCAATAATCACAGGCAGTTCCCAGTGTGCAAAGTTAGCCAGGGTGCCGCCCGCTAAACTCTGATAAACAACCCAACTGTCAGGCTAAAACAATGCTCGCAAAAACTCTCACCCTCCCTGCATACTAACTAAATGTACCCCAATATGTACTAACTACTGTGAACAATTTGATTTAGTCTACCCTAACTGGAGTGAACAATTTAACCTTATCAAACCAAAGCTACGTAACCCACCTAAATGTACTATGGTTCTGCACATACCTGGGCCCATATATGTGTCATTTTGCAGTTTATTTCACACAGCACGCAGGCAGAAAGGAATATGTTATGGCTCTACATCCTTTCCATAGTACTTCGTGACTAACTTACTATTCTTGTTAATCTGTTGTTATGACTCAGAACAGAAGATGGAAAGACGGCAATTTTAGGCCAAGTGAGATCAGAACTAACTTAAATTTAACTGCATCAACCCTCAACCTACAACTTACTTCTGCTGGAATCCACAATATAGTTAGACAGTGTATCGGTACCCCTATGTAAGTATGTCTATGAATCACGTGTTACCAAGTAATTTATTAGTCTGCTTTCTAGACAGCATTATAATCTAACGTAACTTAATGTCTTGTCAATGTACTAACTACTGCTACCATTTTAACTTTATGTAACTAAATGGAAGCCAAAAAAAATACTAACTTATGGAGGTATTATATCCTGCAACTGTTAACAGTGGAAATGCAGCACTTGTGTGATTGAACAAGTCTTTAACACACACACACACACACACACACACACACACACACACACACACACACACGCACGCACGCACGCACGCACGCGCACACACACACACACACACACACACACACACACACACACACACACACACACACACACACACACACACACACACACACACACACACACCCTCAATGATATTACAGCATTAAATCATATGGTAAATAAGCTATGAAGAATTATCAGATGAAGTTAAAAAGTTTCATGCTACTTCCATATATGTCTAGGATAAATATATCAATACTTTACATTGCGAAAGATACAAAAAAATACAAAATATAAAACAAATGATTAGTTTCTGAAAAAAAACATTAATACAAATACAGAATACAGATTTACACGGCAAGGGCAGAGCTGGTGGGAAACAGGTTAAAATGGAGAGAAGCGGAGAGACAAGCACGTCCCTAACTAACTTACCTTGAAACATACTGTCGCGCCCTGTTACTAGAGTTTACCACCAGCCACAACAGCAACAACAACAAGAGCAACAGCAGCAACAACAACAACCATAACAACAACAACAACAGCAGCAAAAAAAAACATAAGTCACAACCACGACATATATATAAACCTCAGTAACCAAAACAATCATCATATTCCCAACCACAACCACCACATTCACAACCACATCAACAAAAATGAGCAGAAGATAGGAACAAAACCATCAACAATAGCTACAGTGAAAGCATTACGCCAATAAAAAGGAATATCAATATTCATTTTAATAACAGTAACTAAAATATTAAATACTTCCTATCTTCCTCATGTCATCCTCTACCCACTTTTTCGTACATTTTCCCTCCTCTCATTTTTTCTCTCTTCTTGTCATCATTCTCTCCCGTTTCTCATCCTTTCATATTATTTAGTCTTCTTCGTCTCTTGCTTTCACTCTCCCCTACATGTATTTACTTTTCCGCTTCCATCATTTTCCTTATCATACCCTCTTCCCGCTTTAGCCTTTTCTCTCCCTCCCTCTTCTTGCTCATTCATTCTCTGTTCTTCCTCTACTATCCTTTTTGAACACCCATTTCCTAATAATTGCTCCCATTAGATCTTTTTCTTTTGACTTTTCTTTCCCTTCAGCTCCTTGGAATTTCTCTTCTCCCCCTCTCACTTCCTCCTCCCCTCCCCCCTCTCTTTCCCTGCTCTCTCTCTCTCTCTCCCTCCTTCCTCCATTCTTTCCCCTTTCCTCCTCTCTCGTTTTCTCCCCCCTTCCTTCTCTCCCCTCCTTTCTCCCCAAATCCCCTGTAGATCCCGGCTAAAGTCTCCCCCAGTCATCCAGCTTTGTAATAAAAATAGAGGACCTTGTAATACCCACTGTAATACATCCTTAATCAAAACATCCCCCACCCCGCCTCTCAACCCTCACATCATCCCATTTCCTTTCTAGCTCAGCCAAAGTCAAGAGTTCGTATCTTTTCATTATTTTATCGCCCCCTCTTCTCCTTCATCCCTTCCTTCACATATCTCTTCCTTCTCCATCCTTCACTACTTCTCATCTCCAACTCTCACCTTCCAGCCTAAAGTTTGGTATCTGTTCACTCTTTCGTCTTCCTTCTCATCCCTTACACCATACCTCCCTGCAATTTTCATCCCTCTTCACCTCACCTCTCATATCGCATCCCTAAATCCCTCACCACACCTCTCTCATCCATCCCAAAAATTTTCTCATCCCAGTATCCCAGTGCCATCCCTCTAACTGGCACCGTTTTATTCCCAGTACCTAGTTTCTTTTTAATATGATTTCCCTTCTCAACTTACTATCCCTATTTAATACACTTATCCTCCAAATTCTCCTATCTTCTATCTCACACCATTTGCCACCCAACCAATTTACGTATCTATCCTTCAGACTCTCTTATTCCCTCTCAATTTTCAAATATGCCCCATCCTCCACACAAATTATTTTCCCTTCCCCTTCACAGCCAAACCCCTTCCCCTTTCCAAAATTTCATACATAATCCTCGTTTCCCATTTTTTAATTACCACTTCCTCTCTCACCCCCTTTTCTTAATTTCTGTCTGCACTTCCCCCTTCTCCTATTCTCTCAATCCACCCCCTCTTACAACTTCCTCCTCTCCCTTTCCCATCAGTATCTCACAATCCTCCCTTTCCCTTCAGCTCTCCCCCCTTCCTCACCCTTCCATTTTCCCTTTCCAGTCCAGCATCTCAAGCTACCCCTTCCCATGTAATCCAACGCCCCTTTTTGTTCCCCCCTTTCCCACCCAGCCTCTCATAAAATCCCACTCCCCCATCTCCCCTGTAATCCAGTGCCCTTGTCCCTTATCTAAACCTCCATCTCCCTGGGATTAATCTCCACAAATCCACGGGCCCCTAAAAAGTCAAGATTATGGTCAGTTTCACCACTATCCATCCCATCCCCCTCTTGGTTATACCCCTCCTGCATTCCTCTCTTCTTTACTCCCTGTCCTATCATTATCGCTATCTACTATCCCTTCTTCGCTGCATTTATTATCTGCCATCCCTCGCCTTTATTTCTGTGCTACTATTGGCTATCGTTATCTTCCCTCCTCTTCGTTATTTTCACTACCTCCTGCTCATTCTTCATTTTCTTTATTCTCTTATTACCTATCTGTTTTCATTCCTTTCTCCACTGCTTTTATCTTACACTCTTCTCTCTCTTTTTACTCTCACTCTTATTCGTTACATTTATAACTTCTTCCTCCTGTCACTAATCTCTATCTTTTTGTCTCAATTTTTTCTCCTTCTTTCTCATGTCCTGCTCCTCTCTCGATTCTCTCCTACTACCATCTATATTTTCAATCCTCCTTATCGCTACTTTATCTCCTGCATCTCCATTCGTTCCTCTCTATCCTATTATTTTCTATCTATCTTCTTTTTCTGTGTAGCTCTATCATCCCCTTCAGCTCCACCCTTTTCTCTCTCTCTCCTATTATCGTCTATACTTTCTCTCTTCTCTGTTGCCTTTATCATCCCTCTCTGTTCCTCTTTTTTTTTTTTTTTTCCGTCTTGTTATAGTCGATCTGTCTTCTTTATCGTTTTTTTTTTTATCATACCATCTCCTGCCCTTCCCTCTTTACTCTCCCTCTATCATCATCTATTTTCTCTCTTGGTTGCACTACCTCACCCTTTCCTTCCTCAATTTTCATTTCATTTTTAACCACTTTTCTTAAGGATTTACTATGGTACCTATTTTTATATTCGCACTTCTCCCCTACTTCCTTCTTTACTCTGCATTTTCAGTGATTTTGTTTCCAGTATTTCTTTCAGTATCCTCTCTCTCTCTCTCTCTCTCTCTCTCTCTCTCTCTCTCTCTCTCCTCTTTCCATGATTTTCGTTTCAGCGTCTCTCTCCTTTAATTTTCTCATCCTTTTATCCCTTCCTGTCTCAGCTTCTCTTTTCATTTCCCTTTCCCTTTGTTCCATTCATCTCCTTTTCATTTCCTCTTTCCCTTTTCGTATGCTTTCATCTTTCTTTTATTTATTTACTTTCCCTTGCTTTACTTTATTCCTCGTTCCTAACTCGACTGAACATTGCACCTTCTCTATTCAGCTCTTCATTTTCCCCTGCCTCTCCTGCCTCCATTCATCTCTCCAACTCCCCTCTATTTTCATCTGTATCTTTTCTCTCTAATTTTCCTCTCCTTTTCACGCACCCCAGATTTCTCTTACCAATATGAATTTCCCCATTTCGTTCCTCTCTTCCACTCTTTTCAAAAAATTTTCTCATTTTCATCACTTCTCTCTCCCTCTTCCTCCCATCCTCTTCCTCTCCTACTCTTTCCTTCTGTCCCTTTCTTTCCACTCCTCTCTCTTTCATTTGCCTGTTCTCTAACCACAATTTTCTTTCTCTCTCCTCCTCCTCTCTCATCGTCCACTCTTCTTTTTAAATCTCCATCATTCCTCTCACCCCCTCTCTCTCTTCTCCCACCTCTATTCCATCTTCCCTCTCTTTTCTTCCCCCTCCCTTCTTCACCTTCCTTCCTCTTACTCCTCCTCCCCCCATCTCTCCCTCTCCTTGCCTCCCCAATCTCCCTTCTGTCCCTCTTTCTCATGCTCCCCTCCGCAGCTCTATCCCCTACATGGCAGAACAGGTGGCCTTCATACATTTACCCTTACCTAAATCTCTTCCTCAATGCCTCCTCTTTCCCCTCTCTCTCCCTCCCTCCCTCTCTCTCTCTCTCTCTCTCTCTCTCTCTCTCTCTCTCTCTCTCTTCCTCTGCCCCGCACAATGGGAGAGAGATAGTGAAAGTATGGCGGGCAAACGAGATAGAACGCGGTCACCTAAACTCCTTTTCCTCCTTTCCTCCCCATTCTTCCCTTCCCCTTTCACACCCCATTCTCTCCCTCCCCTTTAATCTCCCCTACCAATCCTCTCTCCCTCCCACCTCTTGTTTCCTCTTTTTTTTTTTTTTTCATCGCCCAATTTCTAACATCCTCCAATCTCTTATTTCCTTTTTTTTTTCTTTTTAATCACTATTTCCCCTACCCACACATTTCTCTCTCCCTCCCTCCCCTTCCCACCTCTCCTCTCTTCCTACCTCCCTTCCTCCTCTCTCCCTCTGCCATCCCTCTGCCCCGCACAATGGGAGAGAGATAGGGAAGGTATGGCGGGCGGACGAGATGGAGGGTGGTCAGCTGAACTCCACGAAAATCTAAATTGCCAGGGAGGAGTGTATAGAGAGGGCCAGGCGAGGGAGAGAGAGAGGAGAGGGAGAGGGGGAGAGAGAGGAGAGGGGGAGGGGAAAATGGAGTGAGAGGAAAAAATAAAAATGTTGGGGGAAAATGGAAAAATAGGGAAATGAGGCAACAATAGGAAGAGTTAGAATGAAAAAAAAAAAAAAAAAGAGAAGGAAGAGGGAAAAATGAGGGACAGAAAATAGAAATAATTGGGAGGGAAAGAGAGAAACAAAGAGAAAAAAGAGAATTTAGAGAAAGAAAAATGAAATACTAGGGGAATGAAAACTGATAAAAGAACAGACGTAACAGAGGAGGGAAAAAGAAAAATTAGCAAAAAAAAAAAAAAAAAAGTGAAAGACAAAGCCATTAAGATACTGCAGTGTGGGGTGAATTTCGTAAGGTAATGGGAAGGAGAGAAGACATGACAGGAAAGGAATGATGTAATAAAAAAAGAACAGGTAAAAAAAAAAAAGAGATAAATGAAAGAGTAAGCCAGGCTGAAGTACCAGGAGAAAAATCTTGTGAAATAACAGAAAGAATAGAAAAGATGAATAAAAGAAGTGATAAAATATAAAGAAAAAATAGGGGAGGGGAAAGAGGAAGCGAGGGAAGGAAAATATGAAGAAAAAAAATGGGTGAAAAAAAATGAGGTTAACAAACTACAGCAGAACCAGAAAAAGATAAAGGAAAAACACAGAAAAATATATTATGATAGAAGAGTATGTGAAAATACTGAAGGGGAAAATATTCGAGTTATGAAAGAAATATATGGACAAATAAGAGCATGGAGCCAGGAAAGAAGAAATGAAAAATATAAGGGGCAAAGAATTATAGATGAAAAGAAGAAAATAAAGAGCAAAGAAATATAGGAGAATAGGAAAAAATATGGGAGAAAAAGACTGACATAAGAGAAAGTATGGAATATCTAACTTGCCTGAGAGGAGTGTATGGAGTGCCTGGCCGGGAGAGAGCGAAGGAAAAAGTGAAAAAAAGATCGAAATAGTGAAATAAGAAATAATTGACGGGAAAGGAAAAAAGAGGAAAAGAGAAATGTAAAAAAAAGGGAAAAATAACATGGAAAAGAGAAATGCAAAAAAAAAAAAAAAAAAAAATGATATGGAAAACAGAAATGACAAAGGAAAGAATAAAGACAAACAAGCGAAAGAAATCCAAAGAAATCCAGGATAAATTACTTAATGGCAAGTAAAGAGTGGAAAAGATAAACAGAATATGAAGAGAAATTATTTAAACCATGGATAATACAAACATGCGTAAGAAATGCGTAGCGAGAGGGTAGTACAGAAGGAAAGGAATGACAGGAAAAGTGAAATAAAAGAATGAAGAAGAAAGACGAAAAAGGAAAACGCGAGGGCAGACAGTAATGAAAGACGATGAATTAAAAAATGTGATAATAGGGTGAAAATCTAGTGAAAGGAAAAAGAGAAGAGAATGAAAAATGCAATGAAAGAAAGCACAACTGGGATTCATACAAGAGAAGTCCTCACATACTTAATCACAAACAACTCTCAAAACGCACGGTAAATCATGAAACAAAATGAAAATAGTGGGAAAATAAAAGATAATTAATAGACATACAGAACTTGTAAAAAAAAAAAAAAAAAAAAGCATCATACTCATCACCACTGTCACATTATCATCATCAATCACCACCACCACCACCACCACCACTACCATCACCACCAGTATCACAGTCATCACACCATTATCATCATCACCATCAAAACTTTATCTCAACCACTAAATAAGGTAGATAAAATAATGCACACTACAACACACAGACAAAATTCCCACCCCACGCCACATAAAGCCAAGTGACCCCTTCTCTATACATGCTTGAGTGGCGGGCAAGTAAAGTTAGCAGCTCATTAGTGACTCTGCTCCTAACTCGCCTAACTTCTTCTCTCACAGGACAAGGAGACATTTTACGATTTGATGGAGGCCAGTAGAGGGACGAAGGTTAGGGAGAGGGATATGGAAGAGGAGGAGGAAGAAGAAGGATGAGGTTAAAGAAGAGAAGTTGGGTGTAAGGAGGAAAAGATGGAGGGGTAAAAGAGGAAAGATGGAGGAGGAAAACTGGAGGAGCAGGAGGGAGGGGAGATAGTAGCACAGAGCAGTAAGCAGGATGTCTTGGTGGAAGAGTGTGTTATAAGAGGAATATCATCATGAGCACAGTGATGATGAAGATGATGATATACGAGGGACAGAGGAGGCAGAGGAGTGGAGGACCAATATTTAACAGCTGAGAGTTGAAGAATCGCCCTGACTCCAAGCACCACCTTGCCGACAAACTATAGCCTAAACAACCACAGACCGCATAACCAAAGCCTGACTACCTATAAACGCCTGTATCCGCCAACGGCCCATCTGAGCTAACGTACCACCAACCCGACTAACTAGAGACGAAAAAATCAAACCTCCATCAAAATACACAATTCAAAACCACATATTATAGACTCCAGAACCAGGGCCTGACTGCCTATAAACGCCTGTATCCGCCATCCCGACCCTACCTTCTACCATACCACTAACTAAAGACGAAACAACCAAACCTCCACCAAAATACAGACTTCACAACCATATCTCATCAACTATAGACTCCAGAACCAGGGCCTGACTGCCTATAAACGCCTGTATCCGCCATCCCGACCCTACGTACTACCATCCCGCCGACAAGACCTCCCGCAGAGAAATAATCAAATTGATCCTGATCGGGTGAGTCTGTATCCCCTCAGACCAGGACCACCAGGAAAATTAAGCCACTAAGCCATCGAGGGGGAGAGGGGGGGGATTTGAGGGGAGGGAGGAAATGGGGGAGGAAAGTATGGGTGGCAAGGGAGGGGAAAAGGGAGGAAGAAAGTATGCGGAGTATGGAAGGAAAAGAACGTATGGGTAAGGTGGGAGGGAGGGGAGAATATAGAGTGAAGTAAGGGCACTAGTTATGGGGGAGGGTAGAGGGTGAGGATAAGAAAAAGTGTGGGTAGGGAAGGAGAGGAGGTGGGGACCGAAGCAGAATGAAGGAGGAAAGGGAAGTAGAGGAATCTGAGGGGGAAGAATTGGGAAGAAAGCATGGATGGGGAAGGAGGAGAGAAAATTGGGGAGATTTGTGAAGGAGGAGGAGAAAAGGGGAAGCATAGGTAGGGGAGGAAAGAAAATATGGAGGAGAAGTGGAAGGGAGGGAGGGAAGGAGGGGAGAAAATGTAGGTGGAGTGGGAGTAGAAATATGAGTGAGGCGGGAGGGGAGGGGAGGGGAGGGGAGGGGAGAGGGGTGATTCGGGGACATGGGAGGAAAAAGTGAAGGAAAGAATGGCTGGAGTGAATCTGTCTCCCCTCATACCAGACCACCAGGAAAATTAAGCCACTAAGCTAGTATGGGGGGTGAGGGGAGGTAGGGGGGTGAGGGGAGGTAGGGGCGGTGAGGGGAGGTAGGGGCGGTGAGGGGAGGTAGGGGGGTGAGGGGAGGTAGGGGGGTGAGGGGAGGTAAGGGAATGAGGGGAGGTAGGGGGTGAGGGGAGGGGAGGTAGGGGAGGTAGGGAGGGTGAGGGGACGTAGGGAGGGTGAGGGGAGGTAGGGAGGGTGAGGGGAGGTAGGGGGTGAGGGGAGGTAGGAGAGTTAAGGGGAGGTAGGGGAGGTGAGGGGAGGTAGGGGAGGTGAGGGGAGGTAGGGGAGGTGAGGGGAGGTAGAGGGATTTGAGGGGAGGCAGGGAAGTGTGACACGGTAGAAAAGAGGAAGGAAGGTCAGGGAGGGTGAAAAATTGCAAGGAAGGAATGTACAGTATGTATGTATATATGTAAGACTTTATGTATGTATTGTAAGAACACGATTGCATGTATGACTAAGAAGGCAGACAAAAGGGAAGACGTAATGGTAGGGAGAGTGGAAAATGAAGAAGGAATGTATACCTCTCTGTAAATATGGATGTGTATGTATATAGTGTGTATGCATGCGTGAAGTATGTATGTATATGTACTGTATATAATGTGTGTATGTGTGTAGTGTGTATGTAGTATGTATATATGCATGTATTAATGTAATGAATGGAAGTGTCGTATGATATGGACAGTAAAACAAGGGGAGAGACGTATGATAGGAAGAATGAAAAATGGGATGAAGGGATGAAGGAAGAGTGAAGAGTGGAGAGGAAGTAATGTATGGATGGGAGAAGGAATGTTAAAATAGCGGAGGAAGGAATGGGAGGAAGGGTGAGGTATGGGAAGAACGGAATGTATGGCTGGGTAATGAGGAAAGAGAAATTAAGGAAAGAGGAGGAAGAAGGAAGAAGGAGTAAAAGGAAGGGGAGGAAGGATTAAGTATAGGGTAAGGAAGAAAGTATGAAGAGGGAGGGAGATATGCCTGAGGAAAATATGGATGATGAACACGCTGGGATGATGAATGGGTGGGAAGGGAAAATAGGAAAGAACAGGGATGGAATGAGGGAAAGGGAAGAAAGGGAGATGAAGGAGGACGAGAGGGAGAGGGGTTAAGGAGACTGAAGAGGGGGATTAGGTGAAAGGGTTGGATGAGGGGAAACTATACCAAAAGTTTCAGGAGTGATGCAAAAATAAGAATAAAATGGAGAAGTGAGAGTAGAATGAATAGACAGACGTGAATTTCTAGGTTAGGGGTGAAGTGGTGGCTGGACAGAATACATTAGAGACGTGATTACTGAGGATAAGCAATATGTCACGTCTTCATATATATTTCAATACAAAAATATAGTGTTAAAACTTTCACATACTTTTGTTACAATCCTTCCATACAACCGGGTCTGTCTGTCTGTCTATCTCTGTCTGTCTGTCTGTCTGTCTGTCTCTCTCTCTCTCTCTCTCTCTCTCTCTCTCTCTCTCTCTCTCTCGCACACACCTTCATCCATATTAATTCGTAGGTACATAAATCTCCATCAATGGGCACAGCGGCTCAATGAAGGCAGAGTGGCATAAAATGGAGTAAGTAATGTATGATAATTAAATAGGCAGAGTGTAATAGGCGATCAGGAAGGGGGAGAGGGGAAACGAGGGGAAATGGGGTACGCTTGTTAAGAGGGAGGGAAGGGGACGATTAGGGTGGTGGGGAGGAAGAATGGAGGAGTGAAGTGCGGAAGGAAGAATGGAAGAGTGATGGAGAGAAGGAAGGAAGGAAGGAAGGAAGGAAGGAAGGAGGGAGGGAGACAAGGAAGAGAGCGAGAAGAAATGAGTGAGAAAAAAGTAGGGAGGATGGAAGAACTAGAAAGAAGAAAGAATAAGAAGGAAGGGATAGGAAGGAAACATAGGACGGAAGGAAGAGTAGGAAGACCAGGATGGAAGGGAGAGTGGGAAGGAGAAAAGAGTAGAAGGGAGAGAATGGGATACGCTTGTTAAGAGGGAGGGGAGGTAAGGGAAAGGAAGAGCGGGGTGGCAGGTCCGGAAAAAATAATGCTATGAGGAAAAAAGGAAGGGAGAAGGAAGGAAGAGTGTAAAATAGGGTGGGAGGGAGGGAGAAAGGAGAGAGGGAAGGAAAGAAAGGTTTAAAATAGGATGGGAGGGAGGAAGAAAGGAGAGAGGGAAGGAAGGAAAGGTTTAAAATAGGGTGGGAGGGAGGAAGAAAGGAGAGAGAGAGAGGGAGGGAAGGAAGGAAGGAAGGAAGGAAGGAGGGAAGGAAAGAAGGAAGTGGAAACATTATTGCATACAGACTGCAGGGTAAGTGGACAGACAGGCTGGATTATAGATTTGCATACTGTGTCTTAACATACCCTTTTCAATTATCTACACAATTTGCATCAGTAACATACAAGTGGAATAATTGGCAAAGTATCATGAATAAAATAAATAACTAAGAATGAGGTGTTATAGACAGTAAGAGAAACAGTCGCCACATCATCACCACCACCACAAGAAAAAAAAAAAAAAAAAAAAAAAAAATGGGATAAACGAAAATAACAGGAAATTGGAAAGCAAAACTCCTAAAATAAAAAAAGGGGAGAAAATTCGCGATGCGTCAATTTCATTCCGGGCCACAAATTGGTGTTTTGGCGGACTGGCGTGAGGGTTGTTAGCGCCACAATCACGGCACCAGGCGGCACTGACTGCATGAGCGAGTGGCTGCTAAACTGTCCGATATCCAACTGGAGGAAGCCTAGTTCGATCTTGTGCCGGTCAGACTGTTAAGCGCAATGGGTTTCCCCCTTACCAAGTATAAGAATAATGTACCTGGACTGGAGGGATTAACTAACTGGTTGTGTGACTGACCACCCAATCACTTCCAGTCTCTACGATCCTCTCCCTTCTCCATCCCCCTTCCTCCGATCTCCACCGCCTCTCCCCTTAAACCTTCGACTCCCATCTCCCTGCGTCTCCCCCTCTTCCAACTCCACCACCACTCTCCTTACCTCATCAACTCTCCTCCCCCTCTGATCTCCCTCCACTCCAACTCTTCCTCTCCCCTTATTTCTCTCCCCCCTACCCCCGTCCTCTACCACAGTACTGCCACTCCTACCACTTCCGTATTCAGACTTTTTACGCTGTATTTTTTATCTCCGAGTGTTTATTTCTGTACGCTCGCGGTGAAAGGCTCTCACAGAAACACACTTCACGCTCCTTCACTCTCGTCTCTCAGTCCATATTTACCTACTTATCAGTCTTTTTGGGCTTCGTCTTTCGTCTTTATTCACTTCATTTTTCAAGCGATTTTTCTTACCACTGCTGTCATAGTTCACATATTTTTAGACACATACATTTACACTAATGCACGCACACGCACGCACACACACACACGCACGCACGCACGCACGCACACACACACACACACACACACACACACACACACACACACACACACAACCAGAATGAAAAAACAAAAACGAAAACAAAAGGTCCGTGGGAGAAAAAAGAGGGTATAAAAAAACACTTCCTTCACACACACGACGTACACTCACCCACCTCCCCACCCACCTATTTACCTCCCCCACACAGACGAAGTACACTCACCCACACACCCACCCACCCACACACACACACGAAGTACACTAACCCGCATCCACCCACCCACCCACACCCACCCACACCCATCACACACGGAGTACACTCACCCACACACACACAAACACACCCAACACCACTCTCACTTCTCTCCAAACACCACAGCTTGTTCCATGTTTACTCCTAGTAATATTCAGAGGGGAAGTAATGCGAAAAGCTCCATCGGATTTGGCACGAGGGGAAAAATGGCACTGTACTTTGAATCTATTAGAGACACAGCCGAGGAATGTTTAAAAAGGGAGGTGGTGCGAATTGGCTACCCACCTGTTTCCTGTTTTTTTTTTTTTTTCTCGGTGGCTATTGTTTGGATGGTGTTTGGTGTTTGTTTTGATGCAATGTTAATATATGTACAAATTCTAATACCAGCATGTATGTTCATCAATAAAGATTGGGTATTTGTCGCCCCTAAGTTTTTAATTGTGTGTTGTGTTGTGTTGTTTAGTGTTTTGTGTTGTTTAGTGTGTGTGTGTGTGTGTGTGTGTGTGTGTGTGTGTGTGTGTGTGTGTGTGTGTGTGTGTGTGTGTGTGTGTGTGTGTGTGTGTGTGTGTGTGTGTGTGTGTGTGTGTGTGTGTGTGTGTGTGTGTGTGTGTGTGTGTGTGTGTGTGTGTGTGTGTGTGTGTGTGTGTTTCCCTTCTGTGGCTGCGAATAATGCATGGAATGTGTTTGCATCTTGTTATTGTTCTGGTACAAGCTGAAATTTTAATGCCAATACAGAACCTCAAAAAGGAGACATACCTCATTATTTTTTTTATTTAATTTTTTACTGCAACAAATAATTACTTAGTGTCTGGTGCCGCTGAATTTTGTTATAATCCTAGCACATCCAAATACCTGCACAGATGCTAATAATAACACACTTTTTATTCTAATTCAGCTTAAAATTGCTATCTTTCCATCTTGCGTACGATGTTACAATAGATTAACACTGATGCTACGTCATGAAGAAATGCTATGGAAACGTAGAATCGTAGGACTGTCTGTTTCTATCACTGATCTGCGTGAAATAAGCTCCAGAAAGACGAAAATCTGGGCCAAGTTAAAGTGAAAGACCTATAGTAGTCTAATACTAATTCACATGAAGTTCTGCTACACTGATACCAAACAAACTCTGCCGCAAACCTCAAAACTCGTTGAATTTGGTGATTTCGTTACCCTCCTTCCTCACCAACTCATTCCACCACACTTATAAATACCGACACAGCCAGAGTCATATCTCCTTCACCAAGTCCTCACAGGCATAACCACTGCCTTCATCAGCACCACAAAACAACCGCTCACATATGCAACCCCAAAGCCACAATTACCAGACCTACCTAACCACCATCACCACAATAAAACAAAAAACAAAAAGATCTCCAAATCACAAAAATTATATGCCACTCTAACCAGCCTTAAACCCATAACCACATCAACCACCACAAAACCAACTTATCAATTACCTCAAAACCACAACCACAAAAACCACAATCAATATAGTCAATCGGCAACCACAACCATCCCTAAGTGATCAGCACAACCGCCACTGCAACCACAACCACAGTCTGGCCAAAACCACAGCCACAATCAGCCTAAAACCACAACCATCACCAAACCATCAGCACAACCCCATCCTTGTCAGCAGTGTGGACAATAGTGTTATGATGACCAATTAGGACCATTCTGACTGCTCTCTCCCCTACCATATGGCTCTCTCTCTCTCTCTCTCTCTCTCTCTCTCTCTCTCTCTCTCTCTCTCTCTCTCTCTCTCTCTCAGTGCGTAGTATTTCTTGTTCTCTTCAATCATTCATTTCTACCACACCAAAATCATCTCCCATACTCGCTGTCTCTCCACTGTGTTGCTATTCCCTTTTCGTTAGCCTATCTTTCCTCCTACTTCCTATTCATCAATCTTTAGTACTCATTAAAAGTGCGAAAAAATGAAGTAAAAGAAACGAGTGAATAAGAACTGAAAATAAAGAAGACAAGAGTGAATAATCAAAGGCATGAAGGATAGAGTGAATAAACCTAAGAATGAAAGAATTAGAGAAAAAATTGAATGAAGGTATGACAATAAACTTGGAGATGAACTTAGGAACGACTGAATAACTTAGGAATGAAGTTAAGAATGAGTGAGTAACGTTGGAATGAAGTTAGGAATGAGTGAATAACCTTGGTAATGAATTATATGAATGAACGCTGGAATGAAGGAACGGATGCATAAAGGACTGTGTGGAAATATGACAACCATGCTAGAAGGATATGAGAATGAAGGGGAGAATGACAGGATGGAGGAGAAGAATGACAGGATGAAGAAGAAGAAGAATGACAGGATGAAGAAGAAGAAGAATGACAGGATGAAGGAAGAAGAGAATGACAGTATGAAGGAGAAGAATGACAGGATGAAGGAGAAGAATGACAGGATGAAGGAGAATGACAAGATGAAGGAAGAGGAGAATGAAAGGATGAAGGAGGAAGAGAATGGCAGGATGAAGGAATAAGAGAATGACAGGATGATGGAGCGAAAGAATGACAGGATGGAGGAGCAACATAATAACGGAATGAACAGAATGACGATAAATAAGAACCAAGAATGAGAGGATAAATGAAAGACGAAATTAATCATGAATGGACAGAATGAAGGAAAACCATATACCAAGATGAAAGAATGAATGAAGTGAATAAAGGATGAATGGAGCAGAAGGACGAGAGAATGAGGCTATGAATAAGGGGATGAGATGAATGACTGAATGATGAAAGTGAATACAAGACGACATGGGGAGAAGAATGAGAGTGAATGAAAAAGTGAATAGATGGTAGGATGACGGAATGAGAGGATGAAAAGATAAATGAATGACTAGAATGATAAGATGATGACAGGGTGAATGAAAGGATGAAAAGATGAATGAATGATACTGAGGACAAAGTGGAATGGATAGATGGATAAGAGGATGAATGATAATGAGGAAACGAAATGGTGAATAAGTGAATAAACGATGGAATGGATAAAAAGACGAGGAAAAATGAGAATGAGAGGATGAATAGATGAAAGATAAACTGATTTCAAGAATGACTGGACAGCAGAATGAGGGCGAATAAGAGGCAGAAGAGATGAATGAATGAATGAATGACAAAGTTGAATAAAAGAAGGAATGGATAGAAGGACGAGAATGAAAAGATGACTATACAAGTAATTAACCAAACGAAGCCAAACGAAGAGCTGAAATGAGGGGACGAGGCATAAGGGTGCGACAGAGATGATCCAAAGGGGTAATTACTGACATCATTAGGTACCTACTCGCTCTACTGACCTCACCCCACCTGACCCCAAATGACCCGGGTCGTTAGAGGGGTCAAGAGAGCGTACAGACACGTTAAAATCCACTCAGTCACCACCTGCAATAGACGGTCACTACACTCTACAACAGAAGCTCATCAACCAATCTCACGGAATATTTTCAACTGTAAGAGGAATCGAACTGTCAGGAGAGATAATAACTGAATCGGAACCCAATTTACAGGTAGCATAGGAAACAGCATAAGGTGAAAATTATATCAAAACAGAAAAAGTACAACAATTTTGGGAATCATTATTTACTTTTTTGCACCTATCTTTTAACCACTTCAGCCCGGAGACGTTCTCTTTATCTTATCCTGTATAATGCCAGATTTTAATCTCAGTAGACTACCTCCTCCTCTTCCTCCTCCACCTCCACAGGTTGATGGAGGTACAAATCTCAACGCAGTACACTTCCCCATTCGTGTTAACGCTTTAAGGGCTGAAGAGACATACACTTCAACGCAATATGAAATGCAGGCTACACTTCACTCGTAGGAATATCAGTAGGAAAATAGTAAAGTTACAGGCTGAGGGAGTACATATGTCAACGCAATATCAAACGCAAACAGGACAAAGAAAGGGCAAATAAAGGAGTTACAAGCAAGAGGTAAGTATTTCACGGCAACAATGATTCCTTTCTACACTACACCAAGGCTATAGAGGGAAATACTGGAGCTACGTACGGTATATCAAGCAGGGAGTGACTTTATGATGCGCTACACATCTCGACAATAGGAAATGGGGAGGGTATTGTCCTTTCTGGCGATGGAGGGGGAGAAGCAACTGAGGGAGACATGGGGGAGGAGGAATGGAGGGAAAAATGGAGGAAGGGGAGATGAAGGGAGAAATGGAGGGAGGAAGTTGGAGGGCGAAATGAAGAGAGGGGAGATGGAGGGAAAAATGGGGGAATGGGTATGAGGGATGAAAGGGGGGTAGGAGGGATGAAAGGGGGGTAGGAGGGATGAACGGGGAAGGGAAATACAATGGAAAGTCGGGAAAGAAGTAATGGAAGGAAGCTGGAGAAAATGGGAAAGAAAGTGAGGAAGGAGAGTAGAGAGAGAGATGAGGGGTGGGTGGGAGACGTGAGGGGGAGGGAGAGAGGTGAATGAGTGGGGGGGGGAGAGAGAGAGAGAGAGGGGGGGGGAAGGAGGGAGGGAGTAGTGGGAAGTGGGAAAGGCGGTGGAGGGGATGGAAGGCACAGGGGAATCTTGACCCATTAAGACCTATTGTGAGGTCATCCCCCGCCAATTACATCAGCAGAGCGTAACCCAGCCATCGCCCCATATGTTACCCGCCACAACCACAGCCACTTACGCACCTACATCCCACTTACACAAACACAAATTATACTGAAAACCAATTATTCGAAATATTTATAAGGTCGAACATCACTTAGTCGAAACAGCCTCACACACAAACACCTCACATACCAAACAAATTACCTGTGCACTCAATTATTCGATACCTGTAATTTCGAAACGGCATTTATTCAGGACATAAAGTATTCGAAGCACCAGTTATTCGGAGCACAAAGTTGCTTGGAACACTTGTCATGTGGAAAAACACCTACTCGAAACACCGGTTATTCGGAACACTTATTATGCTTAAGTCTCCGCCTCCATATCATCCTGTCCTCTGTCACCATCCTCATTCAAGTATATCTCCATCTCATTTCTCCACTTCATCCTCGGTCTCCCCCTCCCCCTCTCCTCCGCCTCGCTCACATAGGTTCTCCATATTCGCCACATGAAACCATCTCAGGATACTACTTCTAACACTTTCCAGCACATCCACATCAACGACAACGCTAATTACTTCACTCTTCCAGAACGTCATTAGGAAAGAACTCGACGTCGCTGCTAGTGGCCTACACATGCAATTACAAATGCAGAGAGACAGACACAGACATAAACAAACAGACAGACACAGACAAAGCAAACAGACAGACGACAGCAATGGTGAGTGAGGCCTGAGATGCAAGGGACTGGGAAAACGTTAGGTTTGGAGTTAAGAGACGAATATTATTTAATGTTGGGTTGATTGCCAAGAAGCATGAGTGGCGAAGAGACGAGACATTCAGTGTGAGGCGTTTCAAAGAGTGTGAGCCAAGGGGAGTAAGGATGGACATACTTGGGGGTGAAGTGGGGGTGAAGTGGTGGTGGAAGGAAGGTGGGACGGCATACAAACCAGTAAAAAAAAAAAGGGATTCAGATTTTAGGCTGCATTTACTGTCTTTGCCTAATTCTTGTGGGAAGTTTGGAGTCAGGATTTAAGTGTGTTAGGTGCTGATTATTTTCTTTCCCCTGAACCATAACGCTGTTCTTTTATGACAATGCGATAGATTTCACAGGTCCTCATCCTACGACTCCTGTGTTTTAGCTAGGGCCTCTCATATCTACCTCAGTCACCCCTTAAATGTTACAGCTTCCGCCCCTGCTCCCCCCCCCCTCCAAAAACACCCCCTCTCTCAGTCTCCCCTCTGTTTACGACTGGCATTTACTGGTCTCTCCCCTGGCTGCCTCCTACTCCCCTCTGTCTCTACTTCCTCCATTTCCTTCCTTCTTTGCCACTCCATTCCTTCATCCCCGTATTCTCTCTCTCTCTCTCTCCTTAACTTTCTTCTTTCCTGGCTCCATTTCTTTACCTCCCTTCTTCTTTACCTCTACTTCTTCCCTCGATGTCTGTCTGTCTGTCTTGTTTGTCTGCTTGTCCACCTCTTCTCCTTTCATTTCCTTCCTTTATTCCTCCATTCATTACTTCCGTCTTTAATTCCTACACATATTTTTTTTTTTTCACATCTTCCATCCACGGGAAGGGTACTATACATTTATGGTTGAATCCTTGTGCCAACTTAGAACTTGCTCTCATCTCGCTTTCTCGTTTGCATTCCTCTACCTGGTTTGATTTTTCTCTTCCTACGGCCCATCATCATCACCATTACCATCTTAATCACCATCATATCCATTGTCGGGGTTGCTACGAGTGCACCATTTACTTTATTTTAACATTTCTTTCTCCCTTTCTTCCTTGGCCTCCCTCGCCTCGCTCTCCAGGCTGCCTCAGTCCTCCCCAGTCTCACTCTGTCCCCTGTGACCCTCCCCATAGTCTTGTCTTTTGTGCCACTCAGTACCAAATTCCATGTTCTGCCTCCATACAGAATCACTCTCAGTAACCTCTGCTTTTTCCTCCTACTGTATCTCCTTCTTTATCACCATCACCACCATCATCAATCGTTTCTCTGCCTTCAACAGTAACCTTTGTATCAAGAAAGAGTGACTGAGCATGATAGATTTTCAGTGTTATAATTTCAGTGTAGCAAATGGTTATGAGGAAAAAATATGTCCACATAATAACACTGAGTTCATTGTGAAGATATGAACAGCTTCGGACAGACTTGAGCCCTTTTTGTTATGAATGAGGAGGGTCACACTCAGGGGGACACTGCTGTACCTTCACACTAAACACAATTATGTGGGTATAATTCTCACACAAGTTCCCGCTACTTTCTTCCAACACACTTCCAACGTTTACCAGCTCCTGCCTCTTCTTTATTTATTCATTTATTTATTCCTGTTCGGCACATAGCCTTATTCCCTTTTTCTTTTCTTTCTTTCTTTTTTTTTTACTTTTCTCACTTGTAAGTCATCTCTCTATTTCTTTTCCTTACACTTCTATTGCGCTGCTGAGAACTTTTATTGAAGTCAACTCCTTCCAGTTATAAACCATTAACATGTAACTCTTCTTTTAATCCACTTTCCTCTTGGTCACAAAACTTCTTCCCATCTTTATCATTCTCATCTATCATTTCTCCCTTTTCCAACCTCAGTCTCCTCTTCTCCGTCATCTCCTCTCCCATCTTCTCTGTTTCTCCATCATTACTACTTTGTTTCATCTTTTCTTCAATCACCTCTCCATCATCCTCCCTCCCCCTCACTCATCCACACTATCTGATATCTCTTCCACCTCCGTCTCACTACCATTCATATCCACATCCCCTCCATCTCCCTCAAATTCCGTACTCCTGCACTCCTTCCCCCCCTCCTCACCCTTCCCCCCTTCAACCCCTCCTCTTCCCTCACCCCCTCACCCCCCATCAACCCCTCGTCTTTCCTCACCCCCCTCAACCCCCCATCCTTGCGCCTCCCCTAAAACCGTCCATAAAGCTAAGGAATTATGAGGGCGCCACCTCGCTGCGTCGTCCGCCAGGTGTATCTCGCACAGGTAAACAACAGCCCGCCTTTACTCCTATTGTTTATCCTCTATAGTAAAATTGTTACGGTGCAGTTTTGTGTTAAACGTTTTATATATATTTTTTTCTGAACGATTCGCTTCTTCATTCATGTATACCACCATCACAACTACCAACAAGAACGAGAAATAAAAAAACAAAAACAGAAACATCAGGAACTAATAATAATAATAATATAGCGCTCATTCATCATCTTTACCTTAACGCCTCCTTCTCCCTCTCAAAAAGCTCACAGCTCAAGTTAAGCACAGGATAATGAACATATTTACATGTTAATGATATGATTCTGCACGAAAGTAAAGGTAATTAGATGACATACACTGAACAATATTGGAATGGAGAAAGATAAACAAAGAAACATAAATCAAGCTGAGAGCCGAACAGAACAAGGCCGACTGGTACAAAACTAAGGTAGGAAATAGAAAAGGCTGGTAGAAGCGGAGACGAGACACGAAAAATATTTTTCATGGTGGTGAGGAGTAAACTAGCCAAAGGGAGGAAGAGCAGGAAGAAAGATAGGGAGCTGGATTTAAAAAATTTGGAGAAAGTATTGAGCTAGATTTGAAAATTTTGGAGAAAGTGCAGGAAAACTGGCAATAAAAATGATATTAATGTCTGGTTTAAACAACGTTGACGAATATACGAGGCAGGGACGACATTAATCTAAGAATGTTCTACAAGCAAGGAGGTAACAAAGAAAAAAAAAACATGAGAGGGATATTCATACGGAACAGAAGAGGATTATTCAATGATGTGAGGATAGAAATATAAAAACTAAATAAAAAAAGGGAGGTAAAGGGAGAGGTTAAGGTAATCTTGAGACAAAGGCTCTAATATTAGCGTGTAGGCATGTACGATGAGGAATAGAGGTAGGAACAGACAGAAGGTGGGTCGGAGTAAGAGACAGCAGGGTAGGGCATGACAAGGAAAGGTAAGACAAGGCATGATAGGGCAAGACGGGAAAAGGCAGGCCAGGGAAAAACAAGACAGGGCAGTAAAGAACACGGTAAGGTAAGGGAATATAGGACAATGCAGGGAAGGAAATGGGGACAATGACGCATAATCAGAGAACAGTACATCCAGGAAAACAAAAGCCAGTTGCTGGGATGAAGTTGACAGAGCAGGAAACATAATTAAACAATATAAGGAGGGAAGCTAATACAGGGAACAGGAGAACAGAACCACAGCATATGAAGAACTGGCAAGGAAAGAAAGGCAAAGCAAAAAAAAAAAAAAAAAGGAAAAGATATAGGAGGTAGAAAGGAGAGGCAAGGGAGGAGGAGTGAAAAAGAGAAGGTAGAATGTACTGTGCACTCTCCCAAAAAAGTATCGGCCCTTTTGGTACAATGGTTGTGAAAATGAGCCACACACACACACACACACACACACACACACACACACACACACACACACACACACACACACACACACACACACACACACGAGCCTATAAATGTGGTGCCTCAAGTGTATCTTTTTGCAATTTTGCGTTCTAATAATTACCAAAGATAATATTTGCACTCATAATTACAGGATGCCCCATATATCACAATGCTTCATCTATGTTTCAGAATGATACGTGCTGTAAGAGTGCCGATACATTTTTGGGGGAGGGTGTACAATGGCAGGGTTAGTAGTGTGGGAGAAAGGCACGTTGCAAAGAGATAGAAAAACAAGGCCTGAGAGCATCAATGGGTAGAAGAGAAGAAAAAGGGGGTTAGGGAGGAAGAGAAAGGAAAAAAAGATAGGAGAGAGGTGAAAAAACTGAGAGAGAGAGAGAGAGAGAGAGAGAGAGAGAGAGAGAGAGAGAGAGGAAACAATAACAGGGTCGCAGTGGAAAGAAAAACCGGATGAAAAGGAGAAAGCGGGGAGGCAGGAGGGAATAACAGGGAGGAAAATAAAAAAAAACTAGGAGAAAAAAGCAAACGAGAAAAACAAGATAGAAGAGAAAAATGAAAAGCAACACAAGGAGAGAGGCAGGGCGAGGTAAAGTATGCAGGACAAAAGAAGCAAGGCAAAGAAGAGTCAGGGCAAAAGAAACGGGGAAAGGTAGGAGGGAAAGGGGGCACTGCAAGGGGCTGGAATGAGAGAGGTGGAGTTCTAGGCAGAGGAGAGAGACTGGGAACGGCGATGAAGGACTAGGGTAAGAGGTGGAGAGGGGTGGAAATGTGATGGGAGAAGTTGGGAAAGGTGGTGGAGAGATTGGTCAGAGATGGAGAAGGATGGTCGGTGGAAAGGCGAGGAAAGGGGTGGAAAGGCGAGGAAAGGGGTGGAAAGACTGGAAAGGTTGAGGGGAGGTTGAGGACTACTGATGTGGAGAAGGGCGGTGGAGAGGTGATGAGATAGGACAGGGGAGAGGAGAGAAGAGACCGTGGGGGGGAAGGGGACTGAAGAGAAGTGCGGAGTTTGGTACAGAAGTGACGAGACTAGGAAACTAGATTAAGAAAATGGAGAAGAGAAAGGGACAGAGACTGGAGATGGGAAACTAGGAGAAGAGACTGGGAAAGGAGGATCAGAGATTGGACAAGAAAAAGGATTGGGAAAGAAGGAGGAGAGACTGGAGAGGTGAGGGGCGGTGGAGAGACGAGGAGAGGTAGGGGGGGTGGGGGGATTAGAAGAGAGGGCGGGAGAAGGGGGGAGGGGAAGGGGGCGTGTTGACTCTAGCTGCATTATTAAAGCCCAACTCTTACCGCTTATTCAACACATAATAGCACCACAGTCTAGTCGGAGCAGCCCACCTCGCTCTCACTAATGGCTGTTTGTTTTGGTCATTCACACCAACTACCGCCCCAATACCTAGGCCTATACCAGTACACATCTTTCTCGCTGTAGCCATATACAGTACCTTCCCCCATCTTTCCTACAGTACCCATACATCTATCCCGCTTTACCCACATTCTTCCCATCTTTCCTTCTGTATTCGCACATCTTTCGTAATAAAACGATGTACATTTCCCCCTACATTATCACAAAAATACTAGTACATAAATTCCCACACATTTTTGCCCCCATAAACATCTTTACCCCCACATCTTTCCTCCCATACATACTTTCCCCAGCACACCATTCCTCTCATTTTCCCCTATCTTCTTTCTCCTTCGTTTCATTTCTTTCACTCCTACCTGTTAGGATGCTAATTCCTCTACACATTTTACCCTAACACATCTGTCATCCACATCTTTCCTTCCATACACACTTTCCTTCACACATCTTTCCTACATCAGAGCATCTATTCCTTCCATCCCATCAAGGCTAACTTCCACACACATTTATCTTACATATTCCTACACCCTCACAGTCTCTCATTCGCATTTTATACCCACACATCCTTCCTCCCATACATATTTTCCTCCATGCAATCATCTTTCCTCTCATACATATTTTCCTATAAACATACACATTTCCTCATGCATCTTTTCTTCCCTACACATTTTCCCCGCTAATTTTCCTCACATCCTTTTTTTCCATATACATTTACCCCTCAAACGTCACCATTCCTCCCATACATACTTTCCCCCATGCTTTTCCTTACGTCATTTCTTTCCAAACTCACCTTCCCCCGTAGGTAGGCATTTTTCACCTACACATCTTTCCTCCCATACGCATTTTTCCCTCCACACCTCCCGGCATCTTTCCCTCCCAAACCGTCTATTGAGAAAATGGGATTCGAGTGTTTATCGTTCCGCGTGTGAGGTTGGGAAGGCCTGGATCGCGTTTAAAGATGCTTGAACCCTCTTTTCTGGATGCCTGAACTCTTTCTTACTTTCTCAGACTCTATTTCTCTCTAACGCTCTATCTTAACACTCTAACTCTAGCACTCTCTAACTTAAACACAAACACTTTCTAACTCTTATCACTAATTCTAAAGCTCTCTAACTAATGTTTCTCTCTCTCTCTCTCTCTCTCTCTCTCTCTCTCTCTCTCTCTCTCTCTCTCTCTCTCTCTCTCTCTCGCGGAATGGGTTTTAGAAGTGGTGTAGCGGCGTCTCTTGTTGAGCTCCTCGCCTCCGTCTCTTATCAAACATTCACCACCAGTTCTCATTTTTAGATTTTCCTGTTTAGTTTCTTCTTTCTTATCAAACATTTTCCTTCAACTTTACTTTAATTTTCCTCTTTCTTCTGTTTCCTTATTGAATTTTAAATCAGGTTTACTTTTCCCTCTTTCCTTCATCTATTTTACTTTTTTGTATTATCGAAGCTTTCCTTATTTTTTATTTGCTTTGCTCCTTTATGAAACTATTTCTATTTTTTCCTTATTCTTTTTTTTATTAAACATTCACGAATATTTTTTTTTAGCTTATACGTCTTCTTCGTTCACCCTTCTTCAGTACTGTGATCGTAAAATGTGTAACATATTATTACTATTATTATTATTATTATTTTACATTTAACATTTAACGCTTCTATTGTCAGTGGATTTTAAAACTATAGATTAAGCTTTTAGGAACTGTTGAAATTCCCTCTCTCTCTCTCTCTCTCTCTCTCTCTCTCTAGTTCCCGCTCCACCGCCCACTCCTATTTTTCCACTCCCCTCTCCCTATCCGTGTTCATTTCCATTCTTCCCATTACCTTTCTCCCCCCTCCTGTCACTACCCATTCTCTCCTTGCTTTTTCTTCCCCTTTCTTCTCTTTCATTCTATTCCTTCTACCCCCCTCTTCCCCTAGCAGCGTCTTCTCCCTTTCTCCCCATTCCTCTCCTCACCTTCCTCCTTGTACAGTACTTCTCAATACTCATTTTGTCCCTTTTGTTCTCTCCATTTCCTCCCCCTTCCACCTACTCACTCCCATTCCCTCCCCATTCTCCCTTTTCCCTGCTCTTCTCACAGCCCACACCACCTATTCTCCCCTACTCCCTCCAACCCTCCGCATCTCCATCTGTCAGAGCAGGATAACCATCTCTGCTACCGGAGCGCTGACTACATTACCACCAGAATTGCCAGCCGATGTTCCATGATTAGCCCCACGAGTCCACGCCCTTACCCCCCAACCTTCCCTCTCCCAAACCTTCCCCCACACTCTCCCCTCCCTCCTCCCTTCCCCCAACCCTCTTCCCCCACCCCCAGCCTCCCCACTGCAGGTTATTTCACACCCGCTTCATATTTCTTCGTGTGTTACTGTGTTGTGAGCTTGTGAGTAGGGATTCTAGGACTTGTGTGTAAATCTCATGAGCAAATTTTTCCATCAATGCAATTTTAGTAAGTTTTACTGGTTCACGTTTCAGTAGATCTATCTGCCTATGTGTTCTTTCTTTTGTCTTAGTCTTCTTTTTACTTTATTCTTGGTTTTCAGCTACTCATTTCCTCCGTGTATTATTATTATTATTATTATTATTATTATTATTATTATTATATTTAACTTTAAACACTCTCTGTTTATCATACTCCAATCGTCTAACTCGGTCTTGGTATTCTACTTCCGTATCTTCTTAGTTAATATATCGACCATTTTAATTCTTCTTATCATGTTAGCCCTTCCATCTTATCTCCCTCTCACCTAATACATCAAACTTTTAATATATCTAATTCCTAAGCACTTCCTCGCCTGTTTTCAAGACATAAAACAGACACCTCGCAGTGAAGGGATTACGAACGCTACTGTATTCTTCCACATCGTTCTCTCTCTCTCTCTCTCTCTCTCTCTCTTTTAATCATAATCTTTCCACCTAGCCGCCGGTCTCTCGCTTCTCACTCTCTCGCTCATCTAATATACCCAACTTCTAAACGGTGTGTGTTTATCGTCCTCGCTCTCCAGTCTGTTTTTCAAGAGGTGTGGCGTGGTGTGGTGTGGTGCTGGTATTATCTCAGAGCGGAGTGAAACCCGGTATGAAATGTGCACGCGCCTCTCCAAGATTCCCGCCACCAAACAAGCACGCTTTTCCTCTGAATGCCACAGTTAAAAGTCCCTGGATCGATACTGGACCAAAATCTTCCCCACTATATACACATGCTAAGAAAAAACAAGATTTGGGTTGTAATTCATTTAAAATATAAGTAGAATTCATTTAAATATAATTCCCTTATATGTAGGATTAACTCCTTCAAAAATATGCTGCTTTACTATTTTCTTGCTATCCCCAGACGGTTTTATTCAGTTTGGGAGACTTATTAAACTGAAGAGGTTAGATATAGGTCTCAGTGGATTCCTTTAAAATCACATACCTCCTTTTAAGCTGAATAAATCGTCTGTTGGAGTGAATTAAGACGTACCCAGACAGATGTGGTAAAAATCAGCATACAAACTTTGTCTTTTAAAAAATATATATATATATATATATATATATATATATATATATATATATATATATCGGTCAATTTATCAAATGCGAGTAAAAGAAATATACTGTTAGCATTTTATATTATGTTTAAAATTCGAATGATTTGTACCTTTAAAAATGTACCTTTAGTTTAAGCATTAGAGGCGCTAAACTCCTAAGAAAAACAGTGGCTGATTAATTGTGTGTATTTTTATATTAAACACTACATTCACTTGACTTTGGTTATTAATTTTATTCTTGAAAATTCCAAAAATAAGATTCATCTATCCACGTTCCACAAAACTATCTTCATCTATTGTAACTGTAATGGGTAAATACGAATACCTGCTGTGTAAGGTACTGAGAATGAACCTCAGGGGTGGTGACGTGCAGAGTGCTGAAGGAGAGAATGCAGCTTGGAATACAGGCACTGGGTGAGCATTGACTGACCTATGCAAACTTGAAACATTGTCATAAGAAAATGATTAATACGAACCCATTTATTCTTCCTTCATAGTCCTCTCCGTCTCCCTTTCAGCTGTCTGTCTGTGTACGTATGTATGTATGTATGTATGTTTTCACCATTGCACTACTAATTACAAAAGTAAAGAACATAGTTTTAGTGATATTCATCGCGATGACAACAGGATATCTAGTCAAAGATGTCACATATCAAATATGGAGTAAATCGAAAATTGACGATTTTATGCACATCTGAAATTTTAGGCCCGATTCATCGACAGTGACCCCCCTACCGCTAACTGGGAGTGGCCCCCTGATGTAATGAGGCATGTTATAGGATGCAGACTTGAAAGATGCACCTTAAGTTCTTGGTTCATGTCGACATGACGAGTCTGAAAGGAGTTATGGCGAAAAAACGATTTTTATCTGCCCCCCCCCCCCCTTTTTACATTCTTTGGCCCTACAGTCTGGGACTTGGCCCAATTTGACCCAAAATCTAATCAGGTGATCAGACGGTCATAGCCAATCATCCCTGTAATTTTAGTCAAAATCGCACCAGAAGTTTTCGCGTAAAGTTGTTAACAGACAGGCAAACAAACAAACAAACCGAGTGAAAACAGCACCCGTCCCCGAGCCCCTCCGGGGCGGGGACGGGCAATAACCAAGTACCTGTGCTGCATGAATGTCGGAAATTGTAGCTAGACATCCACTCGACACACTGTCCCAGGTCCATGTGTGGCCAACTGCACATAACTCCTCCAATTTCAAAAGTCGCCTGTAAGCTTTAAGAGTTTGAAAACAGCGATAATTAAACAGAATGCATAATCGTAGTGGGGAGGCTAAAAATATCAGTGTTTGTCTCATTCAAATTTAATTAATAACTGCTTGGCACATAACTTGAAAAAAAAAAAAGACTACTCCCTTAATTACTTATCAGCTAAAGGTATATAAATGTTAATGGTTCCCTATACATCAAGTAAGAAGACTGTGGAGGCATTTTGTTTCTACTCATTTCTTCAGCACGAGTATATATTTTTGATCGTGTTCTTGCCCTGTCCAGACAATTTCACCACCTTCAGAGGGACTTTTCCAGCTGGAGGGGACAAATACAGCCTTCATTAATTTCCACTACTTAGCATCTCTCTTAAAATGAATCAGATCGCCAGGCAGAAGCTGAACCAGAAAGTATGTCATTGGGCTGAAGAAGTTAAAGAAAATTCATTCAGGCAATAACAATAATCAACAGAAGGATATAAGTTGCATCGTCATCATCATAATACTGTATTTTTTCCTTTCTTATATGTGGACGACGTACGATAAGAAAAAGAGGCAAGGAAACACAAAGTGGACGATTCCCATTATCATTATAGTCATGATCATCATCGTCGTCGTCCTCGTCGTCATCATCATCGTCGTCATCATCATCATCATCATCATCATCATCGTTGTCGTCATCATCAGCGTTATCATCATCATCATGTTCGTCATCATCATCATCATTGACATAATAGTCTTCGACATCATCGTCGTCATGATTATCATCATTATCGGCGCCATGATCATCATCGATATCATTATTGTTGCCATGATCATCATCATCGTCTTCGCACGATCATTGTCGACATCATCATTGTTGACATCATCATTGTTGACATCATCTTCATCATCATCATCGCCGCCATGATCATCATGATCACTGCCATTATCAACATCATCGTCAACAACACCGCTGTCGTCATCATCATCATCGTCTCCATTTTGATCATCATCGTCTCCATACTGATCATTATCATCATCACCTCCATACTGATCATTATCATCATCACCTCCATACTGATCATTATCATCATCACCTCCATACTGATTATCATCGTCTCCATACTGATCATCATCATCATCATCGTCTCCATACTGATCATCATCATCATTGTCTCCATACTGATCATCATCATCATTGTCTCCATACTGATCATCATTGTCTCCAAACTGATAATCATCATTGTCTCCATACTGGTCATCATCACTGTCTCCATACTGATCATCATCACTGTCTCCATACTGATCATCATCACTGTCTCCATACTGGTCATCATCACTGTCTCCATACTGGTCATCATCACTGTCTCCATACTGGTCATCATCATCGTCTCCATAACGATCAACATTGTCTCCATAATGATCATCGTCGTCGCTATAATCATCATCATCATCATCGTCTCCATAATGATCATCGTCGCTACAATGACCATCATCATCATCGTCGCTACAATGACCATCATCATCATCGTCGCTACAATGACCATCATCATCATCGTCGCTACAATGACCATCATCATCATCGTCGCTATAATGATCATCATCATCGTCACTATAATGATCATCATCATCATCGTCGCTATAATGATCATCGTCGCCATGATGATAAATATCATTGCCGGCACTATGACCATTGTAATCATGATCATGATCATCATCATCGCCATCGTCACCATGATCATGACAATCATCGTCATCATCATCGTGGCCATGATCATCATCATCATGATCACCGTCGTCATCATCGTCATCGTCATCATCGTCTGTGTCGTCATCATCGTCTGTGTCGTCATCATCGTCGGAGTCGTCATCACTATCGCCATCGTCTTTTGTCCTCCTTTTCCTCCTCACCTAAGGATATAAGAATCATAACACTCAAAAAAAGAACCATACAAAAAGAACAAATTAATAAAAATATAAATAAGGCACAATAACCTGACCATAATTAGCACCATCTTGACCAGTGATGTTCTGTTCTCCCCACAAGACAAATAAACAAGGAGGCGGACGGAGGGCGAGAGAGGCCATCTGTTTCCGTCCAGGCATTCGAACACAATGACAGTCGATTCGGATCCCAAACACGACAATCCGATTCCCTGCTTTACCCCACCATCCATAATTCCTTTCAGTCGGCAAGTGGCAGGCGGGAGACGGAGGGGACGGAGGTGGGGGGAGGAGAGATGGAGGGAGATAGGAGGGGAGGGGTGAGGTATAGTGGAAGTTAGGAATAGGAGGGGAGGGGCGAGAGATAGGGGATGGGAGAGACTGGAGGGAAGGGTGAGAGACAGGAGGGAGAGGAGAGACAGGGGATGAGAGAGACAAGGAAGGAATGGGATAGGGGGAGAAAGGAGGGTAGTGAATGAAAGACAGTGAAAGAGATGGGCAGAGATAGGAGCGTCAAGGGTAAGAGACAAGACATAGGAGAGACAGGGAAGGAGGTGGGGGAAGATAGGATGGTGAGGGGTAAGGGATGAGGGGTGAAAAATAGGGGATGGGAAAGATAGAGGAGAGAGTGGGAAGAGCTAAAAAGAAGCAGAGGAAAGGGGGGCAGAAAGAGGGACATAGGATAAGACAGCGAAGGGGATGAGAAGAGGGTGGGGAATGCAAGAGTGGGGGTGATGGGAAGGGAAGGTACGTTTAGGGAGTGAGGATGAAGAAGGAAAGGGTAGACAGAGGAGGTGCAGCCAGAGATGGAGAGACAGGAGAGGGAGGAGAAGGGGAGAGGTGTGAGAAAGAGACGGAAAGAGACAGGAAGTGAAAGGCTAAGGGGGGTGAGGAGAGACAGATAAGTTATGGGAAGACAGGGCAGGAGTGGGGAGGGTTGGGGATGCAAGATGGGAAGGGAGCTGGGAGGGGTGGGATGGAAATTAATAAAAATAAAATAAATGAAATAAAATAAAAATTAGGCACTAAAATTTGAGGAGTGGTAGCTGGAAAATGGAGGAGGAAATGGTAGAAGGGGTTGAAGAAGGAGGGGGGGGGTGGCTGACCAAGAAAGAAGGTAGGAGAACGATTTAGATATATGGAGATAAAAAACGAGACACTGACAAGATCAGGAAGAGAGAAATAATATTAAAGATATAGGATAGGGAACGGGTGAAGGGAAAAAAAAAAGAGAGAGACAAATAAGTGCGAATTGCGAAATATATTGCACTGAAAAGTGGAGCATATTTTGAAATATGAGGAAAAAGAGGTCAGGGAAAGGAAGAGATGAAGTGAGGAAAGGATGGGAATAGACAGTGAAACAAAGAAAGGGTGGACAGCAGGGAAGAAAAAGGGGAGAGGAGGAATTTTTGGAGTGTGGAAGTATGAATATGAGTTTTGTGCGATTGCAAGGTAGAAGGATGTAACAGACAGAAATTTGCAAGGAAGGGGTAGAGAAGTAATGTGGGACAGACGCCGGAGGAGAGATACCAATATGAGGAGGACATCATGACTGAAAACTGGGAGATGGTATGGAGGGGAACTGGAAGCTGGAGAAATGGAGGAAACAGTAATGATGAGGTAAACTGTACTGGATCTATACTTCACAGCGTCATGGAATATCTATATGGGAGAATTTAGCTATATACTAAATTACGTTCAGTGCAACAGCTCACCAAAAGAGGGTCAAGCCACAACAATCACTCCTCCACAATAAACGATAAACAAATACCACACGGAATGTATTATTTAGTCCAAGAAAACTGAGAACTTGCTGTGAATAAATATGGTCTCTTGGATAAATCAGTTCCACAGGTGCGTCTTCTGTTCATATATTTTAGGATTTCGCTCAACAGTTATGCTTACAATTATGGAAACAGTTAACAGCGAGGAAGGTTATGCTGACAGTGCTATTGGAAGGTGGGAAGGAATACAAAGCTAAAGATAACCCTGGGAAGGAATACAAAGATAACCCTTACACTACGAGGCTGTATTTTTGCTTCCATCAGACTACTGGTTTTATTTACGTTGGGAGAATTCTGATTTAGTGTAAGAGATAATGAAGACTTTATTATTTCACTTTCTCTAGTTCGAAAATCGCGTTACAGTGGAAAAAACATAATGAAAAGGACGTCACTGCTCTGAAGGGGTTAATCGTTATTTTGAGAGAGAGAGAGAGAGAGAGAAAGAGAGAGAGAGAGAGGGGGGGGGCATTACAAAAACCATCACCACCACGACCAAGGAAGCTTGAACAGTTAAAATGAAGACGAGAGAAAATCGAAAAAAAAAGGGGGGGTGGGGGATGGGGGGAGGAAGAGGCCGAGGGTTAGGGCGGCGCGCTGTAAGATTTAATCACCAGTCTTTACATAGGAGTTATCATTATTGGCTACTTATCTTAAGCCATCGAACAAACAACCCGGGATTATGAACTCCGCTAATGGACAAAAGCTGCTACTCTCTCCCTTCATCTCCCTCTCCCTCTACCCTCGCGTTCTCTCTCCCTCCCTCTCTCCCTTTGCCCTCGCATTCGCTTTCTCTCCCTCCCGCCCTCTTTATCGCTTTTCCTCCCTTCATTTCTCTTTTCCTTCCCTCTCTCCTTCTCTCCCTACCTTCGCCTTTTCCCTCCCTCATTCGATATTTTCTTTCGTCTCTTTTATTTATTTTTTTCACTCAGTCTTTTACTCCTCTCACTTTCTTTACCTTATTACTGTCTTGTTTCTCTTATTACTCTATTATATAATTTCTCTTATTACTCTACGGTACTGGATCTTATTACTCTCATTACGCCTTTATCATCATTCTCTCTCTTCCTCTCACCATCACTTCGACCAGCTTACCTACAGTATTTTCAACCCTAATGTGTGTGTGTGTGTGTGTGTGTGTGTGTGTGTGTGTGTGTGTGTGTGTGTGTGTGTGTGTGTGTGTGTGTGTGTGTGTGTGTGTGTGTGTGTGTGTGTGTTTATCCTTTCCAACGCCTCTTAATATCCTAATCACCCTTCTACTATCCTCTCTTCCTTGTATTTCCCTTTTGTATCTAATATCCAACCCTCCTCCTGCTATCTATCTATCCCATCCATTCATCTCTTTTCATTTCCCTTCATTTCTAATTTTGCTCATTATTCTACCATCAGACGATTTTGTTATGTTTAAGCAAGATTTTTCATCCTGGAGGAATTATAGGAAGCTTTAAAATCCCTTCACTACAAGTCCCCCTCAAACTTAATATAATCGTCAGGAAGCAGGAAGAATAAATCCAAATAACACACCATCATATTGAGAGTTATCTGAGTCCACCTTTCATTTCCTCCCGTTTTCGCTTCTCTACTTCAAATCCCCTTTACTTCTTTTTCTCGGCTCTTCCTCTCTCCCACTTTTAATCACCCTTTGTTATTTACATTTTCTTCACATCCTCTCTCCCAGCTACGTTTTATAAATCTCCTCTATTTGTTCTTAAGTTTCAATTCGCTCTCTCTTTTCATTAATATCAACGTCGGGCCACCTAGAATGGATCTTAAAGTCTGTGTGGATCATGTATCAGTAATCATTCCTCCACTCTTTCCTCCTCCCCTTCCCCACAACTCCCTACATCCCTTCCAAAATCTCTCAGTCGTTTCCCTCCCCTCCCCACCTTCTCATTCTTCTATCTTGCTTTCGCTATCTGAACCATCCTCCTCCTCCCCACTCCTCCTCAAAACCTCCTTGCCTCCATCCTTTTCCTTGTATTTTCCATTCCTCCATCCCTTCCATTCTCTTTCACTCACATCCCCGCTTTTCTTCCTCTACTTCTACCCTTCCCTCTCCCTCCATCCCTCACACCCTCTCCCAGACTCACCCTCAGCTCTTCTCTCTTCCTTAACATTTCCCTCCCTCCATATCATCCAAACTCTCCACTGCTCTCCTTCATTTCTCGTCCAGCCTCTCTCCTCCCTCTTCCTCCATCCTTTCCAAACTCTTCCAGTGCTCATCCTCTCCTCCCCTCCTTAAATTCCCCTCTCCGTCCATCCCTTCCAAACCCTTCCAGTGCTCATCCTTTCCTCCCCTCCTTAAATTCCCCTCTCCCTCCATCCCTTCCAAACTCTTCCTGTGCGCATCCTCCCCTCCCCTCCTTAAATTCCCCTCTCCCCACTGATGGCCAAGGGGATAAAACACCCCAGCTTCGAAACCCGACTCCAGCCTCCTCGCCAAGCTAATCGGATGGGAACTTTTGTCGGCCGGTCACACTTTCTTTTTTATCTATTGATTTTCAACTGTCAAAACACGGGCTTGGTTGCTAATGGAGAGAGGGAGTGGTGTGCTGGGTGTGGGTGCTTGTGTGTGGCGGGTCTGTGCTTGCATGTGTGGGGGCGTGCTTGTGTTTGTGGGGAAGAGGAAGACGGCGAAGTGGTTTGACGGATGGTACTAACTGTGTGCTTGTGTGGGGAGCTGTGTATGTGTGAGACTGTATGTGGGGGTTGTGTTTTTGTGTGGAAAGGAGATGGGAAATAGTGGTGTGTGTGTGTGTGTGTGTGTGTGTGTGTGTGTGTGTGTGTGTGTGTGTGTGTGTGTGTGTGTGTGTGTGTGTGTGTGTGTGTGTGTGTGTGTGTGTGTGTGTGTGTGTGTGTGTAGAGAGAGAGAGAGAGAGAGAGAGAGAGAGAGAGAGAGAGAGAGAGAGAGAGAGAGAGAGAGTGGACAAATGAATGTGAAAGACTATGTAAATGTGAGACCAAGTGAGTGAGCAAGCGAGTGAGTGAGTGAGTCTTCGCTTCTCAAAAAAAAAAAACAATATAAAAAAGGTCCATTCTATCTCTTTTACCTTCATCATTAAAAACTGGCCGTAAAAAAGGCATTTCCGAACACTAATTTTTTCCCATTACTCACGAGGAAAAAACTGGATAATCGCGGAAGAACCAGAAAAAGGAACATGAAAAATGATCCGTCAAAATGGACACTCTTTTAACACCAGCGCAAAAAAAGGAAAAAAAAGGAAGTTGAAAAAATGTTAAAAGTTCTCAACGTTAATGACTGCAATTTTCATGTAGATTTGGAGATAAAATTTACATGATCTTTATCGCATTTTGAAGCCTTTAATACACACACGCATGAGTATTAATTTTATATAACAATGCAATGGTGAAGCATGCAATGGTTTCACCTCTTAATTACATGCCTTTAATTTCGTTTGTGATATTCCCACATGATTTTTCAGTTTGGGAAAGATTATTAGAGAAAAAATTAGTGAAGATTGCTAACTACTTCTCTACAAATGAAATCTGTGAAATGAATAAAATCGTCTGGCGTTTACAGGGAAAAAAAAAAAAAGACCTGACCATACTGGAAGAGTTTAAACAATTTCCTGTTACCCGGTTTCCCCTGAACAAAGTGAAATTATTTAGTGGTAACGAGAATAAATAAAAAAAACCCATCACAGTAGAAGGGTTTTAAACAATTTCCAATCACCAGCCGGAAAGGATATTATTAATCTAATAATACTGCACAACCACCAAGTAAATTGCCTCCCAAAAAATGATATTAAGCATTAAAAATTTCACAGGCAACATTTTCAGACCAACTTCCTACCTGGTCAATGGCGCTGACGGTGATTAATTCCTTTTTTCTATTATTTTATACCTGTTTTCACCTGAACATCTCCCGTTGAGACTGAAGGGTTGAAGTGAGAATGAGAGACTGATTAGAAGAGTGTATGTCAGCGGGGGACGAGGAGGGGGAGACCATGGATGAGATGGAGGGATGGAGTGGAGAGATACAGGAGACGGGGAGGTGCGAGTGGGAGGGAGGGCAGCCAAATTACAGAGGATAGGGCGATGTGGAGGCGATTTGTTTGTAGTAAGCCGACGTGTATCGTTATATTCCTGTTGCTGCCCGGCGGTTTTATTCATCTTCAGAAATACCTACATAAATTAAACGCCTCATTATATATATATATATATATATATATATATATATATATATATATATATATATATATATATATATATTGGGTGGGGAGGCAATTCCTGGCCGTTTATAACTAATTCCCATAATTACTTGAAAACTGTACTCACTTTCAAAGATTAAAGGGGTTTTATTATTTTCTTTACTCCTCCTACCACCTGACAACTTTATTTAATGGACCTCTTGTAGTGATGAGAGGGAATTCTAACTCCTTTACTGCAAGAGGTCGCCCTTTGCTCTTCACACCGATGACGTACTTTTCATTTTAATCAAGCTACTACCGGACGATTTTATTCGGCGGTTTTATTTAACGGGAGTCGTCTGTATTTAACCCCTCACTTCGCAAAGCTTTTCTATAGTGGAAAAAAATCGTCTGAAGAGAAGAATAAACGAAAAAAGATGTTATTGTACTAAAGGACCTCAAATGCATAACATAAGGAGTAAGTAAGAATTTAAAAAAAAAAAGTGTGTTAGTGAGTCCTACAAAAATCCATATCCAAATTCCCTCAACTTTATCGAATCACTCGGAGGGTAGGATGAATAAACTGGAAAAAAGGCGTGGCAGGCTGTAATATAATAATTTTTTGACCGTGGGTGTGCAAAAGAGAGGGCGGGATTACTTCTGGATTACTTCTCTGCCACAACGCATAAGGGAACAGTTTTATTGGTACTGGTTTAATAAGTACTCTTGACTGTCGGGCTTAGTAATCACTGGAACAACAACAACAACAACAACAACAACAACAAGATAATCCTCCTCCTCCTCCTCATCATCATCATCATCATCATCATCATCATCATCATCATCATCATCATCATTCCCACCTAAACCAGGCGTGTTGTAGGATCCATAAACAAGGAAAGGAAAGTAAAAGTAGGAAATATATCAAGAATATGTCTAGAAGAACGAGTCACACATTTTGCACATCAGTCTGGTATTCGTAACAATTGTTGTAATAATAATAATAATAATAATAATAATAATAATAATAGTAGTAGTAGTAGTTAGTAGTAGTAGTAGTAGTAGTAGTAGTAGTAGTAGTAGTAGTAGTAGCAGAAGTAGTAGTAGCACTATTACTACTACTAATACTACTACTAACGATAATACTAAAAATAATAACTTCATCGGACTGAGGATGTTAAATCAAAATTCAATTTACTTGTTTAAACTCTCAATCAACAGGGAAGATTAAAATTAAAGACACTGAATATAGAGAAGAGGTTTGGGTGTAATCCGCAATATAAATCGCCGAGGGAGGGGTGTAACGAAATCTCCACAAAGCCAGAGAGAATACGGGGCATAATCTGTGGCAAAACAGTGTGGCCTAATCCAGAGAGGCGTACATGGTGCTCCTCGCTACACTCATTATAGGGAACAAACACACACACACACGACCCCCTACACACACACACACACACACACACACACACACACACACACACACACACAGCTGAATCAGGGGCTTAGGCAAACAGTGGCAGGTTCAGGGGGTGGGAGGGATATGGGAAAGGAAAAGAAAGGGGGGAGTACATAGGGCGATGCTGGGAGGGAATGTATGATAAAACACAAACAAATGAACACAAGCAAACAAGCACACAAATAAACACACAAACAAAGAAACAAGCAGACACACACAAATAAACAAGCACACACACACACACACACACACACACACACACACACACACACACACACACACACACCACATTATCAAACAGTTATGATGTATGGAAAGTCAAACGGAAGATGGAAAATGAGAGGGTGAAAAAAACGAGGGAGAATAAAAGAGAAAAAAGCTGAAAGAAGTAAAGCTACAAGATAATGGAGAGGAAAGAGAGAGGAGATTGATAGGAACCAAGGAGTGTGTGTGTGTGTGTGTGTGTGTGTGTGTGTGTGTGTGTGTGTGTGTGTGTGTGTGTGTGTGTGTGTGTGTGTGTGTGTGAGAGAGAGAGAGAGAGAGAGAGAGAGAGAGAGAGAGAGAGAGAGGAAAACATAAGACAAAGAGTTAAATGTGTCAAAGAAAATTAAGAAAGAGAAATGATAAAACCTTTTGAAGAATAAGGTAAATAAGGAGAAAATTGGGACGAGGCGGGGAAAACACAAAAAAGAATAAAAAAAATAAGAAGAGAAGCGAAATGAAGACAAAGAACGAAATAGGTGAAAGCAAGTCAAGGAAGAGGAAGGTTTGAGATGAATGCGTTTAAGAAGGGAAGGAGGCAGAGCTGAAAGGAAGGAGAAAATGTAAGATAAAGATGAAACGTAAACAAACAAGAAGAGAATGAAGAGAAAGAATGGTAAAGAATGGAGATGCGTGAAGGTAAAGAGAGGAAGTTGAAAAAGATTTATGAAAGGTGCGGTAAGGAAGGAAACGAGGAAAGCCAGGTAAAAGACGAAAACATAAAGGAATCAACGAATGGAATGTGCGTAGACGGGAGGATAAACAGGAAGATAAAAGTGTGTGAAGAGTGCGGTAAAGAAGGGAAGGAATGAAGGGTGGAGGCTCCCATGACTGACACTTCACCACACCCGCCCCTTCCCTCCCCTTCCACCGACACGTGCTATGCGGACTGACGTGGGGGAGAAGGGAGAGGGGGAGAGAGGAGAGACTGTAGAGATGGAAGAAGAGGGGGAAAACCGAAGTATTGGTGAGAAGGAACGGAGAGCAGCGAGAGAATGTAGGGATGACGATGAGGTAGAAAAAGAGAGGAGTGAGAGGAATGGAGGAAAAGGGTGGGTGAGCCAGAGGGGTGTGAGGAAAGATGGAGAGAAGGAGAAAAGAAGGAAGGGCAAAGTTGATGGAGAGGAGAGATGAAAGAGAGACTAAAGAAGAGAAATGAATGAATGGAAAAACAAAGGAAAGTAGTGCAGGACAGGGCTAGGTGGGGATGGGGCTGTGAGAGGGGAAGGGGGGAATGAAAGGAGAGATGAAGAGATGCATATAGAAAATAAGGATTGTCACACTCCGAAGAGAAAGAAGGAGAGGTAAGAGGAGAGAAGGAAGGGCGACAGTAGAGGGGAAGAAGGAAAAAAGAACTAGCAGGTAGGCGCGAGATCGCGAAGAAGCTGGAATGAGGATAAAGTAGAGGGAAGTGGAGACGGCGCATAAAGAGGAAAATATGAAACAAAGACTTACAGTGAAACAGATAAACAAGTAAGAAAATGAAAGATAGGAATAAGGCACTACGATGAAGGGCAAATGGGAAAAAATAGTGATGGGAGGCTGGAGATGAATCGGAAAATTTGACGAGAGATTAATCCGAAAAACACTAAACTTATTACCTGTCAATTACAACGCTACAACATGATGGGATTAAATCTTATTATAGTGACGACTGAAATAAAAGAGGAGCATTTCTCTTCTGTTTATTGCACCCTGGTAAAAAATTGTTATTACTAGAGGGATGCGGGATTAATAGGTTCAATAGACAAGGCACTACGTATATTATATAAGATCACTCATTTCGGGCTCACGTTTTGTATCAACAATATTGTGCAGCAAATTATACACACGCGCTCCTTCTCTCAGTCAGGCTTCTTTAAAATTCAGTCTCCTCACTCAGACGTCTTGTCCTGTTCTTGGTACCTCCAGACGATTATATTTTAACTATGAAAGGTCTCCCCAACGCTGAACAAAATCGTCGTTTGGTAGCATGAAAAGATGATTCCCCGGTCCCCAAAAAATGCGTTTGGTAAGCAGTATCCAAGCAGTTACTCCATGTCTCTCCTCCCGCCAGTCCTCTCCTAGCCTCTCCACCAGCTTTCCTTTCTTTTTACCACTCCAATTTCTTTTCCTCTCCCCTCTCTCTTTTCTTATCCTCTCTTCTCTCCGCCACTTCCCTGTCCTCCCCATACTTCTAACCCTTGGCTCCTCCCTCCGTCCCCTAGTCGGCAGTCTGGTGTCCATGTGTTGGTCGCGTGTCACTCAACGGTAGCGGAAGGAAGAACTTAGTATGGCCTCTCATTCACACATACAGTACACATCTCTGCCACACCACACCTTACCGCACCTTCCAACACACCTAACGACACTCTCCACCACACCTAACGACAGCCTCCACCACACCTTATGACAGCCTCCACCACACCTTACGACAGCCTCCACCACACCTTACGACAGCCTCCACCACACACCACACCTTACGACAGCCTCCACCACACCTTCCGACACCCTCCACAACACCTGACGACATCCCCTATCACACCTTCCGACACCCTCCACCACACCTTCCGACACCCTCCACCACACCTTCCGACACCCTCCACCACACCTTACGACACCCTCCACCACACCTTACGACACCCTCCACCACACCTTACGACACCCTCCACCACACCTTACGACACCCTCCACCACAACCTACATCACACCCTCAACTGTACCAATGCCGTGAGAAAAAATATAATAAGGAAGAATCTTAGAGTATGAGAAGCAATAGCCGATAAAGAAAGCACTACACATCCAAGACATACCTGCAACTATTTTGGTTATGGCAAGTATCTATGAGCAGAATAAAATCGACCGTCGTCAGCTGGAATCAAAATCAGTATATATGTACCTCAACTACTTAAAAAAAAAAAAAAAAAAAAGGCGAAATGCTCTACTCTTCCATAATGTAAATCACGACAACTGTTACCTCTAGACGTATTCTCTTCCTATTCTTGTTACCTCCTGTCAGTTTTATGCAGGGTAGGGCTGCGAGGTGAAGAGACTAACGTGGGCCACCTCTCACTCTCATATCCCCAGTTCGGAAGGTTTATATAATCATTAGAACGGGAGAAAAGAGGATAACTGCAGTAGACGAGTTGGCCCTATCTAGGCGGCTCCTACAGGTGATTAAACTACCAGACTAAGACAAGAATAGCAGGGGGAAAAAATAAAGACTATCATCAGATTGATGTAATAACAGTTCTGGCGACCTAAGTTTGTCTTGAGCATGATGGATTCGTCATTCGTAAACTGGATAAAATAAAAAAATCAACCAAAGACACAAACCAGAGGCACCCAAATCTTCACAGGTCACTCTGTATAAATGGGTCCAGCTCCTCCCCCCATTATTACCATCATCAGGCCTATTTCCTCCCTTTATCAGCCCTATTTACCGCCCTTATCACTCCCCCTCATCGTTCTTATCGCCGGAGAAGGGGATTATGCTGCCCGAGGACTTGATCACATCCGCCAGGGAGTGGATTGGATCTCTCTCTCTCTCTCTCTCTCTCTCTCTCTCTCTCTCTCTCTCCTCCTCCTCCAAAGCAAAACGACCACAAAAACTAAAGCCATTCATTCATATCTGAATTTTTTGTTTTTTTATGTAACAGAAAAAAGTGTGGCCAAGAAGTCTGATGTCTTGAATGGTAAGGAATTCGACGTGTGACCCATTTTTTGGCACTCTGTTGATAGTCCCTTAGTTTTTGTACACTCCTGTTCCCGTTTCTGAATCCCTCCCACCAAATATAACAGTGGGAATAAGAATGATGATGATGATGATGATGATGATGATGATGATGATGATGATGATGATGATGATGATGATAGAAATAATGTGGAAATATGCAAAACTTCTTGGTAGAGCAATGAATCATGGGTTTTAAGTCACAGATGCGATTACGATAAAGAGATTTCCCCTCCCTCTCTCACATTCATCCCTCCCTTCTTTCCTCCCTCCCTCTCTCACATTCATCCCTCCCTCTCTCACATTCATCCCTCCCTCTCTCACATTCATCCCTCCCTTCTTTCCTCCCTCCCTCTCTCACATTCATCCCTCCCTTCTTTCCTCCCTCCCTCTCTCACATTCATCCCTCCCTTCTTTCCTCCCTCCCTCTCTCACATTCATCCCTCCCTTCTTTCCTCCCTCCCTCTCTCACATTCATCCCTCCATTCTTCCCTCCCTCCCTCTCTCACATTCATCCCTCCCTTCTCTCCTCCCTCCCTCTCTCACATTCATCCCTCCCTTCTTTCCTCCCTCCCTCTCTCACATTCATCCCTCCCTTCTCTCCTCCCTTCCTCTCTCAAATTCATCCCTTCCTACTTCCCTTTTGTTTTTCTTTCGTTTCTCCACCTTCTCAAGTTACTTTTTCTTTTCTTTCTTCTTTTTTCTTTTTTACATTTTCTCCTCAGTCTTCAAATTCCTGCTGTCTTTTGGTCGTCAAATATTCTCCTGTGATTCTCTCTCTCTCTCTCTCTCTCTCTCCATTCATACAGCCTTCCCTTTTCACCCATTCAGCCCTTTCCCTCCACCTCTCCGCTCAGAAGCCTAGAGGTGGGGGGAGGGGGAAGAGAGAAGGGAGGGAGGATGGAGGGGGAAGTAGTGGAGGGGTGTGAGGCTCAGAGGCTAGCACGCGCGTGGCCTTGTTTACCGATCCAGAGGCGATAACGATTCCGCGGCGAGTCTATTCTTCCACGCCGCGCCCAGGGGATTAAATCACACACGGTAAACAAACTAGCGTACACGGACGGTCAGGGAGGGAGTTGAGGAAGTACGTACAGGCATGAGGGGGGGGGGTGAGGTACAGCGGTAGGGATTAGGGTACTATGTGAATGGCTAGAAACTACAGGGAGGGGAAGTGAGTGGGTTAGAAGTGAGTTAGGCTCGCGTGGTAGGGTGAGGTGTCGTGGGAAAGGGTGAAAGGAAAAAAAAAAAAGCAGGGAGGTTAAGTGCAGGTACGGGGGTTGAGGTAGACTACAGTGGTGCGCATTAGGGTGCAATGTGAACAAGTAGAAGCTGCAGGGAGGGGAAGTGATTAGGTTAGATGTGAGGTGCATGTGATAAGGTGGCGTCATGGGAAAGGGGGAGGAAAAAAATGGAAAAGGAGGTGAAGGGAAAAGTACAGGTAGGGGAGATGAAAAAAAAAATATGCATTAAGGTAGAATGTGGATGGTTTAAACAACAGGAAGGGGAAATAATTAAGCTGGAAGTGAGTTAGGTTTGTGTGGCTAGGTGATGTGACGTGAGGGAAAGTGAAAAAGTGGCATAAGTGTCAGGAAGTAGGAAGACAGTAGTACAACGAGAGGGGAAGTAGGGGAGAGGGGAAGCGAGCAGGTTAGATATGCATAGGCTACGTAAGCTGTCATGAGAGAAGGGAAGAAGTGCAAAGTAGAAAATGGGGTAAAAAGATGAGTCCAGGCAAGGAGGTAAGGGACAGAGGTATTGATAGGGTAACGAGCTAGTAACTGGCAGGGGAAGTGGGCAAGGTAAATATGTGTAGGTCAGGTTCCCGTGGTAGGCTGAGGTGGGAAAGGGTGAAGAAAGTAGAGGGGCAGGGGCAAAGGTACTGAAGGGGGTTGTGGTGCAAAGGTAGGGACGAGAATACGTGACTGGCTAGAAACTGGAAGGAGGGGAACTCAGTAGGTAAGATAGGGGTGAAAGGAAAAAAGGTTCAGACAGAGTAAAAATAAGTCATGTACTGATTGTGTATATACTCTGAGAATACACCGGCAGCAGTCAGACGTTAACCCTCCTGGACCTAAACAGTGACGAGACAGACCTAGACTTTTGTATTTTCTTATTTGAGTTTCAGTAAATGGGTACAAAGGAGTACAAAGGAGCAAAAAGGAAAGCAAACAGCAACAGCCTTTTTGGTCCTTTCGAGGCTGTTTGTTACAGAGTAGACTATGACTACGAGATCTAATTCTACATGCTGAAGGATAAGGATAGTAAAGTAAGAAGGCTCCCCCCGCCTCCAAACCCTCCAGTTAAAACTGGCAAGAAAAAGTGAGAAAAACCACCATGCAGCATGGAAAAACTGACATGGAAATTTCATGGGAAAGACTGAAAAGGAAAAGCTACATTCTATAATACATAATCTATAAGCTACCAGTATGAATAACCTGAAAGAGAAAGTAGTAAAGTAAAATGAATAATCGAATAAATAAATAATTAATGCATGTCACTGTGTACGGGTACGCTGAGTTAACAGGGTGTCTGCGGACACAGCGTGGAATTGACGACGCTAAAACGAGACGCCTTATCTTTAACAGTTCATATCAATATTATGTTCTAGTAATATAGCTAACGTAAAAATAAAAGTCAAGCCTCCACAATGATGCTGTATCACTCTTCCCCACAGACACTCCTAAGGCTCAGGATTCCACAGTCCGTGTTGGTTCAGTTGCTGACAAAAATATCACTCCACCTTTTAGACGAATAATTACCAAATCCTTTCACAATATTCTGAGAAGTATACTAGGCTCCAGAGATCTCAGTGATGGGATTCAAAAGACATCGTTCACTGTTATGTCGTAATGAAGTAAAACGTTATACTATAGATGTTCGCAAGGGTACATATGCGGTCATGCGAACAGCGACAGGACAGGTCAGCTCTGGAACTGTCTCCCTCTGTCTGTATTTCCTGCTGCCTATGATCTCCAGTCTTTCAAACGCAGTGTGTCCAGGCATCTCGAAATGAATAGATCTTGAATTTGCTCTCTCTTGTATTTTGTTTTTCTCTTGGAGGGAACTCTCATTGCGGGCTCATGGCCTTTGGTTCCTTCTTCCTCGCATAAAAAAGAAGAAAAAAAAGGACAGTATTTACCGCCACCTCTGGTCAACACAACACCAACGCCTTTTTTTTTTTCTTTTTCATTTTTTAAGTTCAAAGCGGAATGAAGTGCTGCCCCCCGCCTCACCGCCTACCTTCAGCTTATTAAAAAAAAAAAATGACAAGGTATTTTGCCGCATGATAGATTTTTTTTACATCATTTTTGGTCTATGTTTAAGTAAACCAAAAGAACTGCAGTTATAATAAAAAAAAATATACAGTATAGCTAAAAGAACAAGTATATTTCATTTTTCACTGTTCAGCATTTACACTTACTAGGGCGACAGCAGTTATTGTTATTCAGTAAATCTAGGGAGAAAGTATCAACAGTGCTAAGAGAACAATTCATTTACACAAAGAAATAAGATAAGAAAAGGCTAAACTTTTTTCATTTCAGCTGATGTGAGAAAGATGAGAAGCGGAGGAGAAAAAAGATTAACCAATTACAGAAGAGAATTAAAATTAACAAAACGAGAAGTGGATAAAAAGGAAAATACGAAAAGAGAGGGAGGAAGACAACAGGAAAGAGACTAGAGGGAAGCAGGGGTGACAAGAAAACCAGGAAAAGAAAAAGAGTATGAGGAAAATATACTGAATGGAATGAGTGTGAAGCAGAGATAGTATCGTAAAAGAAAAGATGAGGAAGGAGGGCGGGGGGAGGGGTAAGGGGAGGGAACAGGGGGAGGAAGGGAGAGAAGAAAGGTCGAAGGGTAGCATGGGGGAGGGGGGTGAGAGGGAAGGATATTGAGGTAGGGAGAAAGGGGCGGATGATTATGCGTGACGGGGAGAGATGGATGCATAGAAAAATGTGGGAAAGGAATGAATAATCAGCTGAAAGGAAGAGACGAAGAAAAAAATATAAAAGGGAGAATTACAGTACAAGAAATAAGTTCTAAATAAAGGCGTAACAGAAAAAAAATTGAGACAAAGAAACTGTAGAAAGTAAAGAAAAAAAGGGGAGACAATTAAGGAGTCAAAGTCAGAGGAAAAGGGGGTTGGACGAGAATGGTGAACAGGGAATAAATTGTGTGTGTGTGTGTGTGTGTGTGTGTGTGTGTGTGTGGAAAGAGAGAGAGAGAGAGAGAGAGAGAGAGAGAGAGAGAGAGAGAGAGAGAGAGTCTAAATGATAAAGAACCAAGTCGGTGAAAGCTGATAAAATGAGGAGAAAGTGAAAAAAATGAAGAAGAGAAAAGACGAAGTGAATGGAGGAAAATGTGCAAAGATGAAGAAAGAGAGTAAATATGCAAGAGGAGCTAAAATGAAAAGAGGAAGAGGAAGAGGAGGGTTCTGGAAGGAGAGCAACATGAAGACGGAGGAGGTAAAGGGAGAGAAAGAAGGGAAGGAAGGAGGCAAGAGGAGAGAAAGAGAAAAAAAATAAGAGGGAAGGAATTGGGGAGTGCGAAAGGTAGTGAAAGAACAGACAGGAAAAAGGAAAACAAAGGGAAAGAAGGGGGACAGAGAGGAGAGGGAAAGACAGGAACTGAAAATAGAAAAGAAAGGAAGGAAGGAAAGGACAGGAAAAGGAAGGAAAGAAAAATGGGAAGGTAGGGTGGGATCGAGGGAAAAGTAAAGGAAACAAGAGGGAGGGAGGGAGGAGGAGAGAGGAAGGAAGGAAGGGGGAGTGAAGGAAGGAAGGGGGAGTGAAGGAGGGAGGGGGAGGGAAGGAGGGAGGGGGAGAGGAAGGAAGGGAGGGGGAGAGGGAGGGGGGAAAGGAGGGGGAGGGAGGGAGGAAGGGGGAGTCCACGGTCTTGATAGCATTATGATGATCTGAGCGGCGCGCCATCCTTATGCAAATGTTACAACACATTTAGGGAAGCACCAAACAAAGCAACGGCGAGGGGAGGCGGCCAGAGAGACGGAGGAAAGGGAAAGGAAAGAGGGAGGAAGGAGAAAGAGAGAGGAAAGAAGAAGAAGAAAGGGAGAGAAAAGAGGGAGGAAGGAGGAAAGGATGGGGGGGAGAAGGGAGGTGGAAAGGCAAGAGAAGGGACATGAAAGGGAAAGGAGGGACGTAAAGAAGAGGAATGAAATGCAAAGGAAAGTGAGGAAAGAGGATAGAGGGTAAAGGGAACACAAAGGAGTCCAAAAGAAAGCAAACAGCAAGACTTGTTGGTCCTAAAGACAAGGATAGAAAAGTAGGAAGGGAATGAGAGACCAGGGAAAGGACTGAGGAAGCAAAGTGAAGGGATAGGCAGTAAAGGGAAAGGAGGGAGTGAGCGAATGGAAGGATGAGAAGGGGCAAAGGGAAAGGAGGGGCAGCAAAGGGATGTCAGAGAGGGAACTACCGGAAGGATGACAGGGAGCAAAGGGAAGGGAGAGGCAGCTAAAGGAAAGGAGGAGCAAAAGGAAGGGAGAGAGGTGGCAGAGGGAAGGGAGAGAGGGAAGCATGGCAACGGAGACAGGAAGCCAATGGAGGGGACCGGGGTAGCAAAGGAAGGGAGAGAGGGAGGAAAGGGAAGGGAGGGAGAGAGCTGAAGATATAGACGAAATGAAAGGAAAAATTAAGAAAGGAACAGAAACTGATGCAGAAGAAGGAGAGGAAAAAAAGGATGAAGGTATTCGGATAACAGACTGTCAAAGCAAGGTAAAAACGAGAGAGAGAGAGAGAGAGAGAGAGAGAGAAACGGTAGAGGAAAATGTGAAAGGAAATGCGTAAAGAATAGGCTTAGAAGACAGACAACAGGAAAGTCAACAAACAGGAAACAGGGCAGGACGAGGGGAAAATGATGCAAAAAGATGAAAGGAATATCTCGTGTTATACTAGTTCAATCAAACATTCACTTCAAATAACTAAGAGATCTACGCCCTTACAAATCTCATCTTTCCGCTCACATAATCAACATCATCAATCCTCCTCCTCATCATCATCATCATAATCATCATCCTCATATTAAATCTACTCCCGATATATTCATCTCATTTGGGTCTTCAATTATGGGTCATTTATAAAGCTATTAAAACCGTCTGGTGGTTACGAGTACGAAGCCAAGACGTCAAACAAACTCTCATTTCTATCACCTAATCCTTTACATTCCCATCAGGAGCGTGGGGATCCGTGGCTAGACTATTTTATCTAGACATTCAAAGCGGGTGACCAAGCGCCGATCCCTGAGCAGCAATATGCAACTAATAAACTCCCACTCTTCTTGGACACATGGGCTACACCTGGTTGGAGCGATTTAACCCATTAGACCGCAAGGTGTTCATTTGACAATATATTTAACACCTGACCTAGCAAACTGTTCCGTGGGCTACAAGAAACTATTTGGCCTGACATTCAGTATGCACTCTGAAGGTGGTACTACATCGAGTGAGTGGATGGTGAGTGCCCCCACTAACCATGAACATCAAACAGCAAATGAAAAGAAGTTAAGAGTGTTCCACCAGTTAAAACGAGATTATTTCTAAACCCATCACTGTGACGAGACTTCTAATTTGACCAGAAGACTATGGTGAGAGCAAAAATATTAAGGGAAAAAAAAAAGTACTGAAGAGTCACAAACATTTACCAAAACACCCATACATACACACCTTACCTATGGACCAATTATTCACGAACTCATTCACTCATCTATTCCATTCATTCACTCATTTACTTTCATTCAATCATTCATCTACTCCATTCATTCATTTCACTACATACTCATCTCATTACTCTTATTTATTCATTCACTGACTCATTCACTACTGTTTTGCCAGCCACTTATTCGCCTACCCACTCATTCATTTGCATACTTAGCCAATCAATCACCAAGTAACTCGCTTAAACGATCACTCACTCTCTAATCTACACACTCTCTTACTAAGTCTGTCTTTAACACCATTTTTCTCTTCTCTCTCACACCTAGTCTCTCTTTCCAGTCTCTCTCCTCATCTGTCTGTCTGTCTGTTTGTCTCTGTCTGTATGTCCAGCTACTCAACCACACACGCACTCAAACGCCAAACTACTCTCACACACACTCACTCAACCACACTCACTCAACCACACTCACACAGTCACCAAATACACACACACACTCACTCAGCCAATCACATAAACTGGCTAATCCTGATGTGGGGAGACAGTCGTGTGATGAAGAACGGGGACAGGAAGGGGGGACGCGTGTGATGATGATGATAATGGGGTAGATAACGATAACAGGGAGAGACAGGGGAAGGAGGATAAGAGTAACGAAGAGAGGGAGACGGGAATACAAGGTGGATGAGAAGAAAAGGGAAATAAAAGTGAGGGTAAAATGAAACAGGAAGATAAATATGAAATAGGGAGGAAGAACAGAAGCTTGGTTTGAGAATAAAGAGGGACAGAAGATAAAAATTGGGGGAAAAGGGAAAAAAAATTAAGGAATGGGAGGAACACCTTGTAAAAATGAGAAAAAAGATGAATAGAAGGGAAAACTGTAGGAACAAAGGAGGAAAGTGGGGAAAAGAGAAGATAAAATTAGGGAGAAGAGGAAGAAAATGTTGAGTAAAAATGAAGACAGGAAACTTAAGGAAGCGTTGAGAACATGAGATATTTGGGGAAAAGAAAAAAATGATTAAACTGGGGGTATAAAAGAAACAGAAGTTATAATGATGAGAAACAAGAAATGCAGAGGCAACAGAGAAATGAAATGCAGAAAGAGTGTAGAGTGATGAAGAAAATCTAGGGAAAATGAAAGAGAAGAGGGAAAGAGTGGAGGGAGAGAAGGAAGGAAATAATGAAGTAATACATGAGGGACACAAGGCAGGGAAAAATATGGGAAAAAAGGGAAGATGAGGGAGAGAGGAAAATTAGTAGAGAGTGAAGGCAAAGGAGTGAAAAAAGAAAGATGGAAAGTAATGAACGACGGAGTAGGAAAAAATATGGGAAACAGTGCAAGAGAGAGAGAGAGAGAGAGAGAGAGAGAGGATTACACAAGGGAAAGAGTTATAGCTGCAACACTACTTTAACGTATTATATTGATAGCATCTTAAGCCATGGGGAGGGAGGGAGGGAGGGAGGGAGGGGGAGGAGAGAGGGGAGAGGTTGGGAGCGAGGGGAGAGAGTGAGAGGACGGTAAGGAGAGAGGGTGGGACCGAGGGGAGAAAGGAGACAGAGGGAAAGGAGAAAGGTGGAGGGGAAAAAATGAGAGAGAGAGAGAGAGAGAGAGAGAGAGAGAGAGAGAGAGAGAGAGAGAGAGAGAGAGAGAGAGAGAGAGAGAGAGAGAGAGAGAGAGAGAGCAGGAATATGTACGCAGAATCAGAAGTGAAGAGTATATCATCATCATCATCATCATCATCCCTACCTATATACCCACCTAAAAACGTGATGATATGGGATACAGAAACAAGAAAAAGAACAAAAGGGGGAGACGAGACCTATCACCAGCCACTCTAGTGAAAGCAGAATCCATAAAAAAAACAGACAAATAATGAGTACAATAAAGCCTGTAACAGCTGTGGTAGTTCCTCTATGTACTGGCGAAAATGACAAACTCGTTAACCGTAAAAATAAATGTTTCAAATGACCTCCCTAACCTATATTCCCAGGTTAATAATGTCACACAAACAGCCTAACTCCTCTCCTTAACCCAGCAACCTAATTCAACATATCCTTTCAGTGCGAGGGCGCCTTGCATATGATTAGTTTATTCTTGATACCTTCACAGACTTATACTCTGAGATTTTTCCACATGTAGTGTTTAGATACAGCTTTCATTAGCCTTTTATGTATGAGGTCTTATGCTGCATGAATCATCAGGAAGCAACAAGAAGTAATATATGACGTCATTCTACTGAGGAGGACGAAAATGGACACACTCGTTAATGAAAACTAGTCTCATGAAACAATGTTCAGTGCTCCTCTTCAGTCACACAGCCCACTCACTCTCTCTCTCTCTCTCTCTCTCTCTCTCTCTCATATGCATCCAGCCTCCTTTCTTATATAACTTTCTTCTATTTTTCTAATTTATTCTTTCGCAGTGCTTGGTTAGTAAAGTATATATATCTGGTTTTCAGCTCTAAATCTCTCCCTATAGTTTAATAAAACCGTCTAACAATAACGAAAAGAAAATCAGACGCTGAAGGGGTTAACTACAACAGTCAGTGACCACAACCACCAACGTCAATCAACCACGTCACAGCTACAACACACACCTCTAAACCATTCGCAGTTCCATTAACAAAGTATTCCTAAATCTGCCACCATTTCACACCTTCAACCACTCATACCCTGGACATTTCATTACCCACAATCCACTCGTCATAAATTACAAGCACCCTATTACCCACAAATGACCATGAACACAATCCACAGCACAACCAATCAACCAAACACACCCTCTCATGATCCATTACTCATTATCTGCTTTTAAATTCCACGCCACGTCTCATTCAATCATTCTTAGCAACAACACACAACAACCACGCTGAACCCACAACCAAGCAGCCACAAAATAATTATCTGGTACAAGAAAGACACCACGCTAATCAAAATCAAGTTCTTTTTACTCATTTATTCTTGACGTTACTAACAAATCCACAACCACTTCACAACCACAACCTATACCCCTCATTACCCACAACCATAACCCACAACAAAGCCCGTCACGCCCAAACACACAACCCGGAACAGTAATACCCCACACACATACCATCACGACGGCTGGGCTGTCTCATAACAAGAATCCACACCACAACACGCCACAATTCAACCCTGTAATACCACAAACCCACACCCAGATTACACCCACAAGCACACCTACAACCCAACACTACACATCCACACCCGCAAAGATTCCATCGTGACCGTGGGTCTGGAAAATGATAGCATGCCCCACATCACAGCACCCCACAGTTCACCCCCGCCTCACCCACACTTACATTCACAGCTTTCCACACCCACACCCACACTCACAGGCCAGCACCACAACACCCACACAGATACCACCGTGTCGGCGGGTGTGGGTCGGGCTAACAACCACGGCACCACAACCTGACTTACGACCCTCCACAATTATTTAATAACAGTGATTGCCAGTGATAAACGGTGCCGGCGATAACTCCTCTTCACGTCACACTCACACACGTGGACTATGATGATGAGAGGGAGGCAGATGGATAGCTAGATAGACAGACTGATAGATAGGTAGGATAGATAGATAACAGATAGATGAATAGAGAGAAAGAGACAGACATATACAGATAAAGACAGACTGACAGAAAGAGATAGACTGATTGATAGATACGAGATACAGATGGTGATAAACAGTGGTGGCGATATGTCCTCTTTATGTCACTGAGACACGTGGGACACAACGAAAGGTGTAGCCGAGAGTAAGATGCTGGAGTGGAGTGAGAAAAAGAATGAGTTACAGTGGATGGATATGAAGAAAGTGAAAGACTGACTAGGAGAGCGTTTGAGAAGAGGAGAGAGTAACTGATAATGAACACTTTGAGGATGGACAAAGATAAAGTGAAAGACTGACTGGGAGAGCTCTTAAAATTGTGGGTGGGAGAATAAGGGGTAAAATAACAACGATAAATATGGTGCGGGAATGGGTGGTTAGAAGAAAGGTAAACCAGGAACAAGGTGGAGAGCCAAGGTAAAGTGAAGAAGGTATACGGTAGGTGGCTAGAAAAAGAGGTATATTGGGTATCTCAAGAGCGAAGTGGAGAGGTGTATGTGACTACGGTGGCTGGGAGGGGAAGACGAGGCAGACCAAGACCGAGATGGTGAGATAAGGCGAGTACATGAGTGAAAGGATGACAGGTTGCATTAGAAGGTGCTTGGAAAAAGATGTAGATAAAAAAAAAGGAAAAGAAAAGGTGGAAGAGTACGTAAGACAGAAATCGAACGGTGACAAATAGATATATATATATATTTTTTTAAATCAAGGCTACCGTTCTCAGGATGCGGCGGTAAGTGTGATAAAGAAGCATATACATTTACAGAAAAGGTTAATTATAGCCATGAACATACGTCATTTTGGTGATGGAAATAACAACGTAAAGTATGACCCTGAAAGACATATTTCAAGAGGGGACAACGAAGAACGAGAAATCACCCTGTTTGAATATACGAAAATGCAGTGAGCTTTGAGTAATGCAAAGATAATTACAAACGTGATTATTCGTGAATGTGAATAACAGACGTGAGGCATAATACACTTGTCTAACAGGAGTGTGTCTGACTTATTGTCTTCCTCGTTCCGCTGTAATTGGTCATTTGTTTTACTGTTTTGTTCGTGGTGCTTAGAATAATGATGGAGGTACCTTGTTATTACTATAGCACTAGTACACTCCCAGTCCTACCCAAACTGTAATAATAATAATAATAATAATAATAATAATAATAATAATAATAATAAAACTGGCTATACTGAAAGGGAAATACTGACCAATAATATACAACAAACGTAGCAAATAATAATGCGATATATAGCGAACGTAACATAAAAAAACGCGGCATATAGCAAACGTCGCATATGAAAAACGCAAAATACAACGACGAGGCATAACTAAGGTAAATTACACCGTCAGCACCAAGGACTCACGTATATGTTGTCGGGCGATTTGTTATCCGACGGACTCATAGCCAATCGAAGGCCACTTTGCCGAAGGAAGCCCCAAGAGACGCACCGTAAGAAGTAAATCTTGGAATAAGTCTACTCCATCTTAACCCCTTGAAATTGTTGACACTTTTATCTTTATTTTTATTTTATTCTTGATACCACAGGGCGAATTTATTTAACGTAAGGCAGATTTTTAACAGCCAGGGAGGTTAATGGCGTGTATCTTGCACAATTACTCAGAGAATTTTGCACAGACGTTAGATGAAGTGATCAGGAATGTATGAATTAGAAACACATCATCCTACTGGAAGGGTCGTAGTCATGTTCCTCTGACTCAACACCACCTGAATCGCCACATGTCAGTTAAAAGAAAAATAAATAACATGCTGGGGTACATTTAACGATGAGAGAACTAATGGAGACAATATCAACACGCTCAGTCCCCCGTGATTCCCTTCGAACTCGGTAAAATCATTTGGTGCCTAATTTATGCGGATATGAGAGGTTTAAATCCTCAGAGGGTAATAGCATAAAAATATAAAAGTGTGCCAGAACTGTAGCTCACAAAAATCCTAAAAGGTACAATTGCCTAAGTAGATATGAAATTGCTTTGTATTCTACTAAAGGAAAATGTTCTGAGTGGATCAATACACCAAAGGCCATTTTCTCCCCGTCAACCATTAGTTTCCATCCACTCGTATATATAAAACATTCACTCAGCAGCTCAATGGCGATATGGTTTTACTTGTGTTTGGGTGCGTGGACTCCCTGAGGACCCATTTCTTACAATAAACCATATATTTCTATCTACTTTCAGAAACAGAACTTATGGACTCAGCAATGACCTACTTTACTTAAATGTTTTGGATGCAAGAACTCCTCCAAGATTCATGTCTTTAACTAAATCTGTCATTAAACTTATCATTCAGTCCTAACAACTTGTCTTACTCGTAGGCTGTATCACCCAATAAGTCACTAATGTTAAGATGTCATTCAGCCTTAGTTTCGCAGCCATTTGTTTCAGCCATCAGTCTGAGCCTTTGTGGTGCAGTCATTCCTTCCATAACCACCAATCAACCATTCAGCCATCTGTCTTATTAATGCAACTAATTCACCAGCAGCCATCATCCACACCCAGTAAAGCACAAGTTTTAGTAATTCAGAATGTCAGAATTGCAGCCATTTTACTCAACATGACCTCAGTTTCCAGGCACCATTCAGCATTTCACTTCCAGCCTTTGCTTTGCAACCATTTCACCCTGTAAAGCTCAAGTTTCAAGCATCAGTCAGAATGTTAGCACTTCAGCCATTTCCCCCCAGCAAGAGATTAACTTCTAGCCATTATTGCAAGAGTTCAACTTCTAGCCAATACTGCAAGAGTTCAACTTCTAGCCAATACTGCAAGAGTTCAGCTCCTAGCCATTATTGCAAGAGTTCAACTTCTAGCCATTATTGTAAGAGTTCAACTTCTAGCCATTATTGCAAGAGTTCAACTTCTAGCCATTATTGCAAGAGTTCAACTTACAGTTATTATTGCAAGAGTTCAACTCACAGCTATTACTGCAAGAGTTCAACTTCTAGCCAGTATTGCAAGAGTTCAACTTCCAGCCATTATTCATCCTCATCCCTCAGCGTCTAAGTGCAGCAGCAGCAGCAGCAGCAGAAGCCATCGGTCAAATTCCAGGGCAGAGCATTCATCCCCAATCGATGGTGGACAAGGGGCACCGACTCCCTAAGGACGCCTGGCCAAGAATACCCCACGTCTCGGAGGGAGCCACACCGACCATTACTAAAACCATTCCCCCCACCCTCCACACACAACTATATACCCTGCTTGGAATATCTTAGCGTGAACAAAGGACTATATATTCAGTCTGCTATATCTTAAGAGTAACCAAGAACTGTATACTTGACTTGGAATATACAGCTGGAATTCCTCTTGGGGTGAACAAAGCTCTATAAAACGCGGACTATCGCTCTATACTACAATTCTATATGAAGTGTTCTCGGTAGCTGTTCTTTACTTTGCTCGCTGAGTGCTCTTAAAACGTTCGGCGTGTCATGACCACTAGGCAAAGAACACCGTCGACGCCAGCAAAGGAGAAAAGAACGATGCCTGAAAACACTAACACACAATACAGAAAGCAACAAAGAAGTGTACCATAAAAACATACGAAAATATATACCTACTACACGGACGGACGAAGAACAATACCACACAAAATATACCAGATTGATGTCGATGGGAAAGGACAAACAGTACGTGAACATTATAGTACCGGTACATTATCACTGAAGTCCCGCAAACACTTACCTAAATGCGCAAGACGACAATAATACATCCAGAGACAAGCAGTTAAACCATATTCCTGTGCTAAAGTACACGTCAGCTACTTTTACCATTTTGTCCATGAAACATAAGAAATCGATACAGCTTCACTAAGATGTTCATGTGGGAAAAGATTCAAATGACTTACCTTGACAAAATAATGTTTGGAAGGATCAAGGCAAAAGCATGAGAGCAAAATAATACACATAATTATACACTTACACAAATTATACATAAATTATATACTTTTTCATACACCGAGGATACTATACTTAAAAGCTATATAATAAAAAAAGGCAAACAATAAGCAAAAAATTAATACCTTTATCCACACAAATCACAGGAAAGTATTTAGAATCAGCAAAAGCATAAGAGGAAACTATTGACAAATTTGTGCATTTATATTCACACTTACCGTATATTGTACTTAAAATTAGCAAAGTACAGTCACTACTAGCACTACAGGAAAGAAGGAAACTAGACTACAGGGATATTATGTAAGTAATGTGTGTAATTTTTGCCTTGTGTTCGATTTAGTAACAATGTGGTCAGGAAAAATGACGCTGTTTACCTTTCCAATAATACTAATGATAATAATAATAATAATAATAATAATAATAATAATAATAATGATAAATGTGGAAGTGGATAATAATAATAATAATAATAATAATAATGTAAAAAGGCCAAACGATATTATCAAACTCAGGGAAGACCTCGTATAAAATGAGTAAAAAAAAATAATTAATAACCCTTTATTAACCCTTTCTTGAATTCTGCAATGACTTCTTACAATAAAGGAGATGTAAGAACTAAAAATCGCCACATCAATAAAGCACTTCAATAAGAGAATTAAAAAAAATATATATATAGACAAGGCAAAAACTTGACACTTTACAACAGCAACTCAAAGCACTAAAGAAAATACGAGTTGGAAATCTAGAATTGTGTTTTCCTCAGCTTAGGAGACCAGCACTTCTTCGTTACTATTTTTATTTTTTTTTACACATGGCAAGTTGATATTCTATTCTGTTATTCAAGTAGTCGATACAAACGGGATGGATAATAGGCAACAAAATACTAGGGTGCGATGGGCAAAATAAATCGCTATGGAGAGGGTGTTAGGAAGCATCATTAACCAAACAGAATAACAGCATTTAGAGACGTATACAGAATAACAGCATTTAGAGACGTATACAGAATAACAGCATTTAGAGACGTATTTTCGTTGGCTTAGAATCCGTATCGCCTCTTCTTCTGCTATTTATTCTATTTATTACACCTTTACATCCTCCTCTATGGTACTGATGCTAAAAATTAAACAAGATGCAGACTATTACCGCATTCACTATAATGATTTTTTTCCGTTTCATTCAAGCTACCACCAGACGATTACATTTCACACAGGTAGTACGTCTAGGTGTCCACAGGTTAATTAGAGCTTTATTTAACCCTTGCATTTCAGTCTCCCAGAAGCTGAATAAAATCGTCTGAAGGTAGCACGATTAAATAAAGAGGCTCTCGTGGTTCAGGGTTTTAATATATATGCAATAAATAAATAAATAAATAAAGTGTAGCGCACAGAGTTAATAGCTCAGGAAATGGTGCAACGAAGCCTCCACTGCCAAGGAAAAAATGACCCGTAAGATTGTATTCTGAGTAGCCTGAGAGAGTCCCTATAGCCTTTTCCTATGCGATTTATCCTGTGTTTCTTATTAATCTCTTGCGTTACCTGCATTCCTAATTATTGATAGTTTGCAAAATTGTCACAGAAGGAATATCACCGTGCCATGTAAAGATATACCCAAGGAATATAATAAGGAAGCACCAGGAAGCCTCTTAAGCCAGTGAGAATACAACTCCTAGGTCCACATTCTCGTCGGTTAAGGAAGCTCCCTAACACCTCTTCTTTAGCGATTTATTTAGCTTATTACACCTTGCTAGCTTTACCGTGATATACAAGTCATTCTCATACCATACACTTCAAAAATAAAGTACAAAATTATATTAAGCATCATCTCCAAAAATAAATATCTAAGGAAGAGGTGCTAGGGAGCCGATATTCTCCTCGGGTAAGGAAGCTCCCTAACACCTCTTCCTTAGCGATTTGTTTTTGGATATGACTGGTTAATATCCTTTTGTACGTTCTGCAGAGTATCGCGATACTGGATGGATTTATGTAACACAGAAAAGGTCAGTAAGGTGTAATAAGCAAAATAAATCGCTTGGGAAAAGGTGTAGCGAGCTTTGTAACAGACGAAAATACAGATTCTACCGTAAAGAGACTCAGGGAAACAGTGTACCCAATGCCATTAACCCCTTCTGCCCCAGGACGCCACCTTTACTATATTTTACCTCCAGACGATTTTATTCACTTCAGGTAAGACTTTTTGAAATGCGATTATAGCGTCTACATTAACCCCTACGCTAAGCTGAAGAAAATCATGTATGAGTTAGATATATGATAAATGACGCCACTGGAATAGAGGGGTTAAGAGTTAGATTAGCTTTACTCAGAATAAAGTTACTCTACGATACATACTGAATATCTAATGTGTCCTAATTTTTCCCCCTTCACTATGGTAAATATGCATACTGGAGTTATTAGTATGAACTATTTCCCCTTACTAAAAAATAAAACTTATGCTCTGACTTTCCTCTACATGCTAAGGTGAATCCAATGTTTTTTGTTTGTTTGTTTTCAGTCCCACTACTAGCAATATAAACTCCTACAGATTTTGATGTATATCCCTTTACTACAGTTAATATACAGAATCCATTACGTATCATCAGCCAGACCACTGATGTTAATGCATGCTGAGTTTACATGTCTCTTCCCCAGCCTTGACTACTGATCATACATACTGATACATAGATACGCAGAGAAATTGTGTATGTATACCCGGCTAGATTAATACTACATACCTATCTAACTCCCATATGTAACCTGTACACCCCAACTACTGAACATACTGAACTGCTTCTACTTATACTGCCAAACCCCAACTACTGATCATACTTATCTACTGAGGGAACTTTTGACTGATCAGTGTCATACCTGCTTGGTGACTGAATCAATGAGTCTCATATATATATCTTGCTGCTGCCTTATCCCTGAAAATGAAAAGAAAGGAAAAAGGGAAAATTAAAAGCGGGGCCAAAACAAAGCAACCAGCTGTCAAAGAGATAGCGAGAGATGGTGGTGGGGCGGTGGGGCGGCAGCGGAAAGGGGGCAAGGGAGGGGGGGGCCGAGAAAAAGGGGCGGTAGCTTTAAAAAAATATATATATATATGGATCGTAGTAAAGCTTGTATTTACCTGTTTGGTTACGGAGTCTATTATTCTGAGGTATATTTCCTGCTCTTGTCTAACACCTGCAAAACCAAGAGCAACAAGAGAGGGTTACTACACCTAAAGAAACATGGGGATTATAATGAGATCACAATGAAAGCAGACCGTAAGAAAACACAGGCCTAAGTGCTTATGTATAAAATGGGGGTAGGAAACACTGATTTAACATTGTAGGCATTTTAGATACTGAAATAATTATACAAAACTAGAGAAATAGAATTCCTTAACATTTGGCAAACCTAAAATTCAGCTGAAAAGAGAACAGGTTACTCACATCCTAAAACTGATTCATATCATTCACGTCTGCACGGTATAAACAAAGGCCTATAATTATGAAAGAAGTTGTAAATTCTACTTAATCATTTACTTGTTCTACTCAAATTATACATGCTACACTGTTAACATTGTACTAAGGTTAATGAGGAGTTAAGCTTGTTAACATCTATAAAAGTAATAATTCGTACCTCCTGCTGGACGTATGATCACTTAACACATTACAGTATGACAGGTTTATTAAGAAGAACAGTGCCTAACAAAGGGATGAAACGTAACTCGGCTAAATTCATAAATAATATTTCTCACTCTACTAATTTGGCTAAACTGATACATGAATTCCTCATACAGAACTGGATGGATTAAGTTGGCTGGCATCTGGATAGCCGAGTAAAATAGTGAGCTGAAAAGCAAATGGGTTAATAACCATATCTTCTACTTTCTACCGTTCAAAAGCATTCTACTAACATAAAAAAAAAGAAAAAAAAAAGATGCACCGAACCGAGATATCTTAATGGACTGTGCTGGTTAACATATAGCTAGACAGTCTAAAGGTAAGCAGAAGAAAATAGCTAAACAATTATGTACCTATTTTTCCCATAATTAGAAACACATTAAAAATTGGATTTAGTGAGGAGGCAAATAGTTGGCCAGTTTAATACTAAACTGAAAGTGTTATACCGCAAATTATATCATCTGTTTACTATATGTCTCGATAAACCTTTCGTGTAAGCAGAACAACGTAAATATATGTGGAAAATATCTGCTAAAATGATATGCAGACGTCAAAGAGTATTAATCACTACTCCATATGACTACAAAAATCAGGACTTGACTTAAATGATCACGAATACTCGACGCAGAGTTAGCCAGACACACATGCAGTTATTGGATCACACCTGGTAAACAAGTCTACGATGATTACTAACAGAGTAGTTAACACAGTCATTATATTTTAGTTAACACGTAGTCATTATATTTTTTCCAGCATTTTTATCATACAAATGTACAAGGGTTATAGATGCGTAAATTCATGAACTAAGGGTCTGAAAAGAGTGGCTCGGTACCAAAATAATCCCATTCCCTTAACCCCCTTCCGTCTGAGGTGTCTTTAATGTTCAAAGTAAAAGCATATAAAGGTTGTTAGAATCTCGTAAAGTAGTTATCGTAGTGAAGGAGTACCTGACCACCTCGCCAACACAAAACAGGAAGTCATTGTACTGAAATGGTTCGCATCTGGAGTGTAATGACGCACTCTATAATTTCTATATTTGATTCTCGCTATTACAAGAAAGTTTTGTTCAATTATACAGAGATTTTTCGTTGCCAAGACAGTTATTAGCCTACATCTAATCCCTTTATAGCCACGCCTCTCTCAAGCTGGATAAAATAGCGTGATGGTAGCCTATATGTTTAAAAGACGTGACCTCAGGGAAAAATTAAGCAATGAAGTTTTTTCTCTGCTACAAAAATGCACCTTACGGTAGTCAGTATTAAAGATACCATTGTAGAAAAGTAGGAAAAATATCAAATTCCACAGAAATCTAATTCGAGCTAGAGAGAAGCCACACTTAATATCCCTACAAGAACAATAACGAAAACCAAACCCTTTTCACCATCAAGCAGGGTTTCCTCAGATACAACATTATTTATTTTGGGGTGGGGGTGGGTTAGGGACTTATCCGTATTGGGGGGTAGGGGCTTATCCATGCTGAGGTAGGGGGGCGGGGGAGGAGGTAGTGGTGGGCCGACCGAGCGTCTTTTGTCTGGCCTCCCAACCAATGATAACCCAGCGCTCTCTTGGGGTTCGGCAGCCATTGTTGTTGTTGGTAAATATCTCTTGTCATTATTCCTTCCACGGTTCGATGCCTTCCTCTGCTGCTGACTCCTCCTCCTCCTCCTCCTCCTCCTCCTCCTCGAGTTCCTTCTTACTTTCCTCCTTTTCCCCCGATTTCCTTTATAATTTTCCATCTCTCCTCTTCTTTTCACCTTTCCTTTCCCGTAATTTTCTTTTTCTTTAATCCTTCTCCTTCTCTTCCTTCGGTTTTTCTTTCTACCCTTCTATGTGTCTTTAACATTCCGGCTTACTTCCCTCCATCCCATTTTCTTTTATTCCATCCTTCCTTCTCACCTACTTTCAATTATCACTTCTACCTTCTCTCATCCTCAAATTCTTCTCCCATTCCTTCTTTTCATCAGCTTTCCTTTCTTTTACCATCCCTCCTATTTTTTCCAATTTTCATCGCCCTTCACTTTCCTTTTTTTCATTCTTCAGTTTTTGCTTCTTTCCGATTTTCCTTTCTACCCATCTCCCGCCATTCCTAACCCTTAACTCTCCTTTCTGCAACATCCTTTCAACTCATTTCCCCCTTCACTCTGTTTTTTCCCTCCTCATTTATCTTCTTTCCGATATGCTATCACTCGCAACGCATTCCTTCTTTCTTCCATTTCTTCTTCTACTTTCTTTTCCCCTTACCTTTGTTATTTCTTTCCCTTTCCCTCTCGATTATTCACTCCTTACTTCCTTCCTATTATGTTATCCCTCCAAACTCTTCTTAAATTCTCTCTTCCAAATTCTTATTCCATACTTTGTCCTCTCCAACATTCTTTCCTTCCCCATTCCATCCTCCTACTCTTATATTCCCTTCTCATTCTACCCTTTCCCATCTATCCGTGTTCGTGTCCTCTCTCCTAATGTTTCTCTTCCACGCTTCCTCTTCCTCTTCCTCTTCTTTCCTCTTTTCCATTCTACTCTTCCATCCCAACTTTCTTATTACTGCCTCCTTTTTCCAAACTCTCCTACTGCCAACTTTAACTTTATCCTTACTACTCCCTTCCTTTCTTGCGTCTCCTTCACTCCACCTGTTCTTATCTCCTTAACTATCCCTGCCCTCCTTCGATTCTTCATTCTTTACTTCCTTCCTTATTTCCCTCCTTTCTTTACTTCCTTCCTTACTTCCCTCCTCCCTTACCTCCAGGAGACAACTTTAATTTCTTCCCCCATTTCAGTTCTCTCCCCACCTCCTTTCGTCAATCTGTTCTTTCAATTGTTACTCTTGCATCTTTCAACATACTTTCAACATCATCATCATCACCTATTAATAATGGGGTGAAAACGAACAAGATTTAATAATAATAATAATAATAATAATAATAATAACAACAACAACAATAACAATATCAACCACAACTAGGCACCGATCCACATTAATATCACCGCCCCTCAACACCTTCCCCCCCCCACAAAAAAAAATGGTAAATAAAACAAAATAAACTAGCCCAAGGAAACCCCCACACTAGTAAAAAAAATAGCCAGCCGTAACAGTAGTGGGAGGGTGACAGGGCTATTGATCAGGGGGTGGAGAGAGACGAAGTGAGGAGGGGTGCTTAGAAGGGGGGACTGGCCTAACGAAGAAACATTATTACCCTTGCTGATGAATTGAGAGAGAGATGGGTAGGGGAGGGAGAGAACTTGGTAGGGGATGATAGGTAAGTAGGGAGAGAGAGAGGGAGGTAGGGAGAGAGATAGGGAGGTAGCAAGAGATAGGGACGTATAAAGCGATAGAAAGTGAGGGAGGGAAATAGGTAGGTCAGGAGAGTTTTTTTTCTTTTTTTTAATGCGAAGAAGCAGGAACCAAAGGCCACCAGCCCGCAATTACTATTCCTTCCAAGAGAACAACAAAATACAAGAGAGAGCCAAATTCGAGATCCGATCATTTCGAGGAGGGAAGAGACAGGTTGGTAAGGAAGAGACAGGGTGGTATGGAAATGGTAGGCTTGTATGGAAGACGTAAGTAGGCAGTAGGAGAGGTAGGTAGGCAGGGAAGAGGTAGGTAGGCAGGGAAGGGGTAGGTAGGCAGGGAAGGGGTAGGTAGGCAGGGAAGGGGTAGGTAGGCAGTGGGAGAGGTAGGTAGGCAGGGAAGGGGTAGGTAGGCAGGGAAGGGGTAGGTAGGCAGGGAAGGGGTAGGTAGGCAGTCGGAGCGGTAGGTAAGTAGGGAAGAGATAGGTAGGTAGGGAGGAGGTAGGTAGGTAGAGATGAGGGAGGTAGGTAGTGGGAGAGGTAGGCAAGCAGGGAAATAGAGGAGGGAGTCTGAGAGAGAGAGAGAGACAGAGAGAGAGAGACAGAGAGAGAGAGAGAGAGAGAGAGAGAGAGAGAGAGAGAGAGAGAGAGAGAGAGAGAGAGAGAGAATGTTAAGGTGGGGAGCCAGAGCTAACGAAGAAACATTATTACCTACAACTGATGAATTGATAGGGGGAGGGACTGAAGGATGGAGGAGATAGATCGCTATAGGGAGGGAGAGAAAAGGTAGGGAAAAATATAGATGGAGGGAAGGAAAAGCTGGAAAAAGTAAGGATGGAGAAAAGGTAAGGAAAGAGGGATGGAGGAAAGGTAGCGGAAGGGGAAAGGGTAGGGAAAAATATAGAGGGATGGAGGAAAGGTAGGAAAAGGTGCAGAGGGATGGAGGAAAGGTAGGGAAAATAAAGTGATGGAGAAGAGGCAAGGAAAAGCAAAGTGGGATGGAGGTAGGGAAAATTTTGAGAAATGGAGGATAGGTACGAAAGAATAAAGAAGGAGGGACAAAAAGGTAGGTTAAATAGAAGGTAGGAAATGAATAAGAGGGAAGGAGGATAAAACATCTAGAAGTAAAGGGATAGAGGGAGAGCATGAAAAAAAAAAAAATACGAGGAAAGAACGCCAGGAAAATGTACTGCACAAGTTTTGGTAAGGAAAACATAAACGGGAAGGGAGGAAAGTAGGGGGAGAGTACAATGGAGGGAGGGCATATAGGGAAAAAGTACAAGAGAAGGAGGGAAGGTAGGGAAAAAGTACAGGGGAAAGAGGAAAGGTAGGGAAAAAGTACAAGGGAAGGAGGAATGGTAGGGAAAAAGTACAAGGGAAGGAGGAATGGTAGGGAAAAAGTACAAGGGAAGGAGGAATGGTAGGGAAAAAGTACAAGGGAAGGAGGAATGGTAGGGAAAAGGTACATGGGAAGAAAGGAAGCAAAGGAATGGAAGGAGGGAAGGTAGGAAAGTACCAGAGAAGAAGGTAATGTAGGGAAAAAGTACAAGGGAAGAAGGAAAGGTAGGGAAAAAGTACAAAGGAGGGAGGGAAGGTAGGGAAAAAGTACAAGGGAAGGAGGAAAGGTAGGGAAAAAGTACAAAGGAGGGAGGGAAGGTAGGGAAAAAATAAAAGGGAAAGAGGGAAGGTAGGGAAAAAGTATAAGGGAAAGAAGAAAGGTAGGGAAAAGGTATAAAGGAAGGAGGAAAGGTAGGGAAAAAAGTACAAGGGAAGAAGTGAAGGTAGGGAAAGCATGGAGAAAAGGAAAACTGGGTGAAAACGAGAGGGAAAAATTATGAAGAATGGATGAGAGAGAAGGGGACAGAAAACCTGAGAAGGAAGGATGAGAAGGGAAATGTAGAATGAAAAGAGTAAAGCAAGGAAATAAGGGATTTAAAGAACGGAAGTAAGGGGAGTAAAGAAAAGAGCAAAAGGTGGGGAGAGAGAGAGAGAGAGAGAGAAAGACGGGGGGGGGGAGGTGGATAGAGATAACACGATAAGAACATGCTTATGACGGTAGGGGATCAAATGAACAAAGTTAGCAATGAATTAATGGAGAGAGGGGTGACGAAGGCAGAAAACAAACTGTGGAGAGACAGACAGACATAGACAGACAGATAGACAGACGGATAGATAGATAGGCAGATAAAGAAATAAGCTGGAAACAAAATTAGGGAAGAAAGGATGCACACAGAACTGAGAAATGGCAGAAAAATGAAACGCCAGAGGACAAAAGCAGGAATGATGCTTGGGAGAGGAGCAATGGCTAAAGAAAGATTATTACTTTATGAGCCCGGTAAGTACTAAATTGACTGGAATTAATAAAGGGTTAAGAGAACTGCAGGGATGGAAAGGAAGGAGTTGAAACAGTGAAGGAGAGGGAAGGGAAAATAGAAAAAGGAAAGTAAGGAGGATAAAGGAAAAGAGGACAATGAAAAGGTGGAAGGGAGGGATAGAGAACGGTTTTGAGGAGTTTATGAGGCGAAGGAAGAGGATGGCAGAAAGGAGTGCACTGACATCAAGAAGAGAAAGAAAAAGAGACACGGTGTTATTGAATTATGTGAAGTTGGAAGACAAGTACAAAGAGGAAGAAATATTACTACACAGCTTTACATTCCAACTCTGCAAAGGACATGAAGGAGGGAAAGATATTACTAACGAGAGACAGCACGAAAGAAAAATTAAGCAGTCGAAGGGCTGAGGGAAAATTACGCAGTTTTTATATTATTTTTCTTATTCCAGCATGTTGGCAATAACATCACTTTAATTTTACAGCTGGTAAGGACTGTTGGACGATTTCATTCACAAAACACAAAAAGAAATCGTGCCCAATCATAGAGTTAAGGAAAGTCACATTATTTTGAGGGTATGCTCTTCTGTTCGTACCTCAAGGCAACACTTACTACGTACCCATTACATTCCAGTTTTGCTGCAGACGAGGACGAAGGAGGAAGAGCAATTAGTAAAGAGCGTTTCCTTCAACTTGCAACGGACAAGAGAAAGGAAACATTGTGCGCTCCGTTTTACTTTGCAACTGACAAGGGGCTGACGAAGAGACGTTAATAAGGAGGGAACGCTAGCTGGGTTTAGAGATATATTTTCCTATTTCTAGCTGACGGTAATAAGCGATACATTCAAGCTTCCCAGGAGACGAACACTGAGGGGATATTAAAGTGCACTGCATTCCACTTTGCAACAGACAAGCATTAAGGAAGAAGAGACATTACTAAAGCCAGTTACATCTTAAATCTGCAACAATGAAGGATCAAGTTCTATTTTTTTCACTGTTACAAGCTCCAGACACTTAGCTCTGAAGAAACTGTTTGTAGTGACGGGGTTAAACTGTCGCCATTAAGCCTTTCACAACCTGATCTCTCCCTCAGCAGAGTAAAATCGTTTGATGGAGAACAATAATAAAAAGGGTGAGATATCGTACTGAGCAGGTTAAAGAGGAGATATTACCAAAGACTATTCTGTTCTCTCAGCAAAAGGAAATGGTTAAAGAGGAAGATGTAAACTAACAGAAGAAGAAACTTTACTGTCATATCAAAACTACGTGTATGAAGCGTTTGAACACTTCGCACCACTTCACAATCAAGACCCATTACTAAAGAGCGCTCCATTCCAACTTTGCACGATACAAGCAGTGAGGAAGACGAGCCGTGAGGAAGACAAGCCGCGAGCAAGAAGACACATTAGTAAAGGGGAGACGCCAATAACATGCAGGCAACTGTCGGAACTTCTCGAACGCAGCATAATAAACAGGACTGAGTGGCGTTGGAGGCAGATGCAATAAAGAATAACGCTTAGTTCACCTGTTGTCCTCTTCAGCCTGTCTATATGCCTGTCGCCGTATCCTGTGAGGGGCGGCCTCTTTAAGGAACCTCCATGCGACTCAGTAAAATCCATGGTTAAGAAAACAAGAGAGTCAAGGAAAGGCAGTGTACTGGGTAAATAAATAGATAATATACTCCAAATACGTACAAGTGTGTAGATTGCAAGGACAGTTTAGAAAATGGAATGAGTGAAGAAGACTTAAAGGGACAAGAAAAATTACGAGATGCCAGGAAAGCAAGACAGATCTACAAGTCAAATAAGAATGTGTGCGATAAGGAAAGCCATGGGGTAGGTGGGTGGGAGACTCTCTTCGCTTCCAGTAAAATGTCTCTCAAGTAGAATTAAAACTGTTAAGATGAAAAAGGAAGGGCATTATGTACATAATCTACAAACCCATCACAGCAGCTAGTACTCTCTCTCAATGTGAAAGCAATCGTCTGACGGCAGCAACAATAAAGCAAGATATTAAGGTACTGAAGTGATGAAGGGGATAAAAGGAGAATTGGATGTCGTAAAGGAGAGGAGACAGCTCAGACGGTGTTACTAGGGCATGCAGTCTACAGAAGAGGAGTTGCTTTATCGGATATGTATACTATAGCAGGCAGTCTTACGTCCAATTAATTCCTGGGTTGGAAGAATTTCAGGGTAGGTTAGGTAAGGTCAGGCTGCGATTTTGCTTCATCTATACCATGAAAGTGAATGCCAGTAGACCACACAGAACAGCAGGAACGTTGAGGTAGACTGTATACTAGCCTAACATCGAGGCAGACTATACTAGCCTAACATCGAGGTAGACTGTATACTAGCCTAACATCGAGGTAGACTGTATACTAGCCTAACATCGAGGTAGACTGTATACTAGCCTAACATCGAGGTAGACTGTATACTAGCCTAACATCGAGGTAGACTGTATACTAGCCTAACATCGAGGTAGACTGTATACTAGCCTAACATCGAGGTAGACTGTATACTAGCCTAACATCGAGGTAGACTGTATACTAGCCTAACATCGAGGTAGACTGTATACTAGCCTAAAGATCCAGGTCGAGAGTAAACCATGGAACCAAAGGCAATATAAGCCAGAGATCAAATAAAGATTGGGAAGATAAAAGATACAGTGTGGGGCGGGGGAGAGGTCGATCCAGAGAGCCAAGAAAAGAGGGTCAGTGCCAAGGAGCGTGCCAAGTGCCAAGAGAGTGAGAGAACTAGGAGAGGATCAGGCAGGCCAAGAAAAGAACAGGGAGATGAACAATTGAAGATAACAAAGAAAGGAAACTAGCCTATACAACAAGATGATGGGCAGCAACAACAGCAACAACAACCTTCTTTGCTATCTTTGTTCTATTCTCGTAGGAGCTGCCAAATGTCGGCTACCTAGCAAACAGAATTCACCCTCCGTTTTATATTCTTGTGCAGGCCAACTAAAAGAGGGAAAAGGAGGGTGTGGTATAGGGAGGAGCCTAAACAGATGAGGTAACCACGACTAACAGACACTCAGGTAACTGTTAACGTGGAAGAAAAAGAAATGAGACAAGGGGGATCAGGGTAAGATTGAGAATTGGAGTAACAGAAAATGACGAAAGGGATGAGAGAGAAGACGTTTTAGGGAAGGAGAGATGAGAGGATTTTTGGGGTGGGGATAGGAGAGAGGAGTAATGGATAGTTAGGACTAGAGGAAACAGTCTATTCTTTCAGCTCAAAAGGTTCTCAGTTACCTCCTCCTTAGCGACTTATTTCGATTACTCACCACAACATCCTTCTGTAGTCTCGTAATGTTTAAATATTGACAATACATAATCAAATTCTTATCTTTTCTCTCTAATTACGCTGCAGGAGGTAATAAAGCAAGCGAATATTACCCTGCCATCTGAAGAGGCAAATCAGTAACGATGACGTGGTAGTGAGCCTCGTAAACTATCAAGAATACTGACCTACAAGGCATGATAAAGATGAGTAATAAGGGAGACAGAGAAGAATTTTAGAGGTGAAGGAAAGGGTGGAGATAGTCAAAAGTGGGATGAGAAAAAGATAAGGACAAAATGATACTAAGACTAATGTATGATAAGAACGTGAGGAGCAATAGGACAGGTGTGGAATCAGGAGGAAAATGATTGCTGTGGAATTAATGAGAACTGGACGAAAAGAAGTGAGTATGGAATTAAGGTGTTTGAGGAAAATGACAGCTTTGGAAATAAGAATGAGAGACGGAGGAAAATGATAGGTGTGGAATTAAGAATGAAATGCGGAGGAAAATAATAGGTGTGGAATTGAGAATGACAGGCTGAGGAAGAGAAGTGTAGCATTTAGAATCACAGGTGGAGGAGGAGAACTTAGGAGACGCAGAGTATGGAAGAGAAAATGACAGGAAAAGAAGACACGAGGTTAGAAAATGAATGAGGGCAGAAATTATGTCGGAGAGAGAGAGAGAGAGAGAGAGAGAGAGAGAGAAGAATTACAGAATTAAGTATGCGAGACTTAGAGTATTAAAAATATTCGACAGCGGAAAAGGAGGTGTAAAATAACGACAGGATATGCAGAACAGACAGATAACAGGGATAAGGAGGAGGGGAGGAGCTAAAGGCTGGACAGAGGAGAGGAGAGGAGAGGGTCGAGGCGGGTGTGTTGCAACGGGGTGCAGGATATTGATCAGCCCTAGGGACCTGCCTCGCGTCTCTGGGGCCCTGGCGACACCCTGCCCCGGCGGGAGGGTAACTGTCCCCCCCCCTCCTCCCCACTGCCCTCCCTCCCTCATGCTATGCTCTCTCTCTCTCTCTCTCTCTCTCTCTCTCACTTCCCTATTTCTCTACCATAATCTCTCTCTCGCCATCTTCCTTGATCTCCTGCCCCCCCCCCCCTTCTTCCTGATACGCTATCCTTGTCTTAAACTTATGTAATTTTTTCAGTTACTGTCATTTCTTTTACTGTGTCTCTCTGTTACTCTAATCTTTAAATACTGGTACCTCAAAATAACGGTAAAGTCTATAACTCTAACATTTATATTCTCTCTCTCTCCTCTCTCTCTCTCTCTAAGGTCCTTACACAGTTTCCAGTCATCTTCATCCTTACTGAGCTTGCATCTCTGTCGTGTGTGTGTGTGTGTGTGTGTGTGTGTGTGTCCGTCTCTCTCTCTCTCTCTCTCTCTCTCTCTCTCCCCTTCCAAGATTTCTTCATCCACACCATTCTCTTCCTTCCTTGTCTCTCCCCTTCTCTGCCTTCCCCACCTCACTTCCTCTTTTTCCTCTCCTCTTTTACCTTCTTTCCTCTCGCTGTTCCCACTTTCCCTCCCTCTCTTTGTCAGTGATTTATTGCTCCTGCCTTTTCCCCATGCACTGCTCTCTTCCATCCTCTCTTTTCCTCTCTCTCTCTCTACCTCTTTTCCTCTGTTTCATTATGTCTATTTCTGTTTGCCAGTCTTCCTCTGTTAATCCCCCCCCCCGTCTCTCTCTCTGACACACACACTGACACACACACACACACACACACACACACACACACACACACACACACACACTGACACACACACACACTGACACACACACACACACACTGACACACACACACACACTGACACACACACTGACACACACACACACTGACACACACACACACTGACACACACACTGACACACACACACACACACACACACACACACACACACACACACACATTTTTCCATGCATTATCTACTTTTGGCTTTTTTCCTCTTAGCCGAGTTAGGGGTGGCTCACAAAAAACGGAGTGAGGGCGAGAAGAAAAAATAGAAAATGGAGACAAGGTGAGAGGGAAGAAAGGGAGAGGAAAAAAGAGTGGAAGAGGAAGATACAGGGAACCAGAATACAAGGGGAAAAAAGGGAATATGTGAGAGAGAGAGAGAGAGAGAGAGAGAGAGAGAGAGAGAGAGGGGGGGAGGGGGATGGCTAGTGAAAAAGTGGAGGAAGGGGATGTAAAGTTGAGGAAGGGGAGGTAAAGTGAAGGAAAGGGAGATGAAGTGGAGGAAGGGGAGACGAAGTGGAGGAATGGGAGACGAAGTGGAGGAAGGGGAGATGAAGTGGAGGAAGGGGAGACGAAGTGGAGGAAGGGGAGATGAAGTGGAGGAAGGGGAGATGAAGTGGAGGAAAGGGAGATGAAGTGGAGGAAAGGGAGACGAAGTGGAGGAGGGGGAGATGAAGTGGAGGAAGGGGAGATGAAGTGGAGGAAGGGGAGATGAAGTGGAGGAAGGGGAGATGAAGTGGAGGAAGGGGAGATGAAGTGGAGGAAGGAGAGATGAAGTGGAGGAAGGGGAGATGAAGTGGAGGAAGGGGAGATGAAGTGGAGGAAGGGGAGATGAAGTGGAGAGGAGATTCAGTGGGCGAAATAATAAAGTCAACCTTATCCCAGCATAATCCATTTTTTTTTTTTTAATGCGAGGAAGAAGGAACCAAAGGCCACAAGCTAAACTGTCTATGTATAAAACTGACCCTTCCCCATTTCAATAAATATAATAAAGGAGACATATAGGGCATTAAAGATATAGGGAGCAGAATAAATAAAGTGAAAATCCTGAGTCTAGATACACAAGCATTTTCACTCACTGCCCGTCTAACTACACATATTTCCCTCGGCTCAGGTGCAGAATAAAATGGTACTATGGCTCTACATTATCTCCATGGCACTTCTTCGTGACTAGCATCATATTCTAGTGTTACTCTATTGCTACATCACACTGAAGATGGCGAGATGACAAATTTATGCCTAGTTAGGATGAACAGAGTATAACAGAAAAGAAAAAAAATCCAATAAATTGTAATTGTTTTTATTTAATTAAACAAGTTTCCTTACTCAACTAAATACACATAATAAGTAACAATTACAGAACAAGTAAAGAGGCGCCTACAGTAAGGTCAAGAGCCACAAGAAAGTCTAAGAATACGTAATCTTGAAGGAGGTTTAAGGGGAAGCTATCCTTGAGATTATCGTCTTAAGGAGAAGTGGGAGTTTTGTGCAGGTGTTAAAGAATAATTTTAGGATGAAAGCAGAAGGACGAATGAGTCTTAGGAACGGAGGTAGAGGAAGGAGTTTTAGTAAGAGGAACGGAGGTAGAGGAAGGAGTTTTAGTAAGAGGAACGGAGGTAGAGGAAGTTTAGTAAGAGGAACGGAGGTAGAGGAAGGAGTTTCAGTAAGAGGAATGGAGGTAGAAGAAGGAGAGTCTTGGTAAGAGGAATGCAGGTAGGGGAAAGAAAGAGTCTTAGTAAGAGGAATGGAAGCAGAGAAAGGAAAGAGTCTTAGCAAGAGGTTTAACTAAGGTCTTTGAGGTCATGTGTCACCTTAAATAGCAAATATGACCCCTTCGGCCCGAGGGTCATTTTTTACTGCGTCGTGTTTCTAGCAGACGATTTTACTGAGCTTGATAGTGAAGTAGTTACCGAAGGAAATGTCTGTTCCATCATCATCATCATCATCATCAATCCTCATCATCGTCACGACCACCATCATCACAATCATACAATCACCACTATCACCATCACCACCATACCACCACCACCATCATCACCAACATCATCATCATCATCATTAATCACGTTTGAAGCTTCCCCTCAGCCGAATAAAACTATGTGGAGATGGCAAGAATAAAGAATAAAGGCAATTACCGCAAAAGTTTCCAACAACAATGATAATCTTCAATAAAAGATCTTTATTAACATGAACTAGATTTATTTTTTTACTCTTCCTGATGACTTTGTTTAGGTGAGATTTAATGAGCTAGCAGGAGAGGGTCGTACTAAGGCCAAGAAAGGGTCGCACTAAGGGTCACATTAAGGGCAGGAGAGAGTCGTATAAAGGACCATATCAGAAGCAGGAAAGTCGTACTAAAGGTCACATTAAAGGCCGGAGAAGGTCGTACAAAGGGCAGGAGAGGGTCGTACTAAAGGAGCACCAAGGGTCAAATAAATGGCAGAAGAGGGTCGTATTAAGGGAACAGTAAAGGTCAAATTAATGGTACGAGAGAGTAGTACTAAGAGCTGGAGGTCGTACTAAGGTCACATAAAAGGGCAGGCGAGCGTCGTAATAAGGGCCACATTAAGGGCAGGCGAGGGTCGTACTAAGGGCCACATTAAGGGCTGGGAGGACAGTGCCACCTCCTGGAAACAAATGACTGTCTTAACGCCCACATTTGCTAGGTTGACAGCCGACCACCTCAACACATTCTCTCTCTCTCTCTCTCTCTCTCTCTCTCTCTCTCTCTCTCATCTTACAGTCAGCGTGTTTTCTCCTCCCCCTGTCTCCTTACGTCATCTCTCCCACTTCCCTACGCTTCTACTCTTCCATCTACAGCTTCTCATCCTCTCTCTCCCTCTTCTTCTTCTTCAATATCTTCTATGTCCCCTTACCCCTCCCTCCGTTTACGTCTTCTCCCGCTTCCTTCTCTCCAGTAACTGCCCTCTCCTCCCTCTCCCTTCCCTTCCGTCCCCCTTTCCAGCAAAGTTTCCTTGTCCCTTCTTCCTTCACATCTCCTAGTCCCTCCCTCTTCTCTCTCCTCCCTTACTTTCCCCACCCCCCCTCTCCTGCTTTCCCCCCTCTCCTGCCTCCCCCTCGCCCCTCCTCCCTCCCACCGCGCCTTCTCCAGCCAAAAACCCAGCCATCAGCAGGTGTCCTTACGCCCCTCTGGTCCTCAGAGCTGGGTCGGCCGCCTCGCCACACCAATTTTGAGCCTAAACGTGTCCCCCTTGTAGACTCACTTCCCCTTAACCCCCAACCTGTTTTTACTTCTTTGTTACACGAGAGCCTCCCTGGGGGCCAAGTCCATTCATATCACACTCGCGCTGACCTATTTTCACCTTTACTGAACCTCACCAAACGAGCTAAATTGCGTTAGTGGTGGGTGAGGCATATTGGTCTGTGTTAGGGGGGTTGCGTGGCTGTTCCGGTGGGGCGCCGTTCCCCCGGGAGCCGTGAACCCCCCCCCCTGCACCCCACCACTCCTTCCCCTTGCTGGATCCGCCCCCTAGCCCCCCCACACCTATTCCTCCACCCCCTTCCCTGCCTCGGCCTGCCTCCTATCTCCTCCCTTGTTGACTACCTCGGAGGCCAAAACGCCATGCCTACCCTTACTTCCTGTCACCGCCCTGCCCTGCCTCAGTCTTGACCTGCCTGCCTTACTTGCTGCCTTACTCTGCCTCGCCCACCACCCTCTCTGCCTTACCCTGCTTCCTTCACTAAACTCACTGCCTCACCCTGCCTCCTTCACCACACTCACTGCCTAAGTTACCTCCTTCACCACACTCACTGTCTTACCCTCCCTCCTTCACCACCGTCACTGCCTTACCCTGCCTCCTTCACCACACTCACTGCCTCAAGTTGCCGCCTTTACCACACTCACTTCCTTACACCGCCCCACTCATAACACTCACTGCTTCCATCACCACATTCACTGTCTTACACTGCCTACCTAACCTACGTCATTATCTGCCTCTCACACTCACTAAGACTAACCTCCTCCTTTAACACGCTCACAACCCGACTGTCTCATCCATTTTACCCTGCTTTCCTATCCTCCTTCTCATCTCCCTTTTCCTTTCCTTCCTTTTCTTTTATCTTCCTTTCATTTCCTTTACCTGCCCTACATGTGATTCCTTTTCATTTTCATTTTCCCTTCCTATTCTCTTTCATTTTCTTCTCCATACCTTTCCTCTTCAGTCTCTCTCGCTTTCCTCTTCTCCCTAACTTACTTTTCCTCTCAGCTTTTATTTTCCCTCTTCCTCCCTCCTCACACTATTTCCTCTTCTCTTTCTTCAGTATCCTCTTCTCGTGTTTCATATCCCTCCCTCCTCCTACCACAGTTTGTCCATTCCTGCTTTCCCCCTACTTTCTCCGATCCCATTACTTTCCTCCTCTTCATTTCTTCTTTCACTTCTCCCATTTTCCATTCTTCTCTTCCTCCTCTTTCCTTCCACTGCTTCATTCTCTCCTCTTTCCTCCGTTCCCTCCTTCTCTCCGTCCCAGTGCCGGTCCCTTGAATCTTAGTTTCCTCCAGACCCCATCTATTTTTTGTCTCCTTCCCTTCTGGCTCCCCTTCCCTCCCCTTTCCTAACTCCCCTTCCAAGTCTCTGGAGAGTTGACTACCCTCCCTCTCTTCTCTCTCCCTTCTTCCCTCCCTCTTTCATTCCTCCCTCCCTCCCTTTTCTTTCATTTGATTACTTTCATCCATATTCAATGACATGAACGATGCGTCACTGATAATCATTTGCATCGCCTATCACAGCCTAATAACAACAATCACAACCATCACAGCTTAAATATACTCTTTCCATTTTACCTTGATCTAAAACTGCCATCACTTCACCTTGCACAGAGCCATAGAAGGAGATTAACCCCGGAAATGATGCTAATTACGAAGAAATCCTAAAGGAGGGAAGTAGCACCGGTAGTACTGACTTTCTAATTACCTACGAACACCAATTAACTTCCATCAACCACAACTTAACCCTAAAAAACATCACCCATTAACCACAACACCCTCAGTCTAAGAATCGCGATCGTCATCAATCACATCACTATCGCTATCATCAACAACTATAACAAACTGCCTATCACCAACAATGACAACACTAACGTAGGCCTAAAAATCGCTATCAACTTCCACTTCCTTATCTCCCATTTCTACCAATATTTCATACGGTTGGCCTAACAAATCATCAACCTTACCTTATTTATTATTATCTATTATAAAATCAGATGCTACAGTATTAATCTGATATGTCTGAAAAAGCTTCGTAAGGACCAATAAATCTGTTGGTGTAACTTTCCTTTCTTTGTACTCCCTTGCACAACGAAAACACAGCCCAACACGTACTCAGCAGACACTACCAAATCCCCAGCAGCCACCACCATCGCCACTGAACTACCAACATTCACTCTACCACCATCAACAATGCTACAAACATCAAATTAATCTATATATTTCATCCCCCCCCCTTTTTTTCCCCTTTATCCACGATCAATTTTACACTAAAGAACCTACCCCGATGTGCATGGTGTAAGGGAAGAAGGTAGGGAAGAAAAGAAACTGAGGGATGTGGAAAAGAAGGAAGAAAATGGGTGGAAGCTGTAGAAGTAATACGGAATATGGGATGTGGATGGAGGAAAAGTCAATGGAAAATGAAGGAAACTACTGACACAAACGGGAAAGGTATATGAAAGGATGTGCATAAATGAGAATATAATTAGAGGGAAGAGAATATGGAAAGGTGCACTGTAAAAAGAAGGGACGGAAAAAGAAACAGCAAAAATGAGATGGAAGATGTGAAAGGAAAGGAAATGGAGGCAGAGAATAGATGGGATAGAGAATAGTAAAAAGTTATGAATTTTAATACATTATAATTTGATGGGACTAAGTAAGAAGAGGTGAGACGAGGAACAAAAAAGATGTTAGGAAATTTTAAAGAGAAAATCAAACAGGTAAGGAGAAAGAGAAAGAAAGGAAGACAAAGCTGATGTAAAACAAAATCATAGCAACAGAAAGAATGAGGGGAACTAATAAAAGCAGGAAGGAAGGAGAAAGAGGCGATAAAAGTATTACAACTGACAACTACAAAAGAGGATCAAAACTTCTGGGGAAAAAAAAAAATCATTAGGAGAGAAATGGGAAGAAAAAAAGCATTAAGTAAAAGCTATGAAAGAGTCAGAATAGAAAAAAGGGAGGCTTGGAAGGCAGACTAATAAAATGTCAACTATGCAACAGTTACTGGAACGACAGACGTGGTTTACCGTAAAAAAGAAAGAAAAAAAAAAAGATTAACAGAGGGAGAGAAGGCGAGGAGGAAATAATAAAAACGCATCAGTTACGAAATAGGAACTGGAATGCTGGCGACGAGATAAGAGGGCAAAGAAGAGGAAGAGAGTAAGGAAAGGAAATAATATATGAGTTACGAAGCATGAACACAAACAGGAATACCCAAGAAAATGCCGGAACATGAAATAATTAGTGGAGAGGCTAATGAAATATATGCACCTGCGTGTATGCAAATGCCAAAACGCGGGTGCATGGGAGAGTGGCTTGTTCCCGGCGATGTTTAATGCTTGTGTATCACGGAATCATATGGCATGAAACCACTCTTTATTAATTTCATAACCCCAATGGACACGCACGCCAAGTATATTTATAAAAAAATTTCTAGGCACAGTTTTTGAATGTTGTAATACCCCTGCTCTTGTGGATTACGAACTCTGTTTTTCAAAGATGTAAGTGATATACATATTTTTTCTCCTACATGTGTGTCTGTTTTTACCTGCGTTATATTCTCTTTAACTATGAGGATGATTGTTCTTGCTATCCCCAGACGATTTTATACAGCTTAGATGAGCTTTCTCGAACTGGAGGGATTAGATATTGCTTTCCACTTCAGTACACGAAGCTTTCCCTTTACTGAATAAAACCTTCTGACGGTAGCAAGAATAAAATAAACGAAATCATAATCATGCTGTACTAACTTTGGTTGTAAATAGTGTCAAGTCCCAATGCCGTAATATATTCACCATTGCATAACACTTCATTTGACTAAGACACTTCATTAAAAACGTATTAATATTCCTTATTACAGCAAATTAATATTCCAATAACAATGCAAGCCCCTACCCAAACCTGACTCTGGAAATATATATGTAACTGAGGAATGAAGAATAATTGCCGCATCTTACGTACACTAATAACATAAAGAGCAATATGATACTACAAATTTACCCTTATGAAACCCATATCGATTTGCCATAACTAAATAAAATCACGGTAACAAATTCTGATGGGTCTAGAATTACATGCCGGTCAGTCTGTTTCACACGGCTCATTAACAACGCATTTCAATAATGTGTGTGTAATTATGTTTATCCATAGGGCAATCTCACGTCACGGTGGCTCATTGGATACAGCGTTCACCTCCCTGTCTGTGTGTTATAATTCTCTAATCGGATGCTTAGTATGAGTGTTGGTAGTATGTCCTATTACGAGTATTTGCCGTCTCATATTCGCACCATGTTCGTCCATACTGATGACATACTGGTTTTTACAAGCACCACTCTCACTACAAACACTCCTTCCTTATTCGTACCTGGTCAGTGTGAGGAAAGGTTAATTCTGGATATCACTCTCCTCGTAGTACAAGTTCGGTACTGATATGGACCTCATACAAAGTCACGCTGATATAGATAAGCTTGTATGATTTCGTTCTGGCTGGCCTCTGTTTAGTGTATGCATGTATATTTATCAACTGCCTACTGATGTTCTAACTCCACACTGTATCACCTACTTTATTTTCTATCTTAAATCAGCACAATCTAGGTAAACTAACAGCCTAACTTCCAACTGCATCACCTACTATACATAATATCAAACCTGACAAGCTAATCTTAATGAAAAATAAAACACGCTATTTCAGTGTATAAACAGCTAGAACAAGTGAAAACTAACCATTCGCGAAAAGCAGCTGGAGTCTGTAGTGGATACCGTTGTTGGTCTTCTGGCCCTCGGGTTCCTGTGGGGAAATAATGAAACACGTGAGATGAAACAGTGGATGAAACAGGTGGAACGAAACGGTTGAGGAAACGGGTGACAGTATATAAAATGGGTGCGACGAGAGACATGAAAAGTGCTAGGAAACAGCTGATGAAATAGGAAGAAACGGTAAATAAGCAGACGAAATGGAACTGTAGATGAGAAGGAAGGAAGGAAATTAGATGAAACAGTTGCAATATGATAGCTGAGGTGAAACAGGTCAGACTGGGGAGATGTGACAGATGTGGAACAAGAGATGAAACAGACGAGACCATAAAGGCGAGAAAAAATAGGCGAGACGAACAACTGAGACAAGCAAAACTGAATATGATAAGAATGAGATCAGTGGAGCTAAAAATGAGATCAGTGAAGACGTGAGAAAAAAATACTAGCCCCTGCAGGACTGTGCGATCATTTAGCTAGGCCTTTCCTCCCCAGTCATACCCTCTCCAATCTCCCCTCTGTTTCCCTCCCCACACAAATAAATCCTACTCTACCCAACAACCACCCAACCCAGCCCTTCCCTCCGTGTCTGTCTCCCACCCATCCCTATCTTCCATATTCCTATCTGATCTTACCCTACCCATTTCCCATACCGTTCCCTCCGTTTTTCTTCCCCACCCATCACTCCCTCCCTCCCTCTTCCCTCCCTCTCCACTCCCTCGCGTCCATCTCCCCTACGACTTTCATCTCCTCCACACTATCAATCTCCCCTTCCCTCTTTCCCCCAGTCCCACCATTCTCGCAATATATCTCCTTTCCAATCCTTCTTTCAGTCTCACTTCCCCACTCCATCCTATCCTCCCCTTACCTAGCATCCATCCCAACCCTTCCTTCCTCTCCCCTATATCCATCCCTCCTTCATCCCTCTTTATCAACCCAACCTCCCCACCATCCTCCCCTCTCTTTCTCCCCCATCTCCCCTCCCCTCCCCAAGCCCTGTGCTGGATTTACAACACCTGGCCCTACCATCATATCCTTACGTTAACCGGGGGCGCTTTAAGTACCCTCTGTCCACCACCCATTACCCTCATTAGCCCGGTAATTACCCTCTATTTACGCCACCATTGCTATTAAACCCTTGACTTAGGCAGGGGACACCGTAAATATAGAAAGGGAAGTGTTGCATTTTACTAATTAAACGATTCTATTTTCTGAACCGGACGATTATCATTATGCTGTAACTTTGAATTAGAAAAAATAATTAGGGATGTAATTACTAAGAGGCCTCTCCCCCTCTTCACCCCTACCTATCTGCATCATCATCATCATCATCATCATCATCATCATCATCATCATCATCATCAAGCCACCTTCTCCCCTCCCTTAATTTAGTAATGAATGACAATGCAAGCTGAGGTTAACCTCTTCCGGACAATGACTTTCTCCATCCTACCTTCAGACTCTCACTCAGTCTAAGAAATCTCTCTCTCTCTCTCTCTCTCTCTCTCAGTGAACAAGCTGAGTCTTCATTAACCCATTCAGTACAATCACCAAGTGGTTTTATTTATGAAGCGGAAAGACCTGGAAAAGATTACATCACACAGAAAGCGTGCGTAGGTCAGAAAAGGACCGCAAAATATATGGGGAACCAAAGAAAAGGAAAATTACATATGCAATTGAAAAAAAAAAATACTGCTCTACTCTGCCACTTTACTTTGCAATTCTCGTGTCTGTATTTGCCGTGACTGTAAAATAATACGTTCGAATTTAACAGGACGAGGGGGAGTTAGTTCAGGATCATTTTGTACCTTGGACGTCGCTGTACCTGTATTACGCTTGTGGGATCCCCTGACGATTTTACTCAGCTCTGGACACACTTTTCGACCTGGGAGGGGTTTAGATATACAGACAGACTTCACCAACCCTTCTCTTCAATGTCGTTTTCCTAAGCTGCATAAATCGTCCGGAAAACAGAACAGCAAAGTTATAATGTTTCAGCTGTTCCCGGAGGCTGTACCGTCCGAAAAAAAAAAAAAAAAAAAAAAAAAATGAGAGAGAGAGAGAGAGAGAGAGAGAGAGAGAGAGAGAGAGAGAGAGAGAGAGAGAGAGAGAGGAGTGGTAAAGGTAAGGAAAGAGAGGGTAGACAGTATAATTAGCCAAGATTGACCCACTTAGTGACACTGCACCATATATCACCACCCAGGCACCATAATCACGCTCCCCCTTCCTCCTTACAGTGCCACCACAACTTCCACCAGCACCACTACAACCACAACCACCACCACAGCCGCAACTGCTATCTTCACTACAAATGAAGCCTCAACCCCAACCACCACCACAGCCATCAGTTTAACCTCAACCACTATCAATAAAATCCCAACTACCACTTACAACCATCAGTACAACCACAACTAACATTCCCAACATAGCTACAACCACAATCCCCCACTAATACATCAACTAAAACCACAGTCGCAACACCATTATAATCACAACCTTCATCAATATAATCACAACCACCACCATCTACATAACCGCAGCCACCACCTATCCATCTCTTGTCTGTCTATCTGTTTATCTGTCCGTCCGTCTGTTCATCCACTTATCTAGCTAAGTATCTATATCAGTCTCTTGCACAAAATCGCGTCCTGTAGGAAAGGGCCTTCAGCAAAGGACCTCCAGGCGTTTCTGTCCTTACTCAATATCGATCCCTTCTTCCAAGACATCACCTCACCTCATACGATCACCCTACCATGGCATTCCACGCCCCTCTCATGTTACTTCCCCCACCATGCATGGCCCATTTTATGCCCTACAAATTCCCATCAACTTCGTTCTTAGCCTACCTCTCCAATGTCCACCACCCACAACCCAACCTACTCGTCCCGCTGCCCCACTCTGTCTCTCCACACCATTCTTGGTGAACTTCTTCCACCATGAACAACCCACGATATCCATCCATATGCCTCGACGAATCTCCCCAATTCTTTCTTGTTCTACGTGTTTTTTCTGCACCAAACAGAATTTTATACCTGCCTCATTGGCCTATTACTTCCTTCCGGGGTTACCTTTTTTGCTTCCTCCATACACGACCCATCACTTCTCCGTTTCTTTTGGTCTGTCTCTCCTTCTTCAAACAAGGTCGACCCATTCTAAGCCCATCTACTGTAGCTGCCCTACTCTGTCACTCCACTCGTTCCCTACTTCCCCGTCCACCATACAAGATCAGTTTTTCGCACCAGACAAAACCCATCCTATACTCATATGGTTGCTTTATGTTCCTTTTCTTAATTTAACTCTTCTTCCATCATACACACTTTGTACCATACCAGTTTAGTCACCCTGCTGTCCTCACACTTGGTCTCCCTCTTAATTTTCAAACGTTCATGAACCACTTCCTACCCGTCTCATTTCTATCAAGTCTCCTACCTCCACTTCGATCTTATAGTATATCTCTTTTTCCACCATAACAGTCTAGTTGTCCTATTCTGTCCCTCCACCTCATTCCTGGTCTACCTCTTCCTCCACCCTGCACGGCCAATCACGTATCCATCTCATCCCATCAGCAGTTACCCTATCCCCTACAACTAACTGGAACTAACTTGTCCAAACTTGAGCTAAACGCGTTCCGATCCTATTTTCTCGAGTCCATCCCGGGGCACGTGTAAGATTAAGGTGATTACACGCGGGTAATTGAATGTGATGGCGTGAATTCAGGACTAAATTAGGGCTTGATGACTCCTTGGCTATGATGATGTCTCTATTATACTTGACATCTCCTGACGGTTTTATTTGGTATAGGAGAGAGCGAACTGGTGGGATTAGATACAGCCTTTATTAACACCTTCACTACTAGGGTACTTTTATATGAGAGAGAGAGAGAGAGAGAGAGAGAGAGAGAGAGAGAGAGAGAGAGAGAGAGAGAGAGAGAGAGAGAGAGAGAGAGAGAGAGAGAGAGAGAGAGAGAGAGAGAGATTTTAGGGCTGAAAGCATTATCTTGTACTGAAAGTGTTTTGATTAATCCTTATGAAACGTGTCTTGCATAACAACAGTAACATTTAACAAAAAAGGAGAAAAGCTTTTGTAATGGTATGGCATTTTCATAACAATTATCACTATCTCTATTACCAACAATAATTTTTACTGACATTTAAGTTAATTTCCCTCACTATCAACATTAATTACAACACTAAACAGAGAGGTTTCAAGGCTTCCCAAAGAACAAAAGAAATTATACGCATACGTGTGGGAGGAGAGGATGATAACGCCCGAGTTGAAATGCAAAGGAACACTCAAGTAATGACAGCCTGCACGGGGGAATAAGTCAAGGTATTGCAATTTACTCTTTTCTCGTGTTGCAAACGTGTGTACTGCAGGGACCATTGCAGAGTATTACAGACCGAACCAACCCTCACGCACTCCCCTCGTCTATTGCAAAGTGATAGTGTGTATTTTGGCAACTGTCCGTCAAAATGTGCCACCTCAAATTACCGAACCAACCTGAAACACGGCGGCGTTCATTTTCTATTATCTAAGAGGACAGGAAACTCGATACAGCGCGGAAGCAATCGTGTAATAAGTGTATTTATGCAGGTCGGCCTCGCACGCCATCACGCTACCGGACAGACCCGAACCAAGATTATGGAAGACTCGAAGTTTTCTTTTTTTAGCAAGACCCCGAATTGTTTTTGGAAGTTGTCTTTACTTACAACTGAGGATAAACGATAATAAGAACGGGTGCATTTGCCTATCAACTGTATGAGTCATTTATGCAGGCAACTGAATTTTGCAAAGCCTCAAATCTGCCCCAGTAGGTTAACACGACCCACATTAATAGTTTCACACTAGAGTCTCCAGCTGTACTGATGGGTGAACTGGGACGAGACGGAGCACAAACTTCATTAATCAGCTCCCCTGTTTTACATTAAGCTATTGGCGCTGTCGAGAAGTTTACACGTGGTGGAACTGTGCATCCTGGGTGGAGCAACTGACACGTCCACCCAGGAGTCAAACTTTCTCATATTTCCCTGTACTTCACCATAGGAAACACCCTGGTCCGATACTGGTGAGGCGTTGTCTATCACACGAGGCGTCGGATCCACATATGGCGCGTGTACTGCACTCGTAGGACGACCCCACAGAAGCTATTGTTTACCTGTGGTTGACGGGTCAGTGTGGCCAGAACAAACCGAGATTAAGCACCACCACCAACACGAATAACCTACCAAAAACACTGACGTTAAAAAGTGAAGATATAATTATGTTTTATGTAACCCAGTACTTGCTCGTTTTTTACATACTGGGGACCTATTTATTATTATTATTTACTTACACTTGAAATTACGATGATCACAAAAAGGGTTCATTACTGCGGGTCTCACAGTTCGAATCTCTTGCGCAAATACGGCACACATTCCACGGGGAGATTACAAATTTTCAGGAGTGTCGGACGATTCTCTGCCCTTAAACGAACCACAGCAGATTACTACAGACAGGCTTGGGCCCCTATATCTACAGAAAGGATAAAATGGAACCGATATTTTTACCCCACTTTCTGTTACATACTGTGGAATCTGAGTAATTTTGTGTTGTACTGTGGCTGACTTCATTTCTAACGTAATGAGAGATTAAGTACCGCTTTATGTGTTAGTTGATAGCAGTTATTTTCTTACCTATAACAGGGTACAAAGCGATGTACAGGTAACACGAGTATAATGACAGCTCTATTGATCATTGAGCGGTGTAACAACAGAATAAGTGTGGTTTTGTTCTTATCTACTCGTAGTGTGGTTCTGTTGCTTTTATCTAGTCGTTGTGTAGTTTTGTACGTTTTCATCTGCTTGCAACTTAATAATATAAAAAATGACAAAGCATGACGACAGATGAGCGCCGTGTGTTACTGGTGTCATTTTCGAAAGCACAGGAAACTTTATACAACGTCGTCCTCACCTATTTAATTTGGTCTGACATGCTAGTATTTATCTCAATACTGATATTTTGGAACAGTAACATACGAGGTGATATTAAGGTGTTCAGGCGTCAAAAAAAAAAAAAAAAAGGACGAAATGATTAAAAAAATATCCGAAACGATCAAGATCCATCGTGGCGGCCATATTAACGTATCTTAACTTGAAAAAAAAAAAAAAACTAATATTTGTCAAGAATTGTGATACATGCATTTACCCTCATCTAAAACACGAAACAAAGAGATGCACCGATAAAGTAAATAAAGATAGCATTAGTAAGCAAGGAAAGACCTAGACAGGCAACTCCTTAATACACCAATTTTGTGTATTCGTGAAAACCATATTGAAAAAAACACAGAAATAGAAAGCCTGGGTCATTATACTAACTTTCTATCTACAGCAGAGGAAAAACCACGTAATTATAGCACCAAGTTGTGTATTATTTTAGAAACTATAATTCCAGATCTAAAACAGGGGAGGACAGAGAAAAGATCAGTGGCTTTGTTGTGTTATTAAGGAAGTTGTGTTATTGTGGTATTTATTTTTCTTCTTCCCACAACAGGACAGGCGATCCAGGGAGAGAAAAAGTTGTGTGATATTCTGGTAGTTATAATCGTCCCTCACACAACAGAATGGGTATTACAGCAATAGTGTGTGTGTGTGTGTGTGTGTGTGTGTGTGTGTGTGTGTGTGTGTGTGTGTGTGTGTGTGTGTGTGTGTGTGTGTGTGTGTGTGTAACAACTGAAAATAGGCTTTAATAACCATAGTTGTGTGTGAGTCACTGTGGGAGTTATAATTTTCTATCCACAACAGGACAGGCAATAGGGGCACAGAATAAGTACAGCTGTGTGGGTGTTATTATTGCAACTGTGTCTCGTCTGCTCCACCTATGATTACTAAGCGCCTGTTGTAATTACTGTGTTCTTTTTGTATCACTAACATTTTTGTACATGTCTTACAACACCTTTGATTACTGCGTACCAGGAGCCATGTTTTCTCAAATGGTCCCCGAGAGGTAACACAGCTTGAGACTATTCCTAATTATGGGAATATTCACACTACACAACGCCTGCAACTATTAAGGCAGCTCTGTATTTTAAAGTATTACATTTACATTTTTGAATGCCTGAGTCATACATGCCTGTGTAAGCCTTTCTATTTAACTGTCGATGGCAATTAACAGTGATAATGGATGCTATGTAGTTTCTCTATCACTGGCGTGCCATAAAAGATTTTGTTGTTTTTTTAAATTTGCCTTCCTGTGGGGTTTGACATCGAAATATTCCCTCTCCTAGGCCAGCTGCCATCCGAAGCTAATGAGTAAAAACTTACCTGAGTTAATAGACTAGGGAAGTTAAAGTATGTTTGTGTGGCTGAGTTCCGGTCTGGAAGTTACTCGTAAGGTCTGCTACAGTACCTGGTGTCCCATACCTGTCCTATGGCATTACATCCAATGGACGATGTCAGCCATCCACATCCTACCTACTAGTGTAATTGTACACTCCATGTGAATAAATAAAACCTGAAATGAATAACGATAACAGCCCCTTCAGACGTAGGAAAGCCCGAGGCCTGGCCTGTGGTAGTGAATAAATGATTGAGAAATCTCTAAGCTGAACAAAGACACTGTAACTCACAGTTCACTAACTAAAGACCTCCACCACATGCCACCAAGCAGAATGGTATTTTGCATGATATTATACGTTACTTTACGGCACCTCTCCTAAGCACACTAACTTTGCAGTATCGGTTCTGCCTTAGAAAACAATACGTGCAAAGAGATACAAGTTTGACTATCTCCTGCAACAATCAGGGTTACTGAAGGTAAGGCGGTACCTTTTTCACTGGAGGGAAAAAAAAATGCTAAACAGGAGTAAATTGCGACAGTTTTTTAAACGCCACAGTTGATTAATACAGTCTGACTATATCCTGTGTGAGGTACGGCATTCTGCTGACAAAGGGGGTTAACTATATGTTTCATTTATTTATCAATTCATCTATTAAGCAGTAACATCTTAAACGTGTCAGTACTACAACAGTACTCATTACCAGTACGAAAACCATTGCGCGCGGGTTCGCAACGGGGTGGCGAGGCGATGTCGCGGGTCGCTGCGGGTCGCCGCAGCACGCTGGCGCGGCGCTTTCGCGGATTGCTGGCGTAGCGCTGTCGCTGATCGCTGCAGCGCACTGGCGCGGATCGCTGGAGCGCACTGGCGCGGATCGCTGCCGCAGGTCTCTAGGTAGAAATTGGTTTGGTAATAAAGTAGTAGACGAATGGAATAAGCTACCTAGTAAAGTAGTTGCTGCCTCTTCCATTGAGAGTTTCAAGCATAGGCTAGATAAGCATATGACTAATAAGGGGTGGATATAAAAAAAAAAGAAAATCTTATAACCAATACTAATATCATAATTTTTCCTTTTCAGGTTACACTGTGATAGTCTCTATTCTCCTTTCACACTTTCCTGTAAAATGTCCACGCCAGTTTTTCTATACGGCGTGGTGTTCTTTCTGACTTTTTCCTGCCGGCTTCGGCTGAAGGGTTTGGAGGGCGAGGGAAAGCCTTCTTCTTTGCTATCCTTATCTCATTCTAGTAGTTCAGTTACTCTTCTAGGAGCTGCCTAGCATGGGCCAACCGGCCTACTGCAGTTATCCTCTCTTCTTATGTTCTTATCTTATGTTCTTATATCCTCGTCAATGACAATTTCCAGCAACAGGTCAGTTTTTCTTACACGACGAGAGGCCTAAGCCGAATAAAAAGCAGTCCGGGGGTAGCGAGAATGAAGGTCGTCAGAATAAGAGTTCCATTTTCCTCTCCAAAACTTATTCCCAAATTCCATCACCTGCCTACCTTAATATACAGTTTTGTGCTCACTGCTCTTAACTCTGACATTTATATACTTTTTAATTATGACGCCTATAGGCACTCGACTAATAGAATAAAGCTTAATCGTGTGGCGCATGATAATCTGAACGTACGAAGTTATCATTAAAAGCAGTCTATGGAACATTCGTGGCATCAAACCCTTTCACCCGATTTCTTACATTCTATTCCATCTATCAGCAGACGATTTTATTCAACTAAGGAGATGTATCGTATTGACGGGATAGAGATTAATTTAACATCTCGGTGCAAAACTCTCCTCTGAGTATAACTTAATGGTAATAAGAAAAAAAAGAAAAAAGAAAAAGAAATAATGTGACGTCCTCTGCCTGAAGGGGTTTATAAATTCAGACGGCTACCGAGTAAATAAAGAAAATCTGTAGGTAAAAAAAAAATGAAGTGGATATTGAGAGGCAATTGACCAGTGAGGCTCGCTTTGTTTCCTTACCGCTCCCTCTACACACACGCGCACGCACACACGCACACACGCGCGCGCACGCACACACACACACACACACACACACACACACACACACACACACACACCTCCCGCGCGTCTACGAGTCGACAGTCTCTCCTTTAAAGCTACATTTTCTTGTGTGAATATAGAGCAAGTGGTACACGGGTGCTTTAAAACGAGAGAGAGAGAGAGAGAGAGAGAGAGAGAGAGAGAGAGAGAGAGAGGGGAGGGGGGACACTTGAAGTAATATGTTTTCCTCTGACGAACCATTTTCCATCGTAACACCAAAAATACTTAGTTCCCTGGTACTGAGTTAGACAGAATGGAGTCAGTCATCTCCAAAGGAACTTAATCCTTGAGGTGAGAATTACCTACTGTGTTTTTAAATTCAGCTGCCGTCGAATGAATAAACCATGAACAACAGAAACCAAGGAGAACAATACTTTAGACTATTAAGTACAGGCCAATGGGTTAAACCAGAGACAGCCAATTCTAGTTTCAACTACTCTCCGCAATTTTTTTAGTAATTCTGCTTCCTCAAGGCGATCTTACCCAGTTAAACAAATACCTACGTTACTGAAGTCAATGGAAGCTATAAATTCACGGTATTTACTTCATCTCTAGGCGTTGTCATATGCTTAACACAATATTCACCTCAGCTCCTTGTCTTAAAATGTGCCTGGGTTCACCTTTATACGTCCTAAGACATGATTTGGTAACACTCAGTTCACTTCTACATGTCCTAAATCCTTTCCCACTCTATACATACTTTACTTCTACATGTCTTTTACCTCTTTCACAATTTAAAATAGTTCGGCTAATACTCATCTGCCTAAGCCCACCTCCACACGTCCTCAAATTTGCCTCAGTTCAGCTCTATGCAACCCAGTATTTGTCTCAGTTCAGCTCAGTGCATCTAAAAATTATTCTTCATTCTCACACTATAGACAATTGGGTGACCCTCAATGCCACCTCACTCTGTACGCCCCACGACAGCACCCCGTCAGTAGCAAAAACCAGACGCCATTCAAGATTCATAGCACTAGACGCGTGTGCCTGTTAACTTCTCATACAACTCCACAAATATCAACCACGAAGGAAAAAGAAAACATCGTCAGAAAACATCGCCCGTACCAGAAAAACTGTAAAAAAAAAATCTAGCCACGAAAAAAAATATACATTGCCAATACACTGGGGAAAAGTTACCGAAAATTCCCAGCAACAAAATCCATATTGCCAGTAAGTATGGTTAATAAAAAATAAAATCCGACAAAATCTATTAAAATTCACGGAAGCAAATGACAAACGACCAACAAAGAAGAGGGGAATGTATTAAATCTTGCGTCCTATTACATGTTATCTCTTCATATTTATAAAAACGCGCGCAACTGAGACACACACACACACACACACACACACACACACACACACACACACACACACACACACACACACACACACACACACTGAAAACTAGAAACAAAAAAACTCGCCCACACTACCTGCCAACGAGAAATCACATCTGGAAACTGTACGCGCTAGGTCGGATCCCAGAAATCGTCGGGGAACATAAAAATCGTGTTTGTACGCCTTCGCTGCCGTGATGTTGTGGCGAAAGAGTGGAGGAGTGGAGGGAGGTAGCACAGAGGGAGAGGAGGAGGAGAGATGGGGGAGGTGGCATGGAGGGAAACGACGGGGAGGTAAAGGTGTGTGAGGGAGTGCAAGGGGGCAGAGGAGGAGGGTAAGGGGGGAGAGGAGGAGGGTATGGAGGGAAATGATATGAACGAGCGGAAAGGATGAGGGAAACGAATGGAGAGGAGAAGGTCGAGGGAAGAGGAGAGGGAAGGGCATGATGAGAGAACGATGGGCGGAAAGGGAGAATGAGACAGGGAAAAGGGGACAGAAAAGGCCAAATAATGGGGGAGGAGGAGGGAAAGGAGGAGAGAAGAACAGGGAAAGAGAAGAGGAGATGGAGGTGGGCGGGTCGGTAGTGGCAGGAGAGATGGGGGGGGGGGCAGAAAAAAAAATATAGTGGTTGGTGTGAGTGTGTCTGGCGGGCTTTAAGCTGTGGCAGATATCTCACCACACCTGAGCTGGTTTGATAAATGTTTTTGACGCGTTGGACGCTTCTCACGGCATAAGAGAACAGCCAGTCCCCCAGCTGACTTATTGCTCAGATCTACAACAGTTCCCCCTCCTCATACTGCTTACTGGAGATAGTTGCAATGGTCCCTCCTCCTAGATCTTAATGGAAATCTACAATATATCATCCTGTTAGAGCTTGGGGAAATCTGCAATACTCTATGAAGCTAGAAATTCCTGCTGAAATATATAATAGTTTCCCCCTGGTAAACCCTACTGGAGATGTCTATAATGGTTTCTGTGCTACCATAATTTGCATATCTATATAATTCCATCCTGATAGTCAAGGTTTATTGCTGAAACTATAGGCTAATAATCTCCCTCTTCCCTCTCCTAGATAATACCTTACTGGGAAAATCAACATCACTTACTCCCCTACTACAGTACATTGCTGAAACGCTCACTTCCTCTACTAGCTCACTGAAACCTCCATAAATCCCTAAATCCCGCTAGCTTATGGGAGAAGTTTAAAGAGCCTGAAGCAGCACAGCACCAAACCCTGCCAGAGCTAGTTGCCAAAATCTAGACTATCCCCGAGATTTGACGCTGCTATCGACCCTGCTACTGAGTGTCTACCGTGAAATCTAGAGCACACTGGAACTACAGGTATAACATCGGAGTCAATCTGAGTGTAATAAGAGCAAATACATTAATACAATACGCTATTTTAGTGGTGATAAGTAACTGAGGAGATGCAGTGAGTGTGTCGGTACTAAAGATGAAGGGGCAATCTCCGAAACCTGCTTATGTGTTACCTAAAATATGCGAGAGATAATTTTCAATATTCTGTGTGTGTGTGTGTGTGTGTGTGTGTGTGTGTGTGTGTGTGTGTGTGTGTGTGTGTGTGTGTGTGTGTGTGTGTGTGTGTGTGTGTGTGTGTGTGTGTGTGTGTGTGTGTGAGAGAGAGAGAGAGAGAGAGAGAGAGAGAGAGAGAGAGAGAGAGAGAGAGAGAACAGTCAAAGGGAGATGATAAATAAAAATGGTGAATGAAATGGGTATAATATAATTTCTTGGAGTGTAAAACAAACAATTTACTTAAACACGCGATGCCTAAACCCTCCTACTTTGACCTTATGCCGGGGAAATGCCACGGAGAAGTGTGTGTGTGTGTGTGTGTGTGTGTGTGTGTGTGTGTGTGTGTGTGTGTGTGTGTGTGTGCGCGAGAGAGAGAGAGAGAGAGGGGAATGAGTGTCGGTAAAAAGAATGAAAGCAAACAGCAATTACTCTATTTGTAAGTTCGAGGCCGTTTTGGTTATGACTATGGTATCTATTATATACGTCAAAGACAAGGATAGCAAAGCAGGGGAGAGGAGAGGAGAGGAGTGGGGTGGATAGGTGGGGAGTGGGGTGGATAGGAGAGGAGTGGGGTGCATAGGAGAGGAGGAGTGGACAGGAGAGGAGTGGGTAAGAGAGGAGTGGGGTGGATGGGAAAGGAGTGGAGTGGAAAGGAGAGGGTTGGAGTAGACATCATGTGAAAATGAGAATGAGTGGGTAAAAGAAGAGACTAACGTTAGGGAAGAGGAATAAATGCCAAGTATAAGTTTGAAAAAATTACTGAACACACCAACTTTGAATGAAGGAAAAAAAGAAAAAAAAAGGGGGGGGGAAGGGAAGGGGAGGTTAAATGGATGAGAGAGAACTAATTAAGGAGGATAAAGGGTAGGGCAAAGACGGAAGAGAAACAAAATGAAGAAAGGAAACTGATGTGAAGGAAGAGGAAAGGGGAGAAAGATGGGAGACGTAAAAGGATGGGTGAGGTATTTTGGACAAGACAAAAGACGGGAGAAAGAAAGAATGAAGAAGAGGGAGGACGAGGGGGGAGGGAGAGAGAAGAGGAAAGAGCAAGAAAGAAGGAAGGACGAGAAGAGGGGAGGAGCGAGACGAGATATGACAGAAGAGGGGAGAAGGAATGAGGGGAGGTATGAGAAGAGGGGAGAGAGAAAGAAGTAAGAAGAGAGAAGCAAGGGTAAAAAGAGAGTGGAGTGTGAGATAAGAGGAGAGAGAAGGAATCAGGGGGAAAGAAGGGAGGAGGAGGAATGAGGGGAAGTGTGCGAAGAGGGGAGAGAGAGAGAGAGAGAGAGAGAGAGAGAGAGAGAGAAGAGGGGAGAGCCTTCGAGGATGTTTGTGGTCGACTGCCCCTTGATATTAACGTGACATTTCTTCGCGGGGGGAAAAGGGGAAATATGGTGTGTGTGTGTGTGTGTGTGTGTGTGTGTGTGTGTGTGTGTGTGTGTGTGTGTGTGTGTGTGTGTGTGTGTTTCATTCCTTCCTAACTCATCATTAACTCCCTTTCTTGTACCTCTTTCACTTTCCTTTCTCCCTCATTCCTTCCTTCCTCCCTGTCTCGCTCTTTCCTCCCGTTTCTCTCACTTTCCTTCCCATTCCTCCTCATCCTTTTATCCTTCCCTCTTTCTCTTTCCTTCTTGCTTTCCACCTACAATCTTTCCCTTTTCCTTCTCTCTTTTCTTTAATTTTTCCTCTTTTTTTTTACTCCTCTTTCCCCTCCTATTCTGTTTTCTTTCATACCTTGCTTCACTCACCTTTCCCCCCTTCCCTGTCTTCTATTTTCCTCCTCTCGTTTCCTCCCCATCTTCGTCCTTCTTCCTACCATGTCTTCCCTTGCCTAACTTCCTTTTCCTTCATTTTCCCTCCCTTTCCTTCTCTCCAGTCTTCAGCGCTCTACCTTTGCCTCTCTCTCTCTCTCTCTCTCTCTCTCTCTCTCTCTCTCTCTCTCTCCTTTTTCTCCCTCTTCTTCACTATCCCTTTTCTCCCTTTCCTTCCACCTCTCCGACTCTCAGTTCTTCTCTCCCCACTTCCCTTCTCTCCCTTTCTCTTCCCTCATTTTCTTTCCATCTCAGTCCCTCTCTTCTCGTCTTCCCTTCTTCCATCTTTTTCCCTCCCTCCGCTCCTTTCGCCCTTCCCTTTCCTCTCCCCTACTCCTCCCATTTCATCTCTTCCCTCTCCTGTCTCCCTTTCCCTCCATCTGTCTCTCTCCCTTTCCTCCGCACCTCTCCCTCCCGTGCAGGCCGTCGTTCACCATCTTGAAGTGGCGGAGGGATGGCAGCAAATAAATCGATATCCTGATGCCTCCCCAACCACCATTTTCAGCCAAGCGCGGGGTGGGGCGTCAACAAGGTAGCCACGCCGCATTTACACAACAAATACAACAACTACTACAAATACAACCGAATGCAACAGCCATTACAAAGACGGCCGGAGCAAATACAACAACTACTACAAAGACAACCCAAGCAAATACAACAACTACTGCAAAGACAACCCAAGCAAATACAACAGCTACTACAAAGACAGCCCAAGCAAATACAACAGCTACTACAAAGACAACCCAAGCATATACAACAGCTTCTACAAAGACAACCCAAGCATATACAACAGCTACTACAAAGACAACCCAAGCATATACAACAGCTACTGCAAAGACAACCCAAGCAAATACAGCTACTATTAACAGCCACACCCTAGGTAACATCTACTACTACTACTAATACTAATACTACTGCTGCTGCTGCTACTACTGCTGCTCCTGCTCCTGCAACTACTACTACTACTACTACTACTAACTACTACTACAAGAACCAAACACCAACAAATACAACTAAATCTACAACGCAAACCAGAACCACAACTACACATCAAACAACAAATACAACTACTACCACTACAGTGAAAGTGAAAACAACTACGGAAACCAGAGCTCATTTAAACAATAAATTTAAAAACTGATAAAACGAACACGACGAACACAACTACAAAAACCACAGAGAATTTATACAACAAAAATAACTACTACTACAATGAAAATCAACCACAACAACCAGATGAGAAATACAACTACTTCTACAACGACAACCAAAACAACCGCTACAGTCAGAGGGCATTTATACAGCAAAGTAACTGGTACAACGAAAGCATACACAACAACTACATCAGCCACACAATAACAAACAATAACATACCCAATATTTTAGTAGCAACCAGAACAATAACAACAACAACTCTACTGTTTTTTATACGACAAATGAACACATACAATAACAACCCCAACGTCTGTATATAAAAACAAAGACAACTACTACAACGACATCCCAATAAGGCAAGAACTACTACAACTACAACAACCTAAGCACACATACAACTAAAACTACAACACTACTGCAACGGAGGCTAACCCACACAGTACCACCAATGTTACAACCGCAGTCAAAACAAGCAATCATAGCCTACTTGATAAAACAAAACTAAAACAAGACCAAAATACCCAGACTATAGCTATTATCAAAACAACTCTCAAAACAACCTACCAGAAAAAAGACCTAGGCTAGTCCAAGAACATAACCAAAACATCTAACCCAAAAGAACAACTGAACTAAAAAAGCTGACCAATGTTAAACCAATGCAACTATATAAAACAATACAAACAAAAACCACTAAAACAACTGAAGGTGTTTGGTGATGCCTTCATTAATTCATTCAGTAAGAAACGTTTTCCCAGTTCTGAATAAACCTTTCTGGAGTTAGCAAGAACAAGAAGTCGATGTACAGAAAAGGTTCATCCCTGTACAATAGACCGATGATGACTTTATATTCTACTCATTCTTCCCTTTTCCCTTAAAGTTAAAATATAAACAACACAACTTGCACAAGCACATTAGTCTTACTCAATCTCTTCAGCATAGTTCATAAAAACGAAGACCTAAAGTAGCCGCGTTGTCGTGAGGTTTTCAGTCTGATCTAAAACAGTTCAGACAGGTCCCTTGGCTGTTCTAGTGAGACAAGCTCCACCGGGCAAGTCTGGTGTAAAGCGATCCTGCCCGTGTGATTTTTTTTTTTTTCCCCTGCTACACTTAGTCATCCTTTATTGGTTACGTCGGAGTGAATTCAGCAAGAAATGATTCGGCATGGTCGCACCCTCGCTTGGGAATAGATGAGACAATATGGCTAATCATACCAAAAAATCATCAGAAAAGCTCCCCCCCCCCTTTTTTTTTACACTAAACCAACCTATACCTAAACAACTTCAGGCGACGCTAACGTTAACCTACCACAATACTTTATTTTGCTAGCGGGATGACGATGGTGCGACGCTGTTGAGTCTTTCCTTGAGGCACTCAATCCGACGGTGCCATTATGACTGGATGACCAATTATACCAGAAAAAAAAAAAAGAAATCAATCGCGTCCAAACTCAACGATGCGCGGTAGCACTGAGCAACAATGACAGCCTCCACCGCTCCTTGCCCAGGGGTAAACAAAACGAAAAGATGGTGTATAGAAAAAAAATGCACAACTGACATCCAGCACTGACCATGGGAAGATGATAATGTAGACGTGAACTGAAATTAATACCCGTTTAAATCTAAATGGAAGGAGGTAATCCAGGTAACACAGCATGACGTTAGGCAATAAAAGTAACATAACTAAGACAATCATAAGGTGCTTCTCAACTCACCTGGTCCTTCTCAATGAACCCAAGGAAGGCCGTTCTCTCGATCTCAATAGGCTGTCCCGCGCGGTCATACAAGGCGATGACGAAGTGGAAGAAGTTGGATTTGCGGAGGTTACTGGGCGGCTGCTTCTCAAAGTGGGCCCGGCCGAGACCCACGCTGCAGAGAGAGAATGAACGTTGAGACCACAGAACGTGAGGGAAGAACGTACGAGGGAAGAAGGTAATAGCAAAAACGTAAGGGACATGCAAGGAACATGAAGGGTAATGAGATCCACGCCAACGGGGAGGGGGAGGCTACAGCAAAGAATGTGTGTGTGTGTGTGTGTGTGTGTGTGTGTGTGTGTGTGTGTGTGTGTGTGTGTGTGTGTGTGTGTGTGTGTGTGTGTGTGTGTGTGTGTGTGTGTGTGTGTGAGAGAGAGAGAGAGAGAGAGAGAGAGAGAGAGAGAGAGAGAGAGAGAGAGAGAGCATAGGTTAGTTGTCATCTAAAACGCACGTCGTGACAAACATAACAATGACCCTTACGAGAATAGCGGCGGTGTCCTTAATTATCTGGCTACAGGCAAAGTCTCACATGTACTCCGGCTAACTCATTAGGAAAAAAAAAGAAAAGAAAAAAGAAAAAGAAAAGAAAAAAAGAAAAGTGACTAAACTACTAGAATGAGACAGCACTGTATTCCTCTCATGTTCGCCCACCAAACTCGCCAGCCGAAAGCAGCAAGAAAAAGGGAAAAGCAAAATGAAGTATAAAAAAATTAGCATTATTTTTTTTTTTTCAGGATTACGCATTTTTATTTCAGCTTATATTATTTACCTTACAGAAACTCACAGTATCTAATGGGGAGACGCAGGTGTATATAAATCCCCATTATCTTATGATTTAGGCGCTAGGATACTTTTCTATAATGTAAATGCTACGAGGAACACAGGGTGGTTTCCTAAGACTTTCTAACACGGATTTCACAAATTAGTGCCAGAAGTTTGCAATATATTTTTCAAAAACTGCCATTAAAAAAAAATAAAGTAAAAACCGTTAATACAATACCCCTTTTATTTAGCAAGATAATTAAAGTGAACATACAGGATAGAATTAGAAATAATGGTTTCAAAAATTCCGCTTTAGTAAGGAAACAGGTAGAAATTGGTTTGGCAATAGACGAATGGAATAAGCTAATTAGTGAAACAGTCCCTGCCTCTTCCACTAAGTTTCAACATAAGCCAGATAAGCATATGACAAGTAAGGGTTGAATATAACGAATAACCAGTATTAATTCATTCTTTTTTCTTTTCATGTTACACTATGATAGTGTTTTTTTTTCTTTTGCACTTTCTAATAACATGTCCACGTCAGTTTTTCTATACTGCGTGGTGCTCTTGCCGGTTTCGTATGACGGGTTTGGAGGGCGGGGGACAGCCTTCTTCTTTACTATCCTTGTCTCAGTTTAGCAGTTTAGATACTCTTGTAGGAGCTGCCTATCATGGGCCAACTGGCCCACTGCAGTAATCCTTTCTTCTTATGTCTTCATGTTCACAAATTAATGTCAGAAGTTTGGAGCCTGTCTACACCTTCGCAACCTACTTTCGATTACTGCTATTAAAAAAAATAAAAATAAAAAACAAATAAAAAACAGCCACCTCCCCTTCTTTCCTCTTCTCTCCACCACAAATCTTGCCAGCCGAAAGCAGCACGAAAAGGGAGAAGCTACAGAACTTGGTAAATAATAATTTACACTAATTTTTGTTAGGATAAGGGGCCTGCTAACTTATTCTGGCCTGGATGAATCTTTTCAATAATAACGTGACTGTACAAGTTTTTCCAATCTACTCCGTGTTGAGGGGTGGGTATACATACTTAACCTGCAGGTATTTTCCAGTAAGTGTTGTAATCAGTAAGAACACACAATTTTTTTTTTTTCTTTTTTAGGATAATTTTCTAACATTCTCTTCTTTGTTATCCCTGTCTTATTCTAATAGTTGTAGGAGCTGCCTAACATGGCCCAACTAGCCTACTGAAATTATCCTCTCTTCTTATGTTATGACAAGCTAGGGAATATTTTTATAGTAGTGAAATACTCGAGCACTGAAAGAACCAGCCTGTACCAATCTAGAGTGTTACATTTGCACTAGTTATGCCATATACTGTAACCCCCTTTTCCTGAAAATTCCTTCACTACTCAGACAGAACCTTATGACATCAGCTGAAGGACAAATTAAGCCACCTTTGGATATCAGCTTCATTACAGACTTCATCAGAAAGTCATTAGTGTCCGTTAAGGCCTCCAAGCAAGGAAGTTTATAGCATCTCCATATATTTTTTTTCTGGATTTTCCGGGCAGATTGTTCAGTAAGGCACCCTTATCTAATCAACATGCTGATAGAGATGCTAAAAAAAAAAGAAAGAAAAAAGCGGCGGTCAAGCTCGGAAATGTGAGGTCGGGCAGGTTGTGACATGACCAAACCAGTAATGTTGGTGAAGTAACCAGTCTTCTGGAATCCGACAAATTTGGCTGAAGTGTAATTTGGGTATTCTTAAAAGCTGAAAATCAAACAGCTATTATAGTAGCCGCAGCGAGAAATGAACGCTGTGGTGGGGCAGCCGGGATGACCTGGGATTCCCCCACTGTAGCCATATCCACATGTCACCGACCATAGAGGTAGGATGTCACCGACCATCGGCCACCGCTGCAGCCCCGCTCCATGATCCTTACCCTGTGTCTCTGGCTTTCTCTTTCTCTCTCGGTTTCTATATAAACTGGTGTATTTCCAAAACTAATTATGAAATTATTATGACTTTTGTTCCACACCACCACTGAGGTAAAAATCAAGGAGAGTTTTCTGTATAAAGGTTTCCCCCCCCTTGTCTGAGGGCAGGTCAGTTCTGGCGAGTGTATAATTATAGGTCAGGCGGAGGTATCGGCAAGGCCGCACTCCCCCGCTCATATGCCACATTTAGGAGGGGGGGGAAACCTTTATACAGAAAACTCTCCTTGATTTTTACCTCAGTGGTGGTGTGGAACAAAAGTCATAATAATTTCATAATTAGTTTCGGAAATACACCAGTTTATATAGAAACCGAGAGAGAAAGAGAAAGCCAGAGCACAGGGTAAGGATCATGGAGCGGGGCTGCAGTGGTGGCCGATGGTCGGTGACATGTGGATATGGCTACAGTGGGGGAATCCCCGGTCATCCCGGCTGCCCCACCACAGCGTTCATTTCTCGCTGCGGCTACTATAGTGACACAAAATTGCTGGGTACTGCAGCGCCAACTAATTTGTAACCCCGAATACGTGTAAATAAAAGCATATTGCGTAGCTGACATACTGACAGCGCTTCTCTGCTCCATATACTTAAGAACGGATAGTAACTGCTTCAGAGTCAGTGTCTGATTCAGCGAGTTACACAACAAAATCTCTTGGCTTTGGTCAAGTTAAGTTAATATCACACACAGGCTTCAAGGGTTATCAGTTGACTCATACCATACAACTTATTTACAATGCCATACCTACAGTTCGGGGCATATTTATGGTTGCACTGTAGGCTTCGTGGCACATTATGCACGATGCTTAGTTGGCGGCAGAGTAAGAACATAAGAACATAAGAAGAGAGGATAACTGCAGTAGGCCGGTTGGCCCATGCTAGGCAGCTCCTAGAAGAGTAACTAAACTACTAGAATGAGATAAGGATAGCAAAGAAGAAGGCCAATCATCCAATCAGTGATATCTATCTGTCATTTTCATTGTCTGCCCTCCTCCTCCCACTTCTTCCATCCTTCCTATTCTTATTTATTACTCCTCAGGTGGCTCTGCACCGTGTGACAAGCCAAAAGGTTTTATGTAACCCAGGAACAGTTTACAATGCAGGGTGAAAACCATATAACCAAATAGCAGGATGATGTGGAACCAGCGATGGTGCCCCTGCTAACTGGGTGGAGACGCATAATCGGCATCCATCCAGAAACCAAATCTCCACATTATTTCCCATGCATTTTTGTGGCGAGGCATTGTCTGCCGCAAGAGAGCTCTTGTTCACTGCACGAGGGATTGTTAGACTGCGGTTGATGGGTCTGCTCAATCACACAGACTGGGGTACATAAGAACAATAACAGATGCACTTGTTATTTATATATTTTTAAGTACCAACAGTTTGCCTCGGTGACGTACAAGGGAATGAAAATATGTAAAAAAAATCAAAATATATCATTGAGGTGTTACGAAATTTCTTAAGCCAACTACAAATACTACTCTAAAACAGACCTGAGCTGTAATACTAAGAGTCGAACATCATATAAGGTGAATGGAGAACTAAGATAATTGGTAAGGTTACGGCAGATTCAGTCTGTACCAACCATCACAAAGTACCGAAGCTTCAGAAACCCCGACACTATTGTCCGACTTTTTTTTAGCACCTACTCTTGGGGGAATATTCTTCTTTTACATTAGATAATATTTTATTGCTTGCTACACTGTCTTACTTGATCCACGAAACCTAAGCAAAACTCCTAAAATCAAAGTCTCAGAGTTATTAGGCTTCTGATGTGAATAACACATGATGTACTAGACAGAAATTTAGAAAAACAGGACAACTAACGAAAAGGTAAATCATTACAAATTTTGCCACATGAACAGCAACTGGGCTCACCTGGCAGCCTGGAAATACCCCATAACAGACTGCACGATGACTTACTTTACGTTCAAACGCCCTGCAGGGTGAATCATCTCCTCTTCTATGCGTTCATTCTCTCCTAGGACATCGTTCGGGCCAAGGGCTCCATTTGGGCCTTGGGCACCATTCGGGCCTAGGGGACCGTTCGGGCCTAGGGGACCGTTCGGGCCTAGGGGACCGTTCGGGTCTAGGGGACCGTTCGGGCCTAGGGGACCGTTCGGGCCTAAGGCACCATTTGGGGCTAGAACACCGTTCGGAATAAAGACACCGTTTGGGGCAAAGACTCCGTTCGGCCCTGGGGCTCCGTTGGGACGTAGGATTCCATTCCTCGCAGGAATTATATCCGGCGAGAAGAATTCCATCTTTCCCGGAGTTTAGAATCAAAACTCAATTTAATACTTTCAAAGCAGTTCGCTTTCTGTACTCCAGGACTTTTTTTTCTCTCTCTCTCTATCTCTTTCCAATACGGCAACGCCACATGGAGTAGGGAGTGAAGCCTAAGCCTCACTCGGAACACTATAGAATCACCATCACTGAAACCACTGACCACACACCCCACACAGTCGTACGCCCCAACCCATCCTCACGAACTGCACGCCTGAGCACAACTGACTTCTCCAATCTCCATACCCAACTATATGACAGCTTCCCTCATACCCCCCAAAACGACCACCCCCCCTCCTCTTCTTTCTTGCCCCCTCCCTTCCTCCACTCCCTCTTTCCCTCCATACCCCCATCATCATCTTCTTATCCCCCCCTACCCTCCCCCTACCCAACCCCTTTCCCCTTTAGCCCACCCAACCACCTTCACCCACCACCCTACCACCATCACCTACCATCATCTACCACCATCACCTACCATCATCACCCACCACCCTACCACCATCACCCACCATCCTACCACCATCATCCACTACCTTACCACAATCACCCACCACCCTACCACCATCACCCACCACCCTACCACCATCACCCACCACCTCACCCCCCTTCACCCACCACCCTACCACCATCACTCACCACCTCACCCCCCTTCACCCACCACCCTACCACCATCACCCACCACCTCACCCCCCTTCACCCACCACCCATCGTTTCCTCCACCTGACCTGACTTGAGCCTCGAGTCAAGGTCAGGTGAGTCTCTCGAGGAAATGGACACAAAGAGGAGATTAACCCATTCACCCTGACGACTTTTTCTACCAATTCTTCCTCCATCAAGATGATTTTATATAACTTAGGCAGGATTTTTTTTTGTGACTGAAGGTGTTAGATATATCCTTCATTAACCATTTCAGCAGGGAGGGGTCTTTCTCAATATATAAAAAATAGCCTGTAGTAGTAGAAAGATTTAAAAAAAAAATCCCTTCCTCCTTGTGTATGGATTAACGTGTCCGCTCCTGTACTAAGACCCGGATTAACTTGCCACACCTCTACGTAGAAGTGGATTATCAAAACACCTGTATGGCCTGCGGCTTGAACAAGTGAGTTTTCGGAAATGTTCAATCAGATTTATAACAAAGAAAAATATGGAGCCAAGGGAGATATCAAAACTATAGGTATATGCGTGGAAAATGGAGGCGTGTAGAGGGATATTATTATTATTATTATTATTATTATTATTATTACTATCATCATCATCATCATCACATCATCATCATCATCATCATCATTATCATAATACTTAATATTTGTACTATTATTATTGTTGTTATTATTATCATTCTAACTGCTACTAATACTACTACTACTATTTCTACTACTACTACTATTGCTACTACTAATACTATCACTAGGTCAACAAATATTTCCTTACAGCGAATGAAATGTACTTGCATATCGAACCTGTTATCGAAACTACAACCTTTTCAATCTAAACTGGACCATAACACCCATATCCTCCCAACTATTTTCAAAACGCAGGGAGAAGCCATACATTCAAATAAGTCACGACACTGTTGACAGAGAGAGAGAGAGAGAGAGAGAGAGAGAGAGAGAGAGAGAAAATACACTTCGCTGCAAAATATCAAAATGGTGGAGGCGATGGAAACAGCCAGAACGTTCCTCTTCACCTGTCCGGCCAGGTGTGTCGGGAGGGTAATTAACCTGAGCCGTCCACGCGTCAACTCCCATGGCCCTTATAAATTAGCAGTGTACCTTAATTATTCTTATTTATTATACGGTATGCAGCTATAACCCCTTCAACAGCATGAGGTGTTATACATGACGCTCTACATCAAGGGTAAAAAAATCAACATAAGAATATAAGAACATAAGAACACAGGAAGCGAGGATAGCTGCAGCAGGCCCTAGAAGAATGAGAAAAGGAAAGCAAAGAAGAAGGCTTTCCCCCGCCCTCCAAACCCTCCTTCTGACGCAGGCAGGAAAAAAGAAAGAATACCACGCAGTATAGAAAAACTGACGTGGACATTTTGTAGGAAAGTGTGAAAGGAGAAAGAAGGAGAAAATAAGAAAAAAATAAAAAATAAAAGGAGAAATCGTGGTGAGGTTGAGTCCTAAATTCATAAATATACTTCTTTCAGATACAGTAGACCTTAATGATTACAGAGAGAGAGAGAGAGAGAGAGAGAGAGAGATTAGAGCCATTTTTACAATACAGAATATACTCAAGGTTAATTCCTAATATATCACAGTTAAATCAGCCAGTACACTTCAGCTTAGGACAGGATAGCTAAGCAAATCTATGACTATGTTTCCTACTTAATCCTTGTGTCGTTGGACCTACTTCACTATATCCCAGAGGACACATTTGGATTTCATTTTCTAGGATGAAGCAGGGATTAGGGAGGGGACACTGGCGAAAGCTTGGAGGGAAGGTAAAGTAAGTAATTGGGGCATGAGAGAGAAAGAGAGAGAGAGAGAGAGAGAGAGAGAGAGAGAGAGAGAGAAATTGTAAAAGACAGGGTGAAAGTAAGAAACTGCACTTGATATCGATTCTTTGGAATTTACAAACTGGAGAAAAATAATGTTCCAAAAAGACCATTTATCAATACCTATGGTGGTGTGGCGGAGGGGAACTGGAAAAGGAGTAAAAGTAAAGAAGTAAAGACCTGGAGTAGAAAAAGTGATAAATGCTGTTTGATATATTAGAAGAAATAATTTTAAATACAAAGAAGAACACCCCAAAGATGAAAAAAAAAAAATAAAAAAAAAAAGCCTATTTAAAAGTACTTAGCGTGGAGTGGAAAGATTAGGAAAGGAATGAAACTATAAAATAATAAGCAGTAGTTAAAGTTACATTATTTCTACTGGACAGTCTAAATATATAAAGGGGAACTGTAAAGTGAGTGGAGGTAATGTAAGAAACTAGAGCAGAACAAAATGAGTTATATTTTCTTTGGGGTGGATATACTGTAGCTAAACTGTATCCATATGGCCAGCCTGTAACATCTGTGGTGAGGAAGAAACTGGAAAAAGGAAAAAAAAAAGCAATCTCGAAGGCTTGAAGTGAACGTAAATATAACATGCAACGGTTGAAAAATTGAGACTGCTTATCTTTGTATTATCTATTGTAATGGAATGATTGGATAATGGAGGAAGCCTGAAGTGAAGGTAAACTAAGCTCTCGGATTGGAAAAGTGAGAAACTGTTGCCTGAATTCTCGTCGGGATAAGGAGCTTCCTAACACTTCTTCCTCAGTGATTTATTCTGCTTATTACTCCTTCCTCCTCTCTTCTGTCGTTTAAATCCTTCAAATACCACTATACTCGGTAAACGTTAACATACAAATTGATATGAACCAACCGTATCCAAAATCAATCGCTAAGGAAGTGGTGTTAGGGAGCTTGCTTACCCTACGGGAATACGTGCCTGTGTCTCAAGCTCTCCGCCTAAAGACTTAAACAGCATTAACAAAGCCCCAGTTAGCGCCCTGACGCTCCCGCATCTATTTAACATAAGAACAAGAGAAGAGAGGATAACTGCTGTACGCCGGTTGGCCCATGCTAGGCAGCTCCTAGAAGAGTAACTGAACTACCAGAATGAGATAAGGATAGCAAAGAAGAAGGCTCTCCCCCGCCCTCCAAACTCTCCAACCGAAGCCGGCAGGAATAAGTCAGAAAGAACACCACGCAGTATAGAAAACGTGACGTGGACATTTCATAGGAAGGTGTGAAATGAGAAAAGGCGACTATCATAGTACTTCCGTATTTGTTTTTCAGAGTCTAGAGTAAGGGACGAAATGAAATGGGGAGAAGGGAATGGCCAAAGCATGAAATCAGGCACAACATGACCAAAAAAGGCAAAGATTTTTATTTTCCGCCGAACATTTTTTTTTTTTCCCAACTTCTACGGAAAGGGAAAGAGTGGAAAGTGGGCAAGGGAAATGGCAGAGCACGAAATTTGAGTGGAAAATGCCATACAGGAAAAGATTTTTGGAAAAGGGGCAAGGGACATGGTAAGGTGCAAAGCTTTAGTGATAAATGCCAAAAACGTAGATTTGTTTCCTTTTTTTCTCTTTCTTTCTTTCTTTCTTTTTTTTTTTTTACTATAGGTCCACTTCTCCATCACGTGCGGGGAAAAAATCAATGCCACCCACTGGTCTCTGCTCAGGACCGATCTGTCTCTGCGGTGCGGGGGGCCTGACGTCAGCAACACATTAATACAAAATCCGGGCCAGGAACAGAGAGATATTTTCGAGCTGATTAAGCCCGCTCGGAAGCCACCAGAGGGGAATATATAAGGTTTTCATAGCGAAGGGGTTACATGGGACTGCTTCTTATTCCCAGTGGTAAGTGTGGTTTTTCCCTATGAATGAATTACAGTCCGAGGGCCCCCCAAATAATAATAAATACTACTATACTGCTGCTGCTGCTACTACTACTAATAATAATAATAATAATGATGATAATGTGCAGTAGGAGAATTGGGTGGGTCCGAGTAAGGGAATTAAAGAGTGACAGAACATAAGAACATACGATCCTAAGAAGAGAGGATAACTGCGGTAGGCCAGTTATATGGGCAGCTCCTACAAGAGAAACAGAAGAAAGACAGAACAGAAAAGTTGTCATCGTACTGAAGGAGTTGATAGAGCTTTAGTTTAATCCTTTCCTGAAGAAAGGTAACTAAACGATGAATAAAGTCGTACAGAGATGGAATAAATAATGAAAGATGAAGTACGTTTTATTTCTGTACAACCACAACATTTCTGGTGCTCAGTTTATTGTTCCGTGTTTTTCAGCTAATTCTGAAATGAATTTTATCTTTATTTCAATCGAACATAATTCTATCAATATCCCTCACTCCACCTAAAAATCTCATCTTCTCATGGCAATCTTGGTCAAAATCGCCGTTCGAGATACATTGAAAACATTTTGTTCAACATACTCTAACATCCTAAACTAATGTAGACCTAACCTGGACATTCTTTGGTCCTATTCAACTTGGTTCTGATTCAAATTCACCCGCGAGAACTACGCAGCGCTGAGATTGGCTGAAAATTAACCACCGCGAGCTATGACTGGTTCAAACTGGTAATTACTGTTCATTTGCGACGGAAGTATATAGAAAAAAAAAAACTTCATCAGAATTGCTAAATATATCGAACGTATATCCCAAAATTCCAAGATTCCATGGTTGTAAGACCATATAATAATAATAATAATAATAAAAATAATAATAATAATAATAATAATAATAAAGTGTTGGTGTAGGGGTACTGGGTGTAGGTGTAGGAGTATGGGGTGTAGGAAATCAACGCACCTGGCTACACCTTAACACCGCCTGTGGCATATCCGGATCATCCACACTAATTGTTTGCCTTAAGCTGAAGATCACCTTTGTCTGGAGAAAGGGGAGGGAGAGGGAGGGTGTAGGGATGGGTAGAGGGGTAAAAACGGTTGGAGGTATGGAGGATGGATGGATATTTGGAGAGAGCGGAGAAACGGAGAAAATTAATGGGGAAATGGATAGGCCAACTAAGTCATGCTCGGCTGTTTTTAATGGAAGTGTGTGATTTAGGCTCTGAAATAAAACATGGGGAGCAAAGAAAGACGACAGGGAAGGAAGAGGTAAGAAAGAGGATAAGAGGCAGACCTAGGGAGACTGAGAATGAGAGGGGGGGGGGGTTGGGATGGGGACGGAGTAAAAATGATACATCAGAAGAGATGATGATGATGATGATGATGATGACGACGACGACGATAATGATGATGACGACGACGACGATAATGATGATGATGATGATGATGATGATGATGATCACACACCATTTGTTCGCCCCTGCATAACATCTCCACCACATATCTTTACTCACTATATCTGTCTGCCCAAGTTATTTCCACATGCAGTTGTCGTCAATCATTTCCTTTCCATTTGCATCCATACTCTCTCTCTCTCTCTCTCTCTCTCTCTCTCACACACACACACACACACACACACCTAACCTGACCACCAGTTCATTTCATCTCCCACACCTAATTTCTTTACCCACGCCTGCAGTACACTAACTGGCACTAACTCTTGGATCTTAACCCCCCTAGTTACCCCTACCCCCATCTATAACTAAATTCCCCTTCTACAATCGCGGTCAGTAACTTCTTTCTTCCCTGCTATCCCTGTCTGATTCTCCAACTCTAGTCAGCGTATTGCAGGAGTTGCCTAGACCGTGGAAATCAGCTAACTTCAATTACCCTCCCTTTTCTATGTTCTTACGTTTACGATTGTAGAGTTGTAGAAGCGACATTCCAGCCAATGCGAGTTATTGTTGGGTAACTATGCAAGATCTCATTTTTTGACAGCATTTCGAGACTGTATGGAGAAAATGACTGCAACTCATTAGGCGTTTTACCTTGTTTCAGGATGACGTAAAAAAAAAAATCTATTACCCACAACTCTCCACGATTCGAGTACGACTTTGAGATGTAAAGAAGGTAACGGTGGAAACTATTTTTGTTTTTCCATACACTCGATTCAGTGTAAAGAAGCACCTGACTGCAACTGAACACCTTCGTCCTCACCTGTAACTCCCCCTCACACCCACACCCACACCTCCACCCGCCCATTCCTCAGACACTCAGACACACCAACACAGCAGTGGTTTTGTTTCATCCATAAATCAAGGAACATCCACGATCACTTGACAACAGTTCCGACACCACCAAGGCTTCAACCTACGTCACACACACACACACACACACACACACACACACACACACACACACCATTTCTTCCACGCAGGCCAAGTCGACTTTAATTTTTGTACACTTAAATGCAAACCAAACATATCCATCCACTCTTTTTGCAACACTTCAGTATCCTTTTCAAAATCCATTATATCTTTCCCAAACTGTAAAAAGTCGCTTACTATTGGCCAGTAATTTGATACAGAATACGCCATCTTATCTTCTTTGTACTTCCATCCACTCTTAGACCCTCAAACAATTCCTTATTCATTAACTTATTTCATCCACCAAATATCATCCACCTGCCCAGTCACTCATCCAACCGAATACTCATCCACTTGCTCACCTGAACTTACTGACATCCACCCAATCCACTCACCTTCTCCCTGAACTTCACTCATCCACCCACTCACCCACCCAATCCACCTACCTTTTCCCTAAATGTCAATCATTCACCCGCTCACCCACCCATCTACCACCCACCTACTCGCCCATTCCACCCGCCTACCACATATTTCCCCCACATTTCACCCATCTACCCAATCCGCTTACCTACTCACCTACTTATCTCATCCACTTAAGCATCCAATCCACCCACCCAGTTCACTCACCTACCAACTCACCCATCAACCTACCAACCTATTTCACTCACCCAGTCTACCACCACTTGCCAAAACTACCAACCAGTCCTCCCAAGAAAATCTTCACTCACCCACCAACCCACTCACTCATCCACCCACAGCCCAATCCACCCACTCAATCCACTCACCCTCTCACACACCCACCACCAGTCCGGCCCTGTCCTTTTGTTCCTGGGAAATCATTTATCCTGAGCCGGTAGGAAGGGGAGCAAAGAATCAATGGCCGCTTTCACACCTGGTAATTAGAGTTGCTTTTGATGCTGGGGTGATTAGCTCCTATATTAATAACACATCGAGGATTAAAGAGCCGAGTGGTGGTGCCAAGCTGAGTGGCGTGCAGTGGATGGGGTGTAGCATTTGATTATTTCAGTCTATCATGTGTGTGGATGGCTAGGAAAGGGGACGGTACTACGGATATTAATCTATTCACGGTGAGGATGGCTTTATTTTTCACTTTATTGTTGCTATCACCGGACGGTTTTATTCAGCTTGACAAAACTTTTATTTTATTTTTATTACTTTTTTTGTAATTCGTTGTGTGGCTGGCTTGGAATGGAAAACGTATATTAATCTATCATAAGCCAGTGTGAGGACGCCTTCTCTCTTCCTGTTGCACCCACAAGACGGTTTCCCTCAACTTTCAGACTATTTAATTTAAGGCTGTCATGTGTGGCCAGGGTCTGAGAACATAAATTAAACTACTATTTAGTATAAGGATATAAATTTCGTTTTGTATTCAACTGATGCTAACGTTAGACGAATTTACTCAGCTGCAGGAGATGGGCTTAGCTTGTTTACCACATTTTAGTCCATCATGAGGTTAGTGAACGAGATAGAACTTAAGAAGAGAGGATAACTATAGTATGCCAGTTGGCCGATGTTAAACAGCTCCTACAAGAGTGAATAAACTACTAGAATTAGACAAGGATAGCAAAGAAGCAGGAAACGTGTATAAAATTTTACTATGGGAGTCTTTTTTTATCGCTGCTGACAACTTTATTCTGCTTCAGACGACGGATTTGTTTGTTTCTTTCTCTCTTTCCCTCTTTCTTAGTCCATTCTGTCAGCTGCAGGTGGCAAAGGAAAGGGAACACTTAAGTATACTAACTTGTAGGCTGCGGCATGGTTTTCACACGGCATTTCCGGTTGCCTGCGACGGGCGTTTGACGATCTGGCCTCATTTTTATTTTATTTTTTTTACCCCCCGTAAGAAAAGTGTGTTTACTGGAGGTCAGAGCGAGTAAAACAAGTGCATATCACCCCAATCTTTGGTCAAAGTCTATGACGTTAGGGGGAAAAAAAATGGGAAGACCGAAAATGTCCAGTAAGGAAAATATTTGAAGTCTGTTTTCGGTATGACGTTGAAAGAGTGATTAAAAGATGATTTTCTTCTATAAGTTTTCTCTATAACAATTCCTGAAGATATTTTTCAGCAGTTTAACTGACAGCGAATTTCTGCTAAGAAAACTCGCCAGTCAATTATATGCTGATAAGTGATATGCTACTGTAAAATAAGCAGTACATTTATTTTCATAATTACTGATAAGTGATATGCTACTGCAAAATAAGCAGTACATTTATTTTCATTTTTACTTTGCAACTTTTTTCTATAATCGTTCTTTATAGTATTTACAATTTAAAGAGAAAGATATTCAAGAATTTCTGCATATTTTCATTTGTGCCGAAAAAATGTATTAACTTGCATTATTAGGGTTATAGATATACAATACTGAATACAGACACCACAAGCCGTGGTAAAGATAACTGAATGATATCTAGGATGGAAGACTTTACCTAGTGTTTGATGAGCGAGTTAGACCAAGGCCTAATAAGAGTATCTCATTACGCATTGGCCTAGTCAACCACTGTCTCACGTGTGGTGTTTCGTGACGACATTTCCCGCCAGCCGCGTCGCTGGGTCGCCAAACATTTTCCAGCCGGCAAGAGTGGCTAAAAACAAGAAGCAACGTTGACTAATTTGTATGCTGAGTTTTTATTAATGTATGTTAGGTATTTACGTGGAAACTCTTGATGTAATTTTTTTTTTTTTTTTTACTGCTGTTGCCTTCAGACCAATTTTTATAGCAGATTAAATTTTTCATAATGTCTCCTTTTTTTGTAGCAGATTAAATTTTTCATAACGTCACTTTTTATCTTATACTAATCTCCACTACACCTTCCCTTTCCTTACCTGCCATATATCATTCACCAACCTTTACACATGTTCGAAACTCCTACCGTTCAAAAAAATTCCTTTCACTTGTTGCTGCAATCATGATTCTCCATATCCATGACTCTTTCACATTTTTATTATCATTTCCTCTAACTTCTATCACTCCCTGCTTCTCTCTAGTTTCCCATCTATTATCTCTCCAGTTCTTTTATAGTCCATTATCTCTCAATCACCCAGTCACTCCACCTTCTATCACTGCTACCATAACTAGCCTCACAATCTCTCTAACTTCTATCATCACCAACAACTATCAGCAACTTTCGACTCCCTACTTTTCCCATATTTTTACAACCAACTCTCTATAACTTTCGACTTTTTATCCCCTCTAACTATTGTTGTTACCAAGAACCGTCTGTATCTTCCCAGCCACAATATTTTCCACACTTTCATTACCATCCGCCTATAACTCATCTTTTCTGCATCATCATCATCATCATCATCATCATCACCATGGCTCTCACATCTGATAGGCTAAGGTAAGATCCATAAACTAGGAAAGGGAATGTACGGGAGTGGAAGACTTATGAACAGTGCACAAAGTAAAATGAGCCGCATACTCATTCATCATCATCATCATCAGCTTGTCTCTCCTAATAAATACCAATCATGTATGACTTTCAACTTCTTAATCTCCTCTACACATCAATACCACGCATACCTAACTTTCAACTTGCGGTATCGACTATCTTTAATTTTCACGTTCCTAACCTCACCAATTTCTATCAGTAGCAAGAGCCTAACTTTTAACATCTCATCTCAAGGTGGTATAATTGCCAATCGTATATATTTAACATTAGCCATCTATAATCGTCACTTTCTTAGCCTCTTACACCAATATCAAGTCTATATCTTTCAACGTCTTTATATCAACTATTTATAATTTTTTTTACATATAAAGGTATTAGGGTCAATCAATTAATATTTTTTAAACATATTTAGGTTAACCTGCCAACGAGAACTTAAGTCTTTTTTGTCAGTTATAAAGAAACTAAACGTCCCAGAGTTCATTCTCTAACTGGCGGTAGGATGAAAATGTCACTTCAGTGCTAATTACGTGGGTGGTGTTCAAGGGTAAGTGTGAAGTGGCTTTTCCCCAACCCGTCTTCATATGGCTCGGAAAATAATAAGGACTGATGACATTTAAATTGCTGGTATTAATGACTAAACAGAAATCTCTCTCTCTCTCTCTCTCTCTCTCTCTCTCTCTCTCTCTCTCGGCCTTCCCTCGCCCGCCTCTCCTCACACCACCTCGCTCAGGCTCACTTTGGCAAACCTTCTTTAAGCATAAACTTCATTTGTCAGCTGACGACCGCCCGACTCACACCCAAGGAGCCACACTACACACTCCTTTATTTACCTCTTCATTTATCTGTTTATTCTTCCATTCCCTCGAGGCCTAGGACGGCTCTGGAGTGTTCGCCACGGGATTCACTTCGTCACCTGCCCTTCGCACTGAACCAATTATTCACCCAGACGAATCATACCTATTTCTTTCTATCGCATCTTAATCTATCTTAACGCGGCATCCATTATCTTGGCCCGACAAGCATTATGTAGTTACTAAAGAACAGTCTAACTCAATCTAACCTATCCATCTCAAATCGAAGTTACTGAACGATTTACAAAATAATATTACCTTCAACTAAGTCAATCTGTCGTAGATAAAGATGCCCTGATTCAGCCTGACATGCCCTAGCTTGACCCCATATAAAGACGAGGTGAGGACAAGTTTCTGCTCACCCTTGAAGCATCACCCAATCTGGACCGAAGTGGTTCGTCTTCATATAATCCACACTAAGAGGAAAACAAAACAACAAAGAAGGCTGTACCATTCACCGCCTATGAAGCCTTCAAACCGAAAATGCCCCTCCCCCCTCAAAAAAAAAAAAAGAGAGAGAGAGAGAGAGAGAGAGAGAGAGAAACGCGGAAAATGTGAAGGAACACCGCACAATACGGAACAATATGACAGGACAGGACAAATGCATGCCTCTGCGTGCCCATAATGTAGAACTCCAGGTTTACCGAAGTTATACATGCATACTGAAAACGTGTAAAGAGACCTAGCATCTTTCTCCTCCTCTAATTTCTTCCTCCCTCTCTTCTTCTACCACTACTACCACTATTTTGTTATTATTATTATTATTATTATTATTATTACTTTTGACTATACTAGAATTAAAGTCTTAGTCACAAAGTTGGACAGGAAATTTCAAGCGTCGCCAAGTCCACCTGCTAAGTTTTTTTTTGTCCTTTGTGTAGGGCTGGGGGTGGGGGTGGGGGGAGAACTTGTGTTGGGGGCAGGGGGGGGAGAACATAGTGTAGGGGATGGGGTGGGGGGAATACTAAGCTTGTCACTAGATGATCCCCAAATCTTTATTCCCCCGACACCATCATCCCTCCTGTCATGCCCACCCCCCCAACCTGCTACACCCAAAACCCCCTCCACCTCCCCATACCCCATACCAAACCCCTCTAACCTCACAAACAAGGCCGCGCAGAGAAAATTAGTTAGTTAGTTGGTATTAGTAGTAGTAGTAGTAGTAGCAGTGGTAGTTGTAGTAGTAGTAGTAGCAGTAGTAGTTGTGGTAGTTATAATAATAATAATAATAATAATAATAATAATAATAATAATAATAATGTTGCTGTTGGGACAGATTGAGTCCAGGCAAAAGGGGAATTTACAACACCTGGGGTAAGTGGACAGGTGCTCCCAAACCCCCCTCCCTTCCTCATTGGCAAGTCCTGTTCCTAAATCTATGTATCTCCTAAGTTATCCCTATCCAGATTTATCCTATCCAATTCCTATCAAAACTTACCACAAACATATAATAATACTACTACTACTACTAATAATAATAATAATAACAGGGAATAAACTCGAAAAATCCAGCCAAGGTCCCTGTAGGGATAGCATTGTACCTGTGAAAAATCAACCCCCTCGCTCACGTGCTCGTCATATCCCGACCTCCCCGTGACCAACCCACCCTACAACACTTTCTCTCTCTCTCTCTCTCTCTCTCTCTCTCTCTCTCAAACGTTATATAGGTGAGAGAGGAAGGAAAATATGATGAATTAAGGAACAGTGATGGATATAAATAATACGGTGTAAGCAACAATTAAAAAAAAAATATGAGCTTAGAGAGACACAAAATAAGAGCTAATAAGATAAGCTGAGAAAAATGATGAGAAAGTGCAAAAATAAAACAAGACAGGGAAAACAAGAAAAAAAACGGTAAAGTAAAAAAAAAACTGATAGACGCGTAGGATGGGAAGAATGACGAAAAAAGCACACACACACACACACACACACACACACACACACAGCAGAGAACGCTGGTGACTCACCCGTAGAGAGAGAGAGAGAGAGAGAGAGAGAGAGAGAGAGAGAGAGAGAGAGAGAGAGAGAGAGAGAGAGAGAGAGAGAGAGAGAGAGAGAGAGAGAGAGAGAGAGAGGGGGAATTTAAGGACAGTAAAGAGGAAAGATAAGAACAACATAATATAAGAAGAGAGGATAACTGCAGCAGGCAGGTTGGCCCATGCTTGGCAGCTCCCAGATGATTTACTGAACTACTAGAATGAGATAAGGATAGCAAAGAAGAAGGGAAAATGAGAGAGAAAGTGGAGGAAAGAGAGAAGTGGAGTACGGAGAGAGAAAGCGGAGGAAGGAAAGATAAAGTGAAGGACAGAGAGAGGCAGTGGAATACGTAGAGAGGATCTGGTAATAGCGGAGACCATAAGAACTCATTCCTCAATCATTTACACATACAGCTTAAATTTCACGCTTTTTCATCTTCAAGTCAACCTTTCTTATCTAAGTTATTTTATTCCCCCCCCCATATGACTAAACTTACCCCCCATCATAATGACGGGGTGAGTCAGCATTTCACACTTACCCTCAAACCACCACCCACTTGATTAGCGCTAATTGCTTGTTTCGTAGTACCATCATTAACTGATTCACGTTTGAGACAAGAAGAAGACATGTAGTGAAACAGCTGTTCCATAATAGACATTATAAGAAAGAAAGAGATGATGAAGATGAAGATGATGATGATAGTAATAATGACGATAATCAAGAAGACGAAGAAGAAAAGAAAAGAGGAAGTAGGGTGAAGAAGGCTCTCCCCTTCTTCATTCTCGGTATTTTTTCTTTTTCTTTTTTTTTTTTACTGAAATTGACACCACTGCAAAGGAACACCATAAGAACGTATGAAAAGATGATAAATGCTCGTAGGCTGGCTGACTCATGATAAGCTACTCCTAAAAGAATATGAATAGATAGCAAAAACTTAAATAAAGACGGTGAATAAGTATGAAAAATAACATCTGGGGGGGAAAATGACATCTAGTATGACAGAAAGCTCACTGATTTCCACATGATTACCAAATGTTGTGGAGAAGCAAGAAGAACTAACTACATCACTGTTATTTTTCTCATTGGTTTGTCTTATTTTCAGGAGATACCTAGAGTAGGGCACCAGATTTCTGTTGCTGTCCGCTTATTACCTTCATACTCCTTCACCTCCGCTTACAGACCCCTTCCATCTATCCATCTTAACTCTTAGCCAAATCTACCCCCATCAAACCATACCTCTATCCACACCTACCCATCAAAATTTACACGACTTTTACAGCAGCCTTCCACCCCTCACGCTCCCCTATTCATCTTCCTTCATCCATTATAAATCTCAATCTTTCCACTCTCAGGTGTTTTCTAGTCAATTCATCAACAGTTACCACTCTAGTCTGCTCTATATATCAAATACTCTTACTTGCTATTATTCTAGATGACTAAACACAAATATAACTAGAATGGCACTCAGCCAAGCGCATACTTCCGTCACGGCCCAACATGCAGTTCCTTTTAATTCAATCAAGTCTAATCCAATATCAAACTCATAACCCTATAAGTTGTAACACCATAATATTAAACTACCCATAACCCTTAACCATAATTTTTTAACTCACTGTAACAGCCAACAAAACAGTGCGTATCATTTCATAATCTGCATTACTGAAGAATAATAGGTTGATACAAACTGTACACATTCGTAGATACCAACATCCTAAATAGGCTTGATTTTTTTTTCATTAAGATCCATGCAATATTCACTGAAAAATTTACGAAAATGTTGAAAAACGCCCTCCATCGCAATGTTAAACAAAGTGAAAAAAAAAAAAATCCTGGATCCGCACATTTATCCGGATCCGCACCAAAATTTCATGGAGTGTATTCTGGGCCAAGGCCCATTCTTCTACCGAGTTTCGTGGAAATTCGTCTAGTAGTTTTTGTGTAATCTTGCTCCCAAACCAACCAACCAACAAACAAACGGACAGGGGTGAAAACATAACCTCCTTGGCAGAGGTAATAATAATAACAATAATAATAATGAAGATCTCCATACCCGTTAAACATTTGTTCTGCTCGCCCATTTGCTCTTGATATTCCGACAATCTCTCTCTCTCTCTCTCTCTCTCTCTCTCTCTCTCTCTCTCTCTCGTACAACCCTTACTAAAAGAACCCTATGAAGAAATGATGATATAAACAATATGAAAGTGATATAAGTGAATGAGAAAGACGTAAAACAATTAAAAAATAATAGAGAGACAGAGAGACAGACAGACAGACAGACAGACAGACAGAGAATGCGTGGGTGAGTATTGCACCACAATCGGATTGGATGAAAGAAATGGATAGAGGGAAAATATGAATGACACAGAGAGAGAGAGAGAGAGAGAGAGAGAGAGAGAGAGAGAGAGAGAGAGAGAGAGAGAGAGAGAGAGAGAGAGAGAGAGAGAGAGAGAGAGAGAGAGAGAGAGAGAGAGTGCTATGACTAAGCAAGAGCGAAACGAAAAGAAAAATTAGGAAAGAAAAATGGAAGAAGGATACAAATGAATAAGATATTAGCACGGCAAATATACTGTGTGTGTGTGTGTGTGTGTGTATATATATATATATATATATATATATATATATATATATATATATATATATATATATATATATATATATATATATATATATATGTATGTATGTATAGTAAAGGAGAATGTATTTAAAAAAGGGTTCAAAATAGATGAAATTAACATAATGAGAGGTCACTGAAGGTGGAAAGAGGGAGGAAAGGGACGGAGGGAAGGATGGAGGAGGATAAAGGGAGAGGAGGGAGGGGCGGAGTGAGTAAGGAATGTGGGTGGTAGGAAGGGGGGATGAGGAGGCGACTGGAGCAAAGAAGTGGGGATGTAATTAGAGTAACAGAAGAATAAGAAAAGAGAGGGAAACGAAAGAAACAGCGAAAGAAAAAATGGAAAAGAAAGAGACGAAGGATGAAGTTGGAAGGCAATGAAAAAAAAATGAGTAAAGTAATGAAAGACAGAGGGAGAACGAAAGACTGCATAAAAATTAAATAATGAAGAGAGAAGTGACGAAGTTGGGCGATAAAGAGAGAAAAAAGAATTGGAAAGAGGAGGTGAAGACTGGAAAAATGTCTGAAAAAATAATAAAAGAGGTAAGAGGTAATTACATGTTAATTAGAAAAGGGTAAATAATGAATAAAAAGAAGGAAGGAAAGAACGTGTGGGACTGAAAGTAAGGCAAAGAAAAGTGGGGAAGGAAGAAGAGAAATGGAACATGGAAAGCGAAGCCTCTCTCTCTCTCTCTCTCTCTCTCTCTCTCTCTCTCTCTCTCTCTCTCTCTCTCTCTCTCTCTCTCATTATCCAGTTGTTCCCAGGTGAACAAGAGCTTTATCTCAATGCCGAATAAAGTAATTTGGCCGAGGAAAGAATACAGTTCAGGTCAGTTCAGGTCAGTGGACATTGTCTCTTAATCCTTTACCACGAGACGTTTCCTCTAAGCTGAATTAACACCTGTCTATCACAAAACCAAAAAAATGATGTCACCACAATACTGGTTATTAAGTAGCTTTCTAAACATGAACTACAAATACACTTCTTTTTTTCACTGTTACTTAGATTACCAGCCATCCACAGTGACTTCCTCATCTTAAACTGGCAGTCAGTGAGGAGTGGAATATGACCTTCAGGCATGTCTGTCCGTTCTGTTTTAACGACCCTTCTTCCCAGGATACGCCATCCTTTAAAGATTATTCTCTCAATTTATCTCCTCATCGTGCTTTAGATCTTTATTCATTCCAACCACCTCATCCTCATACACTTTCATTTCACCCACCTCACCCTCATACACTTTCATTTCAAGCACCTCACCCTCATACACTTTCCTAATCACTCTAAAATACTACAGTCAAATGACCATAAAAATGCATAGGCTAATCAATCTATGACTTTCACCAATCATTTTCTGGAACCAAGACGGATGCTGTGCGAGAAAGAACTATAATGAATCAGGAATGTGGAGGAAAGAGAAAGGGCAAAACAGAAATGCAATGAGATGAAGATTTGTCAAAGCAGTAAAACAGCGAGGAAAAGTGTTGAAAGGGGAGAGAAAGGGAAGAAAAATATAAGATGACAGAAATAAAAGGCTTAGCGACAGAAAACCGGAATGAAAAATGGGAATGAAAGAGAAAAAAAAAATGGTTATGAGAACTAGAAAAATAACACTATAATAGTAAAGACAGAACAGGAAAGATGAAAATTAAACAAAGATGGAGGCTTAAGGAGGAAAAAAAAGTACAAGGGAGAGCTGTGAGGAAAGGAAAATCACACAAATAGGAAAGGACATGGAAAAGAAAATAAAGGAAGAAAAATGAGGGAAAGAAAAGTGTTCTGGTAGGAAAAAAAAATATAGAAAAAAAAGAAAAATGGGGTTATTAATGGATGGAAAAAAACAGGCAACAGATAAACGGGTTGAGAGGAAGAAAAATCAAAGCAACGGGAGATACAAACAGATAGATTAACACGGTAGCTAGCAAGCATGACAGACAGATAAATGGATGGAAAGATAGATTGACCGAAAGACACATAGATAAGACAGATAGAAAGATATAGAGACAGTATAGACAGGGTGTACATAGAATAATGGGAAGAAAAAAAGGGTATGAGAGAGGGAAAATTCATGGCATCAGAGTTAAGGCAAGGACAAGGAATAAGGAAATAGGTATACGAAAGAAACAATGAAAAGAGGAATATGCGTAGTGGGGAAGAATATAACAATAAACTAAAAAAGGAATAGTGTGGGCAGAAACAGGGAAAATTAAGAAAAGAAAAAGGAAACACCAAGAACAGAACGGAAAAAACAGAAGTCAGGAAATAAGTGAAAGAAAAAAAAATAGAAGGGTACAAAGATGAGTTTTGGGGGAGAGGATGAAAAGATATAAGAATAAAAAAAAAAAAAAGAAAAAAAGCTAATGGAAGAAAGATGAAGAAATTAAAATAAGGGAGTAACAACATTAAAAAAAAAAGAAGAGTGACAATGCGACCAAGGCAGAAACTAATAGAGAAAATAATAGGCTTGAGAAATCTGCGAGAAAGATAGACAGATAGATAAAACGAGAAGGGTATTTAAAAAGTCTGTGGGAGCGAGGTTGGAAGAAATGAAGGGGCATAATGGCAGGGAGGAAAAAAGGTGAATAAGACCGACGAAAAACAAGGAAAGAAGGAAAGAAAGAAAGTATGGAAGGAAGGAAGGATGAAGGGAAGGAGAGGAATAAAAACAGGGTAGGGAAAAAGGAGAAGCAAAAGACAGTACAAAGAAAGACAGAAAGAATAGAAAGAAGATAAAAGGGAGGATATAACAAAAAGACTGCAGACAAAAGGTAATTAAGCGACAGCAGAAAGAGAGAAAAGAAGAGAAGGAAACAGATAATACGAAAAATATATGGGTGGAAAAAATTACAAGCAAGAGATAGCAACATGAAAGAGAGAAGAGAAAAAAAACAGATAAAGAAGAAAATACCGAAAAGTTTGGATTAAAAAGGATAAACAGGAGATAGGAGAAAAAATAAAGGAAGGTGAATAAAGAAATAAAGGACTAGAAATAGAGATCAAGGAATAAAAAAAATAAATAAAGATGGAGTGGCCTGGGAAAGGGTTGAGGGGGCGGGATGGGGAAGAGGTCAAGGTACACTGTAATTGGCTTTCTCATTCCTCCCAGATTTAATGATAGTTCGGTGGCCGCCCTCGTTAGTACACACACACACACACACACACACACACACACACACACACACACACACACACAGGCATTCTCTCTCTCTCTCTCTCTCTCTCTCTCTCACACACACACACACACACACACACACACACAATATGCCCAGCCCCCCCCCTCCCCCACATCCACCTACAGGAATTCGCACCTACACTCTAATCCACATGTATACACTTTAATACACATGCAGCCACACACACACACACACACACACACACACACACACACACACACACACACACACACACCTACGAGATTTAACACCTATGCTCTAATACACATGTAAACACTTCAATACATCTGCGGCCACACACACACACACACACACACACACACACACACACACACACACACTGCAATACACTTACTCGCATACAGTTACAAACCTTTTACTTGGTGTAATTATGAGAAACTCTCTCTCTCTCTCCCTCTCTCTCTCTCTCTCTCTCTCTCTCTCTCTCTCTCTCTCAAGCTTTCACACAAATATTCTCTTATACATACCTCCCCCACAAAAAAAAAAGGAAATATCATATACTCCTTCTTAAATATAATTATTCTTTTCCCTTCTTCATATACATTCCTTTGACACTAGCGTAATAAATTGATGGATATTTTACTTCCAAAAAATCGCCATATGCTTTTTTAAACTTTCAAATTTCAGCAAAAATATAAAAGAAACATCATGGTACTGAAAGGATTGTGAGGATGCAAGGTCAGTGGCTGCTCTCTCTTTACAAATATTGAATACAACTACTGAAAAAAGGCATAAAGGTACATTTCGAACCGTATAAAGCGATTACTATACAAATGCGTCGTCTCTCTCTCTCTCTCTCTCTCTCTCTCTCTCTCTCTCTCTCTCTCTCTCACTCACGCACGCACACACAAACACACACACACACACACACATCAAAACTTCCTCACGCACACGCAAATCCAAAAAAAGGGAGCACACACACACACGCCACAAGGCCGAGCACGGAGACGAAGGTGAAATAGAGGGTTGAAGACTGACAACGTGGTCCCCTCGCAGTACACATGCAGACCCTGTGGACACGAGACTGCCGAGGAATAATGGAGGGGGGACAGAGTGTGGACCCAAATATTATAGCAAAGAAAGGGATGGTCAGGTGAAGGCATGGGGCAGGGAGAGGGAGAGGGAGGATGGGGTATGGTGCGCTGTGGAAGGGAAGAAGGAGGGAGGGTGATGAATGAGGGAGAGAAAAGCGGTGGAAAAATGATAGTGTACCAGAATTAATATAACAAAGAGAGGAATGGTCGGAAAATGGGATGGGATAGAGATGGGATAGTACGGGGTGGGATGGAAAGGATGTACTGATATAAATGGACTAGAGAAACATTAGAAAGGTTGACGCAGTGTAACAGAAAAAAAAAAAAAAACATGATCCAACAATATGATGAGGTTAAGAGGGGTGGGGGATGGAGGGTAGAAGGATATGGTGTTTGATGGAAAACGAAAAAGCAGAAGGGTAATTTGAGGGAAAGAAAAGATTAGACGTCAGAGCATATGTGGAAAGTGCGATAATTGATATAGGTTAGTGGGACAGAAATATTGTTGAGACGAAAGGAATGACAGGACACTCTTCTGGGGCCTACTGACCAACCCTTTGTATAATTTAGTTCACTGGTGTTTTTATTTTTCTTATGGTCTTTTGTAATGAGCGGAGGACGAGATAAGATAAAGGATGGCAGGAAAAGATACACAGTGAAAAGAAAACAGACAGAAAAGTGGCAGGAAGCATGAAAAAAAAAAAAAAAAAAAAAAAAAAAAAAAACAGGTATGGGTGAGGGGAAAAAAAAAACATGAAAAGCAGAATACGGGAATGCAGTGAGGTATGAAGGTGTTGAAGGATATAAAAGAAAAGAAAATTACAAGGATTTCGGGAAAAGGCTAGAACCCGAGAAGTATTTAATGAGGCAAACCAGGAAAAAAAAAAAAGGCAAAGGAAAGATCGAAAATAACAATAATGAAAGTGTTTAGTCATCATTCATCATCCAATCCTACGCTGCCCCATGAGAAGCGTAGGAATATGAAATAAAAACATGCTGAAGGACCTGAAGAGAAACGAAGAAATAAGAACATAATGAACCTGTTGGAGTAGGACAGTAGGAATGAGGCAGAGGGGTAGGAGTGGGAGAGAGAGAATGAGGTGGTGAGGTAGGAGTGGGAGAGAGAGAATGAGGTGGAGAGGTAGGAGTGGGAGAGAGAGAATGAGGTGGAGAGGTAGGAGTGGGATAGAGAGAATGTGGTGGAGGGGTAAGGTACAAGAGTATGCTAGGGAGGGAGCTGTGTCATGAAAATATGGATACAAAAAAGTGTGGAGATTCTTTTATCGAAGTTACCGCTCACAGGATACGGCATCAGACAACAGACAGACAGACAGACAGATAGATGGTATTCCTGGTTGGCTGGTGAGGTAGGGAGGAGGAAAGAAGAGGTAGAGAGGAGGAAAGGAGGGGAGAGTTGAGGAGGAATGGGGAGGTGAGGGAGGAAGAAAAGAGAGGTAGAGAGAAGGAAAGGAGAGATAGAGAGGAGGAACTGAGATGTGAAATAGAGAGGAGGAGAGGAGAGGTTAGGTACAGTGAAGGAAAGGAGAGGTAAGGTAAAGGAGAAGGGGAAAGATGAGGTAGAGAGGAAGAAGGAAGAGGTGAAGAAGAGAGGAGGAAAGGAAAATGAGGGAGGAAGGAGGAAATGAGCAGGTAATGGAGAGGAGGAGAGGTAAAGTGAAACAGGAGGAGAGGATGAGTAAGACAGAAAGGTGTGTCGCAGGAGCGGTACTGAGAGGGATTTATCGTTTCACTACAATGATGTGTTAATTTAGGGTGTTCCCAGAGTGTGCGGTCACCCTAGATGTTTTTGCTATTGTATGCGGTCTGCGGTCTGCCGGGATGTTTAAATCATATGAGGTTTACCAGGATGTTTATTAGTATGCTATTTATCACGATGCTTTAGTTATACTTTGTGGTCTACCTGCACATCCGCTTTTATAGTTGAAAGAGATAAGGCCAACCCCTAACTTAATCCAACCAACCTAACCTCAACCTACCCTGACCCTCCCTCTCTTACCCTAGGATTAAGTGAACATAAGGCAGACAGTATTCTATAGTGTAAATACTCCGGTAGACCAAATCCAGCTCGGTAGACTAAATACTATAGACCACATACTTTATTATCGTTTCTGCCTCAGGGCGATTTTATTTACGAAAAGCTTCTAATAAGAAAGGAGTAAAATAAGGCTACATCAACCCTCCCCAATTATATATATATATATATATATATATATATATATATATATATATATATATATATATATATATATATATATATATATATATTTTAAATAACAGAACGGAGGAAGGAAAAACAAATGGGGAAAAAAAAATAATCCATACACCAGATTACTGGTGTCCTCTGTTCATATAATATCTGTAACAGTTAAACTTGAACAGTTGTAGGTTGAAATTTGGAGGAAAACAACTGTGGGGAAGCGAGTTCCAGAGAGATGCAGTTCGGGGAATGAAAGAAATCTGATAGGCAGAAGTTCTGCAATATGGTTGAGTGACATTCCAGTCATGAGCGCTACCAAAGCTAAATAAACATCGTCACGTCCTCGGGCTAAAGGTCTTAAATGGGAAATGAAAGAGAGAGAAATTACATGGATAAATGAGTCAGAATCAAGAGAAATAGATGGTAAATATAATAAGCAAAAGAAAATAAATAACTAAATAAAGAATAAGATCAAGACCGCGTGGAGGAGCGAAAGGAAAGGGGGGAAGGGAGCAATAAGAAGAAATAAGGAAAAAAGGGAAAAAACGTGACTTAAAGGAATAAAAGAAGAAGGAGAAATATAAGTAACTGAAAACAAAAGTCAATCAAAATCAATAAAAACAATAAAATGGGAAAAAAGACGATAAAAATAAAAAGTGGAAAAGGAAAAAGGAAAATAAACAAATGACTGGAGGAAAAAAAAAAAAGAGTGATCAAGGAAGTGAAAAAAAATTAACAGCAGAAAATTTGAACAAATGGTGATGCAAGAGGAATAGGGATAATAGAAAAAATAATATGAGGAAGGAAATGGAAGGAGGGGCGATGAAGGGAGGTGAGGGAGAGAGAAATGTGACGGAGAGGACGTGAGGAGGAAGGAGGGAAGGAATTATTAATAGATGAGCAGAGGCGAGTGCAGGGGAACGAAGGAGAGAGGGAGAGAAATAAGGGTAGGAGGGAGGTGGAGGGAGGAAAGGAGGAAAGACGAGAGAGGGAAGGGAAGTGGAGTGAAAGAGAAGGAAAAAGAGGTGAAGAATGGATTAGAAAGACGAGAGAAGAGGAGAAGGAGAAGAGAGGGAATGAGGGAGGAAAAGTAGAGGGAAGAGAATGGGAGGAAAAAGTAAAGGAGAAGGAGAGAAAGGGAGAAATAAAGGAAGAGGAGAGGGAGAGGACTGCGAAGGAAAAGGAAAGAGGAAGAGGAGAGAAGAGCAAATGGAAGGAAGGAGGAAGAGGGATGTAGAAGCAAGTGAAGAGGAGGAAAGGGGAGGAATGGGGAGGAGAAAGAGAAGGGAGCGAGGAAAGGAGGAAGGAAAGGAAAGAGGTAAAAAAAAAAAAAAAAATGGGAGGGAGGGACATTAGGATGGTGAAAAATGAGAAGGGAAATAAAGATGAGAGACAGCAAAAAAAAAAGGAAGGGAAAGAAAGATGGAAAGGAAGAGAAAGGAATGGAGAGATGAAAGAAAAGAAAAATGAGAGGGAAAAGGAGATAAGGATGCCAAAATAAAGACGAGAAAGAGGGAAAAAGGAATGAAGTTTCAATTAATTTTCCTGAAAACTACGAAAGAGAGAGTAATGAAAGGAAGGACCAATAATAAAAAGAGTAAGAAAATAAAATAAAAAAAAATGAAAAAATGAAGAACAGAAAGACTAAATGAATACAAGAAATGTAGAGAATAAAAATACAAAATGAGATTATTGAAGATGGAAAAGTCAAAGGAAAGAACGATATGAATAAGGAGAGAAAATTTAAAAGAAAAAAGGAATGGCAAATAAAGGAAAAAACATATATAAAATAAAATGTAAAGAAAGAAGAAAGAAACTAAGAGATAATCAAGACAAAAACAGAATATAGGAAAGACGGAAAAATAAAAATTGTAAAAAGATAAAATGAATAGAATATAAGGAGAAACAAGGAAAAAATGAGGCTAAAAATAAATTAATAAACAAAAGAATGAATATAAATAAAGAATAAATGTAAAAATAAAATAGGAAAAAATAGTGACCATAGCAGACAAAAGGAGAAAAAACAGGAAGAAAGAAAAATAAAAGAGAATCCCCCACAAAAAAAAGAGAGAGAATATTAATAGAGTCAAAATCAAGAAAACCAGAAGAGTGAAAAAAGACAGAAAAAAAAATGAAAAAAAAAAGCTAGGTAAAAATAAAGAAAAAAATCAATGATATCGAGGAAAAGATGATGAAACTAAAAAAAAAAAAATCGGAAAAGAGAAGAAGAATCATGAGGAGCCGAGGAAATTTAGAGAGAGAGAGAGAGAGAGAGAGAGAGAGAGAGAGAGAGAGAGAGAGAGAGGCGCGCAGGTAGGCAGGTGAGATGATGAAGGGGGCGGGTTGACAAAGCAATTAGCGACCTAGCAGGGGAGGTCAGGGGTTAAGCCAGGTCATCAAGCCAGGTGGCCATCAAAAGGTCAATCACTTATCAATGCAGCAACCCTCACACTCCAGTTATTTTTATTATTTATTACTAATGGTTATGCTCACAATAATTATCACATAAAGAGCCACAATTTATTCCATTTATCATAATCCATACAGTCTTTATCAAATTACGGATCAGCCTTCTTACTTGAGCTTTTTATTTTTCTTTATTTTTATTATTGGTTATTATGCACTACAATTATAGAGAATTTATGTTAATTATTAAAACCCATATATCATTTATTTAATTATACTGCACTTCTCCACTGTATCTACTTTTTTATTATTTATTGTTGTTATTGTTGGTTACACGCCTTATAATTATCAGTTATAGAGATACTGTTATTCTGTTTATCATAACACAAACAAACTTTATCAAATTATCCCATAACCTTTAAACTTGATCTATTCTTTACTACATATTATTATTATTATTATTATTATCATTATTATTATTATTATTATTATTGCAGTAGCTGTTGTTGTTGTTTACACCGACAATAATTGTTACAATTCAACTTACTCAAAATTCCAGATCTTTTTTTCTTTTTGCCTAATAATTACGTTAATGAAATACCCTCTCCCCTACAGTATCGCAACATTAACATCTGATTTATTATTATTATTATCATTATTATTATTATTATTATTATTATTATGTATTATGCATTCCAGTTCAACAGGTACAGTGTTTTAATGTATTCCAGAGTGAAATTAAAAATAACTCATTTATCTTAATGGCATCCCTCACACCGGAATTCTCTTTTAATTTATTTATTATCATTATTATAGTCAGGGTAGGGATCACAATACTATCATGCAGTGACTTCTTAACTTCCATACTCACCTCCCTATTTCTCATCACTGCTTTCAGTGTACCAACAACCTTCCTTCCCTGAAGTACGTGAAAGGGTACAGCAGGGAAGGAAGGTTGTTGGTACACTGAAAGCAGTGATGAGAAATAGGGAGGTGAGTATGGAAGTTAAGAAGTCACTGCATGATAGTATTGTGATCCCTACCCTGACGTATGGAAGCGAGGCGTGGACCTTGCAAGAGGGAAACAAGTCAAGAGTGAGAGCAGTGGAAATGAGTTACTTGAGAGGAGCATGTGGAGTGACATGGAGGGACAGGTTGACGAATGAAGAAGTGAAGGAACGTTGTGGGGTAGATGTGGATGTGGTTGAGAAGATTAGGAGAAATACACTGAGGTGGTTTGGACATGTGGAGAGAATGGAGAATGAAAGACTGACTAAGAGGGTGTATGTAGGTGAGGTGGAGGGAGGGAGAGGGAGGGGTAGACCGAGGATGAGGTGGAGGGATGGAGTTGAGAGGTATATGAGGGAGGGGGGAGTGAGTTGGGGGAGGATAGTCAAATGGTGGGTGACAGAGTGACTTGGAGGCGTTTTGTCTGCGGCCACCCTTTGCGGGATTAGGGCGTAGGGCTATAGATAGATAGATAGAGATTATAGTTGAACATCATTAGAGAGAGAGAGAGAGAGAGAGAGAGAAAATCGTCCGACGGTAACAATAATATATATATATATATATATATATATATATATATATATATATATATATATATATATATATATATATATATATTCGTGTGTTTCAGGGTCTAATGCATTTTTTAAAGGTAGATTAATTCGCCTAATGACTAAAAAATATATACTGTATATATAATTACGACGTATGTGGTGGTAGGTGGTGGCGTCCATCATCCACTCACTTGATGTAGGGTTGCCTACTTCTTCCTTCACCTTTATCATTCTTTTTCTGTGTCTGTCCTCCTCTCTTCCTTTCCCATCTTTCCTGTCACTTCTTATTGTCTTCCTTTCCTTCACAGGTGGCTTTACAATGAGTGACAAGCCAAATGGTTTCCTGTAAGCCGAGAAACCATTTACAACGCTGGGTGGTAACCATATAACCAAACCATACATGCTACCTATGTGTCAGCAGGTGGATTGGTGGAGGGTTAGTGCCCCTCCCCGTAAAACGAATAACTCAAAGTCAAGTGGCCACCCCTTACGGGATAGATAGATAGATAGATAGATAGATAGATAGACAGTCAACCTCAACCCTGATTATATAGTGGTGACGGAAATATAATACTTCTCACACGCGTATTATTATTCTATTTAACCTTTTCACTGCCATTATTGTACTTTTTATTTTCTTCCCACCGTGAACGTTTTTCTTTTTCTGCTTTTGCCATACACTTAACTTCAGCTGAGAAAGTGTTGTGCCAGGATTTGCTCACATGATAATTAATAACATAAAAAAAAAATAGATATGTGAGCTTCAAAGTCTCTCGGTTACTGTCTTTGGTTTTGTGTGGTGTGGTGTGGTGTGGTGTGGTGTGGTGTGGTGTGTTGTGGTGTGGTGCGGCTTCGCTAGAGTCGATAAAGTCTAGGGGAGTGAATCACCTGGCGTCCGAAAATCGTTTCTGAGAGACAGTCGGATCGGGCCCTCTCCTACAGACTCAACTCCAAATTAAAACCAGGAAGGAAGGAAGAAAGAAAGAAAGAAAAAAGAAAGACAGGAAAAGGCAAATGTTTATGACTCCCTATGAGCGGACGGGTACACTCATTCTGTTGGGCTACGTGGTGGAACTTCGGGCAGTGCAAGGAAAGATGAGTACAGTCTGTTAAGATGGAAAGATGCCAATGTCTGGACCAAGTAATGTTAGGGTTTGATCATTCGCCCCTTCCCCTTTTCATTTACTTATCTATTTATCTATTTTTATTTATTTTTTAACATTATAAGCATTAGTTTGGCGAATCTTTGTCATGAAGCCAAGAAAATCCTAAGAATGCGCAAGGGTTGAAAACTACAATTATGCTCACTTAAGCTCGAAATGTACTGATCTTGAATTTGGCTCTCTGTTATCTTGTTTATGTTTTTTCTTGGGGGGAACATTTTGGGGCTCCTGGCCTTTGGTTCCTTCTTCCTTGCATAAAAAAAAAAAAAAGCTGTGTTACTTTTGGTGGTGTCAAATGATTTTCTCAACCTCTTCATTATCGTGAAGTCTGTATTATTATTATGCTCTTCTTATACCCACTAAACGTAATTGTGATTTTTTTATTTTTTTTAACTAGAGGGGTTAGTTACATTTCTCATTAGTCACTTCTCAACCAGGACAATCCTCTAATCGCACTAAAATAATTGGAAGTTGTTACAAAGAGATTAAAAAAAAAAAAAAGCGTCAAGCAGCGTATGTGTAAATAAATAATATCTATCTCTCTTTTACTGCGATGGCTGAATTTCCAGAACATACCTTCGTTAACCTTAGGAGTCTTAATTAATCTGGGTTCATTCTTAGGTAACAAGAGGGTTAATACTGGCGGTAGGGTGTGTAACTACTAGCCTCTTCATTACAAAACACAAAAACCAAAAAAGCTATTGATGGGGCCAATATTAACCCATGTACCAGTGCAATCGATAATAACAAATACGTCCAATAAAGCACCAGATAAAATATTTGGGGTTAAAACAGTAAAGCACAAAAAACGGGCCCATGGTTTACCGACGGCCATTTCCATAAACACCGAACTATTATCGTTAACCCGTTTGCTTAGTTGGGTTTTAAAATATATCACGTTGTATTTGTGCTAATTATCCCGTGTGGCGGCATCCTCCTCTCACCTAGAATTCTGTTTACCTAACTAATTCTATCGCCAAATTCCTACCCACCCGGCTAAATCTTTTTGGCCCCTGAAATTGTATAAGTGATTTTCAACAGACTAGCGAGCTTCATTTATAAAAACAAATACTGTTAAATAAATAAATATATAACTAAATTTTTTCGTTTACCTCATTTATCAGGCAAGTCAGTGTGCAAATTATCAATTAATCAATCAATCAATCATTTCCTGTGGCACCCTCGGGGATGCATAGGGCCTCGATGAACTCACACCACCACATCCTATCTTGCAAATTATATAACAGTATAATAATCAACGCCTCCTGGCATACCAACAATACTGTAGGTGGACGTGTAGCCGTGTCCCGCTTAATATTAAGCCGTAAACCTTGCCCTGGCCAACACTGCAGTCAACAGGGAGATGCAAACATTCCTAGCAAGCAAACACGAGTAGCACAACAAACACCTGGGCTCCGGTAATCTACCCGCACTGTGTTATTGTGTGGCTAAAAGGAAAATGCCACATGGTACACCTTACTCCGACCAATGTTTGTGTACGTCATTAAAGCAACTCTGTTTTGTTTACTGTACTCCTCTCTCATTCTTTCTCCTACAACTTATTGTTTAGTCTCACAAACTTTATACATACGATATTTCATTGCTTGCTATTAAATTCCGATTTGAAGTTAGTGATTATATATATATATATATATATATATATATATATATATATATATATATATATATATATATATATATATATATATATATATATATATATAAAACACCAAATACCATGGTCTTCTGGAAAAGTTGCGATACCCATCCTACAAGTTAAAGAGGAAGTACAGTCCACACAAAAACATGACAGTTTTTTCTTTGTTTTTTAAACACTGACGCATCGCAGACAGGAGGGGGGGGAAAAAAAAGGAGGGGGAGGGGGTTCAGCATGAGTCGTCCAGCTTACTGAAGTTATGCTCATTCTTATCTTGTAGTAACAGTTTCAATTCATAACAAACAGAAGCAATGACAAAAGTCTGGGCATGGACCAACATGATCTGTATGGTTTCTTGTTTCGCTAAAGGTGGATTTATCTTATTAAGGGTTTTAGTGCCAGCATATTTATCAATATTTAGATTTACAAATAAGCAGAACACTGACAACAATAAAACTTGAAGAATAATTAACCCAGAGGAGAATTACACCAACATTCAGAGCGTAACTAACAAGAAAAGCACCCAAATCCTTGCATGCTGTTCCTTCTAATTATTTCCTGTCTACTTTGTGAGCGAAGAAGAGCTGCCTTGTCAGCTATCCTTGTCCTATATTCGAATAGTAGTAATTCAGATGGGCTGCCTACTATGGGCCAGCCTGTGTTCTGCAGTTATTTCCCTATTTAAAGTTAGTATATTATGCAAAAGTCCACACAAATGATAAAATTTTCACACAATTCACGAGGCTTGATTTTGGTTGTAACATCAAGGAAGAAAACACCTGATACAAAACAGACAGGTACCATATTACTAGCCTATGAAAACCCAACATGAAATAATCCAAAGCCTTCACAGACTCCCACAACAGCCAAACGTTGGTCCCCGTCTAACAATGATCACATTCTCAAAACACTCTTAGGACTAGGCACACCGCGATTGGCTGAAGGCTCAAGGAGGGAAAAAGTAACGGGAACAATATAAATGGATAGACTGACAGACAGATACATATATATATATATATATATATATATATATATAGATAGATAGATAGATAGATAGATAGATAGATAGATAGGTAGATAGATGGATAGATAGATAGATAAATAAGTTGATAAACAGACAGATAAGCACCGTATACAGAGTACCAGCTAGCTAGGAGAGAGAGAGAGAGAGAGAGAGAGAGAGAGAGAGAGATTAGAGCCAGAGTTAGGAGGGGTTAGGGACACGAGTAAGCACCTCCCTCTTCCCGCTCTTCACCAAAGGGACAACTAGGAAACTCGGGGCAAATTGTTATTAACGCATAAATCACCGTGACGCATGTAATTAAGTCGATATCTACGCACGATCTAGCATAAATAATCACTTTTGAGTATCATTTTACTCCCCAATGAAGCAGAGAGGGTGCTATTACGTATACTTATATAATTAGTCGAGTAAATAGTAAGGCATGAACAATATAATGAAACGAGACACCACCCCAACCCCCCCTTTTTTTTAAGTTACAACCCATTGTCTTACAGTGTAGTGTTATTTTGCACAAAGAGAATAGCTTCATAAACACCTGACACTCATAGATAGACAAATAGATAAAGCAACCAAAGATAAAGACATAAATGCACAGGTTCATCAAACAGATAAAAACAAGAAGAGACTATTTTATTAGACCTGCAGCGAAACCATGCATCAGCTGTCATGTCACATCAACCAAATTTTCAAGCCGAGCATCTCTGTATTTCATACGAAAGCCGCCAAAATGTCTCGTTATAGCTAAAACTAAAAATCGCCGAATAGTTACCCGATTCGTCACCTGATGCATCAGCTGTCATATCAAATCAACTCAAATTTCAAGCTGGGCAGCTTTGTATTTCAATAGAATATCGCTCAGAGGTCTCCAAGAGCGGATATTCGAACTTTCCTTGAAGGAGAGAGAGAGAAAAAAAAAAAAATCCCCCAGGTGTACCCCTTATAGACCTGATCGCTTCGCCGCAGGTAACAAAATATATTGACATCGAAAAATCAGTAAGATGGAAAAGATGTACATAAATTGGTACAAATGACATAGGTCGACACAGATAAATAGACAGAGAAACAATGAAATACCCGATACATAGAGATACTGATGAAAACAACTTCGTATAGGCTAAATAAACTGTATGTATTACTGACACCTCCAAATAACAGCAACGTTACTTTTCAAATCCCCAGTAAATATGGACATTTTCTACGGTCATACAAAGAGAAAGATAAAGTTAGTGAGGGAGATAGTTATATACTGAAAGGTACTGTCGAGAGTATCAGAATGAAGACTTTTTAAGATAACGATATGGACAGCATGTTAGATGGATAAAAATATGCAACCCGATCATGTATGTATGTACGAGTATGTATGTATGTATGTAATGAGGCTTAATTTAGTTAGGCGGGCAGGTATGGACAGGTGGTTAGACAAATATACGTGAACAAGTGTAATAGAGACAGTTTAAACCATTCATCCCAATACGTCTTTCCAAATTCAAATACCATTTTCTAACGTTATATAGAATAAAATAATATGAATAGAGCCGAAGAGGTTTACAAATATTAAAAGAGAGAGAGAGAGAGAGAGAGAGAGAGAGGTTAGAATGCAAGTAAATAATAAGGCTACAACGAATCTACAAATGGTCCAAGACAAATAATAAAACAGCCTGATAAACGTAAAGGTAAACAAATAACGAAGATATATAAATGTAAAGGTAAACAAACAACGAAGATAAATAAATGTAAAGGTAAACAAATAACGAAGAGAAATTAACGTAAAGGTAAACAAATAACGAAGATAAATTAGTGTAAAGTTAAACAAAAAACGAAGATAAATTAATGTAAAAGTAAACAGATAATGAAGATAAAATGATTTAAAGGTAAACAAATAACGAAGATAAATTAATGCAAAGGAAAACAAATAACGATGTAAAGGTAAACAACTAACGAAGAGAAATTAATGTAAAGGTAAACAAATAACGAAGAAAAATAAATGTAAAGGTAAACAAATAACGAAGAAAAATAAATGTACAGGTAAACAAATAACGAAGATAAATTAATGTAAAGGTAAACAAATAACGAAAAGAAATTAATGTACAGGTAAACAAAATAACGAAGATACTGTATATGCGGTACACAGATGAATAAGGAAAGCAACGAAAAGAGATATTACAGGTATGATAAAGGTAAACAGTCTAGAGATATAGAAAGAGGAATCATACGACACAGAAAGTTAGCGCCCCTTTAACAATAACACTTTCCTAGATGTGACTAAGTGGGAATGAAAAGCTAAATAGGCATGTTAGATAGACACAGACAACTGGAAGTGTGTACCGTAAAAATAAACGACTACATGTGACAGCTAAAAGATAAAGATCAGAAACATACGACTGACAACTTTCATATGAGGCAAATGATGTCCTTTGGTTTTTGGTATACAAGTCTGACACTTCCATTCATATCAGGAGAGAATTCTTTGACTGAATGGGGTAAATTGGGATCTAAAGGTAAAAAATTAGGAACGGGTTACTTATCAAAGAGGGTCGTAGAGAAATACATAGGGCTGGATAAAAATAAGGGAAAACACATGGATATAGATAACTGTAGATTCTGAGGTAACCAGAAAAACGCAAGAATATCAACTCCTAAGCAAGCCACAAATAGGTCAAAGCCAAGATGGAGTGTTCATTATACAGGAACATGAGGACTGGACAAACTATAGGTTAACAGACAAATACAAACAGTAGTGTAGCTATGATAGTAATAAGAAAGGCACAAGATTACCATGGGCGTCAGAAAGAGGGAGTGGAGTATTTTTTTAGATAGAGAAATGAAGAGATACAGAAGCCTTAGTATATGCACAGGTAACAAGAGGGACAAAATGCAAATGTGTAACTCCATAAATATAAGGATATCGCCGAAGTCATATTACTAACTCTTAAATAAAACCATGGGGGGGACGTCAGCGAAAGGGTAAAGTGCTTTTTTGACATACATTAAGAAATACAGAGAGTAGGATATATGCACGGGTAAGCAGATAAACAAATGTAACTGTACAGCTGTTTAAAGAAATGCCAGACATAATACACCTATTAAAAAAAGCCATATGGGGGCGTCAGTATGAGAGAGGGGAGTGCATGTTAGAAAAAAAAATCACAAAAAAAAAAAAAATTACACAAAGCTGGATACGCGCCTCGATAAACTTACAGACACAAGTAGCTATGAGGAATGGAGATAAAGCCACAGACATAATACCAGCTCTGAAATAAAGCCATAGAGGGGCGTGAGCAAGAGGGAGTGGAGTGGATATTGAGCGTGTGGAATGGCATCGAGTTACCAGCCATATTTTATTCACACACGATCACGGTCCTACCAAATTATACGCAGGGTCGGCGATCGATATCCTGACCCGCGTGTGTTGGTGCGTGCTGCTCTGCGTAAGGGGTTTGTGTGTGTGTGTGTGTGTGTGTGTGTGTGTGTGTGTGTGTGTGTGTGTGTGTGTGTGTGTGTGTGTGTGTGTGTGTGTGTGTGTGTGTGTGTGTGTGTGTGTGTGTGTACACGCGTGCTGCTCTGCGTAAGGGGTTTGTGTGTGTGTGTGTGTGTGTGTGTGTGTGTGTGTGTGTGTGTGTGTGTGTGTGTGTGTGTGTGTGCTTTTCCATGAGGTGTATGTGTGGCAGTGCTCGTGCGCGCATGTACACCTACGTGCACGCTTATTATTTTGCATGTTATGTGCGTGCATGTCAGTATTACCAGTGAAGCACCACCACACTCACCACAGTCACGCACACAAACACACGCACACACCCACACACACCGTACACAGGTAACAATCAACTTAATCCTTTCACATCCACGACTACATTTTCATCTAGCTGTTTCCAGACGATTTAATTCAGCTCTGGGGGGGTTTATCACACTGGAAGGATACAATAAATTCCTCAGTATCCCCTTCAACACCCAAGTCTTTCTAAGATTAATAAAATCGTCTGGTAGGAAGAATGAGATAATAAAAGGCGTCATCGTATAGAAGGGGTTAATTTTTCCTATTATAAACATAAGAACCCCTAATAATTATTACTACATAAGAGTTTTCTTCTTCTAAGTTTGAAGTTTTTGAAATTTAGATACTTAACAAATAAAAAATGAAAGGTTTATAAATGCAAATAATACGCCATATATACGTTAAAATCATAATAACAAACAGAAAAGGAAAACGACAAACAGGATAAAATTCTTCAGGATAAGACAAAACTATTCAGAACATAATAAAAGTAAACAGGACAAAAGAACACAGAAGAAATCTACAGAACATAACTATAAAGGGAAGGACAACACTATGCAAGATAAAAACTCTACAGGCAAGGAGAAAACTATCCAGAACAATAACATCCAGGACAGACAGAACTATACAGGATAGGACAAAACCACAGGAAGAAACTCTACAGAACAGGGCAAGACTATGCATGACAAAACTAAACAGAACTACAATATACAGGATAGGAAATAAACCAGGCGGGACAAAACTATACAGAACAGAAGAGCACTATACAGAACTAAACACAAAGCTACAAAACGAAACTATACAGGAAAGGGAAAAAACAAAGCAGGATTAAAGGAGAAAAACTCTACAAGATAGGACAAAACCATAAAGAAAAAGTACAGAACACGGCAAAAAGGACAGAGAACAAAACATTACAGAACGGGAAAAAATTCACCATAAGTAAAATACGGTAGATTATAACCTGCGATTCAGCCAACACTCCCTATCAAAAACTCAGTAATTCACCCCAAGAAAATACTAATCTTTTAAGACAATCATCCAGGCGTCAGGCGATGTCAGACTCCGTACCACATAATTTCCCTTCGTATTATCTAACCCATTACAAAAATCTATGCCATAAATCATAGCCGGAAAATTAACGCCAAGGCAATTTCATAACCTGCTTTAATAACAGGGTATATATCAAGGAGAACACGAAGACTCAAGGACTTTTGGTGGCTAGTTATCTTCCGTAATACCGCGAGATTAGGTGAAAGTGACTAATAAGATGGCAAACGTCTTATAATTGGTTATTAATTACGCCTACGCAATCCTAGAGGGCGGGAAACAGGAAGGAAGGTGTGTGTGTGTGTGTGTGTGTGTGTGTGTGTGTGTGTGTGTGTGTGTGTGTGTGTGTGTGTGTGTGTGTGTGTGTGTGTGTGTGTGTGTGTGTGTGTGTGTGTGTGTGTGTGAGAGAGAGACAGAGACAGAGACAGAGAGGCGGGGGTTATGCACACACTGGCCGACGGAGCTTTTTTTTTTTTTTTTTTTTTTTTTTTTTTTTTACAGGATGAAATTTAATGCATTTCAAACACCATGATTTAGAGGAAAAGAAAATTAACCCCTTGATAAAGTTGATATCCTTTACATTTTATTACAAATATCGCCAGACGTGTTTTAGGTGGCTGAAGAGAGACCTTTCGAACTGAAGGGGTTGTGCACACCTCTCTTTAACCTCTTCAGTACCAGGGCGCTCTTTCAGAACATAATCTTTCGACGTAGCGAGAATAAAGTGTACGAAGACGTCACCGTAAGGAAGAGTACAGAAATGATGGAGATGATGAATTATAAAGACAATTATGAAGAACAGACCTACAGTACATAAGATCCATCGGTGATCTTATGACGCTGTGGAAAACCATTTGGCGCTGAGAGATTTGTCACGTCATGTCAGATTCAAATTAGCGATTCAGACGCTTTTCAAAGTTAACAAAACAGAAAGGTATGCAACACAAAACTCAAGACTATAGCGTTATACGACTGTCCACAGGTTGCCTCTGCGTAGACTAACACTTCGATCGAATATACTCCTCTCCGGCACAGAAATCATGCAGTATTTTGACTAAGCGGGCATCAGATATTATACTGGTGATCACGCCAATAATAAAACAGCAAAGACAATGAGCTCAATCATTTTATTAACATTACACGACTCTCTCTCTCTCTCTCTCTCTCTCTCTCTCAGAAGTCGACAAAAACAAGTATAACAAACACAATTTCTCTTCTGTAAATAATCATAAACCATAACTGTACTTAATGCTGTATCGCAGTATACTGAAAAAATACAAGTACTACACTTCTCGTTAAAAAACAAACAAACAAACAAACTGTGCTGATTCCATATATGTTTGTTAACTGTGTAGGGTATTTTCATTCTTACGACTGTTTCATGGCACCGTCCCAGGCATCGAGGATATCGAAAAACATAATTAGATCCAGCACTGTTCAAAATCTGATGAACAATGATGGCTTTATAAGTGAGTATCATTAAGGATTTTAGCTATTTCCGCCGATGTTACAAATCTTCAACTCACACTGAAATTAGTATCTTCTGAGAGGTAATTTTGTATGGCATTACCTTAGGTTTTCGTTGTCTTGATTAATACTGGAATAATATCAAAGCAATACTCAATCTTATGACAAATATCATCAACCAGGTACGAATGGTATTTATTTTTTTACTGTAATCTCTGCGTTGGGGTTGCATGAGGCTAATATCATGTACAAAATACAGGCAAGTGGCATGACAAACTAGAATACTTATTATCCAAGACATGATAAGGACACAACAGTATAATACAGAGACGATAATACAGATAGGGCATGTCCTTCCTTATCAGAGACGACCTATATTACCAGAGTTTAATGAATGGCTACGACATGCCCATAATGAACACAAACAACACGTCGCTTGAGAATGTTTTACACTGCGAGGTGAATAAACTGCATAAAGATTTTCTACTGAGCTGATTAAAATGACACACACACACACACACACACACACACACACACACACACACACACACACACACACACACACACACACATCACAGAACGTGGTGAAATTTCTTTGGCCTATCTGATTGAGCCAGGATTCCGTTGGCTTGAGTGATGAGTGAATGGAAGCGTGGCCCAATGAACTTGGCAAACTTAGGCTGTCTGGACGTTGTCACTCCTCACCCTGCCCTAGGGTGGGTAAGGAGGTCCGGATGATATACAGTATATATATATATATATATATATATATATATATATATATATACTCAAAAACAATTATTTTATCCAATCTGGTCTCTGATTTGAAGTATGTAACACTCTTGAGTGGTGAACATCTGTCTTCTACACTGCAACACCACACTACTACACTGCACCACTTGATATGAGCCTTCCAAACTGCTTTCTACTCAGTTAAAATTACCCAAACTGCATCGTGTACTGCACAATACCAACAGCTTCCTACAATACTACAGTTGATGTTAGCTGTCGAAAATGGCTCCTGTATTTGCCGTAATCAAATTTCAGCCTAACTTCGAACTCACTAAAGTACCTCCTTCACCCAGTCTGAACTCTTTTAACAAATTCATGCACTACTACACTTGATGCGAACTCCCCAAAGTACACACTACAGTACACTGATTGTTAATACTGTCTCCTTCATTTCTGCACTTGATCTAAACCGTTCAGTTGCATTCTATAACCGACCTGAATGACAAGAATCGTCTCCATATTATCTGAATTATCAAAACGACTTCATATACTGTAGGAACTAGACTACCTCGTGCATTACTTGATGTGAACTATCCAAAATGTCTCCTGTATGCCATAAATACCTGCCTCACATTTACAAGCACCTACCGTGTCTTCTACCAAGCAGTACATTCATCTACCGTGCCTCCTCACAAACAGTACATCCATCTACCCTGCCTCCTCATACATAGTACATCTATCTACCCTGCCTCCTCACACACAGCACATCTATCTACCCTGCCTCCTCACACACAGCACACAAGCCATCTACCCCGCCTCTTCCACCCACTCTGGCCTATCCAACTACCTGTGTTAGGGAAGGTGTGAGGAATGTATGACCTTGCCGGGGCTAGGGAGTGGATGATGAATGACGCCTGCAGTGCGGACCCGGAGAGTTATTCACCTTTAATTAGTGTCATTATACCCTCGCCTCGTGAATTATTGGCGATTACCTTGGATGCTTTATTCACACGCTTTATACATGTATTTTGATATATTTCACTTTGCATTTTATTAATTTACATTACATATCAGGAAGTACTGAGTCATTTTGCTTTTCTATACTAATTGTCCTATACTGCACATTATATCTCTAGAGGCCTACATAACAAAAAAAAAAAAAAACACTATATATAATGAGTTTTATACGGATTGATATATAATACATGTCCTTTCTATAAAGTACTGACACATTCTCATCTACATATTATTCTATAAAGTACTGATGCATTCTCATCTACATATTTATTTTTCATCCATAAGCAAACTGGACGTGATATGGGGAAAACAAAAATAAATTACATCACTTTCTTAATGTGATGGCTTGCCAGCACATATATTTCTCCAGATTTTACTTTACATTTGCTTTGAGTACTACTGAGTACTGAATATGTTCGACAAATGAATAATAACACATGCTTTATTACACCCCCCCCACACACACACCCAACCACCCACCCACCACCCACCCACCCACCCCACCACACACACACACACACACACACACACATATATCTATCCATCTATACTGTATATATATATATATATATATATATATATATACTGTATATATATATATATATATATATATATATATACTTATGTGTCAGATAAAACATATACACTATGTATAAATTCAATTTCTCTGTTTTGATTAATGTTTTATAAGCACTGTAATATTTTAATTCCTTCACCAAGGTAACGTCGTTTGTGTTCCGTTCTTGCTACCACCACACCGTTATGTTCACTTCATGGGACGCTTCTCGTAAAAACAGGGATGCACAGAATTCGTTTTATAATGCAGTCCTACCAGACGTTTCTCATAACCGAAATAAAATCGTCTGATGTCAAAAATACAAAAGACGTTCTCGGGCTGAAAGGATAAATATTATTACTTGCCAGAAATGAGTTATTTAATTCACACAGACTTCTGTGTTTTATATTGCAAATGTTATTATCCACACCGGCCTAGGAAGCATTTCTCACCTTTACCCTCCTGCCTTTTTGTATTACTAGATAATTGCTTTTCTTTACTGTAGTGAGTTATCTCTGTTCAATATTGTTGATATATTTACTCTACCTGGTAACTAAGAAAAGTATACTGAGATCTAATATGTCTCTGAGATTTAATTTGCTCTTTATGTATTACATTATAAAATTTTTCCACTACGGTGAGTGATCTTGTTTTGTGTTAATCGTAATTTATACTGTTTTCCCTAACCTCATAATCAACACTACTACTGTTATTACTACTACTAGTACTACTACTACTTTCATTTCTCTGCTTCACTCTTGACCTTGTAATGTAGTACTATTGTAGATTATAATTCTAAACTGTAGTGGATTCTGCTATACCTGTATTCTGCTGACGCTATTTATTATTTTTACTTGAAAATAAAATGGAATAATACTAATGCTTTAATTACTCTACTTCGACCATTAAGGGTGAGAGAAATTTTAGCTGTTTTTATTTCTTCCACAACCAAACGATTCTGTTACTTTATTTAGCTTTGTCTCGATCTCCTAGCGTTAATCTGGTGTTTCATATAAGTAATACTAAAAAGTATATTACAAAACGCATGATTAATTGCTATGATATCAGTGCACATTGCTCTTAAGTAATATTATTGACTTGAGGGGAAAAATTATGACTTTTTAAAAATCTCTATATTTCTTGTATGTTATAAATACCGCGGATTCTATTGAACGAACATTTTTCATAAACATTCGTACACTATACTGTCTTTACCTGACGAAATTTAAAGACATATTCAGGTACTTGTTAATGTTTTATTTTATTTATTGTTTTAATTCTCAGTTATAATCTGATGGTGTATATTTATTGCTATATATTAACATTTCTATATGGTAATCACTTCTCGTCTATTTTGATCGTACAGTATATAATGATCCTTATCTGACTTAGTTTAAATAATATAGTTCATATCATACATTATTTCCCTGGTCTGAAAATTCTCTCTCTCTCTCTCCAAAATTATTCACGTGTTTTTCGCTAATGGTTTTATGTTCATTTAAACTTTACATTTCATTTATTTTATCCTGCGTCTCTCTCTCTCTCTCTCTCTCTCTCTCTCTCTCTCTATCTATCTATCTATCTATCTATCTATCTATCTATTCTATCTATCTATCTATTTCTCTCCAAAATTATTCACGTGTTTTTCGCTGATGGTTTTATGTTAATTTAAACTTCGCATTTCATTTATTTTATCCTGCGTCTCTTATTCTCTCTTTTCTTTTTCTTTTCAGTTATTAGATTTGGTGCATTTTATTGCAGTGAGAGGAGTGTATGCATTTTCCTGTGCTGTTGATTTCTTTATATATTATTCCTTGTCTCGCAAACAAAAGATAACAACAACACACGAACCACTCTAAAAGATACGATTTCGCTGGTTTACTCCTAGATCAGAAAACAACAACAAAGCAGTAATAACAACAATAACAACAACAACTGATGCTTGAGAGAGAGAGAGAGAGAGAGAGAGAGAGAGAGAGAGAGAGAGAGAGAGAATAATTATGTTCTGCCACATTTTAACATTTGTACAGTAACTGGACAAACAAAGCCTCTGTATTACTCATGTTCATAATCATCATCATCATCATCATCATACAATAAATAATAATCAACCCATAAACACATATAAGCTACAGTCTCATGAATTACAGGTACTGTTTGATCTCACAGGCTTCTTTTCGGTGCTTGTTTTTCGTCTGTACATTCTCTCTACAGCAAAGCATTTTTTTTTTTTTTTTTTTTTTTTTTTAAAAAGGAAGACTCTTATACTTGGTGGAGATGACTATTTAACTCCATTGCTAAAATTTATAAGACAATTTTGACTATTTTTTCTCTCTGTTTGGAAAGACCTGGATATAGTCTCGTATTAATGTGTATAATTATTGCCTTCTTCATCCCTTCACTAAACAGTTTAATAACCAAATAATAATAATAATAATAATAATAACAATAATAATAATAAAAACAGAGGTGACATCGTAAAGAGAAGGTAAATACATTCATCTCATTTTCCAAACTAAATCAAAATAAATCAATATGCCAAACAAATCTTTTTTTTTTTTTTTCCGGGCGTGAATATTTTTTGCCTGTGAGATTGAACCAGGATTCCAGAGGCCTAAATGATTTTGAAATGAATGTGTGATACATTTCGCTGGGTATGCTGTTGATAGTTCTCCCTCGATTATGTTTCTTTTTTTCATGTCTTTAGAACCTGCTTTACCCCATTTGTAGGTGGGAATGTCAGATGATGATGATGATGATGATGAGGCGGAGGAGGAGGAGGAGAATTATGATAAGTTTTTCCTATTTATGTACCTTCAATTATTTTTCTCCTTTTAATTTTTTTATATATTTCTTGACCTTGCACACTTCAACGAACATAAAAAACATGCTTTATATACTGCATAAAGAAGTATTTCAAAAGTAAATATGTTAGTGATGATAATATAGGTTAATATCTCTCTAACCGACATTAATATTATTACTGGTACACATCACACTAAATCAAACATAAAAAATAAAGAAGACAATACGTAAATCTTTAATATTTCAAGCACAATTAATATCCAAAACAACGAGTATTTCCCAAGTAATATAATAAGTAAACCAATAAATATTTCAAACCTAAAAATGATCTAAAAGTAAAGAGCATTTCCAAAGTATTATTATTACTGATATACACAATTTACCCAGGCCATGTCAGTTATTTTGGGCTTATCCTAAATTGCCTGGGCGTGATCAACAGCGGCATCATTAACTGCTTTTCACTTTACAACCAAAGATAAAGCAAAATAACAAAAGCCTGGAAGCGAGAAAATATCACACAGTTGTTTACTTCACCGTTCTTCATAAACAAATGCTTTAACCCTTCAGCACTGTGACGTGGTATAGCGATTTATTCTTGCTGCTTTCAGACGATTTCACTCAGCTCTAGGGAGGCGTAGTAAGCGAAAAGGTTCGAGTCTAACTATTCCAGATTTTTTTATGAACGGAGGACGCACATAATCTTCTGTATCATTTTTTTTTATTTGTTTTTCCTTCCTCTGTTCAGATTGTGCAGAAAAAAAAATACAGGGGTTACATCTAGAGTTTGAAAAATTCCTGCAGGACTAAATAATATCGTCTGGAGAGAGCAAGAATGAAATGAGGAGATGCGTCGTCGTTTTCGAGAAGCTTTAAGATGCAAAATGAATGCTATCAATAAAAACCCTTTAGCCCCAAAATATGTTTACTTAATTCACGCTGCTACCGGTCAATTTTATTATGCTTTGAGAGTATACTTAACCGTCTCATCTAGAAATTTCTCTCCTAAAGTAAAAAATAAAATTAGTCTGCACAACACACACACACACACACACACACACACACACACACACACACACACACACACGCAATTGCTCTTCAAATAAGTCTTGCATAAAATTATTTAGCTGTATCCTGCCACCCTGAAGTTGGCAAGGTCAGTTCACATACAGCTGCCGTCATATTCCTAAATAAAGAATAAAAGCCTAATAATTCCTGAACAATTCCCTTGCTTTTCCCTCAGAAATTCCCTTTAAAATCAGCAAACATAATGGTAAGAAAAAAAAATTGCTACTGTCATCGTCACACACCAAAATTTCAGTCAAAAATGTATAATCCACAGTTCACTGAGTACCAGTTTCAGATCATATCCAAAAATTACGAACACGAATAATATTTATGTGCTACACCTCAGAGAAGAAGACAAAAAAGTACAAATAAGAACCAAGCTTCAAATAACACCCCCCCCCAAAAAAAAAAAAAATAAATAATAATAATAATAATAATAATAATAATAACCGCTACAAAACGCCAATGAAGAGAGGAAAATTAATTACTGAGGAGCTGAGACTTCAAATAATGTAAAAAAAAAAAATATATATATATATATACATTATCGTCACGAAAATTCTACTCCAAAACGCCATGAAACAAAATGTAAAGGTGAGCCGAAGTTTTAAAAAATACACCCAAATTAATAAACTAACAACAAATTCAATACAAAACGCCAGGGAAATACAGAAATGTGTACTGATAATCCGTCACAGTTACATTAAAATTTCAAATATTAATAATACAGTCAAAATTACGCTCCACTCCCGGGAAAGTGACACAAAAGTAAGACTAAAGTATGTAAAGTAAATAAAAGACCAAAAATTAATAACACCAGTAAAGAATCGCTCCAAAAACGCTCAGGAAGGACAGGAAAATATACAAATGCGAGATGGAAGCACGGGTGAGCGGGGAGAAGCATAAAATTGAGACTGGAGCTTCAAACAACACCCAAAACTCTAAAATACCACCAAAATATCACTCAAAAACGCCAAAAACTGACATAAAAAAGGCAAAAATGAGACGCGGAAGGGCGGACGTGCGGGGAGCGGCGGGCCCGATTTCTCTCTCTCCCGCTACTGCCTGGGAAAATGGCGGGGAGTGGTCGCTGGCCGCCGCTTCGCCTCCGCACAGCTAAGAAGAGGATTGCCATTTTTACCATACTTTATACACCACCAGGCCAGGGAAAGTATGAACAAGGTAGTTATTGATTTCACCAGGAAGATGGCATGTATAGTTTACTTGTTAACCCATTCAGTTACGGAAAACATAATAATGATGCTTTATTCCTTCGTAGTTTCCGTTTTATTCGCGAATTATCCAGACATTTTTACGCCAACACCCCACACCGTCACAGATAATATGGTAAAGTTACATATCCCCCTCACTACGCTGACGACACTTCTGTTTTATCCACGAAAACTCCAAAATAAATTTATACAACTTTTGGTAACTGGCTCAACTACAGAGGCAAGGAAAACACAGCACAGATTGAGAGATGATTTTCGCCCACTGAATAAAATACCTGAAGAGGGTGAAAATCGGGTCGTTATGAAATTATAAGTGGCTGATATTCTCCCATCTTAATTCACAAAACGACTGTGGAATCATGACATGCAGCAGGTACTTATTCCCTTCACTACGATCATTATTATTATATTTTTCGCCTTTTCTTCTTGTCGCTTTCATATTACTTTCTTCAGCTTAGGAGAGCCACCTGGTAATGAAGGCGTTAGTGAAGGCTCTATCTAGTCCCTCGTTTCGACAAGCCCAAGTTTTAAAAAATCTGGAGATAGCCAGAAAATAAATAAAATGAAGTCTAAGAACTGAAGAGGTTAAAAATGTACACCACAACACTACATAACAACCTGGAATAAAGGTAAGGTCGCATCTATTCCCTTCAATCCCAGGAAATCTTATAATTTTGTTCTTGCTATCTCCTGTCGATTTAATTCAAGTTTACCATAGATTTTCCTAACTGCAATGGTTAAAAAAAATTCCAGGGGACGCTCCTATAAAGAATGAAATTGTCTGTTAGCTACAATACTATAAAATAAATACAGAATGAAAGGAAAATAAGAAATAAAGTCCTCAAGTTGCAGGAGTTTTCGGTTTAAAAAATCGAAGCTGATATTCAACACTAACTTACGCAAATTCCTCTCTTTCTTCGTTATTACGAAGTACTGTACACTGACACACAACACTGTAATTGTACTGGGTGTTGAAGCAGACTGAGTGTTGCATAATTATAAATGAATGCAGAATCAATATCCTCAACTGCAATCAATACACATGATGGACCCTCACTGCAGTATGGAACGGCAAGATAACATTACAGTATCATCTAATTAACCCATTCATTTCGGTGAGTTTTTACAAATTATTCCTGTTACATCCAGACAGTTTTATCCAGCTCAAGAGAGATTTTTCGAACGTCTCATTACCCTCTTCGCTACATGGGACTCTCCTAAACTCACTATAGTCAAGCAACAGCAAGAACAGAAATAACAGTCACGTACAAAGTAAGGAAACGCATTTTTTAAAATTTACACAATTAGTACTGCATAAAGATAGAATGTCACATATTTAGATACCCCCCATTCGCCAAATACATTTAGTAGATTTTACCACAGGTATGATGAGATGTGTAAAAATAACCATGAATATAGCCAGTTTTCGTTCTTATTTTTCAACACAGAAGAACGGTACTACTATGGGTAAATACCATGTTAATATGAAAGTAGACGAGTTTCATAAATTTAGCACAAAACTGAACAGAAACACAGATACAAAACGAAACACTTGAGGGTAGAAAAATGTCACTGGAATTTTGCCCTTACAACTTCCTTCATGACGAAAACTATCACAAACACACTTATTTTTTTTTTTACAATTTTCTGTGCACACTAAATGATTGAGAAAGTGTGACAGTGAAAGTAATGAACACTGTGTGACATGGGTGAAATGAGTATGTAAAATGAGAATGATGGATGTGAAATGACTGAGATAAGATAGGACGTGAGATGGCTGAGAAAAGATAAGATAGGAACAGGCTGTGATAGGAAGCGTGGAGGACTGAGCTGCAACGGAGGATGGGTAGGAGGAAATAAGGAGAAGAGAGAAAGAAAACAAGAGAGAATAGCATATAGATAAAATGGACGAATGTGAATATGAATCAGAAAAGGGTTTGTGCAGTGGAAGATAATTTTCACGTGGAAGACTATGTTTAATTAAGGTAGGGAACACATGGCAAAAAGAGAAGTTGAAGACGTGAAAAAGGAAGGACAGATGGAGAGATTGAGCAAGAAATAAATATGATGGGGGAAAGAAACTGGAGTGATCAGGGAGGGAAAAAAAATATATATATACAATGGATGATATATACAGTGGACATAAATGATGAGGGAGTAAAGGAGAAAAATTAAATAACACGATTTATAAAGAAGTACAAAAGAAAGGGAAAAAAAAGATAAAAATCAAGGAAATAATGAAGGAAATCAAGGAAAAAATAAGGCAGGCAAGAGAAAGGGAAGATGAAAGGATGGTAAGTGAGGAAGGAATGACAAATTAAAAACAGGACATGAAAAATGAAACGTAGCAGAAAGATGAAGTGAAGAAGGAAAATTTAGGATGAGGAAAAAAATATAGAATGAGACTAAAAAAAAAAAAAGGTACAGGAAAGAGAATGAAGAATCAAATAAGAAGGGAAATGAACAAAATCCAGTTATGACAGCAAGGTGAGAAAATATATGAATAAAATGGAGAAAGAGAACATACAAAGATTAACCAATGACACAGAATTAAAGCAAAAAAGAAAATGGCTGGACTGAAAATAATGAATGAAGAAGGATAATAAAGGAATTTCAAGTGATGAAGAACAAAAATTATGGCAAAAAAAAAAAATCTGAAGAAAAACGAAAGGGAGTAAGGAAAATAAAGGCACTCGAAAAACTGATAAAAAAAAGAATAAGGAAACAAGACAGTGAAAGAGTAATAAATGAATATCCACACTTAGGATATCGAACAGAATAAACAAATTACAGATAGGAAAAAATGGGAAAAAAAATAAAGATGTAAAATAGACTGAAAATCATGAAAACCAAGGATAATTACCAGGAAAAAAAGGTGAGGTTCGTGAAAGACATAGTAATGATAAAAATGGAACAGAAATACAGTATAAACAAATAAGTACTGTTTGGCGAAAAAGGAAGAGGTCAGAAGGAGAGACTAATAAGTAAAAAACAGGCAGAGAAAATAAAGGTGAACAGAAATTAAAGACAGATACGAATAACATGAGGGACAATGGAAAAAATAGTGTATGGATGATGATAACGGAGGAAGATGAATGTATGGAAAAGAAGCAGATTGGATGGAAGGTTTTTGTATGTAGATGAGTGTGTATATCTGTTTGTGGGTGAATGTGTGTGCATACAGTGAATGTGAGCGTGTGTATGACTGTGTGAGGGTAAGTGGGTGTACGTGACTGTGTGGTGTGTATGTGGGATGGGTGTGGCGTGAGTGTGGGCGAGGATTAGTGGGATTACATGTGATGGGTGTGGTGCTGCTAAACCTTGAGGGTGGGTGTAAGTGGGTGTAAGTGGGTGAGAGTGTGGGTAATTAAGTTACATGATGATACAGTACTGTGCAAAGGTGATGTGGTGAATGAGGGTGAGGTGAAAGCACCTCATATGTACATATATGAGTGTGTGGTGGAGGTAATGAGTGGGAGTGGGTGTGTGGTGAAGTATGGCAGTCTTGGTGTGGTGAGGTATAAGACTTTGGTAAGCACTTTGGGTGAGTGGGGAGGTATAAGAGTTGAGAGCAGTGTGAGTGGTGAAGCAGTATGGGAGTTGAGTGGTTAGGTTGGGTGATTGGTGAAGGTAGTGTGGGTGAGTGATGAGGCTACAGAAGTGAGTTTTTGTGTAACATAGGTGAAGTCTGACCTTGAGTGGGTGTTCTCGACCATTGTGGGCTGCATCCAGGACCTAGCGGAGGCAAGGGGCTCCTCCTTGAGCGTGGTGACGGGGCCCCGCAGCTGTGGCAGGCCCTCGCCCAACCCGAACATTCCTCCCTGCCCTGCCCTCACTGCCACCTCACTACCACCTCACCACCACTGCACCACCTCAGCCCGGCACTGCTGCCACTGGGGACCGCCCGGGCCGAGGGGGACCACACCCGACCACTGGGGAGGCGTGCCGGGGCCCCAGGGGCTCGGGGACCATCAACAGCGGGGCGGCACCGCGGGGACCCGGGCACTGCGGGCAGCGGGCACTGCGGCGGTGGTGCGGGCCTAGGGGAGCCTGGCGGCGACCGTGGCCAGCTCTCGGCGGGGACCACCTGACTGGGATTGATCTGTCGAGGGGCGGCGGTGACGAGGGCCGCGCTAACCCACCAGTGGCTGCGGCCTGGCACAACAATTTGACGGGGCGGCTCTGGGGAGGCCGGGTTTTGTTACTTACAAATATTGTTCACATTGAGCGGCTCCCTGGGGCCACTCCTCCCCTCGGAGCTGCAGCCGCTCACGCCGCCCGCTGAGGCGAGGGGACTGCCCGCGTGCGCCCCTCGAGCCCTGCGGCCAACCAGGACGCGGCGAGGGACGGCCGTAGGCGGTGCCACCCGGCGCCGGCAAATCAGAGCCAGGCGAGGGCGTGGTGAGGCGGCGAGGGGACGCGCGCGGCAGGGTCAGTGTGGGTCGAGCCGCGGGGAGGGGAGGGTCGCGCCGCGCCGCCCGCAACTGCCACAGCCACGTGGTGCCACACACCTGCCGCACTTCACCCTGCCCTGCCAGGTGCCCCTGCCTCCCCCCCCTCCCTCCCGCCCTGCCTCGCTCACACCACCCTCTCCACGCTCCTGTCCTGCTACACCCACACGCCCACCTCGCCCTCTCTCCGCCGTCAGAAGCACAGGTGTTGGCCGGTAATCAAGCCAGCGGCACGACAGGTGCCAGCCTCGTGCCTCTGGCCTCTCACACACCACGAGGTCGCCACGCGGCCACACACACGCGCTCACACTCACGCCTCAACACGCGCTAACACACCAGCAAACTCATCAAAACTATCAAAAATATTATCACAACTCAAAAGCATTAAACATTCACATACCTCCATTACTTTCATCACAGGTAAACTAAAATACTACTAAATTCATTCATCCATATATGGGAAAACCTGCCGAGGTCAACACAACAAAAACTCCTTTACACGCACCCACAGTCAACCCTGAACAGTTAAAAGCGCAAGAAACGTTACAGTCACACACACACACACACACAACATTATCTACTTAACATTTCAATACTAAGCTGTGATTATTTCCAGGACCAACATAATTAAAAACTATCTCTTGCCTTTTATGATCTCGCAATGAAGCTATGATCAGATACGTCTAAAGTTCTCCTTGTAACTTCTAATTTACATTTCATTTTCACTAACAAAACAACATCGTATTTTCTTGCAGGGTTATATTATGTAAAATTAACACTTACGTTTTCCATTATTATAGCCATCATTACCTGCCTCATCAACACCACATCATCACCATCATCATCATCATCATCATCACCATATAATCCCTTCATGACGAGGACGTGATTTTCTGTTTCTTCTTCTTTCCATACGGTTTTATGCAGTTTAAACGTAACTTCTCGAACTGAAGGGGTTATAGTTTTCATTAATTCCTCCTGAACAAGATTTCTCTCTTAATCCGACTATAATCATTCGGTGGGTATCTGACTAAAAAAAATACAATCGGACTGACGGGATTCTAATAACTGAAACCCCGCCTCCATTATATTATTTATCTCGCAACACTGATCTATTCAATGCCATAACCTCATCACCTTTATAATGCATCTTAGTTTATTAATCATGGACGGTAACATCTTTTATATTATGTTCTTGCTACGGCCGGACAATATTACTAGACTTATGAACAGTATAGATACATATTGTCCTCATTAACCCCTTCACAGCAAGATGTTTCGCCTGAGATGAATAAAATCGTCTTAAATCGTCTGGAAGTAGCAAGAATATTACAAAGACGTTCTCGTAGTGAAAGGGTTAACACGTCGCCAAACTTCCACTGGACCGAGCGCACTAACTTAACCCCTTCCGTACGATGACGTCTTATGAGTTTATTCTTAGTACCGTCAGACTTAGTTCACGTGAGACCGTTTATAGTGGAAGAATTTTCAGCAATTTCCAAAACTTCCTTGACTACGATTTTTCCTCTACACTGAATAAAATCGTCTGGTGTTAATTATAATGCAATCAATCAACAATACTTTCTTCACTGCGATTTTTTCCACTGCAGAATAAAATCGACTGGCGTTAATTATAAAGCAATCTCCAATACTTTCTTCACTGATTTTTTTTTTTTTAGCAGAATAAAATCGTCTGGCATTACCAATTATAAAGCGTGAAATACCCCATAACTTCACTCTAGTCCATCCTCACCGTAACTTTTCGCCTCTTCCGTCCCAGGCCCAGAAATTAGCTCTTATGTACCCATTTTCTTCATCTATAATAATCATAATCTTCAGTCACTTCGAATCACTTCATTAACCTCACTAATTACTGACCTATGCCTAATGACCTCCTTCTCCTCCACCAAGTAAAATTCACAACTATATTCCAAGTACAGTACTCAAATAACACGTTAAAAAAAAAAATGACTAAATTACCACGCTTCGAAATATTTAATAATGATCTTTTTCACACTATCAAGGACACTCCCGTACAGGAACGTAAAATATCAGCTACAAGCCTACTAATCTGACTGTCGCAATAAATAACATGCACGCAACAACACAGTAAAGCACCGCAATCGACAACAGACTCCAACACCCGCAACACACTCTTTACCGCAACACGCACTAGACACACACGCACGATACACACACTCGTTATTCACCGCTAAATCTGCTATTCACACGCACAAACCACCCACACAAACAACACGCTCCAACTACAATACTTCCTTTCATTGTTACTGATCACGGCATATTCATAAGCTACTGCATACGTCTTTAGTGAAAGCTTACATACATCTTTATTAAATAACTTAATATTTATTGTTTTAATTAAGAGCGTTGACTTTTAATGTCGTAAAAATCGCAGTTATATGTCTGAATTGCCAACAAGATACGTCAATTGCGTCAACTGAATTACTGTCATTTTGGTTAATAGTCTTGATTTTAATGCGGTGACGATTGAAATTAAATGTACGACTGCAATTAAATGTACTGCTGACAGCCATCTTAGCGCTCATCAATATTTCTGACAATTATAATGCAATTCCTTTCGCTAACGCAGCCACAACGAACTTACAACGCCCTACCTTTCCCTTTAGTAACTCTCGCTTTCATCAATGTTAGTGACGCATAACGCAATTCCTTTCGTTAACGCACCCACAACGAACTTACAACGCCTTACCTTCCTCTTTAGCAACTCTCGCTGTCATCAATATTATGGAAGAATTAGAACGCAATCCCTTCCGTTAACGCACCCACAACGAACTTACAATGCCTTACCTTTCCCTTTAGTAACTCTCGCTCTCATCAATATTAGTGACGAATAACGCAATCCCTTTCGTTAACGCACCCACAACGAACTTACAACGCCCTACCTTCCTCTTTGGTAACTCTCGCTCTCATCAATATTATGGACGAATTAGAACGCAATTCCTTTCGTTAACGCACCCACAACACACTTACAACGCCCTAGCTTTCGACACAGCGCCATTCTTTACAGTAACTTTTTCATTGCGATGTTCGAACTCGGGTACTTCTTTCTCGCTGATTCAGGACGATTTCATTCAACAGAGAAACCGTACGTCGTAGAAGGGATGAGTTCACTTTTTCACTAAGGTACTCGAACCCATATAATTATATTTTCGCTAATTCCGGTTGATTTAATACAGCAGAGAAACCCTACGCGGTAAAAAGACTGAACACGATTTCCATACCCTCTCACTGCGATGGTAAAAAAGTGTATTACTTATCAAGGAGAAATATTACGTAGCGAGATGGTTAATATGTCCTCTCTATCGACAAGAACAACTGAATGCAGATTAAACGGTCGTGCTCCCGTTAACAGCGCCTCATTTGCGTTTAACAGGTTTTCCTACGTGATTTAAATGAGTTTATTAAGTTTAGCGGAATCAGACCCCCAGTAACACACCTGAAATGCGGTTAGTACTCCTTGTTTTACTGCAGCTTGCTTTTATTTTTTATTTATTTATTTTATTTTTTTTACTGTAAACGAGGTCCTACGGCCACCACGTCTCTGCGATAAATGAGTTGTAAGCTACTAGGCATGGGAATATTCGTGACACCTTTTCACCAGCGATTCATTCTGCATATTGCGCCTATATCATCATTTATTTGTGACCTGTGTCTTTTCATATCGACGCAGCTTCCATCAACGACATACGTAGGTATATTAAGACGTGAACCGCAAAGTAAATCGCTGAGGAAAACGCATTACGAGAATTTTTTAAGTCATCTACTATACGGAAAAAAAATGTCTTTCGTGTTTACCATCTGGCTGCGAATCATTTTATTTCGCCTAACGTCAGACGATTTTACTGTACTCATGAGAAATCGGGAGTTATAATCTATAGTCGTTTTACCTTAACTTGGCTCAGATTTTTGTCCTTTTGCAGCTTATTTCACATAGTTCAGTGGCAGAATAAGACAATGCTATGGCTCTACATTTTTTTCCACGGCACTTCTTCGTGACTAGCATCATACTCTAGTGGTAATCCCCTGTTCCAGCTCAGTAATCAAGTTGGAGAGATGGCAATTTTAGAGCAAGTCAGCGTAAAAAGGAGAGAGAGAAAAAAAGAAAAGTATATCAGGGTGGACGTTTTGAGAAAGACAGGAGGAGATTCGTATTTTCGTGTTTCATTCCAGCCTTTAACTTCTTCAGCCCGAGGATGTCTATTTCGTATTATTCTCGCTATACCGTCTGATGAATGAGCTTTGAGGAGAGCTTCCGTAGCGGAGAAGGAGTTTAACGTATTCAGTTCGAGGAAATATTTGATCTTATTCTCGTTGCCTCCACGCGGCTTAGGCAGTTTGGGCGAGGCCTTTCTTTCTTTCTTTTTTATCTTTTTTCTTTCGAGCTTGAGGTAGCTGATATTGGCTTCACGAACTAAAATAAAAGAAGTCTCTCTCTCTCTCTCTCTCTCTCTCTCTCTCTCTCCCGCTCTCTAATTTGAATATACAATAGTCGTTTGTTGCTGGACTGATTAACAAAAAAAAAAAAAAAATGAGAAATACATAATCGAACTGAAGGGGTTAATGGACTCTGTTTCTAACCTCTTCCTTGTGAGAGGTTTCCCGGAAGTTAAGGCAACCATCTTGAGGTACACACAATTTTAAAAGACACCCTCGTACAGAAGGGGTGAATTAAATTTTACCGCGACAGAGAATTAAGAACATATTTAATTCCAGTTTCCGACGATTATTAACCCTTTCAATCCGACAGCGCATTTTTCCCCCCGCTTTTTTCGCTACTTCCGCCTTTTTTTTACTTACTTTCTGCTATTTCTGCTTTTTTTCTATTTTCTCCTCGCTACTTCCGCATTATTTTTTTCAACTTTCTTTTCCCCATTTTCTCATTTTTTTCAATTTTCCTCTCGCTATTTCCTTATTTTTTCAATTTTCTTCTCGCTATTTCCGCATTTTTCTACTTTCTTCTCGCTATTTCCTGATTTTTTCAATTTTCCCCTCGCTATTTCCTTATTTTTTCATTTTTCTTCTCGCTATTTCCTTATTTTTTCATTTTTCTTCTCGCTATTTCCTTATTTTTTCTATTTTCTTCTCGCTATTTCCTTATTTTTTTCCCAAATTTCTTCTCGCTATTTCCTTATTTTATCAACTTTCTTCTCGCTATTTCCTTATTTTTTCTATTTTCTCGCTATTTCCTTATTTTTTCCCCAAATTTCTTCTCGCTATTTCCTTATTTTATCAATTTTATTCTCGCTATTTCCTTATTTTTTCTATTTTCTCGCTATTTCCTTATTTTTTCTATTTTCTCGCTATTTCCTTATTTTTTTTCCAAATTTCTTCTTGCTATTTCCTTATTTTATCAATTTTCTTCTCGCTAATTCTGCATTTTTTTTTTCTCCTCGCTATTTCGGCGTTTTCAATTTTCTTCTCGCTACTTCCGCATTTCTTCAGCTTTCTTATCGTTATTTCCGCATTTCTTCTGCTTTCTTCTTATTATTTCCGCATTTCTTCTGCTTTCTTCTCCTTATTTCCGCATTTCTTCTGCTTTCTTCTCCTTATTTCCGCATTTCTTCTACTTTCTTCTCCTTATTTCCGCATTTCTTCTACTTTCTTCTCCTTATTTCCGCATTTCTTCTACTTTCTTCTCGCTTTTTCCGCAGTTTTTCTTTCGTTTTTGTTGCCTTTTTTCTACTTTCTTCTTGCTATTTCCTCATATTTTTCTACCATTTTCTTGCTGTTTCCTCAGTTTTCTACTTTTTTCTCGTTTTTTCCGCATTTCTTCTTTCTGCTCGCTATTTTCAGGTTATTTTAATTGGTTTAGGAGATACTAATTGAAGTGAAAGTGTGAAATATTACTTTTATTAACCCTTCAAAACAAGCGGCTCTTCGTCCTCCTACTATAATTGCTTCGAAATAGACAGTATTAGGGGAAAAACCATCATCGTAAAGGGTTTCATCAATAAAAATAATAATAAAAATGATAAAAATAATGATGATACCTACTACTACTACTAATAATAATAATAATAATAAAGTAGTAGTAGTAGTAGTAATGACCGTAGCGATAGGATGAACGACACTTTACCGCAACAACCACATCTGTTCTGACGAGTACCATGTCTTGCTGTAACTAAGGCATCTTTCTCGTCGGTAATAACTCTTTCGACATCGCGCAGTCTTTAATATATTCACGCTACCTAGAAGACGATTTTCTTATCTTGGGAAAGCATCACAGACTCTTTGACTCACTCTCAGCTGACTAAAATCGTCTGGGGATAACTAGAGTCGAATACCAGAGTTGTTCCGAGTATGAGAGGGGTTCGTACTCTCGGCATTTAACGAAGCTCCCAAACACCTCTTCCTTAGCGATTTATTTTTGGATATATCTGACTAATATCGCTACGTACTGTTACTTTTGCAGAGGATGGTGATACTAAACTTAAGTAACAACAGGACGGCAAGGTGTAACAAGCAAAATAAACCGCTGACGAAGAGGTGTTAGGGAGCTTACTTAATCGACGATAATACAGGCCATGGATGCAGAGACAGAAACAAACTTACGAAGAACATCCGTCGCAAGCAAGATTTATTTTTACAGGAAAGGCAAGGGGAAAAAAAAAGTACAAAATCTTCCCCTCTCGTTCTCCCTTTAAAAAAAAAAAAAAAAAAAAAAAAGTTACGAGAGAAAAAAATCACAGCAGCGTTCGTGAATCTCCGCCCCAGATCCGGATTCACGAAGCTACGATCAATTTTAACCTCGTATCACTCCTTCCGCCACCATACTGGATTCTGGGTCGGTCGGGTGTAGGTGTTCGTGTAGCGATTCGTACCTTTTCCAGACCCGTAAAGTTGTCTTGTTTATTATTTCTCGCGTTTTCCGGGCTACCCAAATTGTTCGTGTTTATTATTCTCTCTCTCTCTCTCTCTCTCTCTCTCTCTCTCTCTCTCTCTTGGGGTCATGCAATCATCCGTCCTCAAAAATTGTTCTTTCTTTCAGTGTTCACAATTTATTCTTTTCTACGATTCTGCATACCTAAAATTTCTCCTTCTTCAATATTCACACTTACCCATAATTTCTTCATCCTTTTAGTTTTCATAACTTATATATACCTCTTCCTGGATTCTTGAGTGGCTATAATTTCTTTTATCACTGGGCATTTAATACTCTTAGTGACGCACAGTTCCTGCTAAAAAGACTTCGGTATGCAAAGAAATTTTACTACGGTAACTTCAACTTTATTATTATTATTTTTATTATTATTATTATTATTGCTATTATTACCGTATCATTATTATTATTATTATTATTATTACTACTACTACTACTACCATTATCATTATTATTATTATTAGCAGTAGCAGTAGTAGTAGTACTGCCACTATCAGATACTTGTTCACCTCAGAAGTTCACCCAGGTAGAGATCAATCAACCCACAGGGACCGGAGACATCTTTTCAAAAATTTTATCCTTGGTATCTATTCACAATTTTAATCACCCTGGGGTAAAATTTTCGAGGTTCTGGGGTTAAGCTTACACACAGGCTTAATTAACAAACCCCTTCGCTGCGAGAGGCCTTTCCCAGATCAAATAAAATCGTCTGGTACCAAGAAGAACAAATGTAAAAAGACCACCACCGAGGCTGAAGTGTAATGGATGGTATATAGTGAAGGGGTTGGTGAAGGTATGATATATCTACCCCTCCTGTGCGATAGATAAATCTCTCTCAAGCTGAACAGAGTCGTGTGGAGAGAGCGAGAATTGGATCCATTGCACGTCCTCGTCCTGAAAGGGTTCATACGCTGTTCTGTAAAATTAGCTTTCCCTGATGCTTATTGCAGTTAACACCAGACGATTTTACTCACCTGGGAGCGCATCGCAGGAGCCGCAGTGTTAATACCGGTGCCACAAACCCCTCCTGGTATCGGCACAACCCTGGTATTTCCGTTCCAGTTAACATCAGGTGCTTTTTTTCAGCTGGGACTGAGTTATACACGCCTGGTGGTGTTAAAGGGTCGTGCTGCGGTTAAACGTATAACTTAAGCGGTCGTACTACGGTTTACACAATAATCCTCACGGTCCTGCAGCGGTCAACTCGTCATTACTTACAGATGAACGGTCGTGTGGTGCATACATCCATTAAATGGTTGTGGTGCGGTTAATACATCAGTCCTTATAACTAAACGGTCGGGCTGCGGTTAATACATCAAATAAACGGTCGTGGTGCGGTTAAAAAAAATCATTCCTTATAACTAAACGGTCGGGCTGCGGTTAATACATCAAATAAACGGTCGTGGTGCGGTTAAAACATCATTCTTTATAACTAAACGGTCGTGCTGCGGTTAACACATGAATTAAACAGTCTGGTGCGGTTAATACATCAGTCCTTATAACTAAACGGTCGTGCTGCGGTGAACACATGATTCCTCACGATGAAACGGTCGTGTTAGCGGTCGTTGTGCGGTTAACAGATCATTCACCAAAATTAACACTCTCAGGTGCTAATAACTCACTCTCAGGTGCTAAGAACTCTCTCTCAGGTGTTAATGACTGACACTCAGGTGCTTATAACTCACTCTCAGGTGCTAATTACTCACTCAGGTGCTAATGACACTCTCAGGTGCTAATAACTCACTCTCAGGTGCTAATAACTCACTCTCAGGTGCTAATAACTCTCAGGTGCTAATGACACTCTCAGGTGCTAATAACTCACTCTCAGGTGCTAATGACACTCTCAGGTGCTAATGACTCACTCTCAGGTGCTAATGACTCTCTCAGGTGCTAATAACTCACTCTCAGGTGCTTATAACTCACTCTCAGGTGCTAATAACTCACTCTCAGGTGCTTATAACTCATTCTCAGGTGCTAATAACTCACTCTCAGGTGCTAAAAACTCACTCTCACCTGAATGAAACCATCTGGCGCTAAACTGTGATAAAAAAATAAAATAAAAAAGGAGAGGGCGCGACCGTAAGAGAGTCAAGCGGTCATATTACGGTCAGCACACGTTTCCCAGCAGCTGAACGGTCGGATTACGGTCATCACATCGTTCTTGTACTTAACCCTTCAAACTGGCGACGTTTTGAGTTATTCTTGTGTTATTTTATTCCTGTGTTATTCTGTTCTATTTTATTTTGGTGCTATTCCATTCCTGTTTCTGTCGGAGGTTCGTATTCTCCCTAACACCTTTTCATTGGCGATTTATTTTTGGATATGGCTCAACATCCTTTTGTACGTAATTTATGCTAAGTATGGCCATATTGGAAGGTTTTATATACCACCGAAGAGGACAGTAAGGTGTACTAAGCAAAGTAAATCGCTTAGAAAAAGGCGTTGGAAGCTTCCTTAACCGACGGGAATACAGGCCAGAGAAGGGGTTAGAGAAGGCTGTATCGACCCCCCCCCCCTAAAAAAAAAAGAAAAAAAAAAAAAAAAAACTAAGCCGTATAAAATCGTCTGGGGGTAGCAGGAACGATGTCAATGGACCGTCATCGTACTGAAGTGGTGACCTCAACATGGCATACAGATTAACTCCTTCACTCCAACGACGTGTGTGTGTGTGTGTGTGTGTGTGTGTGTGTGTGTGTGTGTGTGTGTGTGTGTGTGTGTGTGTGTGTGTGTGTGTGTGTGTGTGTTAATTCTTGTTTTCTGTGGACGGTTTCATTCAGTTTAGGGGAGACTTCGAATTTGTGGGGTTAGTTACAATCATCCTTAATCCTTCCACGATTCCAGCTCCTTCCATCACCTGAATAAAATCGTCTGGAGGTAGAATGAGAGAAGGATAAAACATGTCATTAAGGGGTTAGCCTCTTGAACATGTTACTGTATATTTGTATTTCAGTTGTACCAGACGATTTTTCATCCTTTCAGCCCGGCGACGTGCTTTACTGACTTATTATTATCCAGACGATTTTACTCAGCTTCTGGGGCGCCTCTCGTAGTGAAGGTGTAAAAGAGGCCTATATCTAATCTCTTCAGTAGGTAAAGTCTTCCCAGAGAGAGAGAGAGAGAGAGAGAGAGAGAGAATTTGGACGATAAAAAAATAAAAATCACTGTATAATAAGCTTCTATGGCGAGGTACGGAGATACTAAGGATGGTGATATCGTGTGGATTTTGCAGTATAGTAGTAGTAGTAGCAGTAACAATAATAATAATAATAATAATAATAACAACCGACATCATCATCATCATCGTCGTCATCATCATATAGGCGTCACCGTGTAAATGTGGCCAGTTGGTCGTATAGCTTTCGTTCTTTCCTACGTTAAAACTGAATAATAACTACCACCGTCTAACCACTTCTCCACGATGACGTCTGCGATTACGTCACTGTTACGTGGGAAGGAGATGGGAAACAGACCAAATTTATACGCCTAGAAAAATAATATCTTTTAAGGTCTCTTCCTTGGCTAACCTATTTTCATCTCAGCGACAACAATTCCCAGTATGCCAAGCTTATGTTAATTCTCATGGTAATGGTTCCTGCGCTGCCACCATCACCACCAGAGAAGTGTGTATGGCAGCGGAAACAGAGGCTTAAAGGTTTCACTGGGCGTGGAGTTTCTGTCGGCTTAATAAAATCGTCTGTCGTAAGCTTGAAAAAATTAAGATGTTTTCATTCTCTGCCAAAACATTAATCGTGACACTTTTTCTTTATATTTATAGTGGGCTTATTTATTTTTATTTATCCATCTATTTATTTATTTATTTGTTTATTTATCTATATTTTTATTTGCACAGTAAAATCGTCTGACGGTAGCACGCAGAGGAATAACCCAAGGAAGAGACTGAGGAAATAGGAACCGATCTTTTAACGTAGTCACCCCCGCAGTCAAGGACGTTTATTCTCATTGGTTATGGAAGCTCCCTAACACCTTTTCCTAAGCGATTTACTATGTCTATTACACCTAACTGTCCCCTTCTGTGTGTTATAAATCCTTCCGCTATCGCCATACTTAGCATAAAATAACATACAAGAGGATATTAAAAAGACATATCCAAAAACAAATCGCTAAGGAATCGGTGCTGGGGAGCCTACATACCAGACGAGAATACGGGATCGGAATTCAGGAACATATTTACGATCGATTCCCTGTCGTAACTTACTTTTTCTTTTCACAGGAAGAATTAGAGGCACGAGATGATTCTACACTCTCCCTTCCTTGTCTTTCCTACTAAAAGAAATACACATGCAGGCGATAATTTTTGCCTTTGTAACTAAGATATTTTTTCGCAGGAGGGACATAAGACCCCGGAAGGCTTAGCACTCTTCCTTCCTACATCATCCTGGGAATATAAATCACACTTACGACAGGGAAACGATCATAAGTGTGTCTGAAAATCCCAGTCCAGGCACCACATTATTTTTTTTTAACCCAATTTTCCGGTTATAAGAGATTTGTTTTTGCGATTATCCGGTAGTGTTTCGTGGGTAAAAGACAAGGATAGCGACAGGCCTCTTCACAACCATAACGTCTTATTTTACCTATTTCTGAAACTCCAAGACGATTTTATTCAGTCTAGGAAATCTCTCTCCAAGGTGTTAATGGTGGAGACATCTGACCCTTCCAGTTCGAAAAATATCTCCGAATGAAAAAAAAAAAAAATTGCATGAGAAAACGAATATATAAAACATCCTCAAGCTGAAGGGGTTAACGGGTCTGCGCTCGCGAATGGCACGGCAGGTAACGATGAACAAGGATAACTTCTTTCAAAATCAACAGGTTTTCTGTTGTTACTAACAGGTATATCCTTGCTACTAATACACCTGCCCTTGCGCATACAACATTCTGGGATTAACAGGGGAACGTCTATTTTGTCCTCTTCTCTCTTGCAGTGAATATAATCATAGTCTCTCTCAGGTCTACTTTCCCGTTTGCAGTATTTTCGTCTACATGTCCATTTTCATCGTTAAGTTCTGAAGCCCGAGGAAGCATATTTTTATTCTCATACTTGCAACTTTCAGGCAATTTTAGCCAACCTGGGAGAGACTTAAATGGAGGGGTTAGCTATACTGTTGCCTTCATTAACCCCCTTCGCTACAAAGAGTCTCTCCTCAGCTGTAGCACAATATTCTCTTCGGTAATCACAAGAAAGGGAAAAAGGCGTCTTTGTACTGAAAGGATTAACAGGTTCTCTCGTCAGTGCATTTATATAAGTTTAGTTTCCCGCTAGCAATTTATTTTCGCGATTAATACCAGTACGACTTTTTTCACTTATGTAATAGCAGTAGCTCTAGAACCAGGTTTATCTGAAATGTAAACCCAGTGGACTACAGGCTGAAGTTGCCTTTTTTGCAGGCCATAATCCTCCTTGTCGGGGATAAGAAAGTAACTGAGGGACGTTTATACAATCAAGAAATTAAGCCGCCTTGTTAAATCGGTGCATACACATGAAGGCGTCCCTCTCCTGCACCTACATCACTCACAGTACCACTACATTTTATTCAACTCGAAGAATCCCTTGTACTGAAGGGGTTAATGGAGGCTATACCTGACCCCTCCAGTTCGAAAACGGTCTCCTAACTATATACGGTTGTCTCCCTCTATGCACAGTTATAATTCATCTCCGCCGAATAAAATACGTCGCATGATAGCCTTCGACAGGAGAACTTATAATTAGACTGAGGCAACACACAGACGATTTTATTTATCAGTGGGGTTAGTCTCTTTGATCAGAAACTACTTCGATAATATCTTGAACACGTCAAAATTTCGCTCTATCAAATTAACTCGTCCCGTGTTACTCTGACTAAATTTATTGTGTCCGCATGCGAGAAAAGGGTTCACATCAGGCTGACGACTATTTACCGCCAGGCAATTCTCATCGGTACGCGAGAGACTTTTCAAAATGGAGGGATTTGATAAAGATTTCATTATCCTCTTTAGTGCGAGATACCATTGCTAAGATTATTAACAAGAATCATCTGAAGGTAGTACGGTTAAGTCAGTAAAATAATAATAATAATAATAATAATAATAACAATAAAAGGCCATCTGATTAAGAGGCTATTTTTCCTTAGAAATAGGATACATAAACATAATTCTGGCAAAGATTCGCCAGCATGACGTATCAGAGGTAAAATCAGTCATTGTTAATCCCTTTACTGCGCTCTCTCTCTCTCTCTCTCTCTCTCTCTCTCTCTCGTATTTTATGGACGTCGTCCTTGAGCTGCATAGATAAAAAAAGGTACTACCCCTTTCCGTTTGAGGACGTCCTTTGTATTTCATTCTTAACAACACCAGACGATTTTGTTCTGTTGAGGAGAAACGGTTTCGGTTAAAGAGATTTAACCCGCTCTGTCCAAGGACTCTCTCTCTCTCTCTCTCTCTCTCTCTCTCTCTCTCTCTTTTACCAATTTTCTTTTGCTTGGGAGAGATTTTTCGAACTAGATGGGACAGATATAGCCTTCAGTATCCCCTTCACTACGACAGACCATTTTTCACCTGAACGAAATTGTCTGATAAAAGCTTGACTGAAATGAAACAGATGTCCTTGTGATGAAGATGTTAAATAATACCTATTACAGTGAAATCTCTTAATTCCAAGGTAATAACGCCATCAATATTTACAACACGCTTTGCACACGAAGTCGTTACACGTATTAATCCTGTCGCGAGTAACCTGCCCGTACAATAACAATTATATACACCATTTTTAAACATAATCTGTAGTTTTGTATGTACTGATCGTGTCATGAAATTGAGAAGATATAGCAGTAAAAACACCATACACGAAAATAATCCCATACACCGAAAAAAAAAAAAAAAAAAAAGGTTACATACACGAAAATACAGTAATCCCATACGCTTGAAAAAAAGATTACATGCACGAAAATAATCCCATACGTCGAGTAAAAAAGGATATCACATTCCCATACAAGCTCCATAATCACTATATCACACACACTTATACACATCACATCAAGCCTACTGTAGAACCTCACATGAACCCAACACAAGAGACTCACAGATCATGCACCTTCACATCTCACTTTCGTTTACACTCTAACACTTCATTTTTGTACACACATACCTCTCCCGTACACAGTCACACCTCACTCTTGTACACACTCACACCTCAGTCTAGTACACACTCGCACTTTTCTCTCGATCGTGCGCTCAAAACTTACTCTCGTTCATACTCCCCCACTCTTGTCCATACCCACACCATTCTCATAATCTCACACACTCAAGCCTCACTAAGTCTCATTCATATCCCCAACCTCTCACACACATCATTATCAAACACCTGTACCTCACTTTCCGACACATTCACACGTCTCTTCCCTAACAAAACCTCATTTACGTCACCAATCAATGTGCTTTCTTTATATGTTTTACCATTCTTACCTTAACAACTTGAGCTAAAATTACCATCACTCCAGCTTGAATGCTTGATGTAACAATAGGTAAACACCACAATATAGTGCTAGCCTTAGAAGTGCCATGGAAAGGATGCAGAGCCGTAGTATTCCATTTTTCTATCACTGAGCCACGTCAAATAAGCTGAAAAAGGGACGAAAATCTGGGCCAGGTTATGGTGAAAGAAATATACTTCCCTCCTCCTATAAACCTCACTCCTAAACCTCACACAACCTCTGCCATGTTACCAACCTCCCTGCTATGTTTGTTAACAAGAACATGCGTCTACTTCTCCACCATCTCCCCCCTTTTTCCTCTTCCTCTTCCTGCTCTTCCCCCTCCCCCTACCTCCTCCTCCTCTTCCTGTTCCTCCTCTCATACAGCACTACTCTTCACCCTCACAGCTCATTCTCGTACCTCATTCTCGTACACTTAACACTGCCTTATTCATATCATCAGCCTCCTCTTCATTTTAGTGCTTCACTCTTACACGCAGTCACTCACCTACTCGTACATCTCACTGGAAATGTGAACCTTATTGACCTAAGAGTGAAAGAGAAAGTAGAACACACACACACACACACACACACACACACACACACACACACACACACTCTCTCTCTCTCTCTCTCTCTCTCTCTCTCTCTTGCACTGACAGTCTGGAGCCTCTAAATCATTGTGCGTGGAGCCACATTCCCCTTCGGCCGCCCTTTAATCTTGTATCTCTCTTCCCGGGGTCCTACTGGATTCTGGGCCGGTCGGGTCGTGGCAGGGGTCGTGGTGTAGCGATCTGGCCTTTTCCTGGGTCTCAAACTGTCTACACTTATGATTTCTTGCGTTTTTCTGACCCAGGCTGTCCGTAGCCTTGCGCTTTCCGGAGTCCCAAACTGTCCGTATTATTATTATTATTATTATTATTATTATTATTATTATTATCGCCTTTTCCGAACTGTCCGTACTAATGATTTCGTTCCAAACTGTTCGTATTCATTTTTTGCATGTACTAAACCCTCAAACTTATTTTTTTTTTTTTTTCAGGGCCCCAAAGTGCCCATACTTATGATTTCTTGTGTCTTTCGGGCTTCCAAACTCTCATGGGGACTAAGAGGTTCAGAGAAGAGCGCAACGCTGTCGTATACTCAGTTTACACAAAACTGTCGATGTTCTTTTTCTGGGATGGGGAGCCGAGACGAGGACTGAGTTTGGATGGGTAAATAATTAGCGTTAGTTTCCACGACGAATGGTTTGGGTTAGACGCACGCCACTGCTTTCTAGATCTGTCTGTCTGCACGCGTGATTTTTTCCCTTCATTGTCAGGATTGTACTAAGAGAACAGTGCCATGAAAGAAAACAAAGATGAGTCATTACACAGTCTTCATGAGGGACGAGTTTAGGTATTTTCGTTCCATCACTTTTCAGAACCATCTATCCTCCTAATATCTTCGTTCTCTGAAAGTTACAAAAGCCAATCACACGAATAAAATTAGTATTCTCATCTCACCATCATCTGGAGTAAACGTGTAATTTATCCACTTTCTAGGAGGATAATGTCAAGCAAAGATGGCGTATAAGTAAGGAGCAAATAATTCACTGCACGTCTCCAGGAAAAACAATCATGGCGTTTTCATTCCACTAATTTTCAGACCTGTTTCTATGCCCATTTTCTTCCTTCTCCGGGAATGTTAAAAAAAAAAAAGAAAAAAGGAAGCGTTGGTAAATAATTCACTTCCTTTCTAATCACGTGGATTATTTTAATACTTCAATCTACCATTTTGCAAACTCGTAATTTCTGTTTTCTCAGGCAGTGTATGATGAATAAAAAATAAAAAGTGTATCGTCGACTGGGGTATCTTAGGCCTGCAGTCACGCCTGGTAAGGAAGCTCCCTAGCACCTCTTCTTTAGCTATTTATTTCTGGATATGAGAGGTTAACATCCTTCCGTCCTTACATGACGAGAATGCGGCCCTAAGTCACCGTGTAACCCTGTCCATGGATAACTTTTGTGATCTTGTTTCATCCACATCCACACCAGTCTACCGTATACGTCTAATTTCTTTTTCGGGGAGGGTAATACTATACAAGGGTAGTGTGTGTGTGTGTGTGTGTGTGTGTGTGTGTGTGTGTGTGTGTGTGTGTGTGTGTGTGTGTGTGTGTGTGTGTGTGTGTGTGTGTGTGTGTGTGTGTGTGTGTCCTGAGAGTACCTAATGCACCGTGTCTTTCCGTATTCCACCAGCCTCTAGAGTTGTCTATAGGCCTAATTTTCTCCCTTTTGTGAGAGGTTAACCCCTTCATTTTTTTTTTTTTTTGCTACCTCTAGATAATTATACTGAACTCAGAAAGAACCTGCAGTAGTGATGACGTTAATTAAGGCCGTATATTTCGAAACAGCCTCTGTAAAGCTAATAAAATTGTCCTTTAGTTGGTAGAACAAATAAAAATCCAAGTGAAGCGATTAATACAAAGGAAGGACTGGGTAAACAAAATACTTGTTTCTTTTTCACTAATTTCCGGTACAGTTTATAAGCTTTTTTTTTTTTTACATTCTTCGGGAGCGTAATACCAAGGCAGAATGAGTGACTGTAAGGTAGGATGGGTGCCGGTAAGGTAGGTCTGAAATAAGGGTAAGGTAGGGTGGGTGAGGCTAAGGCAGGGCGGGTGAGGGTATGACAGGGTGGGTGAGGATAAAGGAGGGTGGGTGGTGGTAGGTTAAGGTAGGTTTTGGATGAAGGTAAGGTTGGGTGGGTGGGGGTAAGGTAGGGTGGGTGAGGGTAAGGTAGGATTGGTGGGGGTAAGGTAGGGTGGGTGAGGGTAAAGTGGGGTGGGTGGGGGTAAGGTAGGGTGAGTGAGGGTAAGGTAGGGTGGGTGAGGGAAAGGTAGGGTGGGTGAAAGTAAGGTAGGGTGAGTAAGGATAAGGTAGGGTGGTTGAGGGTAAGGTAGGGTGGGTAAGGTAAGGTCAGGGTAAGTCAGAGTGGGTGAGAGGACTAAAGTAATTGACGCTACAATCTTTTTCAAGAATAATATTAATATTCTAATTACACGAACCGTCACTGCGCTCTAATGTTCTCCTTCTCGTGTAGGGTAATACGTAAAAAGAAAAAAGGAAAAAGAAGAAAGAAAATAATAAATTGCAGAGCTGGTAAGGACAACGTATTTCCCGTATTATATTCTTCTTACTTTAACTTGGTCCGGATTTTCGTCCTATTGCAGCTTATTTCGTTTGGCGCAAGGGCAGAGAAAGACAATAACACGGCTCTGCTTCCATTCCATAGAACTTCTTCGTGACTAGCTTCATATTCTGCTGTTATTATCTTGCCACAACTCGGCATTCAAGGTGGAGAGATGACAATTTTAGGCCACGTTAATGTGAAAAGAGTATATGGATCACGACGCGAAGGTCTGTGCTGCATAATTCTCGATTCCCAGGTAGTCGAAAAGCGTCATAAATTCATCCTGGTAAAAAAATACACTACGAGATAATAATGCGTTAGGTGATTAAGGATGGTTAATTATTTGCAGTACAAGTATATTGTGGGATGTACGGAATGGTAACACAAGCGGCCTGGGTGATGATGATGATGATGATGATGATGATTACTACTACTATTACTACTACTACTACTACTACTGCTGCTACTTTTATTTATCATCATTCTTGCCTTATTATTATTATTATTATTATTATTATTATTATTATTATTATTATTACCAGACGATTTAAACCTGTCGGAGCGGGATCTCTGAGGGCTGTGACAGTAACCCCTTCAGCCTGGGGACGTCCACCTTTTAATTAGGCCACAACGAGACGATTTTACTCAACTAAAGGAAGATATTGTACAGTAAAAGGGTTGACTGAAGACTATACTCTCCCCCTAGCAGTTCGAACAGTCTATCTTGGGGTGAAAAAAAAAAAAAGAAAATCGTCTTAAAACAGAAAAATAAAACACATCGAAGCGAGGAAGTTAAGGCGACGCTAAAATTATTGACCTTTTTTTTTACTCAGAATTTCTTTTTCTTTTTTTTCCCCCTAAGACGCTAAGCAATTGTAGATGGCTGTCATTCTCCCCGTGACCCTTCAACTGGCCACACACAAGGCCTTATTTATTATCATTATTATTATTATTATTATTATTACTACTACTACTACTACTATTATTATTATTATTATTATTTTTATTACTATTATCCATCGTCTTATTTATTTACATATTAATTTTTATTTTCAATCCTGGGTGACGTCAGTGTGTGGGAGCAGCGCAGAATGACAGGCATAATTTATTCTCCCCGCGACCTCCTGCCTTCCTCGGCCCCCGGTCTGCTCTAATTAATTCCTAAGTTGAAAAGCTTGTTACAAAAAAAATCCCTATTAACCCCCTCATGCTTGGAACAGCTCTACTGCTCAATTTATGTCAACTACACGCGATTTTATTCAGCTGAGAGTGAGAGTGAGTCACAGAAGAGTGTAAATGGTGTCCCTCTTCACTCTCCACTATTTGAGATCATTCTAGTATCATTCTGGTACACTATTCATGCTACTGTTAAATCATTCTGCCCTGTACAGAATGCGTTACAGTAGCTTGAGAATGTAGAGCACCCCTCCCCCCCCCATTTACCCCAAACTCGATAGCATGACTTCATTTGGTAAACGTAGGAAGTGCACATACAAGAAGAAGAAGAAGAAGGAAAGAAAAGAAAGAAAGAATCAAAGGAAAGGAAAAGAAAAAAGAAAGAAAAAATACAATCCCTTCTCTACTTTATGGATCCTACTCACACTTTATCTCATCAAGTGTGTAAGGATGATAATGATGATGATGATGACTGATGATGATGATGATGATGATACCGTGTGTTCGTACCATACAACATTTTCTGGCCTCTCATTTTTTCTCATGTATATAGCTTGTTCATAATACAGACGACCTTAATATGTAAAAGATGGTGGACTCGACGATGAAGATGCCGGTTTCTACTCCTTAGAATTGTCGGCGAAACTTCTTTATCTGAAATTTCCATGCAGAGAAGGTAGCCTAAAGCATCCCCACCTTTTCTTCTCTTTTAATCTACTTCTTGGCACCTTCAGACGATTTTCCTCAGCTTACACTAGACTTTTCAAGGAGGGGGGAGGCCTAGATATAGCCGTAATAAGTTCTTTCTTACAGATCTTTCCTGAGATAAAATCGTTAAGTTGCAGCGAGAACATATTAATTGGACCTCACCTGGACTCATTATTATTTTTATTGTTATTATCATTATCATTATTATTATTATTATTGAGGGAGTACTTTTATTACTACTACTACTACTACTATTATTATTATTATTATTATTATTATTACTAGTGCTATTAGTATTCAAGCCAGGAGACCCTTTCCGTAATGACAAGGGTGATAAAAGCTCTATCTAAACCTCTTCAGTTTGAAATGCCTCTAAAGCAGATTAAAACAGAATGGGGAAAGGAAGAATAAAATAACACACACACACACACACACACACACACACACACACACACACACACACACACACACACACCATCATAGTGACGCAGTTAATCGAAGCCGGGTGTACAGTAATTCCGGTGACCTACGATCGCATGCATTTAAAAAAAGAATCTTAACCAAAATACAGGATAAACAAGTTTTATAGACAGAAAGATGGATAGGTAGGTAGACTGACAGACAGATGGATAGACAGATAGACAGGTGGACAGACGGACAAATAGATCGATAGAGATTTGGGGGGTTTACTTTAATATTCACTCTAATTTGACTGTGAATGTATATAGCAGTATAAGTGATGAGTAATTTTAGTAACAGTAGTTGTAGTCCCAGGTTCAAGTGAAACGTGAACCCGGTGGCCTGCAGGCTGAAGTTGCCCTCCTCCAGCAGCTCACCATCCTCCTTTCGGGGGATAGGGTAGTAGTTGAGGGAAGTTTGTATACCTGGGCCGCTCCATCACCCGGTCAAATCGGTGCCACCACGTGAAGGCTCCCCTCTTCATAGCCAAGACAAATTTTTATACAAGCAATCCTATGCAGAAATTACGGTTACGAATATTTTTAGTTGCGCCAGTTGTTCTTTAACCAACGCAGTCCAGTGGCTTCAGGGCGGCGACCCCCACTTCCCGACGGCCCCAACCCAGCGTTCCCGAGTGTCTGTTTACCGGAGGCCTGACTCGACTTCCAATATGTATGCAGTTCCCTTGCTTGCACTTTTTTCTTTGACTGCAGCCGCGTACCTTTAGCTGTGTGTGGGTGGTGCGATGTGTCAGTAAATTATACCGTTAACTCATGTGGCAGAAAATAAGTGAAACAATTTTTTTTTTTCATGGTTATTAAACTTGCTTTGTATATGCAGGCAAACAGAGGACATTAGCGGGGTTACTTGGCAAGAGAAAACAGAAATAAAAAAACAGCCGAGGTGGGTGGGGTAAAAACTCTGTTGTCCACGTTTTGTTGTGCAAGGGAGCGGTACACAAGAATGATTTGGTGTCTGCGTTGTGGCTGTATTGATTCATGGCCTCGTCTGGTATATGGGTCACTATGGTGGGTTTTCTGTAATCCCTTCGGGATTCCTCAGCGCTGTCTTGATTCCCTCAGGCATGAATCATCGCTTGCCCTTTTTAAAACATCCTGTATCCTACTAATTATAATGCCAGTACTTCACGAATCACAAAGTCACAGAGATTTTACGATCCTGACACACAGATGAGGTTGAGGAAGAAGCCTTTTATTTTGTTTTTGATATATCGGTACTGTACCATGATAGCGCCACCCGAAGAAAATAAACGAGAGTACGATATCAATTTGTGTCTCTTATACAGCCGAAATGTCAACAAGCACGGTAAATTACGATTCTGAGACACTTATTCAATCACTCCGTGTCGTCACTCATCACTGCCGGTAACAATCCTCTCCATTACGTCGATACCGCGGCAAACTCACCCCATCGGAAACACTTCAGCCCTCTTGTGAAGGCACTCGCATTTTCCTCTTGCAGAACCGGTAACCCCTAAAGGAAGTTCCTCGTAAGGTGGATAAAATCGTCTGGCAGAAAAAAAATCGTTACTGTAGTGGGGGATTAATTTCTTGGATACGAAGGCTTTTTTTATTATTACTATTCCTGCCACCAGACGATTTTTCCTCGACTTTGGAAGGATCTCTAGTGATGGAGAGCATAATTACTGCTTGGTCTAGATCCTGAATTTTAAAGAATCGCTCCTGAGGTGATCAGTATCGTCTAGAGATAATCAGAATGAAAAAAGAAAAGAGAATATACGACACTGAACTGAAGTGGACATTGATTAATTATTTGTCTCCTCTCTTCTTTTGGGATATACTGATTAAGCTGGAGGAGGGGCGAGAGAGGGGCGTGGAGGAACGTAGTGGAAGGTTGAATGTGGAGAGAAAAATGTGCGTGAGTATAGACAGGCGAGAGAAAGATGTGGATGTATTCAAATGGGAGAGAACAATGTAGGAGTATAAAGAGGAAGGAGAAAGAGTATGGAGAGGGAAGAGAAAGAGTATGGAGAAGGAGGAGAAAGAGTAGAGAGAGTGAAGAGAAAAATGTGGGAGTATGGAGAGAGGGGACAGAGACGTGGGTGGGTATAAAGAGGGGAAAGAAAGAAGGGCATAGGGGAGGGAATGATAAAAGGATATGTGTGACAGGGGAGAGAAGAGAATGTGGAAGAAGGTGGAGAGAGGGAGAGGAGGATGGGGAGAGATGTGGAGAGGGAAGAGGAGACGTTGGAGGGGATATGAGCAGGGGAGTGAAAGTGTGGGGGACAGAGAGGGGAAGGAAGGTTACAGGTGACAGAGAGAAGGGAGGGGGTGGGAGGAGAATGAAGAGTGGGAAGGAAGGGATGGAGAAAGTGATGAGAGAACTGATAAAGGTTTATATGGAAGGAGAGAAAGAAAATATGTGGAAAAATATGAAGGTGCGGGTAAGGGGATAGGTCTGCCATGATGTGGCAGGGGTAAACCAGTTCTGCTGTCGGGCCCTGCTGCGGATGTCACTGATTGCATTGCGCAGTTGACCCTTGTGCGGTATGGTGCGGTGAGGATCTGTCCGTTCTCCCCTTTGGGGCTAAGATGCGAATGAATGTGTTTGAATGGATGAGTAAATGGGGAGTGTGTCGTCCTGTCTCGGCTACCTCCCTTTCCTTGGGGGAAGCAGCCTAGGTATATAGATAGATAGATAGATAGCAAAAACTCGTGAATATGGAGAAAGGAGGGATGAGGTGGGATGGGGATATGAAGAGAGGAGAATATACGTGGGTGAAATCAATGCAGTCGTGCCGTTATATTTATCTAAGACATAAAACCTCCCAGTATGAGGACACTTTCTCTTGCTACAGTCAGACGATTTTATTCAGCCCAGACCTCTCGTAGTGAAGGGGTCAATATTAATCTTCACCAAGTTCTTCAGTACGATGACTTCTTTTTTCCTATGAATCTTTTTTCAGGCAGACGATTTTAGGGAAGTTTCAAGGTGCAAAAGGGTTAAAACAATGTCCATTAGCCCTTTCAGTGCGAATACAAATTATCCTCATCCTCATCTTCATAATCATCATCATCATTATTATTATTATTATTATTATTATTATTATTATTATTATTTGACACTGCTTACCTTCAGATAGACCTCTCGTAATGAACTGGGTCATCCCTTCAATGCTAAGACTCATTACACTCATGTGCACGAGAGTAAAAGAAAGGTACTGTATTTCTGTGTGTGTGTGTGTGTGTGTGTGTGTGTGTGTGTGTGTGTGTGTGTGTGTGTGTGTGTGTGTGTGTGTGAACAAAACAATATGGCAGCGATATCTGCCTGACTTGGACCAAACTTGCTGAAATGGGCGAGGTTAGCCAAGGAGTTGTTCTGTTATTATTATTATTATTATTATTATCGTTATTATTATTATTATAGAGCAATAGGTCAAAGGTCAAAGTCACAGGATAACATCAATGTAAACTGTTTTCATCCGATTTAGACCAAATATTGTGGAAGGGTTGAGAGTCAGGCAAGAATGAAGGGATTCCATTTTGCGAGCAAGGAAAGATTAAGGTTGTGGTCACATGGCAAGGTCAATTTAAACAGTTCTATTTCGATTTAGACCAAACATGGTGGAAATGTTAAGGGTAAGACAAGAACGAGGGAATTCCATCTGAAGATCACTCAGTCAGAGGTCAAGATCACAAGGCATGGTCAAAGTTCAACCCGTGTGTGTCAGTGTGAATAAAACATTTAAAGCAGTTTTCATTTGATTTGGGCAAACTTAGCGGAAAGGTTGGGGGTCATTCAAGAGGTTGTGAAAGCAAAATATAAAAACTGAAGGTCATAAGCCACGGTCCAGTTGGTATTTATTCGATCTGTTACAGGGCACGGTCAACTTAGTATTTATCCTATGTCAGACTTGGCGGAAGGGTTCAGGGTAAAGCAAGGATGAAGGGATTCGATTTTTTGCAACAATCCGCCAGAATTCAGTGTCACAGGGCAAGGTCAAATACAACGACCCTATCTCAAACAACTTTGACTCGATCTGGAGCAGCCTCGGAAAAAGATTGAATGTCAGCTAGAGATGAAGAGATTCGATTCTGGGAACAATAGGTCAAAGGGCAAGGTCACTTCGAATAGATCTGATCGGTTTTGGACCAAATTGGTGGACGCGTTGAGGGTCAGGCAAGAAGAGTCAAAAGGTTAAGGCCACAGGGCAAAATAAAATACTCAGCCCTTAGGACATTCGTTGGGCGCGGGTGTTGCATTTTCTGTGATCCTTGTCTCGTAATTGTTTCTTGCATCTACCAAAACAACTAAATTGTTTCTTGCTTCTACCAAAATACCTAAATTGTTTCTTGCATCTACCAAAATACCTAAATTGTTTCTTGCTTCTACCAAAATACCTAAATTGTTTCTTGCTTCTACCAAAATACTTAAATTGTTTCTTGCTTCTACCAAAATACCTAAATTGTTTCTTGCTTCTACCAAAATACTTAAATTGTTTCTTGCTTCTACCAAAATACCTAAATTGTTTCTTGCTTCTACCAAAATACCTAAATTGTTTCTTGCTTCTACCAAAAGATATGTTTCAGCGTAGAGATGTGCCCTAGTAATGACAAGGTTAATCGAAGCACCATCTAACCCTTCCAGCACAAAAAAAAAGTGTCCCTCAAGTTGAATAATACTGTCTGGAGATAGCAAAAATAAAATATAAAAGATGTCCTCGTAGTGAAGATTTAGAGGAGGTGTGGAATTAGCCTTTGGGTGCAAGGTGGATGTAGGCAAGCTGTTTTGGCTATACTGTATAATGCCGGTGTGGGTTTGAGTGTGCTTGTTTTTAGGAAAGGGTGTGGTTGGGGTGAGTGTGGCTGTAGTTGGTATGTGTGATGTGAGTTTGAGTGTGGGTGTGACTGGGTTTGAGGGTGGGTGTGACTTGGTTTATGTGTGGACGTGTTTGGATATAGGTATGGCTGAGTGAATATGATTGTGTGTGTGTGTGTGTGTGTGTGTGTGTGTGTGTGTGTGTGTGTGTGTGTGTGTGTGTGTGTGTGTGTGTGTGTGTGTGAGAGAGAGAGAGAGAGAGAGAGAGAGAGAGAGAGAGAGAGAGAGAGAGAGAGAGAGAGACTTTTCGAACTAAAGGGTGTGTAATGACCTTCAATATCCCGTTTCACCATGAGAAGCTATTCCTGTACTAAATAAAATCATCAGGTGCTAGATGGAATAATTAAAAACTATGCCTCGTGGTGAAGAGGTTGTCGACACTGCAACTGCACGAAGAGCGGAGGTCTCCATAACCATTCAACGTTGCAAAGTTGAATAGCACTGTGCCTCGGCATATCGCAGTATTACAGAAAGAAAGTCCTTCTGTATATTGGCGCTGTTTTTACTTTCCTTTTGCAGTTTCCAGATGTTAGTTTAGGCGAGTCATTTAGAACTGCATGGGTAAAATACATTTGTCATTTAGCCTTACCTACACAGAATATAAAGGTCTGTCAACATGAATTACAAAAGAAAAAGAATAAGAAAAACGTGTCCTTGGGCTGAAGCGATTAATTGTCCATGTTGCAACTGCACGGAGCGGCGGCCTCTATAACCACCCCACGTTGCAAAGTTGAATGCTATTGTACCTCGGCTTATCTCAGTATTACAGCGGGGTTCAACGAGCCAAGTGCCGGAACACAGCCGCTATACACACTCAAATCAGGAAACTCGAGGCGAAGGACTGGGGCTCGAAATCGCGGAACTTGGAACATAACCTGGGTATGCATGCAACGGGGAGTGCTGATTGTTTAAGTTTGTTTACCGGTGTACTGGTGGTGTTACGGGGTGTAATGTTTGCAGCTTCTGGGTGTCTTCTATGATGGGGTCCGCGATTACACACACAGCTTCAAAGATGCAATATTAAAAGGAAAGAAAGGAAGCAAAAAAAAAAAGAAAGAAAGAAAAAAAAAAAGAACGACCGAACGAAAGAATGAAAGAAAGAAAAAGGAAAATGCAAGGTACGATTATAGGGAAACAGACAGTGTATGAAGGAAACATGGTAAAAACAATAATACGCACAATTACGAAGATGCAACAGACTGTGAAAATGAAAATACCTACAACTAGAAAAATACCGTATAATAGGATAATGTTGCTAGGTGTATAATCAGTATGAAACGCTGTACTACACATGCCTATAAAGATGGAATACAATAAAAAATTATATCATAAACTAAAGAAAAAAAAGTTCAAGGCTGACATCACTCAAAATTTGTTCGTTGTAATAAACTCTGAATAAAAAGAACATAAAAAGAAGCTTATTTAGAGATGTCTGGAGATATTTAAAGACTGGAAGTAAGTGTCAGTGAGAAGGAAAGAAAGAGGAGAACAGTTCCAGAGACAACCTGTTAAATATTACAAAGACTGAGAATAACGCGTGTTCGTAGTAAGCACCGCGGGAATACACACAGCTACACAGATATTTTTTTTTTTTTTTTCTTTTGATTTATCCTGAGTCTTGGTTATACACTTGAATGTCTGCTCCCTAAGGCCCAGTAGTCGTATCTTCATCTGTCACCACTTAAGCGTTAATGGCCGCGTCTATAGCTGTTGTTCCATTTATTAAACATTATTGAGTCTTGTAAAGTGTTTTTAACGAAATTCTGCTAATAAAAGCGTTCGATGCTCACCTGGGATTGGAATTCGTGTCCATTTCTGACAACAAACCATTTCTCTAACCACTTAACCGAATAAAGAAATTAGGGTGTGCAAGTAGGAAGTTAAAACTGATGCGCAAATATTCTCCTCTCCATTACGAGGAAGTCTCCTGTATTTCATATTTATTACTGATAGACGATTTTATTAATTGGGAGACCTGTGTTTACCGATACCAGTGGCGGATAAGGAGAAACACGAAGACTTAGCGGAGGCAAAGACTTCTCTCTCTGCATCACCCACCGGTATCGATGCCACTATGATTTTAGTGCTTTATATTTGTTACCATCGAAGCGAAACATCAGAGTGAAGTGGCTGACGATCTAACTGATATTAATTTTGTCTTGCTACCTCCAGGCAATTTATATTCATCTATTAAAATGACACTTACTGAAGGAGTTAGGGTATCTTCGTTAACTCTCATCTGCGAGAAAGTTCTATACTTCATTTACTGTACTCCTTGTTATCTCAAGATAATTAAATTCAGCACAGAAATGATCTCTGGCAGTGAGTGGATTAACCTCCTTCATTCAGATGACGTGTTTTAGTGATGACGTGTTTTACTGACGACGTATTTTAGTGATGACGTGTTTTACTGATGACGTGTTTTACTGATGACGTGTTTTACTGATGACGTCTTTTAGTGATGACGTATTTTACTGATGTGTTTTACTGATGACGTGTTTTACTGATAACGTGTTTTGGTGATGACGTGTTTTATTGATGTGTTTTACTGATATGTGTTTTAATGAGGACGTGTTTTACTGATGTATTCCTGTTATCTCCAGACGATTTTATAAAGTTCTGGAAATCCTCTTGTATCTGAGCGTTAAGTGAAGTCTTTAACTAAAATTTACAGCTCTCAAAGTTTATCTAGAGCTGAAATAAATAGTTTGGAAACAGGAATAAATTTTCAGACGTCATCTTAGTTAACAGGTTGACGGAAAAATATTAATTAAAAAGATAATTACGAGACTTAAAATAATAAGGTAATGATGGTAATATCGTAATGATTGTTTTTCAGTATGTCCTGAATTATTTATATACCGAAATTCCACCGTCACACCCTCGTCACCTTATATATTCCGTGACAGCCGAGGATGCAGGTAACAAAACAGGTAAAATTGCTGATTATGAGGTGAAGGAAGATGGTGAGTCCTAGATGAGTTGTTTATGAGTAGGGACAGGGAGACAGACAGACAGATGGATCGACAGAGAGAAGGGTATAAACGACAAAAAGATACAGTTAGCCCTCATTAATAGATTATTTCTTGCCCTTTGATCCGAGGAGTCACTTATAATTTGGAGAAAATCCTCTGGTGTCGATTAAAAGAAAATGTAAAACACGTCCTCGGGCTGAAGAGATGAAAAATTGCCTAGTTTTGCGTTTTTTGTTTTTTTTTACGGACATTTTTGGCTACACTCTTTTTACTCTAGCTTGGTCTATGATTCCCGTCTCTCTACTCTGAATGCTGTTAAAGCAATAGATTAGCACTAGAATATGATGCTAGTAACAAAGAAGTGCAATGGGAAGGATGCTGAGCCACAGTAGTGACTTGTTCTGCCACTGACTTACGTGAAATAACTAGCAAAAGGAAAATCTGGGCCAGGTAAAGGTGAAAGGAGCATAGTTTACAGAGTCTCCATAATCCACTTCCCTGCCGGTACAAAGGCGTCCCACGGCCCAATTTCGCGTCACCAGGATGCCCCTCAATGACCCAATTCCGGAGTTACGGGGCGGGAAGCGACACCATAGCGGGATTTGAGGGGAGGCGGGGATGGAAGGTGCTCGGCGACACAATCAATACCGCACACCTCATTGTACAGATCTGGGTGTGTTGTACTGTTGACTGCTACACGGCCCGCTCTCTACACTATCACGTACAAGCAACAAAAGAAATATCCAGACTACTACGCTTGATGAAACCGGGCCTGAACTATGTCTCCATGTATTTTAACGCAGAAAACGAAGAAACCAAAGTCAGAAGCATGCAAAATGTTGTCATAGAAAAATAATAAAGATTCGTTCATTTTGCGATGCTGGAGACTCTGCACACGTTGTATTAAACCGGAGGTCGTACACTAAAGGTAAGACAAAGTGTGGTAGACATTTCCAGAATTAATCAGTTGTTGTTATAAAGGGCTAAGAGTACTGGTTACATATTGCATTAGAAGGCTGGATAGAAAAGGGGCGAGAGTGAGTTCCTAGACGAGTACTTGTAAAATGATAAATTACTATAACAGCCAAGCCAGAATTACCGCTTTTGGGTTGTAACAGCCAGAGACAAGGCTAATGTACTCATGAATTTTTTAGGGTAGGGGATTAGCCAACGTTCCTTGTAGCATTACGTATAAATAAACCTCCAATCTCCCAATCTCCTCTAGAAGGTTCCAACTCCAGCGCTCAAGGCATAGCCATCACTCCAACGCCAATATTCTAACGCTAGACAACCACAGACGATTCTTGATGCAGTTCTGAATACCTGGAATTGAGAATTCAGGATGATTCCATGCAAGCTGACTCTATGAAATGAAGTGACGGAAAAAATACGGCAAGATTACAGTATCACAAATGTCTTCCAGGTATGCTTCAGAGTATAACGCACAACGTGAGTCTCTATACGCTTTTCCTGAATGTACAAGTCTGATAATGACGACAAAGATGCACATTATATTGATGGTAAATTTCATATACCTGTATTATGACAGATGTTTGACGTATTCTCCTAAGGAAATTAGATCTTTCCTGTTTAAAAGAAACCTTAAATAATCCTAGCTATTTCCAAGGGTTCTGGCCACTCAGCTCGTGAATAGCTAAGCGCCAGCCCGACACCACAGTCATAAAATTATATCCACAAACCAGTGTAATCTCGTCAGCTTACTTTGCTGTTTTAACTGGTGAAACGAAGGCAGGGCAAATCTAGCATCACGTTATACCCTGTGTCCAAACGTGGCCAGTGATTTAATCAGTATTTATATATGCGATTAGTAAATGACCTGGAAATGTTGAGAAACATTGCATATACATAACTGACCGTATGTATTATATATATATATATATATATATATATATATATATATATATATATATATATATATATATATATATATATATATATTAAAATGACAGTCACATATTTCGCCGAGGCTGATATGAGCATCTTTGGTGACCATACACCCGGAGACAGGAGTGTGTGTCGGAGCTCCATTGTAGTAGTGTGTGTGTGTTGAGCCCCGCCACATTTCCTGTACCTGGTGAAGTGTATTATTTAGTGGGCGCGTGTGGACGCTCTGAGGGACGGGGTGAGGATGAAGCCGCCACCTGAATTAGTGTTAGAGTGTAGGTGGGGTGGAGGTGAGGGTGAAAAATGGGGGATGCAGGTGAGGGGAGGGGAAGGCGTGAGGGTATCGGCTGGTACCTATGTGAGGGTGAACTGATGAGATGTGAATAAAGATGTATAATATCTGCTCTGTATGAGGGTGCGGGGTGTAAGATGGAGTGAGCAGTGAGAACCAAGGGCCAAGGCGTAATATTGGAGGACCACGGGTAAGGGGCGTGGGAAGAGAAACAAAAATAGAATAAAAAATAGTTCAAAGTGTGGATCAAGGGAAAGGATGTAATATTAATGTGCAAAAAAGTGATGTCGAAAGTGAACCATGTGTACAGGTGTAATACTGGAGCGCGAGGGGTGCCGGGGTGACGTGTGAGAATGAAGAGACTGCTAGGAATTAGAGAAGCAGAAATAAGCAGTCAAAAATGGTGCAAGAAGGTGAGTAGTTGTCGAGGTATAGGTGTTAAGACCAAGTGTAACAGTGTAATATCCGAGTGTGACGGTGAAATGTGATGATTGTGGCGGGGAAAGGGAAGAGTGGACTAATATAAAGTAATACTAAATGGTTAGGAGAGAGGATCAAGTATGAGGGATGTAATATTAGTAGTGAGAAAGGTGTGAACGTGAAATATGAAAAAGTAGAACGTGGTAGGAAAACTGAAGTAGATTAAACCTGTCAAAAGGACGTGTACAGCTGTAAAAAAAAAAAAAGTGTAAAAAGTGGGTGGTTACAGGTGTGCAGGTGGATGAGGCTGGGGTGTGGGGTGTGAAGGGGGACATACAGGGCCTAGGAGGTGTACTGAAGTTACTGTGACCGCGCTGTGTTTGCTGGTTGCGTAGGTGTTGAGGTGATGAATAGTGATTGTTGTGGTGCAAAAACATGGTGATAAATATGTAAGGAATGCTTTATGCGGTGTTTATGTGGTATTGTGGCTGTGGCTGTTGTGGTAGTGTGGCTGTGGTACTGGTGGTATGTGTCGCAGTGGTAGTGATGGTAATGGAGGTATGTGTGCGGTGATAATGATGGTAGTGGTAGTACGTGTAGTGATAGTGCTAGTTGTAAGGGTGTATTGCTGTGTTAGTGGTAGTAGTAGTGGTATGCGTGGCAGTGGTAGTGATGGTAGTGGTGGTATGCGCTGTGGTGGTAGTGATGAAAATAGTGGTATGTGCAGCGGTGGTAATAGTGGTGTGTGTGAAGCGGTGATAGTGATGGTATATGCAGTGGTGGTAGGGGTGGTAGCGTGGCTCTGTTCTGGTAGCAATTATAGCAGTAACAGTAAATAAATATAGGGGTGCAGTCTCGCTGATGTCGTAGGCTCTATAGCAAATCTTCCTTTGGTATTTAATCTCAGCATGACCCCTCAAAATTTGCTCGTCAGTTATCCATTCGTTTATCATTCTTAAAACTCAGGGAACACTTAATTGTTTTACTCTAGTGAACGTCATAAGATTTTACTTGCCAAAAAAAAAAAAAAAAGTCTCAGGGTTACGAATCTCTTGAACATCGGGGGATAAATTATTACCTTTGCTCTGTTCACTGTCGGACTGTTTTGCTCGACACTTGAAAATATCCTGAGGTGTAAGTTTTATTATCGATGGGGTTTTTCTAGACAACAGCTAAGAGAATGATACCGTACCACCGCCTACACAAACACAACCTTCGTAAGGAGGAGGTGATAGGGACCATTTTCTGCCAGGGAGAAGATGGCTCGCCGTACTCTGGAGATGTGTACCGCTGTGGTAGTGGGCTGTGCTAACCGTATTATGCTTCTGAGGTGGTAGTGGCGGTAACAGTGAAAGCAGCGGTGACAGAGGTGGTGTTATCTGAAGCAAGCCATGAACATCAGAAGCGATGACAGCGCCGTTGTGAGACCCGATTAATGCCTTCAGCACAATGACTCCTGTTTTGTTCTTCCTTCGATCAGAAGATTTTATGCAGCTTGAGGCAGGCATCACAGGTATACAGTGGTAGAGCTCTGGCTGAAGGAAGCAGCGCGCTAACGCACCACGACTCGAATCTAAAAGGTGGCTGGAGGTTTTTTTTTATCATGTAGAGCACGGTCTGAGACGAAGAGTGGTTTCCAACAGCTTAAGTGATCTGGATTACGGTAGCCTACTCCTGGGCTCTCTCATGGCCCGGGTCCTCTGGGACCTCCAAAGGAGTAATCAGGGATTCTCTATGAACTTTTTTTTTTTTTTTTTTAAGCAGAGACCCCCAGTAGTGAAGTTTACGACAGGAGGTAAAGTAGCGGCATTATCACACAGTAGGGACAGTACTGCGAGGCGGAGGTTTTGTCGTTATTCAGCACCTTTAGTACCAGATTTTTTTTTTTTTTTTTTTTTTTTTTTTTTTTTTGCATCGCACGATGCAAGGCATATGAGAGCAACCTGAGATTGTCTTGTTGCAGAAAACTTTGCAAAAAACCTTCAGTGTACCTAAACCAATAATCATATAACTCCTATTTCACTGGGTATACTTCCAGCACTACTCTCACTGCTCACCAAAGTTCCATTTCATGTCACCTATTCCTTTGCCTACCACACTCATTTCTTTATCCCTCCTTTTGGCTGTTTCATGGAGCGATGCAGGTCAGGCGGTGGAAGAACTTGTTTATTCTGTTGCTGTTGTAGCCACACGATTATATTCTTAAGGGAAGCCTCTCAGAGTGGAGGGCTAATTACGACAGCAGGTGGGCCTGTGGTGTGGTTGTGTTAGTGGAAGCGTGGTGTGGTTGTGATAGTGGAAATGTGGTGTGGTTGTGCTGGTGGAAGTGTGGTGTGGTTGTGATGGTGGAAGTGTGGTGTGGTTGTGATGGTGGAAGTGTGGTGTGGCTGTGCTAGTGGAAGTGTGGTGTGGTTGTGCTGGTGGAAGTGTGGTGTGGTTGTGCTGGTGGAAGTGTGGTGTGGTTGTGCTGGTGGAAGTGTGGTGTGGTTGTGCTGGTGGAAGTGTGGTGTGGTTGTGATGGTGGAAGTGTGGTGTGGTTGTGATGGTGGAAATGTGTTGTGATGGTGGATGTATGGCGTTGAGGTGGTGGAAGTGTGGTGTGGTTGTGAAGGTGGAAGTGTGGTGTTGTGATGGTGGACGTGTGGTGTGGCTGTGATGGTGGGAAGTGTGGAGAGGTTGCGGTAGGTAGTTATGTTGGAAGTACTGCGGCAATGGTGGCAGTGTGGTAGCAATAGGGGGAGGCAAGAATGCGTATATACTGAATGCTGAAGTGACGGTATGATATAATACTGGTGTAGATATGAAAGGCGTATTCTTACTGGCCTTGGAATTTCGCAACGCCTATTTATTAGCGATTTCGTCTTTACTAAACACCTTATTATCTTCATGAATGTAACTGACGAACAAGCAGACAAATGGACGCATTTTCGTTGAATTATATAACACCTATTCCTTTGCGATATACTTTGTTAATATTTTAATATAATTCTGTATGTTACTGATGCAAAGTCTCTCCATTTAGATAAAGAAAAAAAATAAAAATGTGATATGTCTGTCTGGAACGAGGAGGAGTGTCATGGCTGTTCATTCGGTACCGGAGTGAAATTTGTGCAACATCGGAAGTTACAGCGACAGTGGTGGTAATGGCGGATTGGCGAGGTGGTTGTGACTGCAGACTTGTATGAACCCTCCTTCAGCACAGGGCGTCTCTTATTCTTGCTACAGAGAAGGTTTTACACAGATGAAGAGCCCCACGGCAGTAGGGGGGATGATTCGACATACGGTGGGTGCGAGCGGCGGAACTGTGATGTGTGTCTGTCTGTGCGGTAAGGCAGTGAGGGCGGTGTTCCTGTTGTTATCCTGCCGCAGTGAAATTTCGGTGATGTGCCAGTTCCAGTGACAGTGGTGGTGATGGCGGATTGGTGAAGTGATGGTGCCGGTATCACAGTGTTACCCCTTCAGTACCTGGAAATACTATATTCTTGCTACCATGGGATGTTTTTACACAACTAGATAGAGTCCCTTGGTAGTAGAGGTGCTAGATCTACAGGAAGAGTGGTAGCTATGCACCTGTGACGTGTCTTTCCTCCAGTGCAACGGTGGTGTCCCTTTTCTCTTTGTTGCCATGGTGTAATCAGTGCATAAGCGGCAGTTATAGTGGCAGTGGTGATGGTGGAGTGCCGAGACGCTGGTGACTGAACTGCCTTAACCCTCAGTACGGGAATTTCTTTCATTCTTGATATCATGAGATCATTTTACGCAGCTTAAAAAGAGTTCCCAAGAAGTGGTGAAATTCACTTAACAAAAGGGGAGGTCGGGCAGGGGAACAGCGAAGTGCGGAAACGATGCGGCCTTGTCACTGCTGCTTGCCTCCACAGTGAAATTAAGTGCAGAAGTGGCAGCGACTACTGTAATGGTGATGATTTCGTACTGATGAAGTGATGGTGGCAGTGGTATTATGTTATCCCTTCAGTATCAGGACGTACTATGTTCTTGCCGCCCCAAGATGATACCTGTCTTGTTCTCATAAACTTCTTCAGGTCAAGGAATTCATTTATGTTTTATTCTCGAAATGTCCAGGCGATGTTAAACACCTAAGAGGAGAGTTTTATTGGAGGGGGCAAACGTAGCTTCATTAGCCCCTCCACTTTTGGGGCGTGCTCGTAACCTGAATAAAATCTGATAGCAGCAGGAATAAATGGGAGGTTCTCGCTGTGAAGGGATTAAAAGAGCACCTTGGTAAGAGGGGTTAACGTGACACATGGGGAGAAAAGGCAGCAGATTAGCGACTTGTGAGTGTCCTTCCGGTACAGCAGAAGGGGCGATGTCCTGCCATGTGTTGTCAATTTTACTGAACGTAGGAAACATTTATAATTTTGTAGGGGTTAATGAAGGAAATATCTACCCCTTTCAGTTACATAAATCTCTCTTACGCAGAAAAATGGAAAGACAAAGAAAGAAAGAAAGAAACCTGAAAGCGACATCATGCTAAAGGTGTTATGAGAGGCCTTTGGTAGCAAAAGAGTTAATGTGGCACCGGAAGGGAGAGAGATTCGAAACAGGGACGTGTGTTTGTCTGTGCTACAAATCAAAGGGAACTGTGTATTTGTTGCTTGGCTGTCGCAGTGAACTTGCAATGAAAAGTGAGTTACAATGGCAAAGCTGGTGGTGCCGATGAAAGTGTGGTGGCGGTGTGGTGGTGGTGCTGGATGGCTGGTGAACTGGCGGTGGTGACGGCATTGTGTTATTTCATTAAGTAACAGAACGTCTTTTACTACTGCTACCAAGAGATAATTCCTACCCATTCCAAAAGAACTCCCAGGGAATGTATGAGTTAATTTTACACAGCGGAGTCAGAATGGCAGAGTATAAGTGTCTTTCTGTCCAGTAACCATATTTCAGAACTACGAGATATTTGAAAATCGCGCGAAAAGTGTTCTCTTCCCAGGATGATCACGCTTGGTTTACCTTACCTAACCTCAACCTTAACCTAGCCTACCTTAATATAAACTTAAATAAGCCTAACCTAACCTAACTGCCTCCGCTAACATAGCCAAACTTAGACCTTCTGGAAAAAATGGTGCCAAACTCGACAGCACTTTTGAAATTTGTGGTAAAACAGAGGCGGCAAAGATATTGTTCATTTACTGCTGCAGTGAAGTTACAGTGAAATAGCGACAGTGGTACTCTGGCAGCGGCGACACTGCCTCACTCTTGCCGTAAGATTGTCGTTCATGGTAGTGTGGTGACACCGTGGTGGAAGAGTGGTGACAGTGTAGTGGAAATGGTGCTAGTGTAACAACAACGGTGAATGGTGACGGTGTGTACCAGTGTTGTGTGGTGATAGGGGTAACAGTGTATTTACAGTGGCAACGGTAATGTCAGTGGTAACAGTGTGGTGGTAGCGGTGACAGTGTGGTGGTAGCGGTGACAGTGTGGTGGCAGTCGTAACAGTGTGGTGGTAACGGTGACAGTGTGGTCAGGGTGATGACGGTGGTGAACTGTAGTTTAGTGGTGACAGAGTGACGACGATGGCGGTGGTGACGGTGTGACAACAGTGTAGTGACCGTGCTGTGATGATGGTGGCAGTGTGGCAACAGTGTATTGAAAGTGTGGTGACAGTGGTGCAAGCGTGGTGCAGTGGCGGCAGACCAGTACGATGGTGGCATTTGGGTGCGGTGGTGGTGACAGTGTGGTGGACGTGTGATGGCAGTGGTGACGGTGGTGTAGCGGTGCTAGTGGCAGTGAGGTGACGGTGGTGTAGCGGTGGTGGTGGCAGTGTGGTGACGGTGGTGGCATCGTGGTGGAAGTGTGACAGAAGTGTGGCAGCGGTGGTGGCAATGTAGTAGCGGTGATGAAAGTGTGGTGGAAGCGATGGCAGTATGGTGACAGTGCTGTGACAGTGGTGATGGTACTGGTGATAGCAGTGTGGTGACGGAGGTACCAGTACGGTAGTGGTGGCCATGGTGGCATTGTGGGGCGGTGTGTAGTAGTGGTAGTTTGATGTCAGTAACAGAAGTGTGGCAGCGGCATACTAGCGGTGACTGCAGTGTGGTGACAGTGTTGTGAGGGGTGTCGACAGCGTGATGACAACGTGGTGGTGGCAGTATGACCAGTGTGCTGCAGTGACGGCTGTGTGGTAGCAACATGGGAGAAGTGACAGAAGTGTGGTGGCAGTGACGGCAGGATGGTGGCAGTGTGACGGTGGTGGCGGTTAGTGTGGTGGCATTAATGGCACTGTAGTGGCGGTTTTGGCTGCACAGAGTCGAAGGCAGCAGTGTCGTAGCCGTGACGGCTGTGTGATGACAGAGTAGTGACCGTGGGTGACTGCGGTGACGGTGGCGGTGTGTTGTTGTTGTTGTTGTTGTTGTTGGTGGTGGTGGTGGTGGTGGTGGTGGTGGTTGTTGTGGTGGTTGTGGTGGTGATGGTGACAGTGTGGTGGTTGTGCCGGCAGTGTGGTGATCGTGGTGGTGGGCAGTGTGGTGATGATAATGGCAGTGTGATGACAGTGTGGTTGCGGTGGTTTGGTATTGGGAGTGTGATGGCGGTGTGGTGGAGGTGGTGGCAGTGTAGTAGCAGTGATTACCGTTTGGTGGTAGTGGTGGCAGTGACGGCAGAGCAATTATTAAATCTTTAATTTTGTGTCATCCCACGGGTAGTATATATTGCTCATTACTGTGTTAATGGTGGCAGTGTTGAAGGTGGTGGTGGTGGTGGTGGTGTTGAGGAGGTGCCAGTGTGATGGTGGTGGTGCACTATGGCGGCAGTAACGGCAGAGTGGTGTCAGTGTGCTAGCGGTAATAGCGGTGTGGTGGTAGGGTGATGGTAGTAACAGTGTTAATGTGGTGGCAATGACGATAGTGTGATGGTAGTGTGTTGGCAGTAATAGTAGTGCGGTGGTCGTGATGACAGTGTAGTGACAGTGTGGTAACCTTCTGGCAATACAGTAGCTGTGGTGGCCGAATGGCAGCAGTGGTGATAGTGTGGTGGTGTTTGTGCTGGTGTGGTGGTGATGTGTTGGTGACGGCAATGTGGCGGCAGCGTGGAAGTGATGGTGACAGTGTAGTAGCCATCATGGAAGTGTGTTGGCGATGGTGGTAGTGTTCGTGGCGGTGATGACAGTGTGGTGGCGGTCGTATCACTGGTGATGGCAGCGTGGTGCCGTGTGGTAAAAATGACGGCAGTGTAGTGACGGTGGCGACAATGTAGTGACAGTGGCGGCAGTATAGTGACGGTGGTTGCAGTATGGTGGCAGCGATGACTCTGGTAGCGGTGGTGGCAGTGTGGTGATAGTAGTGGCAGTGGTTGCGTACCGGTGGCTGCAATGTGGTTTCAGCGTCGGCATTAATAACAGTTATAGCATTGGTGGCAGTGTAGCAGCAGTGTGCCAGTGGTAGTAGTGGTGGTAATGGAAACAGTGGTGGTTGTGTGGTGGTGGGGGTGGCGGCAGTGTGGTGGCAGTGGTAGCAGCGAGGCAGCATGGGTGGCGGTGGCGGCAGGGATATCGGGTGATGATGGCCCTGTTAATCTGGTGGTAGCAGTGATCAACGCGATAGTCGTGGCTGTTATTATTGCGTTACCAATTACCACCTCAGTTACACTCACAAAACACCTTCAAGACGATTTTCTATTCCTTATTTTATTCTTGCTCCCTCCAGACGATTTTATTCAGATTTGGATAATTCTTTAATATAGGAGAGGTTGAAAATATTATAAATACCCTCTCGACTTCATGAACCCTCTCCTACGCAAAATAAAATCTGATAATAGCATGAATAAAAACTGTACCGTAATGAAAGGTTAATTCCTTCCCAGAAAACTAGTGACGGCCATTGTGACGTAACAGTGAATATAGTTGCTGTGGGTTTACACTGATTATCGTTTTTTCGTTACTGGCAAGCTTTTGGTGAAGGTAAGTTGGTACCTGAGGGCGCTTGCAGTGGATTTTCAGCGACTATCTTTACTAATATTACTGGCAAATGGTTTCGATCACGGTAATATAGTAGTTACAGTGCTTACAATGGGCTTACGGTGATGTAGTGTAGTAGTGGAAAATTGCGTAACGTGGTGGTAGTGGTGATGGTGGTGTGGTAGTGGTGAGGGTGGTGTGTTATATGTGGGGACTGATGGGGAATAATTTCAGCCACATTCACTACAAAACATCTCTTCGAAGGTGAACGCATCGTGGGAGGTAACAAGAACATAAATTAGAAGAACTTTTATTAGAATTAACCCCTTCACTTCGATAACGTTGATTTAATTCCTTCTGTCATTAGATGATTTTATAAAAGCTTGGTTGAGCCCCTTGGAATATTGGGGGAAATGACTGACGTATCTAAGCCCTCCGAGTGAGAGAGAGAGAGAGAGAGAGAGAGAGAGAGAACACTGGAGTTATTGGCAACGGTGATGTCCTTGTGGTAGTGAAATATTTGTAACAATGATATGTTTGTGGTAGTGTAGTGGTTGTGGTAAAGAAGTCTTGCTGTGGTAGTGAAGTGTCTGTGGTAGCGAGATATTTGTGGTAGTGAAGTGTCTGTGGTAGTGAAATACTTGTGGTAGTGAAATGTCTCTGGTAGTGTAGTGGTTGCGGTAATGAAGTCTTGCTGTGGTAAAGTGTTTGTGGTAGCGAGATATTTGTAGTAGTGAAGTGTCTGGTAGTTAGGCTCTGGTGGAAGTGACATGTTCGTGGTAGTGTTTTGCGATCGTGAAGTGTTTAAATGTTCATGGTACTGATGTGTTGATGGTAGTGATGAGCATGTGGTAATAAGGTATTTGTGGCAGCTTAGTGTTGGTAGTTTTTTTTTTTTTTAAGTCTATTGTGTGGTAATCAAGTGTGTGGTAGTGAAGTGTGTGGTAGCGAAGTGTGTGGCGATGTTTGTGGTGAAGCGTTTGTGGTTGTGACATGCTTGTGGTTGTGAAGTTTTTGTGGTAGGAAAGTGTCTGTGGCTGTGGAATGTTCGTGGTGGCGAAGTATTTGTGGTGAAGTTTGTGGTAATGAAAAGTTTATGGTAGTGAAACGCTTGTGGCAGTAAAATTTTCTGTAGTCATGTTTCATGTTTGTGGTGGTGAAGTGACTGCGGCAGTGAGATATTTGTGGTGGTGATCTGGCAGACGTATATGTTTGTGGTGAAAAACAAAATGTGTGTCACTGCTATGGTTTTCGCAGTATGTTTGTGGTAGTAAAACGTTTGTACCACTGCTATGGGTGTCGTAGTATGTTTGTGGTAGTAAAACGTTTCTGCCGCTGCTATGGGTGTCGTAGTATGGTTGTGGTAGTAGAACGTTCCTGCCGCTGCTATGGGTGTCGTAGTATGTTTGTGGTAGTAAAACGTTTGTGTCGGTGCTATGGGTGTCGTAGTATGTTTGTGGTAGTAAAACGTTTGTGCCACTGCTATGGTTGTTGTGGCATGCTTGTGGTACTTAAAGGCAAGGCTTGACTACTGCATTCTTGTCACATTATCACTTCAGGTACTGGAGTGCTTGCAGTAATATAGCGTGGCAGTTGTGTGTGTGTGTGTGTGTGTGTGTGTGTGTGTGTGTGTGTGTGTGTGTGTGTGTGTGTGTGTGTGTGTGTGTGTGTGTGTGTGTGTGTGTGTGTGTGTGTGTGTGTGTGTGTGTGTGTGTCCAGAAGCAGCACTATTATTATTATTATTATTATTATTATTATTATTATTATTGTGTTATTAACCCCTTCAGCTAAAGGATCTAATTTTATTTTACTCCTTTTCTTACCAGACAATTATTTTCGACTTAGGAGTGCACTCGTGGAAAAAAAAAAAAAAGTTAATTAAGACTGCTGTATATTCAAACCCTTCAGGCAGAATATCTCTCCGGAGCTGCAAGAAAATCAACTGAACTGTGCAAGAATAAAACACAATACCGAAGTCAGGTAGGGAAGGGGTTAAAAGCTTCGTGTTTTAGCAGCAGTCCCACTAAGCTAACCCGCTCCCCAGGGCCCCGTACAAGAAGTTATATTTCTCTATAATAATATGCTAGTCGTGCTGTGCCAGTGTGCTTGCGATATGGCTGGGGATTTGGAAGCACTGTGGCCGAAACGGTTTGCCTGTAACTTCCCTGTCCTGAAAGCTTTGTACACATATACCTGCGGTTGTCGTGTTCGTGGGTCACTATTGTCTAAGTAAAGTACATGTGGTGGAAGAATTCTTACGACTGATACATTTGTGACAGTGTGTCGGTAAGTTAAGTGAGATGGTAAATTACCTGTGCCAGTGTAAACATACATACTACTGACATATTTGTGATATAGTGCGTCATTAAGTAAAGTGCTGGCGTGTCAACAAACAGGTGGAAATACTTTTATTGTAAAAAAAATGTTAGTTAGATGTGCAGTATGTCAGTAAGTAAAGTGTGGTAATGTGCTGACTGAAGCATTTTTTACAACCGAAACGTTTGTGGTATTTAGTGCCAGAATATTTCAGTACAAAATGTTCACTATGACGGGTCTCTGTTCAGTTGCATAAAATTCTGCCGTTAGTAAGAATAAGAATGACACTCTACTGATTTTCCTGGGCCACTGTGGATTTTGCGTTATTTTTTCATTTTTCATAATACAAAATTGAACCCTCTGACTATGGCGTAGGCACAGCCAATTTTATCTTTAGGTGGGAACCCTTAGAACAAAGGTGTGAGCAAGCAATGGTACCCGCTTAATATTAGCACGAATTTGCTTATAATACTTTCATGATTCTCACTTGCCTCTGTAATGTCATTTCAGCTACTGTCTGCACGTGTCATGCTTAAACTACTACTACTATTATTATTATTATTATTATTATTATTATTATTATTCCACCGCGATAGTACTATTTACTGCTTATCCTGCTTGTACTAGTATATTTTCTTTGCGGCACAGTCTTTGGAATAACATAACTTACTGTCTGTGAGCGCTATCTTGTTGACTTAAGCACAATCTTTAAAAGCCTGATGCGTGTGGGATTAGTCTGCTTACACTGATATCTTGCAAGCACCGGAGAGTACAGTACATGGTTCTCCTAGGATTACTGATAGCACCGTTTTGCTTACATTTTGCTACAGCACTTGGGATTTGCGGTACCGGTGCGATTACAATACTACAGGAGGCAAATATCTCCCAAAGTTCCGTATCTGTAAAAAATATGGTCTTAACACAGGCGTAAAATAATGATATCTTGTTTTCGTACCTTTTGAATACAGCCAATGTTCCGTATTAATCGAACACACTGTATTTCTTAGATACCAGGTACCTATTATATTAACTATACTCCTTTCCTCTTAACTCGGGCTAAAGTTGCCGTCTTTGCGTCTCAAATGTTGAGCTGTAACAAAAGATTAACGCTAGAATATGATGCCAGTCGCGAAGAGGTGTTAAGGACAGGAAACAGAGCTATTGTGCTGTCTTTTTCTACACATGAGCCACGTGAAAATATGCTGGAAAAAGACGAAAATCTGGGCCAAGTTAGAGTAAGAACAGTATAACCACTTCTCTGAGACTTCTTGAATCACATGGAATGGAATGGTAATGAGCAAGGATTGAGCTTCCGATATTCAGACACGGTTATCAAGACACACAGTTTTTGGGCTAATGTCACTGCCACTCTAACTGCCTCATTTTGTTACATTATCCTCCACAACACATCTCAGCGGTAGTAATCACAGTCATCAATGTAATAATTCAATAATCCTCGCTGCTCCCTAACAAGCTTGCCCCTCTGTCACCGCTGTTCTAACTGCTTCATCTGGTCACCTTATCCTGCACCATACACATCTGAACTATTATCACAAACATGAATATAGTAATCCTCGTTGTACTCAAATGACAAGCACGTCTCTGCATCTCACTGCTATTCCGTTTTTCTCACAATATCTTACCTACTAAAATCAGAGCTAGCAACCACATAATCAATATTACAATTACAGCTTATTTTAGATGACATGGATGCCACTCTATCGCTCATATTATCACTGTTTTATTTCGTCATGGGTTAGTATTCTCATCGGGTAAGGAGGCTCCCTAACACCTCTTCCTTAGCTTTTTATTTCTTCCTTTGAGATTTATTTTTTTTTGGTACGGCTGGTTAATATCCTTTTGCACGTTACTTATGCAGAGTATGGCGACATTGGAAGGATTTATGTATCACAAGAGGACAGTAAGGTGTCATAAGCAAATTAAATCGCTTAGGAAAAGGCGTTAGGAGGAAGCTTCCTCAACTCACGAAAATACTGGCCATAGTATCCTACCAACCGCACATCAGATGTAGCATTCACAAACATCGATATTATAAGCCATGACGTAACGTGATGACAAACAAAACTCTACGGTATATGACTCCTGCTTACATCGCGAAGGCAAAAGCACTAAATTAGCCAACCATACCAGCCCGCTCTGAACACCGATGATTATAATACCACGATTCCATTTACAGTTTTAATGAAGACAGCAGGTAATTTGTTGGGAGTACGGCGCTTAGGGTAATGTTATTCAGGCGGTGGTATTGCGGTGGCTTGTTAATGTGTTGTGGTAATATTTTATACGTGGTGACACCGCTTCCCCAAGGCGATAGTGTGGCTTGGTGGTAGCGGTGGTGGTAGTGTGGTGGTGTGGTTTTAGTGTGGTTGAGGTGGTTGTGGTGTGGTGATGGTGGTTTTGACTTGGTGAAAGGTGTGTGTCGGCGGTGTGGTGGTGGTTGTGGAAAAGGTGGTGAAGTGTGGTGCTGATGGGTATGATGTAAGACTAAGCAGCGGTGTGTGTGTGTGTGTGTGTGTGTGTGTGTGTGTGTGTGTGTGTGTGTGTGTGTGTGTGTGTGTGTGTGTGTGTGTGTGTGTGTGTGTGTGTGTGTGTGTGTGTGTGTGTGTGTGTGTGTAGTGACGAAAATGATGGCTGAGTGATGATGGCACTGTGTTGGAAGTGATTATAATGATGCTGTTGGTGCAGCTTAGTGATGGCTGTGTGATGGTGGAGGCAGTGTGGTGGTGATGCAGTGTGATGGTGGTGATGGAAGTGTGGTGGTGGCGATGGCAGTGTGGTGGTGGCGGCAGTGTGGTGGTGGCGGCAGTGTAGTGGTGAAGGAAGTATGTTGGTGATGGCAGTGTGGTGATGGCAGCAGTGTGGTGTGACGTCAGGGTGGTGATGACGGCAGTGTGGTGGAGATGATGTTAGTCTGGTGGAGGTGGTGGTAGAGAACGTTGCAATAAGCAAAGAAAAAATAAATGAAAGTTATATCTTGCCTCTCCGAGTCAAAAATTCTCTCCGAAGATGAATTATAATTTTTTGGACGTAAAAAATAAAAATAAAGCCACCATCATACTGAAAAAATTAAAACAAAGAAGGAAAGGTAAAACGTCAAGAGGATATACAACGAAGCACGAGAAGTATGGTGCTAGACGATAAAAATCAATAACGAAATGGTTCAAGAATACAGGGATGCTAAGTAATATAAAGGAGGGTTAATGATAAAGCAAAGAGTTGACGGTAGGATATAGTGGTGTTAATGAATAAAAGATAACATAATCAAGACAGGATAAAAACGTGTTATTATAGGTAGGACACTAAAATGGCAGGATACAGGGGTGCTAATTTGGAAAAGGCAATAAAAGGATACAATATTGCTAACACAGGAAGGAGAGTAAAATGAAGCAACTGCACCGTGCAAGTTACCACAGTTCCCTTCCTCAGGTGTTACCCGAGATACACATTTTGTTTGCCAACCAATAAAAGATGGATGGACAAATGATTAGTGTGAGGCCAGCTCTCCGCACCAGGATTCCAACCCTGGCAATAGCGGGCCGGTAGCTTCAGTGTCAGCGACGCTGACCAATGAAAGTCAGCCACCGCGATGAGAAAAGCAGTTGGCTATGGAAAAAAATAGGACAAGAGAACACAGAGTTCTCACATAACACAAAGGTAAAATCACAGAAAAAAGAAGTATTCAAGAGGGTAGTAGTAGTAGTAGCAGAGGTAGTAGTGGTAGTAGTAGTAGTGGATCAGCCCTGATCTGTCTCGTTGAGAATATCCATCAACCGGAAGCAAGCAATTGCCCCTGCAGGTCTGGTCCGTGCAATGAACCGATGTTCCATTGCGGTGAACAGTGAATCGTTGTGACGAGGCGCGGGGAATTGTGTGGAGGTTAGGTTCCTGCATGGATGCCGCATTTGCATCTCTCCATCCAGCTAACAGGGGCACCATAACAGGCTCCACATTACCTCGTTATCAGATTATATGGTTACTACCCGACGTTATAAATGGTTTCCTGAGTTATAAGAAACCATTAGGCTTGTCACTCAGTGACAAGGCTATGGAAGAAGTAGGCAGCACTACATCAGGTGAGTGGATGATGTTCGTCACCAACAACCATTAAGAGGTGTGTAAGGGACAAAAACAGACACGTGGGGGTACATTGGTGCTGAACTCAACAGGGGAAAGTAGAAAAAAAGAAAGAAACAGGATGAAAATAGATAGAATAATGGCCGAAAATAATAAGGAAGGAGAAGATAAAAATAGGCAGGAGAATCAAGTACAATTAATAAAGATGGAAGGTAAAATGAAGGTCAAAAATGGACTGAAGGAAAGAGTGGAGTCAAAAAGACAGAAGTCAAAAAGAGAGGAGTAAAAAGAGAGAGAAAAAAAAAAGAGAAAAAAAACACACACACAAAAGGATGGTGGTCTTAAAACTACAAAGAGGAGGGCAAAATGATAAGAGAATGCAGGCAGAGAAAATAGGTAGAAAAATAAAAGAAGATGAATATTTTGAAGGTAATGGTATGTGAAGGGAGAGTGAGAGAGGTGGGACAGGGAGGGGAATGAGAGATGATGGTCATAATGATGATGATGATGATGATGATGATGATGATGATGATGATGATTTAACTGAAGGCTGGGTAAAGGAGAGGTGAGGGGGTAAAGGGTGATGATAATGATGACGGAGTAAGGAAGAGGTGAAGATAAAGGATGATGATGATGATGATGATGATGATGATGATGATGATGATGATGATGATGATGATGATGATGACTTACCAGAATGTGGAGTAAAGGAGAGGTGAGAACAAGAGTGAGGAAGCAGAGTGATGATGAGAGTGAGGGAGAGTGGGGGGAAGAGTGGGGGTAGTATGAGTGTGTGTGTGGGTAGGAGGGAATGGGGAACTGGTGGAGATGAAAACAGTTATTATCATCATCATCATCATCATCAGTCTACTGGATAACGTGATTCTGTGAGTGTAATAGTACCTGAGAGAGACAGAGAGAGAGAGAGAGAGAGAGAGAGAAATATGTTAGGACTATATGAAGGAAGGTCTATATGACAGCGGCGGCGGCTGGGGAGGCAGCGTTGAGGTTACGAGAGTGAGAGAAAGAGAGGAAGAGAAAGAGAGTGAGAGAGAGCGAGACGGTGGCGCTGGGGGACCTCTGCTGTTGCTCTCTCAGGCTCTGCAACACACACACCTTCCATGTAGTGACCGAAATATCACACACATATCTTTGACTGGGGTTAATGGGGTTTTGACTATCGCGTATTAACACCTTCACTATAACATACACAGGAAATAGTATACCCAGACTGGATGCAAACTCGTGTAGCCTATTTTAGTAAGAAAGGTGTTGTGCATAACGGTGGGTCAGCTTATCAAAATTCTTCACTGCAACTACCTAACATATGGAGATGTTTATAAAGCCTGTTGTTAATTGAAAACGAATTTAATAAACGAGTTAACCTTAATATATGCTAATGGATTTACCAACACTCAGCTTAACATTAATCCACATCACTTCTGTAACGAAAAATTTTATCATCATACACTGCATTACTTCGCTTGAGGTAGACTAATTCCGAATCTTTGTTGCAGGGGAATCAATGTTTTATATACGTATCACAAAACAATCATTTTAAACACACTACAGGAAGATACTGTATATGTAAACAAAGGAAGAACATAGCGGTCTCAGGAGATTTTTTATATATCCGAGCAAAACTGAAAGTATAATTTTTAAAGTCAAGAGTCTGGCTAATAATAACAACACCAGCGATGATTCTGATGATGATAAGAGGAAGTAGAAGGAGGAGAAAAATAATAACGTGGCCTCAATAACACTGCGTTTTCCTAATCCTGATGCTCTGAATTCTAAAACCGACGAACGGATGGACGGAAAAAAATAAAAAAAAATCGGTATGCCAGCGGGACACCAGAGAAAAACACAGCCCCAGGGAGTGACGCCTACCACAGGGGAGAAAACACACACCCACAGGAACCACCCACACCACCACCACACCTACACCACCACCACACCTACACAACCAACACACCAGCACCACCATTACACCTGCACCACCACTACACCTGCACCACCACTACACCCGCACCACCACTACGCCTGCTCCACCACTACTCCTGCTCCACCACTACACCTGCACCACCACTACACCTGCTCCACTACCAAACCTGCACCACCATTACACCTGCTCCACCACTACACCTGCTCCACCACTACACCTGCACCACCACTACACCTGCACCATCATCTAATTCTAGGTCATACACCCACCCACCAACCTGCATCACCACCAGACGCATCATACCTGCACCAACAACAACACATCCACACCACCACCAAACTTGCAACACCACCACCACACCCACCACACCTGCATCACCACCACACCCACCACACCAGCATCACCACCACACCCACCACACCAGCACCACCACCACACCCACCACATCTGCACCACCACCACACCCATCAAACTTGCACCATCACCACACCCATCAAACTTGCACCATCACCACATCCACCACCACCGCCACACATACCTCTATCCACCATCACGACCCACCCACACCAACACCACAACGACAACAACTTATAAACAGTCACAGGATCCACACTGTCACTATCCCTCTGACGTCCCACAAGCGTAATCTCTTGACACTTTGAAGGACTTAGGTGACTACTGTTAGATAGCTATTCTTCAGATAAGGGAGACTGTTTAAGCACTAAGCCATCAACATTGTCATTAACCTTTTCTTAACCCAGATTAAAATATTTTTAGTAAAAGGGGGTGTGACATCTGCTGGGATAAATGCCACATCAGCACTAAAACCATCCTTTAAACACCAAACAGAAGCTATCACAATCCCACAGTGTCCCCTCACCACTATGACATCCTCTCAACATGACAATATCCACGAATTACCAACCATGAACCCAAAGTATGAAAGGATCAACAAATTCACTCTTTTCCGCCTAATTAAGTTCCCACCTCCCGTACAACAGTAATCTCCCTCATCCTACTTTATACAGGCGCTTTGGTCAAGGCCGGAAGAGCAGAAGGGAGAGTAGAACAGCAGAAGGGAGAGTAGACTAGCAGAAGGGAGAGCAGAACAGCAGAAGGGAGAGTAGAATTGCAGAAGGGAGAGTAGAACAGCAGAAGGGAGAGTAGAATAGCAGAAGGGAAAGTAGAATTTACAAACAAAACATTAAACCCATTCACTACCTGATCCATCCTGAGCTGAATGTATCTCGCTTGGAGGAAACACAAATAAAATTAAGTTGATGTCATTCTCTACGAAATCACTCATTGATGTGAATAAATTCGTTTGGTGGAAGGAGAATTATGTTTATCAGATGTTTTCCTTCCTAAGGGAACAAAAACTAGGTAACGCTATGATAAAAGAATCATAATACGGAATGAAAGAAATCAGCTCACACACACACACACACACACACACACACACACACACACACACACACACACACACACACACACACACACACATTCTCTCTCTCTCTCTCTCTCTCTCTCTCTCTCCACAGTACTGACCGAGACTATCTGTTCAAACTGTCAAACACACACGACCTTGAGCAAGATTTAAAAATTTTCTTGGATGTACTCATAAAAATGTCTTACGTACTTCATTCTTGCTTCCGCCAATCTTATTATCTTAGGAGATCTCTCGAACTGAAGGGGTTAGATATAGCCTTCACTAACATCTTCGCTACTACAACAACAATTACTTCTGCTACTACTACTACTACTACTACTACTACTGTACCGTAATAATAATAATAATAATAATAATAATGAGCGATAAAATGAAAAATGACGACCCAGCAACGTAACTTCTAAACATAACTGACAGCCACAGAGAAAAAAATAGTTCACTCAGAAAACCGTCTTTAAGATCTTTTATAAATACCTCCCCTGATCCCCACCTTAAACCAGCAAATAAGACGACATTTATACTTACTCGTTATTACCGCCAGACGATTTTATTCAGCCTAAGGAAAGATCTAAGAGTGACTTGACTTAGTTACTACGAAATCCCTCCCAACGCTGAAGAGAATACGGCCAAATTTTACCAGGGTCTCCGCTACTCGATAAAATATTAAGGTGTTCGTATATTTGTCACTTGTTATTCGCTCTACGTCTTTTATTCTGAGTTGGCCTAAAAATTATTGTCTCTCAGTCTTGAGTGATGAGTTTTGGGAAGAGATTAACACTAGATTATAATGCTAATCACGAAGAAGTGCTCTGGAAAGGGTGTAGAGCCGCAGCATAGACCTTCTGCAGCACAGTTACGTGAAATAAGCCCTTCTCTTGACCTTAATCTAACCCATTCATCTCCAAATGTCTCTCAAAAGCTGAAGAAAATAGTCCATCGGTGGCCAAAATCTCTCTCTCTCTCTCTCTCTCTCTCTCTCTCTCTCTCTCTCTCTCACACACACACACACACACACACACACAAAATCGTCTAGCAGCAGCAGCAAAAATAAACTGCAAAGAGACGTCACGGCACTGGAGGGGGTCTGATGCAATCCAGGTATCGACGAAACGGATGTAAATGCCACGGACAATATATACAGCGAACACGGGGTAAACGGTGGCTGGTTAGGATGCGTATGAGTCCACGCAACCCCATGAATATTTACCAGTTAAAGGAGAGATTTTGACACGGGGAAAAATCTATGCTGTCGTGAATGCAAGTGAAACCGTCTGACTAATAGGGATGGCGAAATGTCAAACTCACTTCTTTGTGGTTGAAAAATGAAAAACTCATTTCACTGTGACTGAAAAATGTAAAAATTCACCGTCCCTGAAGAATGTAAAACTCATTCGTTGTGGCTGTGAAATGTAACACTCACTTCTTTATGGGTGAAAAATGCAAACCCACTATCCTGTTCATTAATCCCTTCTCATTACGATTCCTTTTTTCCCCTACATTTATATTTTGCCGCTGCCAGACGATTTTAATCCCTGTACTTGGTTGACGTTCTACATATTTCGTTCTTCCCCTCTCCAGACGATTTTATTTACCTTACGAGAGACTTTCCGAAATGGACAGGCTATACACTGCCTTCATTAACTCCTTCATTATTTCGGTGCAATCCTAGGCTGAATAGGGTCGTCTGGTTGCAGAGTGAGTAAAATATAAACAACCTCCTCTGGCGAAGGGGGTTTATTAGTTTAGGAAAGCCCTCTCGTAGCGAAGGAGTTAAAGACTTTTTTTTTCCTAATCCCCTTCACTACCCTCCACCAGATGTTATTCCAAAGTAAAAAAAAATATATATATATATGACGACGAATAAAATATGAATGGTATTATCATATTCAAGTGTGTAATGCATTAACTTTTTCTATCCAACGATACTCATTATATAATACATGGTACCCTGAATGTACGAGTGCCTATGGTTGTGAGTCTAAATGATACGATTAATGAACAAGAAAGAGCACTCACAGAAGGCAATACTCGCGCCCTATAGTTGGTCTGAGGTCCCAGCATTCAACTTTGTCGGTGACCTTCGACCGATTGCACTCAAAATCGAATTATTCCAAATCTGCCTGACCCTCAGCCGTTCCTTTCACCAACTTCGGTCGAAATCGCGAACGCGGGTGTAATAAGCCTCTTGCAACAAAGGAGAACCTCTTCAGTCTATGGATGTCTTTTTTATTTTACCTGGGTTACCGAACAAAATACCTGTTAGAGTTTAGGGGCAGCCTCCTATAAGCGAAGGAATTTATGAAGAGTATATGTAATCCTTCCTGTTTGAAAAGCCTCACCAAATCTTATTAAAAATCGTCTGGAGGTACCGACAGTGAAATATAAGACGTCCTCGTAGTGAATAGGTTAAAAAGAAATTACTTCAAGCACCTTTAAAAGCTTGGATTTCTTTCATCTGCACAAAATCAAACAGAATCAGCCTGTATCCAACGTCTAAGGGAGTCCGTAGCACCGAAAGAGTTAATTGCGATAGTACTTAATCACTGGCTGTTTGGATCTCTCTCAACTATGCAAAATCGTCTGGTATTAACCCTCTGATGACGTATTTTTCATTTGCCTTCCTACCGCCAGACGATTTTATTCAGCTTAGGGGAGACTGATGAGGTTAGTTAACTGCCTTCATTTATCTGTTCACAACAAGAGATCTTCCTCAACTGAATAAAATTGTCTGGAATTTGCAAGGAAAAATAAGTAAAATATAAGTAAATATGTAAATAAGTAAAATAAGTACAAAAATCACTGAATATATTGGGTTAAATGATCTAAATGAACCTCCAATCATGCTTAGGCTGACAGAAGGAACACTTAACTCTTTACCTGCTGGAATTCGTCAGGTGAGCAGTCCTCTCTCTCTCTCTCTCTCTCTCTCTCTCTCTCTCTCTCTCTCTCTCTCTCACACACACACACAAACAAACACACACACATTCCATCTCTCTCTCTCTCTCTCTCTCTCTCTCTCTCTCTTGTTCTAGCTTCATAAATAGATCTTAGTTACGAGACGAGAATTACTACAGGTTATGATATTTTTTTGTGTGGAGGATGATCAAGGGAGAGCAGCACAAAATCTTCCCTTCTTTAGTTCCTCCTGTAAAAAGATATTTGTTACGACGAGGAATGGATCCTATATATGTCTGAAAATTCCACGCGTAAATATGACACACACACACACACACACACACACACACACACACACACACACACACACACACACACACACACACAATTAAGCCACTTCACTACACAGACGTCTTTTATAATTCCATCTCGCTATTTCTAGACGATTTCATTCATCTTAAAACACCCCCATGTAGCGATGTAGCGAAGGGGTTAATGATGGACATAGCCAGCATAACCACTCCATTTCGAAAAGTTTACCCGAAGCTGAATAAATCGTCGGGTGGTAGTAAAATTAATATGAAAAAATGGTGCATATGGGCTGCTGGGGCTAACCATTTGTCTGCTTTGTTCTGTCTTGGCTTAACAACATCATCAGGTACTGTCGTGAATAAAACACCCTGATAAGGCCACAGCAAGGGAAGTGTTATTTTAGACTGTATTTAACCCGTTCAGAATGATGATTTCCCCTTGTACTTTATTACTGATGATACTAAACGAGTAAGGTCAGTTTAGAATGCCACATATTGGTGACGGGGTTTACGAAGGCTGCATCTAACCCACCCACTTCGAAAGTACCATGACAGAATCCAGTCGTCAGGGTATATCACGCACAAACTTTTAAAATGGTTTCCTCGGGCTGACTGGGTTTCTCAGAGACTAATTTGTACCGCAGCAAATTATGGTCTTAAGCGAAGAAGTCAACTATCAGATTAAGGAAATAAATCCGAAAAGTACCCTAGCTCAGGCTGTTTATCTCGTGTTATTATTTTAATGACACTCTTTTCTCTGAAGGCAATATCATTCTGACTCGTGCTGATATATATATATATATATATATATATATATATATATATATATATATATATATATATATATATGTATATATAATATAATTTACAAAGCTTTCTAGTTAACAAACAAATAATTACCAACATGAAGAGATTGTGTACAACTGTAGTGTAACAACTGTGCACCCCAAGTGATTAACTGTAGCTTTTTATGGCAATAAGTGTCAGCACTGATCTGTTTCTACTACTTCACCACGATGACGTCTAAGGTGGTATATTTTTGACATCGTCAGAGGATTTTTCACAGCCTGGAAAAGACACCACGGACAGAAGGGATTAGGAACAGTCTTCATAAACCTCCGAACTTAATAAAATCGTCTGGTGGCAGCCTGGATAAAATGAAAAAAGGACGCCATTGTAGTGATGGGATAATCTGATGTTAATGTAGCGAAATTTTTACCAGTGGACTCGAGTTTTGACTTTTTATTTTCTTTGACGTTAGTGATTCCAGTTTCGGTTTTTAACTTCCATGATCTGAAGTCCTGTTGCATTTTTGGGATGTGTCACTTTATTACTTTTCTATTACTATTATTATTATTATCGTTATTATTATTATTATTATTATTATTATTACTGCTGCTGCCTCTACTATTACAACTACTGCTACTACTACTGTTCTTGTCATCATCATCATCATCATCATCATCAACATCATCATTACTTACCGCGGGTGTTGACTCCCATGGCACCTGTCATCACGGACACTAATTACCGCGAAAACAAGTTAATACAGTTCCTCCAAGCCTCATTAAGCTGGGTTAATTGGCAGGCATGACCGCGAATATACAATGACTTCCAGGTTGGCGAGATTTGACCCGTCAGCCCAAGGACATTTTATTTTCGTTATTATTCCCAAATATTATATTAAACTAAAGAGATTTCGAACTTGTGATAATAAACGTCGCCTTCTGTACTCACTGTGGGCAGGCTTAACAGAGGCATATTAAGTAAAAGTGTATATTAAATAGGAGATTAACAAATTAGAACTCCACAGGGATCTAGGGGTCGAGGGTCAGACTTAAAACCAAGACAACAGTGTATTAGTGAACGAAACAGAGCAAACAGCTTTCTGGGAGTATTCTAGGAGTAAAGCATCTAAAGTAATACCACAGCTTTATCCTCCACTTGCAAGGCCGCACTTAGAATGCTCGGTACAGTTTTGGTGTCGTTTCGGATATAAATTGCAGAAAATGTGCGAAGATGAATGACAAAAATGGACAACAAAAACAACCGTTCATATCAAAATACACTGAAGGAATTGAAAAACTAGTGACTGACCTTGACTCTGGTGCGGCAGCCCAAGTGCTCAATCTGAAAAAAAGAGAGAGAGAAAAAAAAAAGAGTTAATGATAGTTATAAAATTTTGATCCTGAATGTCGAACGAACTGTCGAGCCAACGTTCCAACTAAAAAAAAAAAAGTAAATAAAACAGATAAATAAAAACTAACAAATAAAAGAGGACAAGTGGTTCAGAATACCCGGCATAATGTTCTGTGGTCGTCCAAAAAAAAAAAAAAAAAAAAAAAAAAAGTTACGAAAAAAAAAAAATGAGTATAATGATTCGGAAATTTTGACAAGATATTTTCTGGTCGCTTAAATGTTCCACTCCTGGCCAAAAAAAAAAAAAAAAAAAAAAAAAAAAAAAAAAGGGGGGGGAAAGAATGAAAAATAAAAAAACTCAAACATAATCAAATTACTGTTAAAAATCAGATAATAAATGTTCCACTCCCGATTTAAAAAAAAAACAAGAAAAAGGAAAACGAATGGGAAAAAAAAAAAACTCGAACATAGGCTAAGAAATGAGTTTTAAAAATCAGATCATACGTCCATTACAGCTGCCACCATAGACTAAATTGGTGAATATCATTAGAGCAAATTAATATATATAGCTACAAATAAATCTGCACTTTTAGCAGGTCATTAACAGCCCAATTATTCACCAGTACCGCGGTAAAATATGGGATTTAGAGCCAATACCTGAATAATACATGAGATGACGTGGGATGGTAATTGTCCCATGTTGGCAATAAAAAGAGGCAAGAACAAGAGAGAGAAAGTGAACAAATGAAGTCAAGAGCAACAGATACAGTGTGAGAAAATAAAGTCAAGAGCAAGATAGAAAGTGAAATAATAAAGAATCAAGAGCAACAGATGTAAAGAGGAAAAATAGTTAAGAGTCAAGAGCAAGATAGAAAGTGAGAAAATAATATCAAGAGCAAGATACAAAGTGAAAAAATTAAGAGTCAAGAGCAACAGACACACAGCGAGAAAGTAAAGAGCCAGATATAAAGCGAAAAAATAAAGAGTAAAGAGCTGCAGATAGAACCGTTATACAGTGAAAAACTACGTGATATGAAAAAAATAATACAGTAACTAAAGATATGATGCGAAACAGAGAGACACTAAACATATAAGTCACGTGAAAGAGGAAGAAATATAATCAGGCAGCGAAGAAATATTTTACGTTAAAAAAAAAAAAAAATGAGAGTAGCCAATTATATGATTCTGATAAAGACTAATTTTATCTTTTAGGCTTCCGATTCCCGGGATATACTTAACACTCCGTTCCCTGTGTCACCATATGTTCTCCTACAAACCACACACCCTTGCATGTCACCACTCTGGCTCTCATTCCCACCGTCCATATTAAACTGTCACTTAGATCCTGTCGCGTCTCCTACCTCTACTCCGTCACTACATTCACAGGCTCATGAGTGCGACGTAGCGATTTATAGTGTGACGTAGTGATTTGTAGAGTGACGTAGTGATCTGTTGTGTGACGTAGCGATCTGTAGTGTGACGTAGTGATTTGTAGTGTGACGTAGTGATTTGTAGTGTGACGTAGCGATCTGTAGTGTGACGTAGTGATCCGTAGTGTGACGTAGCGATCTGTAGCGTGACGTAGTGATTTGTAGTGTGACGTAGTGATCTGTAGTGTGACGCAGTGATCGGTAATGTGACGTAGTGATCTAAAGTGTGACGTAGTGATACGTAGGTGTGTAGCATCATTTATAGTGGGTGACAATATACACATTTCTCCACTACGTCTCATTCTTACTTCTAGCAGTGAAAAGGAAAACCAGGAAAGTGAAGATTATTTTTTTTTTTAACTGCACATACCAGGACTGTCTTACTCAGAGCGAGGAATACAAAGATAAGGATCCGCATTCTCGTCGGTTAAGGAATCTCCCTGACATCCCTTCCTTAGCGATTTATTTCTGGATACGGCTGGTTCATATCAATTTGTATGTTATTTATGCTGAGTATGGTAGTACTAGAGTGACTTACGTGACACAGATGAGGAGCGTAAGGAGTAACAGGCAAAATAAATCGCTTAGGAAGAGGTGTTCGGGAGCTTCCTTTACCGGCGGGAATACTGGCCAAGGTGTCAATACAACAGCAGTAGCATCTACAACAACAACGACAACATTTCACACACACACAGGCAAGAAAATTCTCTCTCTCTCTCAGCTGGAATCGAACTTCCGTCCTTTCAAACAACGACCTTTCCTCTGATCACCTGCCTACCATCTTCCCTAAGTTTGAAGTGAAAATTTAGGAATAATGGACAAAGTGAAAAATAAACAGTGACTAGGGATACAATGTGAAAAGTGGAAAAAGAAGTGTGAGTAATAGACAAAAAAAAAAAAAAAGTAAATGAAATATGAGTGATAAGACATGAAGTGAAAAATAAACTATGGAGAGACGTGAAAAAAAAAAAAAAAAGACTATAAACAATGAATATAAACATGAACTACCTGTAACCTAATTAATTCTCTTAGTCTGATATGATGATGGCTCAATCCGCTGGTGTGGGCATGGGTGTGGTATGGGGAGTGGAGAATGAGTAAACGGTGTAGACTCTGATAATGCAGACTGAGCGGTCCCTGCAACACACGAGAAATCTTACACCTGACACTCACTATGACGGGTGAAGGAAATCGGAATGTGCCATAAGGAAAAGACGTCATCGTACTGAAAAGCTGACTCGACATCTTTACATAATTGATTCGTGTTGTCTCAAGACGATTTTAGTCCGTCTAAGGGAGATTTCTCGAACAGAAGGGGTTAAGTACAGGGTGAACACACAGCGGCACCAGAAACCCACCTGCTGATATGTGTTGCAGGAGCGGCTCACTTTGTTGACGTGGGCGTGGGTGTGGCAGTGGGAAAGGGAAATGAATACAGGATGCAGGATAGACACTGACAACACTGACTAAGCCGGTGTGGAAGAAAAGCGTTATATATGGACCACCCTATACCGTCATAATCAACTATATTACTAAAGATCCCTCCTAAATGAACAAGAAAATATCGTGTAATGATCTTGAGAGAAAACTGTGGAGAGCTGAACGGCATATCACGAATTACACACTTTTTGTTTCGTGGTTATAATACTACATGTTTTCGTTCAGTATATTCAGAAAGAAAACACGAATACCTACACATGCAATTTCCTTCATGACTTTACTACAACATGATAAGTAAAAAATATACGTACAAAATAAAGAAGCCAAACATGCATACACGTGCAACTTCCTTCATTACTTTACTACGTGATATTCTGTACCAATAAATAAAGAGCCAAGGAGGAAAAATGCAAGACCAGTGAAACTAAGAACAAGGAAGAAGAAAAATCAGAACTCGGTCATTTCAGTATTACCATTAAAAAAATAAAAAACTTCATCTTAATTAAGCGCAATTTTACAGACGTTCCTTCACTCCCTCCACCAACTCACTCGTGAAGGACAAGAAAATACGATAAAAAAATGTGTCGGAAATTAATTATTCTCTCAGCGAGGCTCGGGCGCATTGACAGGTTCCAAAATAATGTGTGTATTTTTATCGTGTCAACTTCTGCATACTTTTCTAAAATGGCGGGTCTTTTCCTACGGTCGCACTTCTTAAGGGGGATTTAAGAGTTGGAGGTGAGGCAAATTAGTTCTAGAATATAAGTTAGTACGCAGCATAAATCCCTCCGAGAACAGAAGTGAGTACATAATAATAGATCTTGGTTTCAGTGCCGTTGTATATGTACGTGTTGTAGCGGACGGTTTACACACGCCTTGCATGGAGTTTCACAGGTCCTGAAGGGTAACTAGTCCATAGGGCAGAGGAACAAGACTTTCTCCCAATAGCGAAGTTACCCTCCTCCAAAATGCTTCACGTATGGGTATAGGTGTGGAGGGCTTCTGGAACATTAGTGTGAGAGAATGTGTGGAAATGTGATGCTGAAGTGTCTGTGTCTGTGAGTGGGCATGTCTCTGTATGCCATCGGAAAACCTCAGCAGGGTACGCACATGTAAGATCACATGATAGGACATACTATTGCATCCTCTTAAATGTCCGACCACAGTTGGAGCTGAATCCAGGTTGAGGGGAAGTGATACACGTGTCCACCATCGACCCACAGTGTCGTAACGCTTCAAATGGAAGAACTGATTCTTACATATTGACATAATATTGTGTTTATTGTGAATATCAAACAGTTTCGGTCCGACTTGGCCTGAAGAGGGCCCAAGCCGAGGAGAAACTGCTGCAACTACACAGTAATCACAACTGCAGTATATGTGTATTACTCCTTCTAGCCAAAACATACGAGTATACCGCTGTTCCCTCTACGGAGCAGTAATGAGTATACATATTCCCCATAGAACACAAGTGATTATACTGTATATATTACCAGAACTAAAGTGACATACATACTCCCTCTACAACAGAGGTATACTTATCTCCTTCAAAACATATGAGAGAGAGAGAGAGAGAGAGAGAGAGAGAGAGAGAGAGAGAGAGAGAGAGTATTAGCTTCCTCAGAATATTACTCATCACAGCAGGAATACTTTACACCTTCAACTAAAGGATCCATTTTCTTTTTATTATTATTATTATGTCCTGGCTATTTTTGACTAATCTTTTTTCTTTTTTAATTTACAGGAGAATTCGAAATGGTGGGGTTAAACATTTCCTGCGTTAACGCCTTCAGTACAAGACGTCTTCCTTTAAGTTTAATATAATTGTCTGGAGGTAGCATTTATATGACAGAAAAGACGTCATCGTGGTGAAGGGGTTAATATATCATCTAAGCCTGTAGTAAAAATTAAAATAAAGATAATAATTCCGTCTTTCGTCATCATCATCATCATTATCATCATCATCATCATCATCATCTTTTTTTCTCCCAGGTTAATGATGGAATAAAGAAGGATCTAGAAACCGGGAATGAAAAAGTGTGACGTGTGAGAACTACTGGCAGTATGCCCGGTAGAATGGGCCACACAGTCACTCACACGCCATCCAAGCCCCGGGAATCCTGGCTTCACCTCACACAAGGCTAGCACGAAATACTGCAAATCACTGATGCAACAATGACCTAGTTTTGTATTAATTTCTCAATCTATCTATCTATCTATCTATCTATAGCCCGACGCCCTAATCCCGTAAAGGGTGGCCGCAGACAAAACGCCTCCAAGTCGCTCTGTCACCCACCATTTGACTGACCTCCCCCAACTCGCTCCCACCTCCCTCATATACCTCTCAACTCCATCCCTCCAGGCTTAGTATAATTTGCTATTTAATATTCCGTGTAATGTAATCATAGTATAATTTCAGTAAAATCTAGGAGACAACAATATTACAAAAACTTAAACCCTCCATGGTCAGAGAAATACTAGTACTGTATTTTATTACAGCCAAGGCCACATGATTGATAATAGTCAGGTGTGTGAGCTACAGGAGCATGAGTGTCAAGACTGTCACCATCAACCCTCTCATGATCGGGACAACTTTCAACTTCTGTTCCAGGAAACGCGAGACGACTGTATTCGGCTGAGAGTTTGTCAAAGAAGCCTCAGTATTAAGAGAAATGAAACTTGATCAGCTGTTGATTACGTTTGGTCTCAGTATCTCATAATAGTACTGATGGGAGGTCAAGAGAGAGACGGCGTTAGAAAGTCACCTGCATATTTGACTTCATCATCATCATCATCATCAACGTCATCATCATCACCATCATCATCATCATCATCATCATCATCATCTTCATCATGACATATTATAGTAGCTAATGATAGGGTGAGGTAGAATCCAGAATCAAGGCACGAGATAGTATGAAGATGCGAGAACTATCAATAATATATCCAGTGAAATGGCCAACACAATCACCCATCATTCAAGCTCCCGGATTCCTGGCTCCACCTCACATGCATAACTTTCTGCACATTTCTTCCTTATATATGCGCTCCAATACAACCTGTTACCCAATGTACAAAATACACTGTGAAAATAAAGATGAAGGATGTGAAAGTCATATTTTTCTTTATCCTCTAACGACAACAGAACCATAACCACCGTAGCCACCAAACAATTTAGTCAGCTTTGGGGAATGGCCTGTCGTTGTCTAAGGTCGCCTCCACACCATTGCTTGCTGGTGCGGGAGGGTGCAGGTGGGTTGCAGGTGGGTGCTGGCGAGAACTCTTATGGAGTAATGCAGAACTCCCGCTCGCGCGAGCATCTGGTGTGGACGCTCACTAAGGGTTAAACTCCAATAAAAATGGAAGCTATAGGTGAAATATCACAAACGTATCCAGGTTCATTTACCAACAGCATAGTGTCATTACTCGCAACAATAACACTTAAATTACAGCTTATCAACTACACGGGGATCATTATTCATTAATTTTTCTCTATATTCCAGTCTGGTATACGACCCTCAACGATATGCCACACCTGTATATCCAAGTATCCAATTATACTGCGGGTAGAGATGGAAAAAGGAGACAACAAACTTTGTCCTAGTGTCTAACCGGTCCGAAAACTGGACTCATGGTCTTCTAGTTGCGAGGCGAAAGTGATAACCACTGCACCACCGGCTCGCCAGGATAGTTTTGCTAGTAATCCCATCCACTTCAGTTTATAAATAATGAAGTATTTCAGGTATTTCTCCAATTAGTTCACTACAGGTGGGTACAACTGTGATAAGAATGGTGCTGAAAGGGTACATGTAAAGAGGGAAGTGGCGAGGGAGGGAAGTGTGACTGTAAGACTAGTACAGTTGCGGTATTAGACAGGGTAACTGGGTACTTTGGTGGTACAGACGTGGTAACTTTGTACAATGGTGATACCGACAGGGTAATATGGTACAATGGTGATACAGACATGATAACTGGATACAACAGTGGTACAGACGTGGTAACTTCGTAAAATGGTGGTACAGACGTGGTAAGTGGGTACATGGTGGTATAAACATGATAACTGGGTACAATGGTGGTACAGACGTGGTAACTGGGTACAACAATAGCACAGACGTGGTAACTTGGTACAATGGTGGTACAGATAAGGTAACTGGGTACAGTGGTGGTACAGACTGGTAAATGGGTACAGTGGTGATACAGACAAGGTACCTGGGTACAACAGTGGTACAGACAGGTTAGTGGAGGTAGTAGTAGTAGTACAGGTGGTACTGTACTAACTACATCCTCAGGCACATCTGAATGTGAACCCAGTGGACTGCAGGCTGTAATTGCCCTTCTCCCGCATCCCACTATCCTCCTTTCGAAGGATAGGGAGTGAGCCGAAGGACGTTTGTGTAGTGGAGCCACTCAGTTATACTGGTGCCATCACGTGAAGGCGCCCCTCTCCAGGACCGCTACAGACAGGGTAACTAGGTACAATGCTGGAACAAATAATAGGGTACAGAGAAGCGTGCCTGCAAAGCGAGTTGGAAGGTGTGGGCGAGGTGGCAGGACGAGGCAGGTCCACGGGGAGGCAGGTTACTGGCGAGGTAATCCTGTATAATACTACTGCCTCACTGCCTGACTCACCACCTACCTCCCAACCTGCCTGACCAACTCGCTACCTGCCTCACTGACTCACCACCTTCTTCACTGCCCGCCTGACCACCTGCCTTATCGCCTACCTCATTGTCTTACCACCTGCTTCACTACCTGCTTCTCCATCTGCCTCATCACCTGCTTCTTTACCTTAACATGTGCCTTGCACTGCTCACCACTTGCCCCACCGCCTGCCTCACTGCCTGCCTTACTGTCTCACCACCTGCCTCATCGCCTTACCATCTGCCTTACTATCTCATCATCTGCCTCACTATCATTCTCGCCAACAACTGCCTCATTGCATCGCTACCTACCTCACTGCCTCACCACCTGCCACACCACTCGCCGCACGACCTGCCTCACTGCATCACCACCGGCCTCACTACACTCCACCTGCCTGACCCCCTCACCACACTTGTTTCACCACACTCTGCCCTCTTACAACCTCGCCTGCCAGTTCTAACCACACTGCAAACTAGAAAACCTCTGATGTACGATACTGCTTATTTTGGTGTAGGCAATTACACACAGACATATAATTATACCCAATGATTCAGTGCTGAAATATACAGTACAGGATTACCTCAAGAAACACTACACCCTCTACTGTGTATGATGCTGAAATATACCTAACCTACCGAGGCAGTCCCTTCTTATTTTACCCTTGATTGTCTACATAACCTAGACAACAACGAACATCATAAGCAACTGTCAAAAAGTAGAAGGGGAAAAATCTTTACCGCATGACAGGAAGCTCTATTATTTGTACTGCCGCTTCAAAACAACGAAAACAAAGACTGATGTAAGTGGAACAATTTATATCATCTACTGCACTACAAAAAAAAAAAAAAAAAAAAAAAAAGGAAAAAGAAAAGGAAAACAAGGGGAGTCTCATGAAAATAGCTTGGCATTATATCTCCCGTGCTACGTAAACGATTAGTATGAAAAACTAATATGGGAATAAAACCGCACAACTTGAAAAAAAAAAATGGACACTGTTCAGAATAGATTTTTAACTAAGATTCATACGTACGAGTAGGAGCAGAAGCAATCAACCATCCGGAAACTCAAAGAGCCCCCCAAAGTAGAATCCTGGACCATAAAAGAGGTAGCCTACATGTAAACTGAGAATACTAAAAGCAGAGGACAAAACTATCCAGATGTTGTCCTAATTGAGCCTAGAAATGCCAGGTTCAGGTGATAAAGTAGATTAACACTAAAGTATGGTTTTAATCACGGAGAAATGCCATGAAAAGACTGTACAGCTAAATAATTATCTTACTCTGTCACTGGGCTTCATTAAAGCAGACTGAAAAGTGGCGAAAATCTTGGCCAAGCTGAGATACAAGAGTATAACAACAAAAATATCCCTTTGGACTTAAACTCTCTCTCTCTCTCCCTCTCTCTCTCTCTCTCTCTCTCTCTCTCTCTCTCTCTCTCTCTCTCTCTCACACACACACACACACACACACACACACACACACACCAAAAACCATCTTAAGCATAAAAATCCCACAGCCACACAATTCTTTTCCCCGACACCAAATCTCATAAGTTATACACAAGGACCGCGGGAGTAAAACAGCTTGGAATATTGCCTTTGACGTTAGTTATTCTTTACGATCGGATCTGGAGAGCGCTAGATGTGAAGTTAGGAACCCCGGAGACCCAAAGGAAGAGCGGTCATATAAAGTTGAGTTTGGGGATCGAGGGATAATGTGGAGTTATAGCAGTGTGGAGAGAGTGGAGAAGGGTGTGTGTGTGTGTGTGTGTGTGTGTGTGTGTGTGTGTGTGTGTGTGTGTGTGTGTGTGTGTGTGTGTGTGTGTGTGTGTGTGTGTGTGTGTGTGTGTGTGTGTGTGTGTGTGTGTGTGTGTGTGTGTGTGTGTGTGTGTGTGTGTGTGTGTGTGTGTGTGTGTGTGTGTGTGTGTGTGTGTGTGTGTGTGTGTGTGTGTGTGTGTGTGTGTGTGTGTGTGTGTGTGTGTGTGTGTGTGTGTGTGTGTGTGTGTGTGTGTGTGTGTGTGTGTGTGTGTGTGTGTGTGTGTGTGTGTGTGTGTGTGTGTGTGTGTGTGTGTGTGTGTGTGTGTGTGTGTGTGTGTGTGTGTGTGTGTGTGTGTGTGTGTGTGTGTGTGTGTGTGTGTGTGTGTGTGTGTGTGTGTGTGTGTGTGTGTGTGTGTGTGTGTGTGTGTGTGTGTGTGTGTGTGTGTGTGTGTGTGTGTGTGTGTGTGTGTGTGTGTGTGTGTGTGTGTGTGTGTGTGTGTGTGTGTGTGTGTGTGTGTGTGTGTGTGTGTGTGTGTGTGTGTGTGTGTGTGTGTGTGTAGATTTTGACGTGTTGAAAGAAAGACAGACGGAATAACAGAGTGAGCAAGAGTCTGGGCTGCGGTGAAGTATGTGGAACTGTACGAGTGTGGAAAGAGTGAGTAAGGAGTAGATGAGGGTCTGGATTGGGGTGGAGTGTGTAGAGACAGAGAAGTGTGGAAAGATAGTTGGTGAGAGTGAAGAATGATGGTCTGGGTTCAAGTGGAGTAGGTGGAGATAAGGGAGTGTGGAAAACGAGTGAGAGAGTGAAGGAGGTTGGTTCACAGTAGAGGTGGAGTAGAGCGTGTGGAGATAGTTATGTGGATGAAGAATGATAGTGGAGGAGGTGCAGGGTTTGGACAAGGGTGCTGGAGTGATGTGGGGTACACACACACACACACACACACACACACACACACACACACACACACACTCTCACTTAGCAAGCTCGGGTGTAATTATGCACATCAGACATAAACCTCAGAAACATACTCTTACAGCTATATATGTATATTATTCTCTCTTGATGATGACCTCCTCCTAATTTAGCATTTTCTTGTTATCTCTAGACGATTTTATTCACCTTCGGAAAGACTTCTCGAGCTGGAGGGCTATGATACAGCCTTGATTAACCCATTTACTGCTAGGGAGGGTCTTCTAAACTGAATATAATAGTGACGTAAGCTGGAACACAGTGAAAAAAATAGTCCTGAAAGGTTAATAAAGCACACTGTGATCATCATGAAAAAAGGAAACAGGGAGTAAAGTAACATGAATTAGTGTAGCAGTGCATGGAATAAAAAATAAATAAATTAATAGGTGAGAACAGTGGGAAAATTTAGTTCATTAATGCATGAAAGAAAGTAAAAATAATAAAAAGGTGAGAGCGATAAGAGAATGATTGTATTAATGACACAGTCTGGGGATGAAATACATAAATGCGCCTGTGTGGTATCGCGGGACTGCTGGCTTACGTGACAGGCCTCATGACACACCAGTTTAGTCTCCAAGGGAAAGTATGTGCTCGAGCCTCTTTACATACTAGTGTGTGTGTGTGTGTGTGTGTGTGTGTGTGTGTGTGTGTGTGTGTGTGTGTGTGTGTGTGTGTGTGTGTGTGTGTGTGTGTGTGTGTGTGTGTGTGTGTGTGTGTGTGTGTGTGTGTGTGTGTGTGTGTGTGTGTGTGTGTGTAGTGAGGGAGTAGAAAGGAGGGAGGATTTATAGCAGGCTCTTCGCTAACACCCTCACCTCACCCAATCCCTTCCAACCCAGTCCCACCCCAGCGTTTTTTAACTCATCCAACCTCAACTACTTCCATCCCATCCCACCCAACCCCACCTCTCTACCCAACACCACCTTTCCACAACTCACCACCCAACTCCACCTCTCCACACTTCACCCAGACTCACCTCTCCACAACTTTTCACCAAATCCCACTTCCCCACCCAATCTCACATCTCCACACCTCTCTGTCCAATCCCATCTCTCCACACCTTTCCACCCAGTCCCACGTCCCCACACCTCTCCACTCAGTTGCACCTCTCCACACCTATCCACCAAAACCCAACTCTCCATAACTTCCCACCTAAACTTACCTCTCCACCCGACCCATTGTTTCTTTCCCACTTCAAACCTCTCCATCCACTCTCACCTCTCCATACCTTTCCACCCGGTCCCACCTCGCCACACCTCTGCACCTAATCCCACATCTCCACACCTCTCCACCAAGTCCCTCATCTCCACACCTCTCCACCCAGTCCCACATCTCCACACCTCTCCACACCGCTCCACCCAGTCCCACATCTCCACACCTCTCCACCCAATCCCACATCTCCACACCGCTCCACCCAGTCCCACTTCTCTACACCTTTCCAGCCAGTCCCTCGTGCCCACACCTCTCCACCCAGTCCCACCTCTCGACCTAGTCCCACCTCTCCACCCACCCTCTCGGTTCCTTCCCCCTTCCCTCCAGCACCCCACCCCTCATCCGGTGAGTGAGGCGGGTTGCATTGTGTCAGGGAAGAGACTCTTTGGCTTCACGTTGCCTCCCTCTCACCAGGGGAAATTATAAAAGTGGGTCCTCAGTCCTTGCAAGAAAGACAACACGGGGGGAGGAGGGGGAGGGGTGGAGAGAAAGACCTGGAAGAAAGAAAGAGAGGGTAGAAGAGGGGAGAGGGGGAGGGATGGAAAGACAGACCTGGAGGAAAGAGAAAGCAGAAAAGGAGAGAGGGGGAAGGGTGTAGAGAAAGACTTGGAGGAAAGAGAGAATAGAGGAGGGGAAAGGGAGAGAAGGGACAGAATGATATAGACAGGAGAAGGAATATCTAGAGGAAAGGGGTAGATGGAATGGAGAGAGCGAGGGAGGTGGGGCAGAAAGAAAGGTGAATGCTAGAAAAAGGAAAAAGAGAGTAAAAGTGGGAAACAGGAGAGAGAGAGAGAGAGAGAGAGAGAGAGAGAGAGAGAGAGAGAGAGAGAGAGAGAGAGAGAGAGAGACGCAGAAATCAGAACAAAACACGCCGAGATAGGAGGAAAACCGGGGATGGAAGGTGAAGGGAAAGACATGGAGAGACGCATGGAGAAGAAGGATGGACATGGATGGAGAGAAGAATGGATGAGGAGGAAGTGTTGGAGAGACAAGAAAACAAGAATGGAGGGAGGGAGGAACAAGGACAGGGAGATGGGTAGACAAGGAGGGGATGAGGGGTAGACATGGATGGATAGATAAGCAGACGAAGTTAGAAAGATGGCAAACAGAGACAGAGAGATGGCAGACAAGGACAGAAAAATGGCAGACAATAACAAAGAGATGGGAGACAGAGACAAAGAGATGGCAGACAAGGATAGAAAAATGGCAGACAGTAATAGAGAGATGGGAGACAGAGACAGAGAGATGGCAGACAAGGCTAGAAAGATGGCAGACAGAGAGTGAAGGCAGAAAAGGAAGGAGAGAAGAGTAGGCAAGGATGAGGAGATGGAAAGACTGGTGGATGACGATGGTGAGATGGGTGGACAATGACAGAGATGAGAAAAACTAGGATAGAGAAATGTGTTGATAGTGAAACAAAGAGGCCTCCCACCCACCAAGTCCTTCAGCCGTGGCTAACAAAAAAGAAAAAAGTGAGAAAAAGCACCAAGCAGCACAGAAAAATTGTTATGGAATTTTCATAGGAAATAATGAATAGAAAACTATATTTTGTACAATCTTAACCTGTAAGGGGAAATCAATATTATTTGTAAAACGCTGTTGCTTCTTCTCCGTAATTTATATGAGCAAAAACCATTACGATTTTTCATTCTCCAGCTATGATCGTGTTTACCTGGGGATAGCTAGATCCTTATTCAGGTAACTTTTAAATGTTTCTGAAGTATCACAGTGTACCACAATCCTCAGCAGTTCGTTTCACATGTCTGTAATCACGCTGAAGAATATAATGGTTTGATTCGCTTGCTTGGAAACGTTTACTCGTCGTTTCATAACCAAGTTTAATTTTACAGGCCAATTGTGAAGCTTTCATCGATTGCCATATAACCATGTCCAAGAAAAATTAAAATACCTGAATCAGATCCCCTAGCTGTTTGCGTTTTGATAAGTTAAATAATTTCATAGGTTAAACTGACAAAGCTCTTCCAAACGTTCCCAATATGGTTTGTTACTTAATCTGAATATAATTTTTTGAATATAATTTTTGTCACTTTTCACTGTACTCTCTCTGTTCCCGGAGTCATTTTTGTTATATGGCGACCAAAACTGAACACAACTCTCAAGGTGTAGGCGTACTAAGGAGCTACGCAAGATGAAGATAATATTTTCTGATCCAAACTCAATGGCGGAAAGAGAGATGCAGGGAAGATGTAATGAGTGAGTGGGAGGATACATGAAGGAAGTGAGAGAGAGAGGAGAGACGGAGGCGAGAGAAAGGGGAGGAGGAGGAGAAAGGAGAGACGTAGGAGAGAGAAGAAACAGAATTGAGAGAGAAAGGAAAAGAAGACAGAAGGAAGAGAAGGAGGAGAGAAAAATGAGAGACGGAGGAGAGAAAGAGAAAGGAGAGATGGAGGAGGCAGGAAAGGAGAGGCGGAGAGAAGAGGAAGTACAGAGTTGGGGACCTCCGCGGGGACCATGTTGAAAGCCAGGAGAGGAGGCGAGGGGAGCGGGCAAAGGAGGGAGGAGGGTAAGGGAGGAGGGGGGCACGGGGGGTAAGGGAGGAGGGGGGCTCGAGGGGGGGTAAGGGAGGAGGAGGGCTCGAGGGGGGGTAAGGGAGGAGAGGGGCATTGGGGGTAAGGGAGGAGGGGGGATGGATGTGGAGGTATTATCAAGGGGCAGGGTAAACCACACTACTGCTTTATGAGGACACCACTACGATATACACTAATGTTTCATACACCTACACCTACACCTCTCTCTCTCTCTCTCTCTCTCTCTCTCTCTCTCTCTCCCCTATCGTTCTTCTTTCTTCTATTGGAATCCTCTCACAATTCTTACACTCATCTGGCTTGAGTGACAAATGGATGTGTGATTTATTTATATTTTCATTATCCTGTTTCTGATTCCTACTCATCCATTTGCTGGTAAAATTTAGGATCAAGATGGCGACGATGATTAGGATGATGATGATTTACTCTTCGTTTAGTATCAGTCCCTTTACCTTACGTTGTTGGTGAGGCGTCTGTCATTGTAGTTAACTAATGTTCATTAACTTTAACATGGCGTAGGTTTTCGTCCCTCTGCAACTTATTTAACTTAGTGGCACAGTAATACAATATCATGGCCTTCTGTCCTTACCGTGGCACTTCTTAGTGATTAGCACAATATTCTAGTATTCCTGCTACAGCTCAGTATTAGAGATCAAGATGGTTATTTTATGCCAAGTAATGTGAAGACTGTAGGCAGATGCAAAACACCAGTGACCTCTCCTTCACTCTCCAACTGAACTCTCTCATGACCGGGAAAACTCTCGTATTCTTATTTCATTAATGGCCAGACGATTTTATACAGTTGAGGGTAAGTCATAAGCGCCTGAGAGGGTTAATGCTATCCCCGTTAACTCCTCTATGATCGGGACAAACTCTGGTATTTTTCTTCCAGCTGACGTCGGTCGATTTCCTTCAGCTGACAGTGAGTTATACGAGCCTGAGAGTGTTAATATTACCAGACGATTTCCTTCAGCTGAAAATGACATATAAGAGCCTGAGTGATATATTCCTCCCAGGTCTAATACCTCTCTCTCCAAGCGACCTCTTTCTCCCCAAGCTCTTCCTCCAACCCAACCCCTTCCCCTGCTAACCCTAACCTCTTCAGTCCAATGACGCATTTTTTATTTTCGCGACCTCCAGACGATTTAACTCAGCTTACGATAGATCTTCCGTACCTGAAGGGGTTGATGAAGGCAGTTTGTAACCCCTCCAGTCCAAAAAATCTGCCCTGAATGAATAAAATCGTGAGGAGACAAAGAATATAAATGACATGAACAGGACACCAAGTTACCACGGAAGCAGTACAAGCGCGTCTGTGCTGTCTATCTGTCTATCTATCTATCTATAGCCAGACGCCATAATCCCGTAAGGGGTGGCCATTTGTCTTTGAGTTGGTTGTTTTACAGGGAGGAGCACTAACCATCCGCCAACCCACTTGCTGACAAAAAAAAAAAAAAAAAAAAAATCCCTAGCCTCCTTTCACCTCGGATGATGGCCAAGTGTTATTTGACTTGTAACCAAGGAGACTCGTTCCTACCCCATACCTAAGACTCATCGCATTTCATACAACCATGGATTAGAATTCGGGTTCTAGGAGTGGCCCTGTTCCGTCAAATGAAGACAGGCTGACGATAACACCAGAACAGCCTAACAAAACCCACTGCAATTGCAACTAATTTCCATAACCATCAACAACAATTCTGCTTTGTTACCTTTCGTCCACTATCCTCAGCCATGTGCTTTTTCAAATAATTTTTACATCACCCTCTTCCCTTCGCTATCTCCTACCCATCTATCACTTTTCACCTACCTCGTGATCTTCCTCCTCCTCCTCTCCCGAAACCTGCCTAAAATCCGTAACAAATTCCTCTCAGTGCACCTATTCTCAGACTGTTCGTACAATCATTACAACACAAAGGAATGACGTCACGCTCGCTGAGTGGCCTACGGCATGCATCTGACATGGCTGCCCGGATATGCATCGTAATTTCATATGTGTCCCTGTTTACTTCATACATCCTTAAAATTAGTCACTGAAGGCTACAGATGCAGAAATTATTGAAACATTCCGTACATGTCAAGATAATGGACAAACTTACGAGATACAAAAGAGATCACTGGCAAAGAACATTGGCTGAACGATCGACCATTTTACCTCACCTCGAGATGTGGGTAGTTCGGCTGACTTGTCCCTCCAGCTCGTCCAAGACACTCCCAGGGATATTATTTGTCCTATTTTTACTCGCAAACCGCTGACAGAGCGCCAAAGCCCGCCGGGAAACGCCACCAAACCATAAAAACTATTGACGCGAGTCTGTCCTCTTCAGCTTCTAATTGTAAGAGGTGGTGGGGGGTGAGGTGATGGGCGGGGCTTGTAATGACGTCATGAGGGGCAACAACTCATAACCATTAATTTATTGTCATTTATTTCAATATACTGTTTTCATCTTTAGAACTTGGGAAAAATTATAAAACAACTTTGGGTTCAATGTCGATTCAACCCACAAGGATTCTGAAGCTGTTCCTGCAGATTAATGAACGAAAGAAAACAGAAACTGGTCTTGTAACTTCGGAAACAAGCTGACTGAACCGTATCTATCCTTTCTAATCACAGCAACCCTCTCCCTCCCTCATTCTCAATTTTGCTCCCCTATCCCTGCCCTTCCATTACCCTCCAGCCAAAAGTATGTCCAATAATTCCACTTCTCTTCTATTTCCATCCTCCTCCCAATTTTCTCCATTTATTTTCCTTCTCACTGGCTCTCTAACGCTCTCGTCCATTTCCTGTTTCCAGCACTCCCATCTCTCCAGCTTCTGCCTCCTCCTTCCCCATCCCAGTTCCTCTCTCTTCCACTTCCCCTCCCTCTTCTGTGCTCGTTTCTCCCCACTCTCTCCCACATTCCTCCATAATTATTTCCCCCCTCCTTGTCTCCGTCTAACCATATCCCTCTCTTCTTTCCTTAATCCCCTCTCCTGTCTATATAATCTCTGTTCACTTTCATCTTTCCATATTTCTCCAAACTCTCCCCCACATCCAGTCTCTCTCCTCCATCCTCTCCTCCTCACTTACATCCTTCTCCTTCCTCTCCCCTTCTCTTTCCTATCCACCTATTCTCTCCCTCTTTCACTTGCTCCACTCTTCTTTATCATTTTCCCCTTTCCTCCTCTTCATCCCCCTTCATTCTAACGAACCTCACATCCATTCTTATCCATATTCTCCTTTCCCTCCTATTTTTAACCTTCTACTCCATTTTCCCCTGCTTCTCATATCCATCCACCATCCTTATTCTTTTCCCTCGCATCTACCCACTCCATCCTTCTTCCTGTTTCCTTCCCTTCCCGTAATCTACCTGACGTTTATTCTTACCTTGCCAATCTGCACAACCTCTCCATCATCTCTCTCTCTCTCTCCATACCATATTCGTCCCCTTCCTCTCTCCTTTCTCATCGTCCCCTTCCTCTCCCACTTCTTTCTCCCATCCCTTTTTCTCGCTCACATCTCTCTATTCCTCTGGTCCTTCTTTACACCCACCTATACCTGTCCTACATCCCTATTCCTCTTTATTTTTACACGTCGCCCCCACATCCTATCCATGTCACCCTTCGATCCCGCTCTTTCTCACTTCACGTCCCCCCCATGCCTCCCTCCCCCAATCCCCCTTCCCCGCCTCCCTCATCCCCCTACTCTTCCCCCACCCTTCCTTCCCTCCCCCTCCCCCCCTGTTGCCGTGTTGTCGCCCACCACTGTTTTCCTGGCTGGCTAATGTCGCTTGTTATCGAGTTGCCCGCTAATTGCTGTTTTGGCGTACCCATGCAAGTTTTAACCAACGCCTCTCTCTCTGTCTCTGTCTCTCTCTCTGTCTGTCTGTCTGTCTGTCTCTCTCTCTCTCTCTCTCTCTCTCTCTCACACACACACACACACACACATACATACTGCCTCAACATCTATTCCTTTCCATCCTTATATCTTCTTGTTCCATCTCCCTATCTATTCCCTCCTCTCTCTCTCTCTCTCTCTCTCTCTCTCTCTCTCTCTCTCTCTCTCTCTCATACTACCTAAACATCTATTCCTCTTTCCATCCATACATCTTGTTTCATCTCCCTGTCTCTCTCTCTCTCTCTCTCTCTCTCTCTCTCTCTCTCTCTCTCTCTCTCTCTCGTGTTGGTCTTGTCTCACCTGTTCCCAATAACACTTTTTCAGCACGTTTCCCACATTAATCATTACAACAGGGCAGGTTCGATTGCTGCTTGTTTGGTCATTACTCTGAGTTAGGTTGATGGCTGCAGTGATTATTCTACTGACCCCAAGATGACCTTATTAAATACTGAAGAAAGTACATAGGTTTTCAAAGATACAGACGTACTTTCAATTGAACAGGGTGTATTAAGTGCTTTGCCTTTCCTGTTTTTTCTTATAAGGGTCCATCTAACCTGGCTTCTGGTTTTCCTCTGTTCTTTCTTATTTTCCGATGGCCGAGCTTTGTTTTTTGGTTGTCTGTTTATTTGCTGGCTGTTTATGAAGTCAGACTATGTGAGTGAGACAGAACTGTTATTATATTTTTGCATCATCATCTTCTTCCAGATTTTTTTATCACCTAATGATGGGGATTTTTCGTTTATAATTATTGGTTTACGCTTGAAATGACAAAAATTATAGGCCCATAGACTTACTAGCAATGGCATTTGTTCAGGATACACCTTCTCTGTTGGCTGTGATCCATTTAGCTTCTCTGAAATAGGATAACTTCTGTAAGGATTAATAACATTCTTCTTCATTCTGTTTTCAGTTAAAATGATACCAATGTTCTGTCTTAGAATGCTATTGTTTTGACCGATGACGTTTGGCCTAAAAAAAAAAAAAAAAAAAAAACCTTCATAGTTCACAGTAATAATGTTTCTAATAAATAAAAGTCCCTCCCTCCTGTGCTGTGTTACATTTCACAAAGAGTATATGTAAAATACGTTCTCCAAATTTCATTAAACATTTTCTTTACAACATTTCTGTTCACCAAATAATAATACTGTAATGCTGGCTGGAATTTTTATGGAAACTTTAATTACAAATGAAAACTGTTGCGCTGGTGTGTAGAATCCAGGCATTTTATCGCTTCTTGGTTAATTTCCATATGAACCCTAAGACGTTATTTGGCCATACCCACAACCACAACAATCTACAGCAGTAGTGAAGATGGTGAGGCGGGGGGTTAGAGTGGTGATGGTGATGATGATGATGGTGGTGGTGGTGATGGTGGTGGTGGTGGTGATAGTGATGGTGGTGATAATGGTGGTGTTGATGCTCGTGGTGTGGCGGTGGTGGTGGTGGTGGTGGTGGTGGCGATGGTGATGGTGATGATGATGGTGGTGGCGGTGGCTGCGTAGGTGTAGTGGCACCTTTTATGGATGACCACTGGGGCAAGGGTCAAAGCGTGTGCTTCCAAATTTGTAGCATTACCAGCAAAATATACAATATATGTGCTGAAATTAAGTTGGCATACACAATAAAGTGAAATGGCGGGGGACAGGGCGACATAGAAGCGATTTGTTTGTGGCCACCCCTTAGGGATTAAGGCGTCAGGCAACAGATAGAGATAAATGCATAATAACTTCTTAGCTGGGATCCTGAGGTAATGCTGGATCGTGGGAATGAAGAAGTTAAAAAAAAAAATCAACAGTAGAATAAGGAGTACTCAGAGTATAATACCCGTGCACTACAGCTGATCCAAAGGCCCATCATTTGACTCTGCCTTATGACCTTCACCTTCGACCAAATGTTAGTAAAAAATAAAATAATAATAATTCTTTTCTGATCCTCGACAGTTTCACCAGTTGTTCTAAAAAATCTGATCTCTTCATACCTAGTATATCCTCAGTCCTTCCACCAAACTTTGTCCAAGTCAAATAAAAACTTATTGAGTTATAAAGTCGAACTTTTCACTTTTCCCAGTGATCTTGGCCTATTAGTACTTGCCCTCAAAATCTATTCCCTTTCTCCTGGGCTGACCCTCAACCATTTCACCAAGCTCGGTTTAAATCGGATGAAAATTCTTGGGTGATTTTCCAATTTGATCTTGTCCTTTGACTTTGACCCTAACCTTTGACTGTGCTTTGCATTCCCTCATTTTTGTCTTACCCTAAACCTTTTCACCATGTGTGGCATAAATCGGATAAAAACAGTTTAAGTTGACCATTCTATGTGACTGACCGATGAGCTACTGTTCTCAATGGCAATAGGTCAGTTCCTTGGTTGACCCTCAGCCCTTCTATTAAGTCTGGTCTAAGTAAGATCAAAACTGCTTTAGCTATCATGATCACACACACACACACACACACACACACACACACACACACAAAACCATAACTCTATTCTCTTCAGTATGTTGGGAGGCGGAGGAGGAGGGAGAATGGGAAGTAGATGAGGAATAATGCGTTTCCAATCACTCCCCCCCCCTCCACTCTCACTCTCTCTCTTCCAGCCATTCCCTTATGATAAACGACCTTCTTTTGTTTCATCTATAACCTGGTAAGATGGCGGTAGTGCCTTTCCGTGTCGAGGTTTTCTGTTCCCTCCCTGATATTTCCGTTCACTTTCGGTCATACGTTCACTCGGTTTCGTTCGACTCGAGTGGATGGGTGTACTGGGGAGTGAGCGAAGGGTTTTGGTAAATGTGGGTGAGTTTGGGTAGTTATACATTTTTCTCTCTTCCTTCGGTCTGTCGATACTGGTTACCTCTCTGTCTACCCCTGTCTTTCTACCCCATCAGCTATCTACTCCCCGTCATTATCTCCATCTGTCTCCCTTTCCTAAAAAAAACATCTCTCTGTCTCTATGTATTTACCTGACATGATCATCTGTCTATCTTCAGCTCCTAAACTCACATCTACTTGCTCATTTGATCATGCCTCCTGTTCTGTTTTTTTCATTCACCTTTCCTCTATCTATCTGTGTCTTTTGCCATTTCATCTATCTACTCGCCATCGTTATCTGAATATTTCTCTTTACCTAAAATCATTCCAACTAGCTTTTGTTTTGTTTTTAATGTGTCCGACTCAGGGCATAGGTTTCACAGTCCGTTCCCTGAGACCTAGCATTCCTCCTACATACTATACACCTCTTACAAGTAGTGATGGATTAATGAAGGCTATTTCTAACTCCTCCAGTTGTTAAATTATCTCCTCAGCTAAACAAAATCATCTCCAGAATCAGATGAAAATATTTGAGACGTCAGCATACTGATGTGATAAATATCCTCTTCCCACATTACCATTTCCATTTATCTTCCCTCTTCTATTTTTTTTTTTTTCGTTTATTCTTCCTTATATCCATACCCCATAACCCTCAGCCATGCCCTCCTTTCTCTTTTTATTCCTCTCTCTCCCTTTCCACAATTCACACCCTTATTTGTATCCCTCTATCTTTCCCCTATTTCCCTTTCCGTTTCCTATCGTCTTCGTTCCACAGCTTTACTCTTAATCCCTCTAACATTTTCTTCCTTTTTTGTTTTTTTTCCTCCTGTTCTCAGTCGACTTTCCTATAGCATTCTCATCCCTCTTCTATCTTCTATGTATACTCCAATCACCAATTTCGCTCTCATTTTCCCTTCGCCTCCTTTCCTCTTCCCTGTTCTCAGCTCAGACCCGTATCTCTTACCACTCTCTTTCCTTTCATCCACATCCCGCATCCCAGTCCATTCCTATTTTTTTCTTCCTCTCCTTTTGCTCTCCTTTCCTCTCCCTTTCTATCCTCACCCCACACCCCTCTACCTTTTCCTTCCATTCCCCTTCCTTTCGCATCCTTTTCTGTCCACATCCCCCACTCTTCAACACTTTCTTTCCCAGCTCTCTCCTATCCTCTTCAGCCCACGCAACTATTCCCCAACCTACCCTTCCCAATCCCTTCCTCCTCTTATCCAACTTCAACATTCCCATTTCTCCCACCTCCCGTTCCATAGCTCTTTTTCCCTTTCTCAATCCCTTCACAGTTCCTCCTCTCCTCTCCCTCCCTCATATATCCCTTTACTTTACTCCTCTTCCATTTTTACTTCTTAAGCCCTTCTCTTTTCTATTCTCACTTTACCTTTCTCTCTCCCTTTGATTTTCCCTACTCCTCTATTTTCTTTTTTCCCTTTAACTTAGATTTCCTTCATTTCCTTCTCTATTCATCTCCTAATCTTCTGTTCTCTTCCCCTTCCATCTCACTCCATGTGCTTTTCCCCTTCTCCCCTTTCCCCTCTGCCAAAACCCTTCTTTCCTCACCTCACGCTCTTCTCCCCTCTTCCACTTACACCACACCTTTCTACCCTCATCTCTACTTATCCCTGTCCCCTTCCATCTATCTTCCATATTTCTACCCTCCTCTATACTTAACTTATCTCTTTTCCCTCCCAAAAACCACTCCAGCAACTTCCTCCTCCTCCCCTCCTCAATCCCCCTTTCCCTCCAAAATTTCCCTCAGTTTCCGTCCCTCTTTTCGCGACAACCTTCCCCTTCCCAACCTCCCTTACCTCCTCTACCCCTTCGTTTCTCCCTTTCTCACTCCCCCTATCACCTATTAGCCTTCTCCCTTTCCCTTCAAAGCCTTCTCCCTTTCCCTTCAAAGCCTTCCCTTTCCAACTCCTCTCCCCGTATCTGCCCCTATTCTTCCCCTTCCGATTTCCTCTTCCCATAGCTACCTTCCCCATCTCATTTCCCCTATCCTCATCATTTTCCTCACTCCGTCTCACTGTATTCCCTCTCTTTCCTCCCCAGCTCTTCTTCCCTCCTCTATCTTTCTCTCTCCCTCTTTCCATCAGTTCCCTCACCCCTCTCCGCCTTCTACAGTATTCCTTCCCAAATCCCTTTTTCCCCTCTACCTTCCCCTCTTTCCCTCTCCACCATTTCCTTTACCCCACTTCGTCAAACTGTACTCCCTCTCTTCTCTCCCCAACCCCTCTCCCCTCCTCCACCTCTCCCCATCTCCCTTCTCCCCCGCCTCCCGGATATTCATCATCTTGTTTATTATCGTCGAACGTGCGGAGAAAACACCAAGGCAAAAACCCAAGGAGGAAATCCGTAAGTGATGTGGCCGAGGGTGATCTGTCCTGACGCCTGGGGGAAGAGAGAGAGAGAGAGAGAGAGAGAGAGAATCATCATACTGAAAGAGGTAACTAATGGATATTGTACACCCAGTATCTATGCAATATTTCTTATATACTGAAATGCGTTATTTATTTAGTCATTTATTGATCTATTTATATGCGCTTAAACTTGATCTATTACATCAAAAGCTGAGCAGTCATTTATGACATTTATGTTACACCTGGTAAAATATTGGCCTATGTTTATGTATTTGAAATAAGAACGCCACCCATAACATTACTGCTTAACTTTATCACAAAGAATTATGAAACTAATTGCCAAAAAAATTGGTTATTTTATTTTTTATTCTACAGTTAAATGATTATATGTTCGTTTAACGGCCAAGTATTTTCAAGCGGGCAAAGTTGACACCCTTGAGTCTCTCCCCGCTGAGAAAAAAAAAAAAAAAATCCTAATTTAAGTTTCGTGTCAAAATTCATGATGCTTTCTGCTCTCGAGTATTTTTCAATGAATTTTTAATGAAAACTCTGCCAAGGCGTTATGGTATTAAAATTAGTTCCACAGTGTCCGTATATATTTAGGTTTATACATGAATATCTACGTCGAACAACTGCTTCTGTGCATTAGGGGTTTTGCAACTGATCTCAAAAAATAAGAGAGAGAGAGAGCCCACACCACCAATCCCACCACCTCAATCTGCCACAAGTGACAATATCAAATCCTCGCCACAGTCTCCTTACAGGAAGCCCGTAAAACAGAATATGGTGTGTGGTGGTAAGTGTGGCGCTGTGGTCGTACTGGGTGTCGTAGTGAGGGTCGTAGGCGCGTCATATGGCCTCGTAACCTGCCGTCTAGGGGTCACGGATGCCTGACCTCACCTCATCACCGCTACGAGGAGGGGCCACAATCCATGATATTACCGACAGCGAGATGGCAGTGTGGTCGGGTCGTTGGCGGGTTCTCTGGGCGGTATCTTGTCTACTCAACTCCTTCAGTGTGTGTGTGTGTGTGTGTGTGTGTGTGTGTGTGTGTGTGTGTGTGTGTGTGTGTGTGTGTGTGTGTGTGTGATTTTACTCTTGCCACCTCAGTAGTGCAGTAGGGAAACTCTGGTCGGAGAAAGACGTAAGCTAACTCGCCACGGTTCGATTTCAGGAAGAGATTTTTATATTTATCTATTTTATTTATTGCCTCCGCCAAGGTGGTTATGTTTTCACCCCTGTCAGTTTGTTTGTTCGTTGGTTGGTTGGTTTGTGAGCAAGATTACACAAAAACTACTGGGCGGATTTCCACGAAACTTGGTAGAGGAATGGGCCTTGGCCCAGAATAGACTTTAAAAATTTTGGTGCGGATCCGGATGAAGGTGCGGATCCAGTTTTTTTTTTTTTTTTTTTTTTTTAACATTGCGAGATAGGGCGTTTTTCGACATTTTCGTAAAATTTTCAGTGAATATTGCATGGATGTTGATGGCGGAAGTATGCGCTCTACTGAGTGCCATTCGAGTTTATGTTTTATCATCCGAGGCACTGCCTGGAATGTAGGGTAGTTTCTTTCGGCTTAAATGAGCTGAACTACGGTAGTCTTAAGACCTTTCATGCCTTGGGGCTTCCAATGGGGTAGTGTCGGTGTTTTTTTTTTGCTTTTTTTCGAATATGACGATGTTATTTAGCTTTAGAAATAATATCTCGTTTATATTAGGCTTAGTTACGAGTTCTGGTACTTAACAGGTCTGAAACAAGCTCCGTCATCGTCTTCACCACTATGACTTCTTTCCTGTTCCTTGTCAAATCACTGCGATGTGTAGCAAACTGATACCCTCCTGCGTTTTCTCTGTGTCATCAATATCGTTTTCTCGTGGCGCTAGCAGGTTTTCTAAGGGCAAATGGCAAAGAAAGCACAAAAACATTTTTTCATACAACGACTCACAACCACTGCTATAGACTCAGTTCTTATTTTCAGTCCTAAATACAGAACATAAAGACCTTGCCAACATAAAGATCACGTAGGTGGCCTGGGAATCGAACCCAATATTTATCGGTTGCGGGACGAGAATACTGTCTGGAACCTCGCTTTCTTTCCAGTTTAATAATTTTCTGATAATAGTAAATCAGTATTCCGTTCTGTACTGGTGGTGCAATCCATTGGGTGTTCTAGCGGGATTAGGCTCCTCTTATCATTTTATTCATGTTTATAGTAATTTCTGTTCTTGTTTACGCTCTATATGCACTCTATACTGCATTCTCACTAGCTTACAGACTCTGGCACTTTTTCCTTCCTAGTAAATTTCTGTATATTAAGACGTTTGTGTTACTTAACTCATTACCTCCGCCAACGAAGTTGGAGGAGGTTATGTATTCACCTATGTCTGTTTGTCCAGACGATATCTCTAAAATTTCTCAATAACGTACAATGACATTCTGTGGAAGTGTGGACCAGGGGCTAAGAAGGAAATGCTTAAATTTTGGGGCGGATCCGGATCCGGTGTATCCCGAACAATATCTCCAAAAGTTCTTAATGAATTTCTATAAGATTCTGAGGAAGGGTTGGCCATGGTTCAACGAACAACTGATTAAATTTGGGGGCGAATCCGGATCCTATGTATTCCACACAATATCTCCACGGATCCGGATGCGGATCCGAATCCTTTTTAATGGCAATAGCACTGGCGGAGGTATGCGCTCTGTCATTGCTTTCTAGTTTATAATTATATTGAGATCGACTGCATAAATAGTACACAGCCAAATAGAAATGTGTTCAATGGAAGAAATTAATCGCTAAGGGAGTGCAAAGCCTAATAATAAGCCCACTATAATACATCAAAACTTGCATAAATAACACACAGGAAACAAAATAATGAAACATAAGAACTGCACTAATAAGGAAAAGTTGTAATATTTCACAAGCCCAGAATAATACGACAAACACTGTATACGTAATCGACAGAGACTGCATAGGTAATATAAAAGATACACGTACCACATGTGAAAACTTTAATATTAATAAGGAAAAGATCTACGAACCATCCCGAACCTAGGAAAATACGAGGCGAAATGAAAAAACTGGGAGAGGTGAAAGTTAACGTGCATTAAGCAAGATAAACAGGTGAGGAAAAGGTGTTAAGTCTTCTTCTAAGGCCTCTACAATACGGGTTCTTATATCTAATTCCTATGGTTTAAGAAGGTTTACTAGAAGCTCATTCTTAGAGGATTATTTTGCTGCTTGTACTGTGATATTGTGTGTGTATGACTGTGTGATACCGATGTACACTGCAATAATAAATACACACACACACACACACACACACACACACACACACACACACACACACACACACACACACACACGAGAAAGAAGAGGTGCTAGTTTTCCTGTCAATCCCACCAAGATGGTGAGAAAAAAGTGCTAAAATGTCAGCCAAGTCCACGAGGATGATAAAGAAAAGGACAGTTAAGAAAAGGTGTTAGAAAGTCCACGAAGATGGTGAAGAAAAGTGCTAGAATCCCTGCCAAGACCACGAAGACGGGACCCTCCTAGACCAGGCCGACCCTCTCTCTCAGGGACCTGGGAACTCATCTGTAAGAAGGTCGTAATGAGGGAGCGAGGGAGCTGCATGTGGCTCCCCCGACGACGCTCCCAGCTCCAAACCCCGACATTTATCCACCAGCGAAGGTAAAGGGAAAATGGGAGGCAGTAGCTCAGCCGCGATGGTTTCCCTAAAAGACTCTAATGCTACTCACTTGCTTTGTAATTGTTAGTATAAGTTTCACTCCCTTGTAATGGTTCCTGGAGGAGGCTGGGGACGGGGTACGATTGTATGTCACGACCTGGGGGGATTTTTTTTTTTTTTTTTTTTTTTTTGCTAACTTAGAGAGGAGGAAAGAGTGGGGGGAGGAGAGGATGAAGGAGAGAGAGACAGAGAGAGACAGACAGACAGACAGACAGACAGAGAGAAATGGCGACTTTTTGGCAACTTGGCGAGAGAAGAGGAGGAAGTGGAGGAATGAGGGAAGAATGGGAAGAGAGAAAGGAGGAAGATGGGAGGTGGGGGTGAATAAGGGGAAAAGATAATCTGTCTATCTATCAATCTATCCGTCTATCTACCACCTGATGCCGCTTCATGTGAGGGATTACCTAGACAAAAGTGCCTTCAGACGTTTCAATCCCTATTAAGTAACGATCCTTCCTCCCATAACACGACACCCTTCCTTCCATACTCTTGCACCTTATCTCTCCACCTCGTTGTAGGTCTCTCTCTCTCCCTCCCTCCCTCCCTCCCTCCCTCTCTCTCTCTCTCTCTCTCTCTCTCTCTCTCCCCTAATTGACGACCAGGTATATCGAACACTCGCGATCAAAAATAAAACAAAAAACACATTCATTAAAATATAAAAAAAAAATCACACACACACACACACACACACACACACACACACACACACACACACACACACACACACACACACCTTCTGATTATTGGAGATGAGAAACTTTTTTGTCGTACGAGTGCAAGAGAAGGTGAACACGTGTCAACTCTCACTACACCAAACTTAGGAATTCGAGAAAGTTAGGGGAAGCATTGTCGCCAGAAGAAGCAAATAAGCAGAGGAGAATCTTGGCCCCTGCAGCTCGAGGACGTCATTTATATTATATTCTTGATACATCCTGACGAATTTATTCTGCTTGGATAATTTTTCCTTTGTTTTTTTTTTGTTAGTCTTTTTTTTTTTTTTTAACTGGAAGGGTTAGAAACAGTCTTCATGTATCTCCTTACTTATTGGGGTCCTTTTTAAGATGAATAAAATTATCTCTTGGTAGGAAGAATAAAGTACAAAAAGGGGGATAACCTCTTAAATACGGTGAGGTCTTTTCATATTTTATTCTGGTTATGGCCACACTATTTTATTTCTCTTAGCCTGGGGGGGAGCTCTTGTTGCAAAGGGTTAGTAAAGGCTGTATCTAACCTCGCCAGTTCAAAAAGCTTTCCCTGAACAGAATGAAATCGTCTGATGGTAGCATGAATTTCGTAGAGCAAGATGTCTCCGTCCTGAAGGGGTTAAGGTCGCTTCCATATTCTCGCATCATCATGTTTGGACGTAAAGAAACCTTCCCTCCTCTGTTTCTGTTTTTTTACGGTCACCTTTGGCTGTGATGTTAGCCAGCGCACAAACCATTAACCTACTCACGCTTAGGACAACTCTAATGATCTGTTCCACCCCGCGGTACAAGACTCAGCTGAAAGTGAGTTAAAGGAGTCTGAGTGTTAAAACTGTCACCACAACACTTCCATGGTCGGGACAACTTTTGTATGTTATTCCAGCTAACGCCAGAAGATTTTATTTAGTTGAGAGTGAGTCATAGAAGCCTGAAAATATTAGCTTGGTCATCAGTAAGAGGGTTACTATAGAATCTTCAGTGAGGTCCATCCCTTTCCAATAAAGCTTAACCTGCTGGTGATTCCTTTCGTAGAGTTCCAAAACAAATCAACTGTGGAAGCAGTCCTTAGCACAGTTCGAAGTAGGATATGATTTAGCAGTAAAGGCTTATCCCATAATCCATTCAGGAGGAGGATTTCTTTCACTGTCGTAAGAAGCCAAGTACATGAGAGCGACTCGTGCTTACTTTCTTGTTGCTGCTGTTTTGCTTTTAGAAAAACTTAATTCAAACAAATGCCACGCCTGTACAGGCCACATTCCAACTCCCATTTTTACAGGGTATATCACTCCAAGCATGATCTATCGCCCACCACTATCCCCGCCAATCTTTCTTCACTCACCCCACAATTTTTCAACTTCCCCTCCCCCTACTTCGAAGTTTTTAAATCTGTTCCCATCGGCAACGCCACCCTTAATACAGTAACAACTTCTCAGGGTGTTCTCGATCTGCCCGGTCCAACTTCTCACCAAAATTCCACCCACACCATTCCAACCCACTTTATATCCTCCCACAACGAGAACTTTTAAGACAAATCTGTTCGTACTGCCAATATCACCACTCACACAATGTCCATTTTCACAGGGTGTGCTCGGGCGACCCTGCCCAACTACCTACTACCATTTTATCCTATCCCAACCAGCCCATCCATTTTATGCACCTTCACCTTTGAGTTGCATTTTACCTGCCAATCTATAATACTGTACTCATTTTCACAGCATATACTTCCCCCTGCTTGCCTTACCGTTCACCACCATCCCACCCATCTCATCAGCTCCTCCCCATCCTCCCACCCATCCTATCAACTCCTTTCCATCCTCCCACCCATCCGATGAACTCCTCTCCATCCTCCCACCCATCCGATCAACGCCTCTCCATCCTCCCACCCATCCGATCAACGCCTCTCCATCCTCCCACCCATCCGATCAACGCCTCTCCATCCTCCCACCCATCCGATCAACTCCTCTCCATCCTCCCACCCATCCGATCAACTCCTCTCCATCCTCCCACCCATCCTATCAGCTCCTCTTCATCCTCCACAACCATTTTTGCTCTGATGTGGTGATAAGCATAGGAATTACAACTCTGACTACCCCGCGATGTCCATGTTCCCTGAGTCACCCTCCCTTCATCACGTCTCACTACACCCCATCATCCATGCCCATCCTGCCCTCTTATTTCTGTCCAACTTACTCCGTCCTTTTAAATAACGTGAATATATACACCAACAGGGCTGATTTTTCACATACATGCACCTCCACATACACGAACTGATATTTGCATTGATTTCGTTCTATCAGTCAACGAAAGCGCCCGTTACCTTCGGCTTTCTATCATCAGAGTAGTCTATCAAGGTGAAAGGGAGCCTCCTATCGTGAAGACAGCTGAATTATCATACGAATAGCGCCATTTTCCATCAACAAAATTCGGAACTATTACAGGAAAGCAGAAAAGTAGAGGAACTGTCAACAAAGCACCCAATACACCTTCCCACACCTACGTTCGCTCACCACTCATGTCTGTGAAATTCTTGGCTCCACCTGTGAAATTCTTGGCTCCACCTGTGAAATTCCTGGCTCCACCTGTGAAATTCTTGGCTCCACCTGTGAAATTCTTGGCTCCACCTGTGAAATTCCTGGCTCCACCTGTGAAATTCTTGGCTCCACCTGTGAAATTCCTGGCTCCACCTGTGAAATTCTTGGCTCCACCTGTGAAATTCTTGGCTCCACCTGTGAAATTCCTGGCTCCACCTGTAATTCTTGGCTCCACCTGTGAAATTCTTGGCTCCACCTGTGAAGTTCTTGGCTCCACCTGTGAAATTCCTGGCTCCACCTGTGAAATTCTTGGCTCCACCTGTGAAATTCTTGGCTCCACCTGTGAAATTCCTGGCTCCACCTGTGAAATTCTTGGCTCCACCTGTGAAATACTTGGCTCCACCTGTGAAATTCTTGGCTCCACCTGTGAAATTCTTGGTTCCACCTGTGAAATTCCTGGCTCCACCTGTGAAAATCGTGGCTCCACCCGTGAAATTCCAGGCTCCACCTGTGAAATTCTTGGCTCCACCTGTGAAATTTTTTTTGACTCCACCTGTGAAATTCTTGGCTCCATCTGTGAAATTCTTGGCTCCACCTGTGAAATTCTTGGCTCCACCTGTGAAATTCTTGACTCCACCTGTGAAATTCTTGGCTCCACCTGTGAAATTCTTGACTCCAGCTGAGAAATACTGGACTCCACCTGTGAAAATCCTGGCTCCACCTGTGAAATTCTTGGTTCCACTTGTGAAATTCTTCGCTAAACCTGTGAAATTCTTGGCTCCACCTGTGAAATTCTTGGCTCCACCTGTGAAATTCTTGACTCCAGCTGAGAAACACTTGACTCCACCTGTGAAAATCCTGGCTCCACCTGTGAAATTTTTGGCTCCAACTGTGAAATTCTTGGCAAGAGCAAGGGGTCCTCAGTAAGAGCTGGAGCCACCAGTAAGAGCAGGTAGCCACCAGTAAGAACAGGGAGCAACTAGTAAGAGCAGGGAACCCAAGTAAGAGCGGGGAGCCACCAGTAAGAGCGGGGAGCCACCAGTAACAGCAGGGAACCCAGATAAGGACAAGGAGACACCAGTAACAGCAGGGAGCCACCAGTAACGACAGAATCCTCAGGTAGGGCAGACTGTTCCCAGTAAATGCAGTGAACCCCAGTGAGAGACCAGAACCCCTAGTAAAAGTAGAGCATTAGAGCCTCAATGGAAGCAGATAAGAGCAGAGTTTCTCAGTAAGGGTGAAAGGTGGTACTGGTCAAGTGGTAGAGCGTTGGGCTGTTGAATAAATGGTCGCGAGATGGATTTCAGGCTGAGACCATGACTAGTTTGGGCTATGAGTTTCGTTAAGCTTTCCTGACCTTCTAAAAGACTCAACGACATGCCTTGAAAATACCCCCGCTAATACCGCCACACGAGTTTTGAACGAAACGACCAAAGAACGTATTCCCAAAAGACGATGCCCAAGCACAAGCGGTCACATGTAAAGGTGTGTTACGCAAACTGTTCAGTGTACGACTGCTTGGCTTCAGGGAACGATTTGTCTATGCCCAGAATCGGATACACAAAACAAGAACTAAGAGCAGCTGAAGCCTCCAGTAAGATCAATGTAAAAAAAAAAAAAAAAAAAAAAAAAAAAAGCAGACAGCCTCATGTAACAGCTGAGAGCAAAAGAGATATAGCAAGTCGCTGGTAAGAGCAGAAAGCAACAAAGTCGCTAGTATGAGCAGAAGTCCCTCAGTATAAGCAGAATGTGCCACAGTTCACAGGAATTAAAAATTACATCTGTCTTAGGTTTGTCGTATTTACAATATGAACCAAGTCCCCAGCAACAGTAGAGATTAAGAGAACTCTCTATAAGAGAAAAGTGGCCAAAAAACAGCAAAGAGCCCTCAAGTAAGAGCAAAGCGTTCTCAATTAAGTGTAGAGGGTGGTCCCCAAGTAAGAGCAAAGAGGGTCTTCAATAAGAGCAGAGGATCCCAAATAGGAGCAGATGGTCCCCAAGTAAGAGAAAAGAGGGTCCCTAATAAGAGCAGTGGGTTCCCAGCAACCGAATAGGGTTTCCAATAAGAGCAGAAGGTCCCCAGTAAGCGCAGAGGGTCCCAAGTAAGAGCAGAGGGTTCCCAGTAAGAGCAGAGGGTTCCCAGTAAGAGCAGAGGGTTCCCAGGAAGAGCAAAGGGTACGCACATAAGAGCTGAGAGCAGAAGAGGAGGGTGGAGAGAGGTTATCGTCCACCTTGGGTTTCGTGGTACGTATGAGTCCCCAGTATGCGCAAAGAACCCCAGTAAAAGACGTAAGGGCAAATTAAAGGACAGAGAGCAGAGAGAATCCAGTAAGGGCAGAGAGGAGGACAGAGAGCAGAAAGCCTCCAGTAACAGCAGGAGAGAGCGCCACGAGTCAGAGATAGGCGGACAGAGCTGCTACATCCGCCTTGGGTTTGGTCATATTCAAGTCCACTGAGAGCAGGAAGCAAAAAAAACACCCCAATAACAATAAGCAGTTTCAAGTACAAGTAGAAAGCAGAAGAGTGTCCCCAGTAGGAGCAGAGAGCAGGAGAGAGAGCAGGAGAGAGTGCCACAAATCAGAGGAAGGCGGAGAGGCTGCTACATCCGTCTTGGGTTTCGTCGTATGTATGAGGTGTTACTCCGATAATTTCCCTAGCGTACACCAGGGGGGAGGAGGCCCGGGGAAGGGGTGGAGGGGCTGGGAAAAACAGAGAGGTGGAGGGAAAACAGGGTGGAAGGGAGAGGGAGGGAAGTGGGAGAGAAGGAAGTTATAGCAGAGGAAGAGAGGAAAGATAGTGATGATGAAGAAACGGAAGAAAGAAAAGAGGGAAAGGAGGAGGATACAGAAGAGGGCAAAAGGGAAGACAAAGACAAGGACGAGAAGGATGAGATGAGGGAGAGAGGGAAATACAGTGGAGGGAGAGAGGGAGAGAAAGATGGAAAAGAGAGAATGGCGGAAAACCAGGAGGACTAGAAAAAAAATGGAGGGAAGACAGAGAAGAGGGAGAGAAAGAAAACTGATGAAGCAGAGGGAAAAAGAAGAAGAGCGAGAGAAAGAAGATAGAGAAGTTGGAGAAGGGGAAGAGAGGGAGTTAGGACAGGAGGAAAAAAGATAAAAAAAAAAAACAAGAGGGCGAGAAGGAAAAGGAGAGACAGAGAGGGACGACATGGAAGAAGGAGAAGAGGTAATGGAGAGCGAGGCAGAGGACAATCATTGAAACTGAAGGAGGAAAAGCAGGGTGAAAGGGACAAAGATTTATGGAAAACAGAGAGGAAAGGGTGAGAAAACAATTTTAATAAAGAATGAGCAGAAAAAGGAAGAGAGATGAGTTAAAAACAGATGGGGATGGAGAAAGAATGAAAAAAAAAAAAGAAGAAGAAGAAGAGAGGGTCACGAGAAAAACGCGACACATGGAGGAATGGATATGAGAAGAGGAAAGGCAACACGAGGGGAAGGGCTATGCGGAGGAAGATGGTTAAATCTTGATATATAAAAGAGAAGGGTGACGAGGGAGACCGATAAACAGGGAGAGAGGGAGATACAGAGACGAGGGAAAGCAAACAAGATGAGAGAAATGTAAGGAGAAATAACACATTTTTACTGCAGTCGAACAGGAGGGTGTGAAGGGGATTCTGCCCATAGGTTGCAACATTTTTTTTTTTTTTAAGTGTTATACTCGTAGTTTTCGCTCCTGCAAAGCTATCTTTTGTGAACTGCATAAATGGTCTAGACTCTCTCGAGGAAGCAGGTATGAAATAAAAAATCGTCACAGTAATGAAGAGGTGCGACACAAACTAGATGACGTCCGCCAATTTCTCTCTTTTTTCCCTCGAAGAAAAATAAAAGAATAGAAATCCATAAGGCAGCATCATAACAGTGAACAGTAAAAATTAAACAGGAGTAAAAACAGAAAAGAAAAAGAAAGAGACTCCAATGCTCAATAAAGTTTAACATTTGGAAGCATAAGACAACATGATACTGAAGTGGCTGCTGAAAAAAGGTAACACAAACATTGTAGCAACACAAAGTAGGTTCTGCCAGTCGATCTTTTTCATTTCTTTCATTTCTCTGAAGCAGCAGCAACATGAAACTAGAACTCTGTAACTGCCCTGTGGACAGCCACTAGTCTCCTCAAACCGTTTCTTACAAAAACCTTGACCCCACAGAGGAGATTTGGATTTTTTTTCAATCAGCACTGACCCATACCAGGGCACATAACCTGGGCCATTTGGATTTCTTGTGCAGGTCGTACTGAAATCTCCAGTAGACCCAACCAACTTATTTCGTTCACAACATAATACTGATATGACTCTTTCTGACATGCCCTTCCACTGCACATAAAGATTTTGGATTTTTTTCCATCAGCATTGGCCCATGCCAGGACACATATCCTGGGCCTTTCTGATTCCTCGCGCAGTCTCCGGTTCTCCTGGAATCGTTGCGAGACTCCGGGGCGGGAATAATAATAATGCCAGCGAAAACAACAGTCTCCACAAATGTAATGGGTGGAGACAAATAAGGGCGAATATTGCGGACTTAACATGAATAAAGAATCGAAAATGAACAAGACTTTCCCAAATTCCAAAATAAAGCGATCTAATGGAAGCAAGAAAAAAAAAACTCATTATAGTGCCGTAATATCAGAATCTGTTGCTGCAAAAATTCGGACACTTGCAGACGAGTTGCTGTATTTTTCGAAACCGCAACAGCATGGAATAGAAACGAATAGGGATGCATAAACAAGAGTGAACAGAATAAAAAAAAAATAAAAATAAAAGAGGGCCGAAAAATATCCCACAGCCAGCAAACGAAGCAATATGTCTCTGTCGTCACTTTGTTCCACTTAGGTCAAAAATGTGGACAAATTTGCAGAGCGCGCGAGGAAAAGATTACAGCGTTCAGATAAAATGGAAAAGTGAATTACCTAAATGTATGGCTCATGCGCATAATACGTGGTAATGTTCATGTATTAATATTCATTTTTTTTTCACTAAAGAACATGAAAAATTTGGGGGTCCATTTTTTTATCGCCATATGAGTATATTCGAGAAAAAAAAATGAAATAAAAAAGAGAATGGAAATACTTAAATGTATGGTTCACGCTGACATATTACTATTCATTTTTTGATAAGGTACATAAAAAAAAAATCACTTTTATTATCAGCATTGAGGTAGAATGTAACTTTTAAAAAATGCTTCGTTATGGAAAAGCAAACAGCCTAAACGTATAGTTCATGGGAATATATGATGATGATGATGATGATGATGATGATGATGATGACGTGTTGGTATTCATTATTCACCAAAATACACGAAAATTTCAGTGTTATCACCATTCAGAGGGACGTATTCTAGCTGGCATGGGCGACTTCGGAACACCTCTTCTTTAGCGATTTATTAAACATACAATAACATTCTTTTGTATGCTACTTAACTTGATCTGATGTGGAACAAGTTAGAGTCAATAATATAAAGGATGACAATGAGATGAACTGTGCGGGAAAATCACTAGGAAAGAGGAGCTACTAACAATGTAACATGAAATCACCGCGAACAAAGAATTACATTAAATAAATAAATGAATAAATAAAGAGAAGCAAGAACCAGAAGCTACACAAATAAAGTAGGCAGGCTATAAAAAGGAGAAGGAACGAGTAAAGCAAGGAAACTAAGGAGGAGAGAAGGAAAAACACAATGCAAGTAACGTTGGCAGGAAGTATAGCAAAGGGAAACACAGGAAACTATGAGAAGAGAAGAACAAAACGAGCAGGTCGGGAAACAGACGGAGGGACAGAAATAACTAGTGAACAGGATAGTCGAAGAACAGGCAAGAAAAGTAACGTATCGAGGAAAAAATCAAAAGCATAAGAAGAGACAAGGAGCTATGAAAATCGGAAAACAAAACTGGAAACAAAATAAGTAGGATAAGATGCAGTGGGAAAATCAGAATCATTCGACCGAAGAAAAAACAGCAACAAAAAAAGTACCATAAAGGCCAGAAAAGTTATTAGAAACAAAAAACTAAGCAAACGGAGGCACAAGCAAAGCAGGAACAAGAAGCAGATTAACAGAAGAGCAGAATAAGTAACACGACAAAAAATAAAATAAAATGAAATAAACCAAGCAAAAATACAAACAGAAAAAGTAACAGGGGCGATGAAGCGCAAACAATAACAAGAGGTAAGCAGAACAAAATAATCCGGAAAAGGAACAGAATGAGGCAAAATGGAATAGTAGAATGAAAGGAGCTTGAGTTCAGTTATAATGTAAGCGGACCAGGAACAAGCAGCTAAGGAAACAAAACAAGATAAGCAGAACCAGAAGCAGAAACAGCAGTTGGGAGGGAGGAGGAAGAAGGGAGCCGGGTGTCAGCGTAGAGTTTTATGGCTAGCCCCGGGCCCGCCTCGCACCACTATATTTCATCTGTGACTCCTCAATACAATATTATAGCGGCACCACCACCACCAGACCCACTACACCTACCCTCTCCACCACCCCTGCCCCTATCCCGCCTCACCCACGCTTCCACTCCTCGTCCCTAGCTAAACCAACCAAACCACATTGCTCTTACTATACCATAACCTCTCTGCACCAGTTTTGTCCCACCCAAACCAAAATTATACAATCCACGCCTCCTCATTCCCGCCCTGTACAGATCCGTCCAGCCCGGCCTTGCCACACTATCCAAGCCTCATACACAATCCCAGGTTTGCTACAATTTTGCCTCTAGCCCCGTGCCCCCCACCCTTGCTATCTATTCCTGTTCCATCATAATGCCTATTCCAGTTTCACCCTGCACTTCCATCTCTCATAACACGAACTGAACTATCACTGTCAGGCATATTTTGTTTTGTCCATCCCTACCCTACTACACCATCTAATCTTCACATACCATCCCTCTTCCGTCTCACTCTGCCATTCCCTGTCCCGCCAAACTGTTGCCTCTCCATTACACCATCCCTGCCCGTCACACATTTCCTATTCCCGTCACAATCTGTCTATCCCCATCCTTCGTCACCCTGCCACATCATCCACGTCCAGATAAATCACTCGTTCCCCGTCACACTGTCTCTTATCCTAGTCATATCAGTCTGTTGTTACCATTCCTGACTTTCCATATTATTTTAACTACTTAGCCTCTTCAGCCTGAGAATGTCCTTGATATTTCATTCTTGTCAGCTAAAGAAGGTATTATTCAGCTTCGGAAATATCTGTTACATGCAACTTTCATTAACCTCTTCAACACAAAAGGTATTTCCCAGGTTGCACACCATCATCTGGTGGCATCCTGAGTAAAACATACAAAAATGTCATTGCAGTGAAAAAGTTAAGTATGATGACGTCTTTTATGATTAAATCTGCCACCACAAACTGATTTTAATCAACTAATGGAGGACATCTAGCTCTGAAAGGTTAATGAGAGGATGAAAGTTGGAGTGGGGGCAGGAGAGGTGAGGCAGAGTGAGATGAAGTGAGGGGAAGTACAGTAGAATATTTATAATCACCCCGGTTCCAAAACTTCCCCGCATGTTAAAAAAAAATGCCTGGAATTAGCAAATAAATAATGACATATAAAAAAGGCCTTTTGCTGAGAGAGTTTGAATTTATTTTGTTACTACCAGATAATCGCAGTCAGTCAAGGAGAGATTTTTCACACTGGGGGAATTAGATATTCTGCCTTCATTAAAGCCCTTTGCCGTGTGAAAGCCCTACGAAGTGGAAGAAAAATACTGTCTGGTGATTGCAAGACTAAACAAAATATTATCGTAGTGAAAACTGGTACGAAATTAAAACCAGTAACCATAATGTGATATGTGGTCTTTATCCACCAATTCCACAACACTTAGCCATCATTTTTCACTTCCGTTAGCCATTTAGATTCACAGTCCTCCTTCACGTTCAATTTCTCCTTCCCTCATCTCACTGTGCCTCACCTCTCCTGCCCCCACTCTAGCTTTCCTCCTCTCATCCCACTCTGCCTCCTCTGCCCTCATCCTATACTTACCTCAACTATCCTCACTCGACTCATCTTCTCCTCCCCTTACCACACTCAATCTCTCCTCCCCTTATCCCACTCTACCTCCCCTCCCCTCCCCTCATCTCGCACTACTTCCCCTCCCTTCACTGCTACTCCCCCCTCTTTGTCTTTCTTTTCCTTCCTCCTCCAAACTCCATTTTAGTTCATCTCCAGTCCCCTACCTTTACTTCACTGCACCTTCCATCCCCTCAACTCTCTTCACCCCAGTTCACCTACCCTCCTTTCACTTCTCTTCCTCCTCGCTACCTTCTCTCCTCCCCTAACTCTATTTCCTAGATTCCCCCCACTTCTCCTCCTCATCTTTACCTCTCCTTCCCTTCCCTCCCCTCCCCTCCCCCTGCTACAGGTAATACCGTTATTACCTTCTACATCACACACTCTCTCGGCTGTCAGGTGGAAATATACACGTCTTGGCCACCAGAAATAATTTGTAAAGAGACGAAGGGAAGGGGGAGCTGGGGAGAGGAAGGGAGGGAGGAGAGGATGAAGAGAGAAAGGGGAAGAAAAGGGAATTGTCTGGAAAATAGGAGGAAGAAAAAAGGAGAAAAGAAAAAAGAAGAAGAGGGAAGAAAAGAAGTGGATGAAGAGGAAGAAAAAGAACAGTAGGAGGAGGAAGAGGAAAAGGAGAAGGAAAAGGAGGCGAGAATGAGTACGCAGGGTAGGACAGGGAGGAAACGATAAAGGGAAGGAAAGAGGGAAAGCGAGAGATACAAAAGTGAGGAAAGAGAGGAAAGACAGATACAGAGGAAAAGAAAAAGGGAAGACGACAGAAATAAGAAGGGAAAAAAAGGTGTAAATAAGAGATACATGGTGAGGGAAATAAGGAGGCAATACAGAGTTAAAGAAAGAAAGGCAGTGAATACAGACACCGAGGGAAAGAAAGAAGGTAAAGACAAATACAAAGAAAAGGAGCAAAGGAGAAGTTAGCTGGAGAGAGAGAGAGAGAGAGAGAGAAGAGGGGAACAACAGACACACGGAGAAGAAAATACGGGAAACAGGATATATACCAGGAAGGAATGAAAGAAAGCAACAGATACGAGAGAATGAAAAAAAAAATGATAATACACAAGGAAGGTGAGAGGGGAAACGATAGATCCATTTTTTTTTTTTTAAGGTATTTTAGGTAATGTCCAAACAAGTCAGATTAGTTCGAAAGTCTCCTCCTGTTAAGTCCAGCCAGGTCAGGTTTGGTCAAGGTCAGCCAAGGTCATTCAACTTCAAAAAGGTCCATCCAAGCCGCTCAATGTCCTTAAGGTCATTCACAACCAATTCACCTCAGATCAGTCCAGTTCAAAGTCAATTTAGAACCAACTATGTCAGTTTAAAACCAGTCAGACCATTTTATGTGGTTCTTGGTACTTCACATTCATTCTGGTCTGGTCAGGAAAACTCAGGCTAATTTAGGGTGATTCACTGAGATTGGTTCGGTGAGGTTCTATCAGGCTAATCAGCGCCACGTTATGTCTAATCCATTCTAGCCATGTTTGGACCTAATTATATTCTTTTCACTCTAACTTGGTCCAGATTTTCGTCCTTCTGTCTCTTATTTCACGTTAACTCGTTGGTAGAAAGAGACAAAGAGACAGTGCTTCGGCTCTACATCCTTTTCCCAGCACTTCTTTGTGACTAGCACCATACTGGAGTGATAAACCATACTGGGGTGATAATTTGTTGTTAGAAATCAGCTCTCACGATGGAAAGAAGGCAGTTTTAGGGCAGGTTAGAGGAAAATGAGATGGCTTAATTCAAATCATTTTCAAAGCAGAAGAAGGGAAAGAACCTACAGCACACACACACACACACACACACACACACACACACACACACACACACACACACACACACACACTCTCTCTCTCTCTCTCTCTCTCTTCTTAAAGCAAACCCCCGACAATACCAACCTTGACGTGCGGTATGTTATAAACCTCAGAGCCTGTCACCCCATCCCACCTCTTCCCCACGACACACGTCCTTCCCACGCGCCCAAACAATCCCATTGATGGATGTGTAAAAAATTCATTCATGATTCGAAGCCGGTTTATTTAATTTCGCCTTTTTTTTTTTTTTTTTTTTTTTTTTTTGGCGAGCTGGGTGACGCCGTGTGGTGGCCGCGCCCGCTAGGAGGGAAAAAAAAAAATGGTATAAATAAAGCGAAAAAGTATATATGTTTGTCAGTTTTATTTTTATGTGGATTGCTTGTTTTTATTCTCTTAATGGCTTTTGTTGCTTCCGAAAAATATTTATTGTTGACGGAGCGTTTTTCCCGTTCGCATTTTATGGAGGGACATGAATAAAATAACTGACAGAAAAATGGCCCACAAACCTTTAACAAAAAAACGTCGACAATAAAATGAATTACACACAGTGGCAAAGTTTGGCCCGGAATTTAGTCGCTAATTTTCAGGGTTTTATTTATTTTTTATTCTATTTTTCGCATCAAATCCTTCTGCCCGAGGACGTCTTCTATATTCCATTCTTGTTGTTAGCAGACGATTTCCTTCAGTTACGGACAGCACCCAACAGTGAAAGGGGTTAACGTAGGCTGTCTCTTAACCCCTCCAGTTCTACGTCTCTTCCAAGCAGGAGGAAATCGTCTGGAGAGAGCAGGAAAAAGAAAAAAAGACGCCATTGCACTGGGTGGGTTCAGTACACAAATCCACAACAAATGAATTGAGAGATTCTGAACACGAGGCATTTAACCCCTTCAGTACGAGAGATCTATCACTAGCTACAACAATAACAAAAACAAAAACAACAAAATAGTCTGGAGGTAGCATAAATGGAACAGGGGTCATCGTACTGAAGAGTTAATGGAATTATGGTCCTTCCAATTTATCCAGATCGTTTAGGCGTTGTCCCTCACGGGACTTCCTCTACGTGCGACGTTGCCACAGTTTCTACTGGGCCAATTATCGGATTAGAGACAAGGGTTAACCCTCACTCCCAGCTCTCTCTCTCTCTCTCTCTCTCTCTCTCTCTCTGCATATAAAATCAACATTTTATGGAGATTTATTTCTACAAAAAGTCTATACGGTTTTATGAATTATTAGAATTTGAGGAAAAGCCTCGTGACTTCGTCTCTCTCTCTCTCTCTCTCTCTGCATATAAAATCTACAGTTTATGGTGATTTATATCTATAAAAAGTCTATACGGTTTTATGAATTATTATAGTTTGTTCTGGTGACTTTTGTGTAATGCAGGCTTGACTGAAGGAAGAGCAAATTCGTCTGACTGTTACTTCACTCACGTTGGTGGCCTTTGCTGTTCGTGCAACAGCTTTTGAGGGATCAATTATAGGTCCCCTGTTTGCCTTCTCTTCTAAAAAAAATACTTATTTACGCTGTAAATAAGTTCTTTTTCTCGACTGTGGAGCAGACGAGGGCGAGTAGTAGGGGTAGGAGCTTATCTTTTAATGGCGGTCAGACAAAGTGACCTGCGGATTGACACCTGACCTACCCTCACTAACTCACCTACAAGCACGACAACGTTGGAAAGCAACGTTGCCAAGTGTTGAGGTATTTATAAAAAGTAGTTATTATTAAAAACAATAGGCATTTTCTTACACTATATAGCCATATTAGAGAATTTTATATATATATATATATATATATATATATATATATATATATATATATATATATATATATATATATATATATATATATAATATATATATATACTGTAAATAAATTACATTTAGAAGTAGTAAATAGCTGACATGAGACAGAGAGGTGTGTTCTGGTACAGTTTCGGAGGGTCGCTCAAAGGGGAACTCCCGTGAGGGACAACGCCCAAACGATCTGGATAAATTGGAAGGACCATAGTTTCTGACCTCTTCACTACGAGAATGTCTCTTAAACTGGATCTAATCGTCTGGCGGTAAGAAGAATACAGTTGTAATATCGTACTGAAGGGAATGAGAGGGAAGAGCAGTAAAGTAAAACAATAAAAATAAAAATAGAAAAAAACAAAAAATATACAGTTTCTACGAATGTATGTTGGAATTTCAGGTAAAGTGACAGAGTTCCTAAGTAATTCATTAACCACTTCAGTACGATGTCTTCTATATCCTTCAGGCCACCAACAGATGATTTTATTTAGCTTTGGGGTCGCGTCTCATAATCCAAGAATAAGGTTTCCAATTCCTTAACTACGAAGCTGTTTCGTAACCCTTTGACCACAATGACGTCTTATCCTTTTGTATTTTCACAGCTAATAGTCGTTTTATTCAGCCTGGAATTTCGCTGACCGACAGGGGTTTTATGTTGCTTTCATTAATCCCTTCATTATGACGAATTTCCCTGAGGTTCAATAATATCGTCTGATGGTATAAAAAATATGTTTAATAAAGACGTTACCACACGGAAGAGGTTAAACTGAATGTAAACGTCTAATAATAATAATCATCATCATCATCATAACAATAATAATAATAATAATAAAACTGAGGAGTGAGTGTAATCGTCCCGAAGGAAAGAGAGGGTATTATGTCACTTCAACAGAATACCTGTTTGCATCTCAATGAAAAAACACACTAACATGGTAATTTTCACTGGAGGGATATGCACCTCACTATGGATTTCATGGTAACTGTTCCATTAATACAGGTACTCACAGTAGCAGTTCTCGTGCCCGCCAAAATCACCGCCAAACGTGATTCTGGAAGAGGAAACAGAGGAGTGAAAGTTTCTGGCTGACACACTAAGAAAAAGCAGTGACTGTGGAAGCGATCGGAAATCTTAGGAAGAGTCTGGCCTTATTTCACTTACTGTCATCCACAAATTTGCAGACACCACATGCAACCCTCAACGCTGTCTTTCCAGTGCCGTGTGTGTGTGTGTGTGTGTGTGTGTGTGTGTGTGTGTGTGTGTGTGTGTGTGTGTGTGTGTGTGTGTGTGTGTGTGTGTGTGTGTGTGTAATCTGCACTTGGTACTTCCACATGACTATTTTTTTTTGGGGGGGAGGGGGTTAAGGAAGGCCTCACGTAATCTCATTCACAACTTCAAAGACACCACAAGCAGCTAACAAGAAGAATATATCTGTTAAACATACTCATAATACTTAGTGCTCAAACAGGATACAAATATGGAAATTATGGGAACAAACTGATTCCTTCAGAACGACAGCTCCTTTCTATAATATTACTGCTGTCTCTAGACGATTTTAGTGACCATATGAAGGATTTTTGAAACTTAATGGTTTATAGTATAGCCTCCATCGATCCTGAAAATACAAGAAGTCCTTCAGAATATAAAAACAGTCCTTCAACAGAAGCCTGAATAAGACGGAAAAGACGTCCTTGAAGAGATTAATTATCATATAAGTGTAACCTTAGTTGCCGCAAATTTTCCTGAACTGAATAAAATCTTCCGGTATTAGTTAGAATTAAGTTCAAATGTTATGAGTAGCCTACGAGTTACAATGTACATATAGTTTTTAAGTCTCATAAAACTGGTCTCTGAGTTGGAAAAAGTAAAAAGTATGAGGAGAATGAGAATAAAATACAAAATTCGTTAGCTGTCACACAGAAGCTTAGCAATAAGTTGGTCACCTCTGTTTGATTCTTGCTACTATCACACGATGTTATGCAGTTCTGTAATGATCTACTACTGAAGAGTTAATGAAGTCTATATATGCCTCGTCCACATCGATGAGTTTCTCTTAAGCTGAGCAAAATGAGTACGGTCTGGAAAGAATATAAAAATGACGTATTGGAGATGAAGTAAATAGTCTCTAAAAACATATCCATGTAAGCGATCATTTTCATTTACACGCACAAGATGATGGTGTTTTGCTTTATTCTTGATAATAATAATAATAAAAGATTATTTTATTCAACTTAGCTCAGATCTCTGTTAGTGAAGGAGTTAATAAAGGCTATATCTACTTCCTCATTTCGAAATATCTCCCAAAAGCTACTAAAAATCGCCTGGTGCTAGCAATACAGTAAAAAATAGCTGTATCATCGGAGTGAAGGGGTTAAACATTTATTCATTCAGATGTACACACCTTCCTGAGTGAAAACTATACACCATACATTTATATACATATTTTTTTCATACATACGGATGGAGGCTCAAGCATGAGTTACTGGTATATGCCGACTGAAAAATATATATACTGATATGGAATGAACATTAATATAAAGCCAGGAGACTCACTCACACTCAGCATCCACCCACCCACCCACCCCACCCCACCCCCACACACACATCTACCAGCATCAACACACGGTAAGATCGCTAAATGTTACGGTGGTTGCGGGTCACTTAGCAATTATATTCTGGTTACCGGAAAACCACTTTACTCAGCAGAGAAAAAAGCAACCAGTGAGATAATAAAGAAATAAACACATCCACAATCACCATACACACAGGTACACAGTCACAATGCACATATTCATAAAAACACTAACGTACAGGACAGAACCACACAAAACGTAAACACTGACACACGCACACACACACAAAAACATCTACACATCACAAACATACGTGAAATGGCAAACTAACACGCACATACATAAGCAACTACACACACACACACACACACACACACACACACACACACACACACACACACACACAGCACTGTTTCTTCATCTTAAGGAGTCATTTGTCTTTATTATCACCAGCCTCTTAATTACTCTTTCTAATGACCTCCGGGTGAACACCACAGGGGAATAGAGGAGGAGGAGGAGGAGGAGGAGGGACAAGAGTTAGAGGAGAGGAGGGAGAAGTGGTAGAGGGGAGGAGGGAGAAGAGGCAGAGGGGAGGAGAAGATGGAACGGGAGGAAGAAGGGGGAAAGTGGGAGCAGAAAGGAGAAGAGGGACAGTGGGAGCAGAAGAGAGAAGAGAGGCTAGGAGAGAAGGACAGTGAACTAAGATGGAGACAGAGAGATAGGAGGACAAATAAGGAGATAAGTGAGAGAAGAACATAAGGGGTAAGGGGAAGAAGAAGGACGGAAAATGAAGAGGCGGGGGGGAGGGGAGAGAGAAAAATATGGTGACACAGAAAGGGAAGAAAGGAAAAAAAATGGGAGAGACGGGGAGGGGAAATAGAAAGGGAAAAAAATGAAAGACGTACAGAAAGGAAGAGGGAAAGGAATAAAAACTGAGACAGGTAGCGATGAAAGAAATGAATAAAAATAATAGGCACAGAAGCAGAAGAAAGAAAGAAGAGGAAGGAATTGGAGGGATGAAGAATTTAAGCAGGAGGAAAAGAAATATGGAGAAAACAGGTAGATGAAGAGAGGGAATAAAACGGAAAAAGAATGAAAAATAGAGTACAATAAAAGGCATAATATGGGGATGGGAAAGGGGGCATAAAATAAGACCTGGAAAGAAAAGACTGCTAAAAAAAAAAAAGTTGGGAGAGGTAGGGGGAGGGGAAAAGGATGAGGGAAAAATGGAGAAAAAAAAAAAGGAGATAAGGAGGAGAAGAAGGAGGAGGAAAGAGGGAGAGAAAGGAGGGTAGACATAGGGTGAGAGAAGAAAGAACAGAAGGAAGAGTAGGGGGAGGGAAAAGGGGAAGAAAGAAGTATGGGGAGACAAAGAGGAACAGGAGCAAATGAAGTTGAGGAGAGAGGGAGAAAGAAAAACGGAAATATAAAGAGAAGGATTAAAGAATGTAATGGTAAGAAGAAGAAGGGAAAAAGAGGGAAATAAGTAAAAAATGAAAATACAGACAAAAAAAATAAAAGGAGAGGACGGGACGAAATTTGAGGGGAAGAGGAAACAGAAATACTGTAAAGAAGACAAAGAAAGAATGGAGGAGGCAAAGGAGGAAAAAGGACATGAAAGAAGCGGAAGAAGACAGGGTGAAAAGAAAGAGATGGGAAGAGAGTGAAAAGGAAGGTGGTGCAAGAAAATGAAGAGAAAAAAGGGAGGAATCTTAAAGGAGGAAGATATGTCAGTTAGTAGAAGAGAAGGCCTAGGCGTGGAGGAAAAGGTGTTACATACGAGTAAGTAGGTAGGTAGGTACGTAGGTAAGTAGGTATAGGTAGGTAGGAAGGGGGAGAGAGAGAGAGAGAGAGAGAGAGAGAGAGAGAGAGGTGGGGGGAGACCTTGGGCGAGGAAGGAACAGAATAAGAGAGATAACACAGGATATCAAAAAGAGGTATATAAAGATAGTACAAAGGAAGAGTAAATGATGGTATGAGAAATTAATAACACACACTCAATCACACATTAATAATTTACAAGAACCTACTGTAACAATTTCATCTCGCGACGTCTCCATTATGTAATCAGTCTGCCCTTCCCTCTTGCCTGTAATTTTCCTAAGTTATTCTGGACAGCCCTTATTATTTTTTCATTATATTTTTCTAATGTCAGGCGATTTTACTCACCTCAAGGAAGATTTATGGAAAAGAAAGGGTTAAGGCAATTCTTGACCCTCTTCAGTGACATTTTCCCTTTTTTTTTTAGTTTCTGCTGTTACCTGATTATTTTATTTAGCTTATGAAAATCATAAAGATGTCAGTGAAGGCTATGTAACCCCTCCAGTTCGAAAAGTCAAGCCTGAGGTGGATAAAATCGTCTGGAAGGAGCAAGAACAAATCACCGTATTGAATTGGTCGTTTTAATGCTCTTGTGGTCCCAGAATGATCTTAATGTGGTAGTCTCGTGAGCTATAGTTGTCCTTCTCCTCTTGCCCACCATCCTCCTTTCAGGGAATAAGGAGGAGGCTGAGAAAGCCTTGTATAACTTCCTCTGTCTTCTGTCTGTATTTCCTACCGCCTATGACCTCCAGTCTTTCAAACGCAATGTGTCCAGGCATCTCGAAAGGAACGGATCTTGAATGTGTCTCTCTGTTAGCTTCTTTTTGTTTTTCTTGGAAGGAACAATTTTGCAGGATTCTGGCCTTCGGTTCCTTCTTTCTTGAATGAAAAAAAAAAATATGGATAGCAGAATCGACCAATTAAATAAGTACCACCGAGTGAAGGCGTTCCTCTCCAATACGGGGAAGGGAAGATAAATTTAAAAAGAAATCCGTCCTTCAAGACAGCCATTTACATGTTTCTTGTTTCAGTTGCACTAAAAGTTTCAAAGAGATGGCAGCCTGAAGAGCTCTGATTGAAGGACAAACAAAGATTAAAAGAACTTAAATCGCTAAAGAGTCAAGGAAGGTTGGTATGGAAAAACCACCGCCAGAGAGTCAAAGAGCGCCACAGAGTCTTCCCCATCTTAATCAAAGAGCTCAGACTTACAAAAATTCCTAAAAACACTTAAAGGGTGCCTAAAAATTACAAGAACTGACGGGATTAAAGAGTTAAATTACTTAAAATGACAAGAAGTGACAGACCTACAAGGCTGATTAACAAATTTTAAAGAATTGATAAGCCTAGATTGAAAAAAAAAAAGTTACAAGAAACCATCATCAAAGCAAAAGAGATTAGAATAAAAAAGAGGAAAATGACTAACAAGCCTTACATTAAAGCCTGTCACAGAGAAATCACCGTCAAAAAATAAATAAATAAATAAATGAAGAGGTCTGACTTGAAGAAATCCTATAATGAAAAGAAATGACAGTCCTAAAGAGTCAAGCCTCATAAAATTACAAGAACTGATAGAGGAACTGGGTTGATTCCTAAACCTTAAGGAAATAACATGCTAAGGGTTCAGGAGCTTTAAAGAGAAATCGCCCTCAGTTAAAGAGCTTCCAGATCTCATACTCCTAAAGAGCTAAAGCGTCACAGAGACTTCAAGAACCAATATGCCTAAAAAGTTAAATAAGCGTCACACACAAACTAGCGTCACAGAGAAATCGTGGCTTAATTTAAAGAGCTTAAATTTAAAGATCCGATATGCCTAAAGAGTTAAAAAGCGTCACACAGAAACCACCGTCACAGAGATATCGTGGCTCAATTTAAAGGGCTTAGATTTAAAGATCCGATATGCCCAGAGTTAAAGAGCGCCACACAGAAAACAGCGACAAAAGTTAAATAGCTTAGATTTAAAGATGCGAAATGCCTAGAGAGTTAAAGAGCGTCACAGAAAAACGGTGACAGAAGTTAAAGAGCTTAGACTTAAAGATCCGATATGCCGAAAAAGTTAAAGAGCGTCACAGAAACAATGATAAAAGTTAAAGAGCTTAGATTTAAAGATCCGATATGCCTAAAGAGTTAAAGAGCGTCGCACAGAAATCGGCGTCAAAGTTTGGAGCGCTGTGGCCCGTCCCGGCACATAAAACTATTTCCTTCCTTTCAGCTGGAACAAGACGCTCCCTTCCTTCCATAGGGACCTCCAGGCGTGCGGTGGTGATGGGTGAAGGAGGGAGGAAGGAAAGGATAGACAGAAAGGGAGGGAGGAAGGAAAGGATAGACAGAAAGGGAGGGAGGAAGGAAAGGATAGACAGAAAGGGAGGGAGGAAAGGAGAGACAGAAAGGGAGGGAGGAAAGGAAGGGGGAAGGTGAAAAGGAGAGAATGAGGCTATGCAGCAGAGGTAGGTGAGTGGGAAGAGGGAGTGAGGGAGGGAAGAGATCTAAAGGAAAGAAGGAGAATGAAGGAAAGGATCTGAGTGATGGAAGGGGTACTTGAAGCAGAAGAATGGTGTGTGTGTGTGTGTGTGTGTGTGTGTGTGTGTGTGTGTGTGTGTGTGTGTGTGTGTGTGTGTGTGTGTGTGTGTGTGTGTGTGTGTGTGTGTGTGTGTGTGTGTGTGTGTGTGTGTGAGAGAGAGAGAGAGAGAGAATAAAGAAAAGTATGGGTTAATACTGGAAGGGAAAGAAAATTAATGGAGAAGAGAAGTTAGATTAGGACATAGACCAACAGAGTGTGGTCGGGCTATGAGACAGACTGGAAAGGACGGAAAATAAGGAATGGAACAAGAAACTAGGCAAATGAACAAGAAACTAGGGGCTCAAGACAAAGTAAAAGGGAAGAAAAATGAGGAAATTGGTGGGAAAGACGGGGCAAATAAAGACATATGAACGAGAGGTTGGGCTAAAGACAGGCTGGAACAGAGGAGACATGAGAAAATTATCAGAAGACAGGAAGGAAGGGGATATGAGGAAGCATTAAAGAATGACAAGACAGGTTGGGGAGGGGAAATGAGGAAAAAGACGGAAAGATTTAAGGAGGGGAAATGAGGAGGCAAAAGAGAAAGACAACACAGGTAGGGGAGGGGAAATAAGGAAGCCAACAAGGAAGACAAGAAAGGAATGGGAATGGGAAATGAGGAAGACAAAGAGAAAAAAGACAAGACAGTTTAGACCATATGAACAAGAAGACAGGCTATTTCACTAACTAGAAGGGAGGCTAATAGGGTAGTGGAAGATGGTGGAGCGATATAAGGGTATAGTGACTGGAAAAACAGATAGGTGGAAGAGGAGAGGTCGAGGGAGATAGATAAATATGTTGCAGGGAGACAGTCTGATATGGACAGAAATTGGTAAATGTAGGCAGGTAAATAGAAAGACAGGTATATATGTATGTATGTAGGTAGGTAGATGGGTGGGTGGGTTGGTAGGTAGGCAGGTACAGGAAGAAGGAAAGTAGGTGTGACAGGCAGGTATGGGCGTAGCGGGAGACACACCAGATGCCAGGGAGCGTAAGAAACCAAGAGAGAGGAGAGAGACGAAGATATACATCAATACCACTGAGAATAATATCACGTCAGGACACACACCCATCACCTTCCCGGGACCCGCGACTCTATCCTCCGGCGTCCCAAGGCTGAGATTACGGTGAAGGAGTAGCGAGGAGGGAGTAAAGGAAGGCGACGTCTCACCCATGATATCTCAAGATGTGTCGAAGTGCCTCCGGTAGGCTTAATATTTATGGCTAAGAAGTTGCTGGTGTCTCTCGTCTCGCCCGGCATTGATTTTCCCTCTCCTTCCTTCCTCTGTCTCTCCTCCAGCTTCTTGTCTCTTGGATATCACCATATTAATATCTCGGCTCCTACATACATAAGCCAAATGCATCGTTATCTCTCCCTGTGCTATCTTTCCTATTCTTTAAATCTCTTAATAATATCTCCGACATGCGATAAATAAAATGTATCGTAATTCTCCCAACGCTATCTCTCTTATCGCTTAAATCTCACAACTGATTCAACCATACTAAACAGAACAACACAAGAAAATAGGAAAAGGAAGCATTACTCACTCCTTGTTTTACCTCCCGACCCTTAAATATAATTTTAAGTATAATTTTAAGTTTAATTTCTATACCCTAAAAAAGTTCCACCACAGATATACATTAAAAAAAGAAATGTATTGTTGCTCTTGTTACTATTTTCTCCCTGCTCCCTCTCCAATATGATATTATACTTAACAATTTCCCTCCCTGTAAAGACATATATATCGTTAATCTCCCTGTGCCTATCCTATAATTACTCTCCCTCTAGAATACCACTCTTATCACAACAATATCTCGGTTTATACATATGATAAGTATAATGTATCGTTACTCCTGTGATTATTCTCCTGTTCCCCCATGATAGGACTGAACTTAGAATATCCCTTCCAGATCATGCAATGTGAATAACAGTGGTAATGATGGTGGTGATGATGACGAAAATGATGGTGATAACAATGGTAATGATGGTGGTGATGATGACGAAAATGATGGTGATGATGATGGTGGTGATGATGGTGCAGATGATGACGATGACGACGATGATGATGATGATGATGATGATAACATTAGTCATGATGATGGTGGTGGGGTGATAATAATAATGGTGATGATGATGATGATGATGATTATGATGATGATAAAATAATAATAATAATAACAATAATAATAATAATAATGTCAGTCACGCTGGGCTTTTTCTCTATTCCTCCACCTCTATCTTACATACCACCTGGCTTACCTTATTATCCCTCTCAAAAAAGGCAATAAATAGAGCCAGTAATCGCGTCGGTTATGGAAGCTCCCTAACACCTCATCCTGTGCGAATTATTTTGCTTATCACTCCTTACCGCATTCTTCTGTGTTACTTAAATCATTCTAATATCACCATACTCTACATACACAACGTACAAAATAATAGCAGCCACCTGAATACCGAAATAAACTGGTAAGGAAGAGGCGTTAGGGAGCATTCTTAACACCAATAATACTAGCGTCAGTGTAATTTTCTTTCTCTCACCCCCAAGCTTATCGTAAAAATATCTCACCCCGTACGAACGTGGCACAATGTGAATCCCCCGAAATTTCAATAAATATCTTATCATTGACAGCGACTCTGATTACAAAGACATTAAGATGGGATAACTCAGGCCTAGATTTCCTTAACATGGACGTAAATTTTATCTTATCTTCGGTACGTAGGACAGCACCTAACGGGATGAGGACCCAAGTCTCACAGTGACAAAGTAGCTTTTCAGTTAATTTCTTTTCTTTTTCGATCTAATATCTGCGCGCGCGCGCGCACACACGCACACACACACACACACACACACACACACACACACACACACACACACACACACACACACACACAGATTTCACCGTGATGTAAGCAGTGTTCATAGAAGGAAAAAAAAAAACTTATATCTTACTTCTAAATAAATAACAACACAACCTCAACGAAAACATTACGGTGTCTTGCCACTTTTCACTCCAGACATCACTAGGCATATAAAAACCTAACAATAACCTCAATTAGGCCACTAAAAAAAAAAAAAAAAACTAAACAGCTTGGGGTACCACCAGGCCTCGGTCACTGGTCCTCGGGGCAGATCTAAAAATGCTGAAGCACAGTCTCAGGAAACAAATATCTCTTTGTCAACAGATTTGCTGCTATTGTAGGAGAAGCATGGAATCTCTTATGACCAACACCACTTCGTCACACACACACACACACACACACACACACACACACACACACACACACAAGCGGAGATGACGATTTTAATTCTCCACTTCCTCATCATTAGTTCATTCTCCAGTAACTTTCAACTTTCGTTCCTTAACTGCACTTTAACCATTATCATTACGGCTTTCTATCCAAACTTTCATCTTTCTTTCTTTCTTTCCCTTTCATTTCATCATCATTTTCTTTTCCTACACTTTCGTCTTTCTTTCCTATCTCTCTACTTCCTCATCACTATTCTGTCCTTCATTTCCTGATCATGTTATCTACCTCCAGCTTTATCACAACCATCACCATCACTGTTTCCATCATCGTTATTTTTCACTTTATATATATATATATATATATATATATATATATATATATATATATATATATATATATATATATTAGCAGCCGTGGCTCAGTTGGTTAAAGCGCTCCGCTCTGACCGAAGGGCCGGAGGATCGAATCCCCCAAGGGTCATTGGTAGACATCAGGAAGGGCATCCGGTCATAAAATACTACACGCTCCAAACCAAAGTCCTCTACCCAGGGGCAACGCCTTAGCCCTTATCCAAAAAAAAAAGGGGGTACCTGGCGTAAAACTCACTCTATATATATATATATATATATATATATATATATATATATATATATATATAATATACTATAGCAGTAGCCATGTGTGTGTTATAATATACTATAGCAGTAGCCATGTGTGTGTGTGCGTATTTTGGGCAGCCGATACTTCACATTCAAATCGCACCAAAATTGGCAGAGAAATCGCAAAAAATTCGCTGATGTGAAAAAAATTGGTCCCATTACGACTGAAAAACTTTTTCTATATTTAATGAGCGATCACATTGACAAAAAAAAAAAAGCTGCTCCTGGAGCCCAGCATAGGATCTTCGTAGAATTTTTTGCCTGTAGCTATAACTAAAATATATTATAGCAGCGCGAGAGCCCTCAGCGGGAGCAAGTGCGAGGGGCCCGAATGGCCCACGAGCACTTTTGTGTGTGTGTGTATATATATATATATATATATATATATATATAATCATAGGAGTACACCCACCCTCATCCGCCCACACACACACGCACAAGAGAGAGAGAGAGAGAGAGAGAGAGAGAGAGAGAAAGGAGTTTACCTAACAGAAAAATATATTAATCTTAGTTACAGAGTGCAGAAATACCGATACTTGAAAGCCGCTGGTTTGTAAGTGAAATCTGTCGGGGGTAAACCTAACTATGCTAATGATTTAACCTGGATTTGTGAGACATGAAAATGAAGATCCCCGCGGCCACCTCTCCGTCTGACGTAGCGGCCGACAGGTACTTGAAAGGTAAGCGAAAAGAGGAAAGATTAAGACCTGTTTACTAATTCAGAAAAAAAAAAAAATGTTATCTACTCCATCTCTTACGGATAATTTTGGAAGGAAACACTGTCATCATGGCCAGGAAAAACAAAAGGAGGACAGAGAAGGACCAAATAAGTAAGAGGGACAAGAAAAATGTAAACACGGTAGAGGAAGAGGTTAAACAGACCCGGAACAAGATACAAAGGGGATGGAGAGAGAGGGCAAGGAAAGAAGAAACTGGGCAGACACAGGAGAACAGAGAAAGGGAGAGAAGGTAGGGAGGTGTATTCTAGTCTTCGAAAAAAAATAATGGAGAGAGAGAAGAGGGCAAGGAAAATCCAAATTGGTAAAGAGCAGAAAAGGATGGGCATGAAATGGGGCTGATTCCATTTAGGTCTTTATAACAAAATGGAAAAAAATAGGGCAAAGAAAGTATGAATTTGGTAGAGGGGAGAGGACAAGATGGGAGAGAACGAGGTTATGAAAATGGTAAAGAGAGATAGAGAGAGAGAAAGAGGTCCATCAACGTCTTAATCCATTGAACCAGGTGACGTCTTTTTCTACCTTATTCTTGTTAATGCCAGATTATTATACTTCGTTTACTAGGGAACCAAAAACACGAAGGGGTTAAAGAAGACCATATCTAACTCCACCACTTCGAAAATCCTCTCTAAAATTTAATAGAACTGTCTGGTGCTAAGAAGAATAAGAGTAAAATTACGCCCTCGTACTGAAGGAGTTAAAATGGGAAAAAAAAGGGCAAAGGAAAGGCAAAGTGGGGCTAAGGAGGGAAGACAAAAGAAAGCGGGGTCACTGATAAAAGAGAAACATAGGGAGACAGAGGACATGCAAATGGTCAAGTGTACTCTACCCACTTTAGCTGGCATAATATATATCCAGTTTTTCCATCCTGAAGGTCGAGCAGTAACCAAAGATTAATACTAATATATGGTACTGGGCACGAAGAATTGCTAAGAAGAGGGGTCTAGATCTGTCTTTTTCTGACAAATAAGGTGGGGAAAATAAGCTATACAATAATTTAAAAAAAAAAATCCTAAAACTCAAAGTGGACGAACTGTAGACTGACAGAGAGCAAAAGAGAGGGAATGTTAAGTGAGGGGGGGAGTCAACTACAGATTAAGAGCGGGGAGAGAAAAAGGGCACCCTAAGTAAGGGGTCGATTATAGACAGAGAGACGGGTACTGAAAGAGGACCAAGCTAAGGTATGTCAACTCCAGACAGAGGGGTAAACAGAACGGGAAGGCTAAGGTGACCAATTATAAACAGAGACAGTGATTATGAAAAGGGACGGGATGAAAGGGCATTAGCTACAAACGGACAGAGACAGGGTACCGAAAGGGGAGGCTAGGAAAGATCAGATATAAATAGGGTGAGAGGGGAGACAAAATGAGGGTTAACCTTAGACAGAAGGAGGGAAATGGAAAGGGGATGTTGTGAAAGAGGGCCACCAATAGAGCGAAAAACAAAAGGTATGCTAAAACAAGGGTCAGTTATGGATGGAGAGGGGAAAAGGAAAAGGGATTGCAGGAAAAGAGGTTAGCTTTAGAAAGATGGAAGGACTGAAAAGGGAGGCTACAAAAAGGGGCTTAAGTATAGACAGAGGGAGGGAAAACAGGAATGAGTCAATTACAGACAGTGAGAGGGAAGACCAAAAGGGGTTCAGCCGTAGACATAAAGAGGGGAACAGAAAGAGGACGTTGTGAAAGGGGGCCAACTATTGACAGGGAAAGGGGAAAAGGAAGAGGGAAATAGAAAGAGGATGTATAAAGGGGACGACTAAAGACAGAGGGGGAAAAGAAAGAGGGATATAGAAGGGGGATACTGTAAAAGGGGGTCAAGTATAGACAGAGAGAAGGGAAAAGAAAGGGGAGGGCAAGAAAAGGGGGTGGGTGAAGGTCTTAGTGCCGCACCATTAACGCTGCTCATTGCCTATGCAGCGCACAGGTGAATCCCCACGATATTTTTACCCGGAATGTAATGAAGTTGTTGTAACTCAGCTCTCAGGAGGATCACAGTCCAAGAGAGGGAAGAACGATGGCAGGCTTGAGACGTGGAGGGGGAACTGGAGGGGAGATATGGAGGGGAGAAGGGAAACTGGAGGGGAGATATGGAGGGGAGATGGGAAACTGGAGGGGAGATATGGAGGGGAGAAGGGAAACTGCAGGGGAGATATGGAGGAGAGATAGGAAACTGGAGGGGAGATATGGAGGGGAGAAGGGAACTGGAAGGGAGATATGGAGGGGAGAAGGGAACTGGAAGGGAGATATGGAGGGGAGAAGGGAACTGGAAGGGAGATATGGAGGGGGGGATGTAGGATGATGGATGGAGACTTTGGAGAACGAAGAGGATAGGTTAAGGTAAGAGAGGTGGATGGAGGAGTACAAGGGAAAACAAACAGCATTACATCCGTTGGTCCTTTCGGGGCTGTCTGTTACTGGGAAGATTATAACTAATAAAACTATACTGTGTCTGAAAGAAAAGGAGAGCAAAGCAGGAAGGCAGGAGAGAGGGTGCAAAAATGCCTAGACATGAAACGGTGAAACGATGACAGGCTTCAGACTGTGAGGAAAACCAAAAAGGGCACAATACGAGAGAGGAAAGGAAGTAGGATCTGGAGGGAGGAGGAAGATGGGGGTAAAGAGGGAGGAAAAGAGATAGAGAGAAGAATGGGGAACTTGAGACGAAATGAGATGAAGAATGGAAACAGGAAGAAAGTAAAAAAATGAAAAGAGAAAGAAGACTGGAAAGTTAGATGTAGTGATGGTGGGAGGATGAGGATGATAGGACGAAGAAGAAGCAAATGAATCATAAGGACGAAAATGGGTAGACTGAAAGCAGAGAGAGATGTGGTAGACTGAAAGCAAAGAGAGATGTAAGATGGAAGGAGGTCAGTGGATGAAAAAACGGGCTGAACAGGGTCAAGTAGGTGGGAAGGATGGGGAGATACGACCAAAATAGCGAAAGAATAAGAATAAGAGGGAGAAAGTGTATATTACGAAATGACGAGGGAAAAGTCAAGAGAGGGTAGCTGTGATAGGAAATGGTAAAAACAGCCTATGAATACACACACACACACACACACACACACACACACACACACACACACACACACACAGGGGAAGTAGGAATGGCAGAAAGTGGAAAGAGATATGGCGTAACGTATGAAATGAATAACAGGAGTAGGGGACATTGATAATACCACTGAAGATGCTCTGTGCGAGTGAGGGGAAGAGAAGGGGAGATGAGAGGGAAGGAGAGAGGGAAGTGATGATAGCAGAGGGGCCGAGAAGAGATGAAGGAAGAGCAGAAGAAAGAGAGGAGGGGAGACATGAGGAACTGTGATATAAGCTGAAAAAAAAAAACATACAAAACAATACCCAACAAAGGAAGGAGACATAAGGATTACGATAAATGAAGAAAATATTATAAATGAGAATGAAAAATTAGCTTGATCCCTCCACCGCTTTGGACGCGCTAAAATATTCTATTCAGGATATTATTAGACGCATTAGCTCCAGTGAAAAACTTAGGTAAGGGGGAATTAAACCTATAGAAGCCAGGGATTTCCTTCAGCTGGATAAAAATCACTGGGTTGTGGCCAGAATTAAAAATCTAATTAGGTACCGATCCTTCAGAGCGTTAAATAGGGATAGATTTTAAGGACATCAAAAACAGCCTGTATGATTTATGTACAAGACCAAAAAAATAAATATACAAGTTTTTGCTTTTCACAGCGCATGAAGTGACTGAAGACGGAGAAGTTACTGGTAAGTGCGTAACACATCCCAAAGTTTTATTCTTAGAGGCAAATACATATACCTGCCTGTAACTTCTGTGAAACGAATGACTCACAGAAAAAAAACACTAAAGTGCCCATTCACACTGAATTTGCTCCGAACTGTAAACACTTTCAAGCCGAACAGAACAAATGCCTGTAATGGGATAATTATTTTGGTGCATGCGCCAATTTTTTGGTAGCTGCACCCCCGTCTTTTCAAAGTTTTCGAACTATAAAATTATTTAAATGTCTTAACCGAAATTCTGAGGAAGACGTCTCGAGATTCCAGTTCCAGGTACACTCTGAAACCACAGTCTCTAGCCCACCCGTGTTGGGGCCGGAGATTTGAGGACCAGGTCGTTTCTGGATGGGTGGCCCACCCTAACTATAATGGGACAACACACGCACGTACACACATGTTATGAACCAATCGATGCTTGACTCTCAGTTTGTCGTGTGTGTGTGTGTGTGTGTGTGTGTGTGTGTGTGTGTGTGTGTGTGTGTGTGTGTGTGTGTGTGTGTGTGTGTGTTTTATAACATCAAGCTTCATTCTCCGTAATTCTTTCATGAAAATATTATACTATTTACCTTCGGATACAGCTCACCCACTCGTCATCGTCAGCATCGTCCCGGAGCACATCCTTTCCCCCATAACCATGATTCATCTTTAGTTCCAAGAAAGAAGGATGATAATTACCCTTTAAGCACCTGTGTCTACTGTACTCTGACAAGACAGGCCTTCCCCTACGCACGGCGTCAGGTCGCCCACCTGTATGGCGGTGCTTCGGACCTTCATGTAATTCCAGTGTGTGGGAGTTTTCCTTCACGTCCAGTTGCTATGACGATATTCTGAGAGGTAGGCAACGAAAAGCAGTAATATATTAATATTTACTGTCACCTATGTATCGGTACTTTGACTGGTTACCAAGATACAACAAAAACAGAACATGACACAGATTGCAAAGCTTCGAAGGATTCATAATTTGTGTGTAGGTGTGTGTGCCCTGTGATAGTCAGAGAGGGCAGCTGCCAAGAGCGGATGCGGTCGTAATCTCCTGCCCCGATCCGGGAGGGCTAGAGATTATGGTTTCTGAGGGTACACGCATGGTAACTTTCAGGTAAACCAGTCCAGAAATAAAAACATGTGGTCGTGACAAAGGGCTTTGTTAAAAAGAACAATAACTAGAAGCTGAGGAAAAAAATGGCCATTCCTTTCGGGAAACGTATATATTAAAGTGGAACGGTAGGAACAGTAATAACAAACAACCGCGATAATACTGATAACGAAACACTAAAAAGAAAAAAAAGGCATAATAATAATAATAATATCTGCAATACAAGGCATACCCTATAAGCAGAATGAAACAGACTGAAGTTATTAACAGCAAAATAATTATTGTACTAAATAAATTCCAGGAATTTTTCTAACCGCTTCATTACGAATATCCTTCCCTAAGCCTCTACAATGGACTGAAGGCAGAAAGAAGACATAGAGAAAACAAGACAAAAAACACATTTGATAGCCGTACCAACCCTGCAATACTTCTGGGGGGAAAAAATAATTACTCACGGGGGAGGGAAGACCATTGAGGTTCCATCCTGGCTAAAGCCTGGTCCGGGTGGAGGTCAACCACTGTGCGTAATTTAGTTTTCCTAACACCCCCTCCCCCCATAAGGTCCCGGCCCCAACCTTCAAAATGGCTCAGTAACGCAGACAATGTGTAAATGAGAGGGTGACATACTTAGGAAAAAACACTATATTTATCCGCCAGTGTGCTACGCAAAATACACAAACACACACACACACACACACACACACACACACACACAATTTGTTGTGCATGGGTTAACCCCTCCAGCCCAAGGACGCCTTTTGTTCCAGCAAATGTCAAACTATTTCATTCAGTTTAGGAATTCTCCTACTCTTTCAGCACTGATATACAGTTTTTGTCAAAACATCACCAAATTTTGCAGTTAACGTCTTTCATTATATAGTTTGTCATGTGAAATTATTTTTTCTGTTCACTGCTTAACTGAAGAACTATGATATCATACAGTTTGTTCCAGATCTGGTACGTCAGGGCTCGGTGAAGCGTAGCTCTTAAAAGAGGGTGGGGCATTTAAAGCTCAGCTGGTGAATGTAAATCCCAGCTGATGAGGATTTAGCCTACTCCCACACAATTTCATGTCATGTTTTAACACATCCTGACCAAAAAATTTAACCTAAATGAACCCAGCCTGACCCGTCTTAACCTAACTCTGCCTATCCTTACTAAATCCAACTGATACTTCATTAGTTAATGGGATGTAAATGTTTTGCAGACTCTGATAAAGAATACCAGCAGCAGCTTCTGCTTGACATTAATGCTTCTGACCTGGAGGCAGATGGGGGTGATGAGGACCAGTGGCCAGGGTCAACACTACAGCCAAATGAATTGTTCCCGGGTATTGCCATGAGCATTGAGACTGAAGAAGAGTCAGACCTCCAGGAAGAAGGGCCACCAGACCACAACACTATATCTACTAGCAGCTCTGAAGAAGCCGTGGCTAATACCACACGGCGATCTACTAACAGACCCCATTTATTTGTTAGAAATTTTCATTTTAGAAGGAGTTTTCCGATAGATGGTTCGTTGTGTAACCAGCCAGGATCGCAACCCACCGTGCTCTCCCCTGTTGAGTATTTTAGGGCTTATGTGAGTGGTGATGTTTTGGAAGCACTTACACTTGAGATACAAAAGAAGTTTATGTCAGTCAATGGTAAACATCTGGCACTTACTAATGATATAATCATGAAATTCATAGGGACTGATTTTATCATGTCAGTGTTGGGAAACTTCAACACTGACATAATAAAATCAGTCCATATTATATCAAGTGTCAGAGGTTTACCACTGACTGACATAAACTTCTTTTGTGTCTCAAGTGTACGTGCTTCCAAAATATCACCACTCACATAAAACCTAAAATACTCAACAGGGGAGAGCATAGTGGGTTGCGATCCTGGCTGGTTACTCAAAGAACCATCTACAGGAAAACTCCTTCTAAAATTAACATTTCTAACAAATAAATGGGGTCTGTTAGTAGATCGCCATGTGATATTAGCCACGGCTTCTTCAGAGCTGCTGGCAGATATAGTGTTGTGGTCTGGTGGCCCTTCTTCCTGGAGTTCTGACTCTTCTTCAGTCTCAATGCTCATGGCAATACCCGGGAACAATTCATCTGGCTGTAGTGTTGACCCTGGCCACTGGTCCTCATCACCCCCATCTGCCTCCAGGTCAGAAGCATTAACCCCTACACCGCGGGGATGTTTTCACTGCTCCTTGCGCGTCCCGCGGGGATATTCGCGCTCCGACTGACTTTTTAAAAATATTTGCCAAAAATCAGTTATTAGTCCTAGAATACTATAATTATATACGCATATGGCACATTCCTTCAGCTTTCTCCTGGGATGTTTGTTGAGCCTTCATCGACAACTGTAGGACTTGTGGAGACTTCTGAAGTTGGGTAACGAAATCTCCACTTTACACTTCCCGACACCCCGTAATATGATTACCACAGCCTGATATTATCACTAGAAACACTATTCTATGGTTTTCAAGTAGTTTGGAATCCATGCTCCAAAAAAAAAAAAACACTGTGAAAGCAATGTAAATTACGAGAGCGTACGAGCTTCCCACCCGTGATCATTTACAGCTGGTATTCTGTCATTTATTATTCATAAACACACTCACACTATATATTCCTATTGCTTTATTACACTTATATATATCTACAGTATTTATCCATAAGTTTCCTTCAGTAATAGTAGTTTATTTTCCCTCCCGGCATTCATTTTCATGTTCAGTAAACTACGTAATGTATTTCCAATATTTACATTTCTGTTTTATTTACACTATGTTATGCACTGTCACTTGCAGTAACTTATAAAACTATTTTCCACTGTTCAATCATATTTAGATCCATTGCTTTCACTTGCTATTTACACATTATTTACATTTCCACTTGCACTGTTTTAGAGACACCAGAAAGATCGTAGTCACTGTCCATCATTATCATTGATATTAGCCAGTTCACATTCCACAGCAGAGTCGCTTAGCCCTTTACCCATTCCAACACGAGGTTTAGTAGGGGTAGAGGTCACAGGGCCCTTTGCATGGGGCTAAAATGCGACGGAATTGGACAGGCGCGAATCCGACGTGGTTTCACCTTGAAAGACGACAGTAAACTGAATGCTGTGGCCTAGGGGCGGTGAAGGGTTGACAATGACAGCATGGTGACAGCTGCTAATATATACGAAATGAAATGATTGTCACGAAATCTAGACAATACATAATAAATTAGGTAGTTCCAGGTGAATGTAAATATCACTTACGCTTCTCCCTTCCTTTCTCATATATATTTATATTATGAGAACAGGTCTTACGGCATATTTTAAGGGGAAATAAACAGGGAAAATTAGCGAACAAGTGCACGCGAGGTGTTGCCAGGTGATAATGAGCCCATTCCAGATGTATGGCAGTATCAATTACCTTTTCTCTTTCTTGTATATATTATTTTGTATAAGAATAGGGCAAAGGGCACACTTCAATGGATAAAATGAGTGGAAAAATCCGTCCAGGATTTGTGTAGCGCAGCGCAGCTGGTTAGGCAGGAGGAGAGGGTAATGGAGGGGAGGTAAGGAGGGGGGGAGTCATGGACATGCAAAAAATGGCTAAATTGTTAACAGTGGATGGGAGTACAGGTGACAACAGCAGAACTGAGTACTGTATAGCTGGACATTGATAGTACAGATAGATGATACAAGCCACCACTTGAAAGCCCGGGCGAATTCAAAATAACACAGAATCACAAAAGTGACACCCCACAGTATGATCCCTTGCTCCCGAGCGTCACGAAAGTGACGCCCCGCGGTTAAGGGGTTAATGTCAAGCAGAACCTGCTGCTGGTATTCTTTATCAGAGTCTGCAAAACATTTACTTCCCATTAACTAATGAAATATCAGTTGGATTTAGTAAGGATAGGCAGAGTTAGGTTAAGATGGGTCAGGCTAGGTTCAGTTAGGTTAAATTTTTTGGACAGGATGTGTTAAAACATGACATGAAATTATACAGGAGTTTAAATCCTCATCAGCTGGGATTTACAGGCTGAGCTTTAAATGCCCCACCCCCTTTCAAGAGCTACACTGTTTTTTAAATAATATACTTAACGATTTTTGATATTATTTTACATGTTGCCAATATGCAGTTCAGGGATATTACCACCATAAACGCATAGTATATTTCCTAAGAATGCTAATGAACCCCCATAACTCTATTCGGAAATTGATATTTACAGAGATAATGATTTTAATTAAAATTTCCCAAAAAAACATACCTTGGATCTTGGCCTGTCCGTGTAAAAAAATGCGTGAGGTCGTACATGTGTTTATCCTTCTGTCGACTGCCATGAATCTGCTAGGTCTGTTTCACCCACCCATAGGCATACGTTGTCAAGTGATGGTATTCTACCAATCAATTTGAAGCGCGGTCTTTGATTCCTTCTGCGTGGAAAATTCAAATCCTTCTCGATATGGCTTCCGATGAAGTAGGACGTACTGATCTGTGAACCAGGTGTAATATTGCTTATTATGCGTTATTAACCCGCCACGTCCCAGCAGATTTTTCACCCCCCAATCCCGGTACATTTTCGAAAAGTTTTTTTTTTTGGCTAAAACCTCCGCTATTTATGAGAAACATCGAAAATTCAGAGAGAAAGTGCTCAGCTGAGTTTAGAAATACGGCAGAAGTAAGAGTACCTTTACCTTGTTACCGTGTTCTCTCAGGCCAGGCTTGAGAAAACGTTTTCTATGGAAGGGGTAGCTATTTCAAACCGTTCATAACTGGTTAGATATTTATTTATTTGGTACGAATTTATATGTAGTACACGAATATATTGGTTTTCAGACAATAATATAGGTGATATAAGCGTTGTTCACTCACCAAAAACATCAACATATGGCACCTTCTTTTACGACGTTTCCGCCTCATCACTTCTGCTTGTTTCTTCCTTTGTCCTCCACCTCAGAAATCACTTTTGCCTTGAATTTCATCATTGGAGAGACCGTGGTGCGACGTCTTTACTGGCTAGGTCACTGCTAACAGGTGAGTTCCTGAGAAAATGGCATGCGGGGGGGGGGAGAGGGGGTCAGATGGGGCCAGGCATTATCCCCGCCTGGCATTGGGTAGAGGAAGGTCTCCCACATATGCCTACCAAAAATCACCCGTGAAACTTGAAAAGTGTGCAAATGACAGACCTTACAATTGCAAAACGTATGGATACGTCGTCGGGTGTCACCGTGACAAAACGTGGTGACGTATCCATACGTCATCGGGACGCCTCAGGTTAAGCGTTTCCACTAGGAACTGGAGGAAGCCGTTGTTACTGAGAAAACACGGTGTACTTTTTCTGCTAATTTTTGTCGAGATTTGAGTGATTTTGACCTTCATTATTGTCAGAAATAGTTCTTTTTGTCTTTTCTCCAATCATGAACTATGACTGGATGAGGACATGAAATGAAGCATTTTCGACAGAAAATGAAGGCAAAAATCACTCCAATCGCTTCAAAAACCACCAGAAAAATATATGGTACTGCACAACGTGGACCATCATTATCTCTAAGGTAAGCAATCCACTGCAGCATGTTAGGTTAGGTCAGGTTTGGTTAGTTTAGGTCTGTTTGGTTTGGTTAACCGGTTGTGCAGTATATTTTTCTGGTGGTTTTGATGTGATTTGAGTGATTTTTGCCTTCATTTTCAGTCGATTAGGTTAGGTTAGGTCTGTTTGGTTAGGTTAACTGGTTTTGCAGTATATTTTTCTGGTGGTTTCTGATGCGATTGGAGTGATTTTTGTCCTCGTTTTCTGTCGAAAATGCTTCACTTCACCTCCTCATCCAGTCAAACTTCATGATTGGAAAAGAGGCAAAATGAAGAATTTCCGATTAAAATGAAGGTCAAAATCACTCAAATCTCATCAAAAGCTACCAGAAAAATATACTGCACAACCTGGGGGGTGTATTGACAACTTGTAAAAATGTACCCGATTCCGATTTTTATTATTCCTCTTCATCAATTAACCTTAAACACAATTTCCATGCATTCAGTAAGTTTGCCAGACCAGTGGACAACAATTACTGGTGAAAACATCTAATCCTCATCAGCTGCGTTAAATCATTAAAAAATAAATCACTGGCAGCGAGAAAATTGGTTACATCACCACATACCTGTGTCTCTCTTCAACACATTCACTGAATTTTCTAGTTTTACCTACTTTAACTCCCCTACAACAGCTCTATAATAACCAATACTTTAAGCATTTGAAAATGTAAACAAAACAGCGTGTAACTCACGCATGACTCGAGAATTTAGGTGGGACGCTACACCTTCCCTGCATGAACGCTCTTGCTACCTGTGCCACGATGTAAACACAGCGCTTAGTTACAGAATCTGATTAGTCAAAGACTAAAGAAAACGCTGCTCAAAAGAGAATGGGTAACCACAGTAACCTTTTGTGTTAGGACATCAAAACTGATGTCTAAAATTTGACACAAAATATACGAGTTCAGGGCTGAAAGGGATTGAAGGGGTAAATAAAGGCTGTATGTAACCACTCCAGTAAAAAAAAAAAAAAACTCTTCAAGCACAGTAAAACCATTTCAAGTTATATGAAATAAATCGTTATGAATTGCTTAAAACAAACCCATTCCACTGACGATAACTCTACTGGTAACTTAACTACAGTGACACCCAAACTTACAAACAAATACAGCCACCGAAAATACAGTACATCATTGATCTTAGTAATAATAATACCAATATGTACTTCCCTTACCATAATACCCCACTTTCGTTCTCTTTCCATTATTCTCGGTTTGAATCCCAGAGGACGGAAAGAGCTCTCTGTCTACCTGTCCACTTACCTTTCTACCTACCTGTCTACTTACTTAATTACTTACCCACATAGCTCTTTGTCTACCTGTCTATCTGCCTTTCTACCTACAGTACTTGTCTACTTACCTGATCAGCTACCTACATACCTCTGTCTACCTGTCTACCTACCTTTCTACCTACCTGTCTACTTACCTAATTACTTACCTACCTTTACCTACCAGTATGTCTACCTGCTTATATCGCCTCCCACTTTTCTACCCAACTGTCTATTTTACGAAATTTCTTATCCACCTCAGCCTCTCTCTCTGCCTGCTTACCTCCTCTCCAAATTTCCAATCAAGCTGTCTATATATCTGTCTCAAACTTATTATCTACCTTCTACCTACCTATCAACTTTTTCTGCCTTTGCCTAATTAGTCACATACCTATAACACTAAATTTCTGTCTACCTTTCTATCTACCTATCTTATTATCTAATCACTTATCTAATTTTGTTTTTCTAGCTGTCTGCCTACTTGCCCCACCTTTCTACCAACCTATCTGCGTACCTGATTATTAACTTCTTTACCTTTTTATTTACCTGTCTACCTACTTACCCTCCAGCCTCCCTACCTATCTGCTGATTCACCTAAGTCTTTACCATTCTATCTACTTCTCTACCTACCTGTCTGCTTACCTAATTATTTATCTACCTCTGCCTTTCTACCTACTTATTTTGAACTAAGTGTATGACCTACGTATAATAATCAGCAGCGACCTTAAGTTCTCAAAATGGTGCACTAACGAAAATGTCAAAAAAGCATAAAGTCTTCTAGGTCACATAAAGAGGCAGATTAGGTACAAAATTAAGGAGACAGTCCCCTCTTTGTATCATTCTCTTGTACGGTCTCATCTGGAATATGCTGTGCTCTTGTGGTCGTCGACATTGATTAAAAGCCACTCAATAAATAATTAGTATATGTGGGTAATTAAAGCTCACGTCACTTCCTTCCCATCCATTATTGTCTGATCCCAAGCTCAAATCATACACGGAAACCTGAAGCTAATTTCTGCTGTCGACGGTACCAGAAGCTGACACACCACTCGCCTTCCACCGTCACCAAATGGGAAGTATATTGGTACTCTTTGTTTCAGTCTGGGACACATCTTTCGGCCTGATGTATTGATGTAACGATGACTTTTTTTTTTAATTAAGTCTCGCTACCTGCCACTCTGCCTCCATATCTATTAGTCTACCTTTCTATCCTACCTACTGTTTACCTTCCAGCCTATCATTTTACCTCCCTACAGATCGGTCTACTTTTCTACCATTCATTTCAATCTCCCTACCCATCAGTCTACCTCTTTACCCAGCAGTTAACTTCCATATCTACCAGTTTACCTCCTTACCTATTAGTCTATCTACCCACTGCACCTACCTACCTGCTAGTCAACTCTACCTTCTTAATTATCAGTCTGCCTCCCTAACTACCAGTCTACAATTCTTTCAGTCAACCTACCTACCTATCTACCAGTCTACCTACGTCAGCCCCTTTCAATCTTCCTACCAACCTACCTACCCACCTCTCATTAACCAGTACCCTCCCCATGCATAATTAAGAATCAGAATCTGCGAGTATTAGGCAACCACGGCCGGCACCCGGAAACACATTACCGATATTAAACTTCCGTGCATCACTGGGGAACACCGCGTCTCCCACTACTTCGAAGGGGACACAACATTTTTGGCTTGGGCTTTAACAGCGTGGAATTAGTATAGCGCTGACAGTCTTGCAGTGTTGTTGAGATGACTGCGTTATTAATTTTTACTTGATTTTTTTTAATAAAGGCTTTTTATAGTAAGCGTGAACTTACAGATTTACATGCTTAAGTTGTCTGAAAAATTTTTGGCATATACCTGGGACATAGCCAGAATGCAGTGCTTAATGTAGTGCTGATCGGATCATTATTTTCTGTGATGGCCTATGGTCCAAAAATTTTGGACTACTCCGGAAGACAGAGAAGTAACCTGATTTTACCTGAAGGAATAATGTTAGAGCCACCAAACTTGGCGGTCTTAAAGATATTGATGACCTAAGGTGACACGCAGATCAGCTATCATGACCTCAATGTTCCTTTGTATCTCGGCTTTTAGTAGGGAATGGCTGTGGGAAGTTTTTCTTTATTAAAATTGTTTTTTACGCAATTTTACGGCGTTCTATTTATTATTATTATTATTATTATTATTATTATTATTATTATTATCCCTGTGTGGGGGCGCTCACCATCCACTCACTCGATGTAGTGCTGCTCTCGGATGTCTGCCCTTTCTTCTCCATCCTTCATTCCTTCCTTTCTCTTCTGTCTTTCTTTCCTTCATTCTTTCCTTGTCCTTCTGCCTACGGGTGACTTTACACTTCCTCTTCTGACTTTCTTTCCTTCATTCTTTCCTCTTCCTTCAGCCTGTGGATGACTCTACACTGAGTGACAAGCCAAATGGTTTCCTGTACACCAGGAAGGCATTTACTACCCTGGGTGGTAACCATATAACCAGATTTTGGCACCTGGTGGTTTTAGTGGGTAATTATTGCGCTCCAATCGGATTGAGCCGGTGAAGGTTTATATCCAAGGGATGGTTGGGGTTGATTGCTCATGTAATACCACTCAGGGATGAGTGAGGCTGGTCACTCCCATCTTAAATGTCGGGACCAACTGCCTAGCCCCGGGCTCCTACGCTCCTCATGGGGCAGTGTAGGATTGGATGATGGATGGATTATCCCTGTGGGAAGGTATCTTGTTTTTGTCAGTATTATTATTATTCTAGGGAAATGGCAGGATAGGGTAAGTGGTAAAGAGGATCCGTAACACCTCCTCTTTAGCGACTTAATTTGCATATTACACCTTAGCATCACACGTCAGTCCTAGGATTCTTCGTTAACACCTCTTTTTTAGCGATTTATTTTGAATATTTATTATTACGTTGACGATGATGATGCTTTTTTATTATAATTCCAGGTGGTGACACGCATCCTGAGGTGGTTGGTATGGCTGGTGTGGTCTTGGCCCAGCCAGACTCTCTCCACATCTTCTCTTGCTCCTACCTCTCTAACCTCTTCATCTTTCTCCTGTTCCCTCCTCTCCATCCCCTCTCCTGCTCCTTCCTCTCCAACCTCTCCTGCTCCCTTCTCTCCAACCTCTCCACCCCCTCTCCTGCTCCCTTCTCTCCAACTTCTCCACACCCTCTCCTGCTCCCTCCTCTCCAACCTCTCCACCCCCTCTCCTGCTCCCTCCTCTCCAACCTCTCCACCCCCCTCTCCTGCTCCCTCCTCTCCAACCTCTCCACACCCTCTCCTGCTCCCTCCTCTCCAACCTCTCCACTCCCTCTCCTGCTCCCTCCTCTCCAACCTCTCCACTCCCTCTCCTGCTCCCTCCTCTCCAACCTCTCCACACTTCTCGCCAGTCCCATACGTCAGACAGTAGGACTTAGGACACATGACGATCTCTTAACACCTTCTCTGTAACGATTTATTCTTCCTATTTTAACTTTCCTGGTATAAAGCAGTGGTTCCCTTCTGACTTAATATACAGGGCGTCCCAAGAGTCTTCTCTCTCTCTCTCTCTCTCTCTCTCTCTCTCCCTGACACCCTGTATATATGTGAAGAAGTCAGAACATCGTCGCCAAAATGAGCTTATTTGATGTGATATTTGAACAACTAGGGTAATAAAGACTAATGACACGATGCCTGCACAAAACTGGATAGTAGTAGTAGTAGTAGTAGTAGTAGTAGTAGTAGTAGAAGAAGAAGTAGTAGTAATGATGACAATGATGACTTGACGGTGATGGTGATCACTGTGATGACGATGGTGGTAATGGTGATAATGATAATGATGATAATGACGATATTGCAACTATGTCTGATATTCTGTGCTAACCTACAAATAAATAGTTACCTTATTTCATTGCCCTCTATAATGCTGATAGGCATGAGAATTATATATATATGACATTAATATCCAAAGTGTCAGCCTATACTGATTTCATTCCAACTTGGCCCATATTTTCGTCCTTTTCCAGCTTATATCACGTAGCTCAGTGGCAGAAAGAGACAATGCTACGAATTGTCATCCTTTCTATAGCACTTCTTCGTGACTAGCATCATATTAGTGTTGATCTCTTGTTATAAATCAGCAGTGAAGATAGAGATGGCAAGTTTAGGTCAAGTTGGAGTAAAAAGTGTTCAGTAAATATGATAACTTACGGTATATTCTTTGGACATAGACATTGTGAAGTACTTGGTGGTTTTAGTAAGCTCTTCACTCCAATGACGTGCCGTATTGATTTTTTATTTATTTTTTATCTCTGTTATTATTCTTGCTTACTTAAGAGAATTTTAGTCAGCTTTGTAGAGACATTTTGAATTGAACATATTAAATACTTATTCATTAAGCCTTCCTGTGCGAGAGATTATTCTCAAGTAGAATATACGGTAATCGTCTGGCTTCAGCAATTTTGATGTCAGAAAATATGTTAGTGAACTGAAGACTGAAAAAATAAGGTCTGAAAATTCTGGTGTGATATCTGTAAATAAAAAGTAAGTTGTGGGTCGTGGTCCGTCACTTACAGATATTTTGAACACTAAAATCTGCAGCGATATTTCTCGAGTAGAACATATTTTGATCTTAAAATTACGTTCTTAACTCCGAATAACTTTTTTATAATTCTGACTAGCTAATCAGGTCAGGTGCGAGTAAGGGGATGGGTCTATTATGATGTGGCAGGGGTAAACCAGATCTGCTGTCGGGCCCTGCTGCGGATGTCACTGATTGCACTGCGCAGTTGACCCATGTGTGGTGTGGTGCGGTGAGGATCTGTCCCTTCTCCCTTTTGGGGCTAAGATGCGAATGACTGTGTTTGAATGGATGAGTAAATGGGGAGTGTGTCGTCCTGCCTCGGCTACCTCCCTTTCCATGGGGAAAGCAGCCTAGGTATATAGATAGAGATAGATAGATAGATTTTTTCATCTTGAAACAATTTTTTTTCGTCTTACATTTCTTCCATCCTGAGATTATTTTTTGACAGATTTTTCGAAACTGGAAGGGTTAGATACAGCCTTCATAAACCCTTCACTACTGGGGGGGGGGCTGTCCTGAGCTGAATAAAATCGTCTGGAAGAAGCAAGAATGACCGGAAATGACATTGGAGTAGAGGCTGGAATTTAGCAATTAAGATGAGATGGAAATGAGTAACTTGAAGAAATCTAGCCAGAGTTTAAAATTTAATATCCATGAGTTAAAGCATGTGAAGATGAGGTTAGCATAATCTTACCGTTTTCACATTAGCTTGGTCCAGATTTTCGTATTTTTGTAACTTAATTCACGTAGGTCAGTGAGAAACAGATAAGTAGATAAAAAAAAAAAAGACTGCCCTGTATCCATTCAATAGTATTTCTTTTTGACTAGCATCATACTCTAGTTATATAGTCATAGATTGGAATGATACTAAAAACAAATATTACGCAGCATGATAAAAACGAGTCTCTTGTCTCGAACTGGGGCTTGTTGAACCACTGAAGCTTCGAATCCCGTCAGTCACTCTCTGACCATGAGAGGGGAAGGACGCTGGAGCTGTGTGTATAGTTTGTCAGTAACAGTGTTTAAATAGCATCACCATCTTACCGAGATAAACAAATGTAAGCGAGGATATTGTTCATCAGTTCTTTCATAGCTACCATTTTTTTTTCCAGCTGAGCCAAATCGTCTTTATTAGTGTGAAAAGCGGTGTGGAAATAAGTTATCTGAGAGGAGAAGTGGAGAGAGAGACAAATGAGGCAGTGAAGGAGCGTTGCGGCATTGTGGTTTTACGGATTGTTGGATTTGATTTTCACGGATTAAATTTTTCGAAATGTGGTGCAGCGGTAGTGTTATATTTTGAAATTAGGACTCACAAGCAGGCCTACATCCGGTTTAACCCTTACCTAACCCAACTTAATGCTTCCCCTATATAACATTTCGAAAAACTAAATCCGTGAAATCAAAATCCGGCAATCCGTAAGATCACAATGCCAGGAGCGATTTGGTGTTGATGTACAGTAGATGTGGAGTTCGGAGAGACACACAGACAAATGAAGTAAAGGAGCGTTGTAGTGGATGTGGAGTTACGTGGAGAGACAGAGAGGTAAATGAGGAAGTAAAGGAGCGTTGTGTTGTTGGTGTGGATGTAGAGTTACGTGGAGAGACAGACATGCAAATGAGAAAGCGAGGGAGCGTTGTGTTGTTGCTGTGGATGTTAAGTTACGTGGAGAGACAGACAGACAAAAGAGGATGTGAAAGAGCGTTGTGATACTGATGTGGATGTGAGGTTACGCGGAGAGATAGATAGACAAATGAGGACGTGGAGGAGTGTTGTGGTGTTGATGTGGATGTGATGGAAAGTGTCGGGAAAAGTACCGTAAGATTATTTGGCCATGTGGAGATACTGGAGAATGAGAGACTGAATAGAAGAGCGTATGTTAGTGAGGTGGAGCGTGGGAGATGGAGAGTGAGGAAGAGATGGAGGGATGTAGTGGAGAGGTATATAAATGAGCATAATGTGAGCTGGAGGAAGGACAGACTGATGTTGGAGGACAAGGTGACATGGCGTAGCACTTCTTCGTGACTTGTATAATATAGTTTATTTCATATAGCTCAGTGACAGAATAAGACAGTGCTGCGGCTCCACTTACACAGCACTTCTTCTTGACTAGCATCATATTGCAGCGCTAATCTACTGTTACATCTCAGCACTGATTGATGGGGAGAGGGGAGTAATAATAACAATAATAATAATAATAATAATAATAATAATAATAATATGATGATGATGATGATGATGATGATGATGATGACGATAATGATGTGGTGTAGATGATGATGATGATGATGATGATGATGATGATGATGTTGATGACGATAATGATGCGGTGTAGATGATGATGATGATGATGATAATTTTTGTCGACAGATACACGTACGGAACTTCAGGAAATTCACAGCAAGCCAGGAAGAGAGTCAGCCAGGAAGAAAGCCAGGAAAAAGCCAGTCAGAAAGCCAGTTCGTAAGCCAGTCAGCCATCACTTCTCTCCGTTAAAAGCTAAGTCATATTTCTCTTAATGTCACTATTATTCGCCTGTTTGATTAAATTTAGGTAGATGAATAGATAGATAGATGGATGGATGGATAGATGGATAGGTAGATGGATGGATGGACGGATAGATGGACAGGCAACTTCACATGCCACAACTCACCACTGACACACACACACACACACACACACACACACACACACACACACCACAGTATTTCGTCAACCCTGTCATTCTCTCTCTCTCTCTCTCTCTCTCTCCAGGTGTCACGGTAAGGTTAATAAGGCTCCTTAACACCTGTCCCATCGGTCAGAGGAGGTGAATATGTCTGACCCATTATCCTGAGAGGATTTTCTTTAAGCTGCAGGAAATCGTCTGAAACTAGTAAAGAGTAGGAGTAAAAAAATAAAGTCAGCAGATGAAGTACGCTGTTGTAGATGCCACAGAGCGAGTCCCAGATGTGACCAAATGTTTTTATAATTATCATGTAGACGTTTTATGTTTTATTTTTGACACCTTCAGACGATTTTATTCAGCTGTGGGTATCCTTGTCTTATGGAGGGGCTCAGTGGAATTTATATTTAACCCATCCAGTTCGTAAAATAATTTACCCTACCCAAATACACCTTAAACTACCATACCCAAACTAATCTACCTTTTCTGACTCCCCTCCCCTCCCTACCTATACCTAAGCTAATCTACTTTTTCTGACTCCCCTCCCCTCCCCTACCCTACCTGACCCACCTTGTATGACTATACCCTACCCTCACCTACCTTATACTGCTCTACCCAACCTAACCCACCTTGCCTGACTATACCCTACCTTCATCTACCTTATACTGCCCTACCCAACCTAACCTACCTTGTCTGACTACTCTACCCTACTCTTCTCTATCCCGTCTACCCTCTCTGATTCTACCCTACCAGTCCTAACCTACGTTGCCTGACTACTGTACCCTATTCTACTCAACCCTGCAGTACTTTATCTTACCCTTCTCTACCCTATATTACTTTAGCCTACCGTACACTACACTACTTTACCCTAACACTACCCTACACTACACCATACTAAACTACATTACCTTACCCTGCATTACTTTACTCTGCCCTACCCTACACTATTTTACCCAACCTTATCCTACCCTACACTACTGTACTCTACCCTACCCTACCCTACCCTACCCTACCCTACCCTACCCTACTTGACCCTGCCCTATCCTACCCTACCCTACTTGACCCTGCCCTATCCTACCTTACACTACCCTACTCTACCCTACCCTACACTACTTTTCTCTACCCTACCCTACACTACACTACTGTTCTCTACCCTACACTACTGTCTTCTACCCGACCCAGCCCTACACCTACACTACTTTACCCTACCTTACCCTATTATACACTACACTATTTTACCCTACACTACCCAACCCTAGACCACTGACTTCTACCCTCCCCTCCCCTACCCTACCCTACCGCACACTACCCTCCTCTCCCCTACCCTACCCTACAGCACACTACCCTCCCATCCCCTACCCTACCCTACACTACTGTCTTCTACCTATCCTACCCAACCGAACCTACCTACCTACCTAACTTACCCTATGACTAAAACCTACCCAGCATTGCATCCCCAGGCACCCCATAACCCATGCAAGGGATAAAATTTAGAATCATGCTGTTTTAAGATTTATTAAAGAAAAATATTTATAGAAATTAGGAAGCTGGAGGGATTTCATAATGTGTATATATAATTTGTATGTTTTATGTATATACTGATTTATGGTTTGTATTCGTGTATCTGTTTGTTTATCTGTCTATCTGTCTATCTAGCTATGTATCTATCTGTCTGTCTGTCTGTCTGTCTATCAATCTATCTTTGTGTATCATTGTTTAAATGCTCTTTCCACAATGACTTCTGAAATTGCCATCTCTCCATCCTGACTGCCGAGTTGTAACAAAAGATTAACCCTAGAACCATACCTTTCCCTACCCTACCCTTCCCTACCCTACCCTGCCCTGTCCTGCCCTACCGTAAACTACTTTACTCTTCTCCACCCTTCCGTACCCTACCCTGCTCTACTCTTCTCTAACCTACCCCACCCAACCCTACCTTACCTTAACCAAACTCACTCTACCCTACCCTATCCTATCCTACCCTCCCCTAGTCTACAATACCTACCCTACCCTACCCTACCGAACCCTATCTTACATTATCCTGTCCTACACTACCTTACCCTACCCTGCCCAACCCTACCCTACCTTAACCTAGCTCATGCTGCCCTACCCTATTCTATCCTACCCTACCCTAATCTACAATACTTACCTTAACCTATCCTACCGAATCCTATCTTACCTTATCCTGTCCTACCCTACCCTACCCTACTCTACCCTACCCTACTCTTTTCTACCTTACCCTGCTTTCTACTAGTCAACCCTATTGTACCCTGCCTACCCCTACCCTTCTCTTCTCTACTCTATCTTACCATTCCCTACCCTGAACCACCCTACCCTACCCAACACGTCTCTACCCTACCTGACTCAATGCTACTCTTCCCTACTCTACCCTGCCCCACCCCAACCCTACTCATCTCTACGCTACCGTGCCCTACCCAACCCAACCCTACTTTTCTCTATCCTGCCTTACCCTACTCTTCTCTACCCTACCCTACCCTACCATACCCTACTCTTCACTCTACTTGCCCTGCCCTACACTGCTCTTCTCAATCCTGCCCTACCTTACTCTTCCCTACCCTACTCTTGCTCATTTTAACCTACCCAACCCTATCCTACCCTACCCCTACCCCATCCTACTCTTCTCTATCCTACCCTACCCTACCTTACCCTACCCTACCATACCATACCATACCATACCCAACCATACCCTGCCTTATCCTACCTTACCCTACCCTACCCTTATTTAAAATCTTACCACTATTTTTTCGATTTTCTTCTTTCTGCCTTCAAACAATTGTCTTCAGTAGACTTATCGAACTAAAGGGGGTGCTGGATGGGGTGCAGTGGAGTAAGATCGGGGTTGGGTCGGGTACAGTGGGGTAGGATCGGGGTTGGGTGGGGTGTAGTGGGGTAGGATCGGAGTTAGGTGGGATGCAGTGGAGTCGGATCGGGGTTGGGTGGGGTGCAGTGGGGTAGCATAGGGATTAGATGGGGTACAATGGGGTATGATCGGGGTTGGAAGGGGAGCAGTGGGGTAGGATCGGGGGTGGATTGGATGCAGTGGGGTAGGATCGATGTTGGGTGGGGTGCAGAGAGGTAGGATCGGGGATGGATAGGGTGCAGTGGGGTAGGATTAGGGTTGGGTGGTAAGAAGTGGGGTAGGATTGGGATTGGGTGGGATGCAGTCGGGATGGATTGGGGTTAGGTGGGGTGTAATGGCGTAGGATCGGAGTTGGGTGGGGTGATGTGGGGTAGGATCGGGGTTGGGTGGGGAGTTGGGGGTAGGATCTGGGTTGGGTAGTGTGCAGTGGGGTAGGACGGGGGTTGGGTGGGGGCAGTTGGGTAGGATCGGGGTTGAGTGGGGCGCAGTATGGTTTGATTGGGACTGGGTGGGATGCAGCCTGGTAGGATTAGGGTTGGAGGACTGGAGGGGGATAGGATTGGGGTTAGGTGGGATGAAGTTGGGTTGGATTGAGGTTGGGTAGGGTGTATTTGGGTAGGATTGGGGTTCGGTTGGATACAATGTGGTGGAACCGGGATTAGGCGGGATGAAGTGTAGTAGGTTCGGGATTGGGTGGGGTTAAGTATGGTAGGATTGGGGATTGGTGGGTGCTGTGTGGTAGGATTGGGGTTTGGTGGGGAGCAGCGTGGTGGAATTTGGGTTGCGTGTAATGCGGTGGGTTAGGAGCGAGGTTGATTGGAGTTCATTGCGGTAGGATTGGGGTTTTGTGGTGTGCAGTATGGTAGGATTGGGACTGGGTGGGGTGCAGTGAGTTAGGGTCAGGGTTGGGTGGGGTATAGTTGGGTAGGTGCAGGTCAGGTAGGGTGCATTGGCGTAGGATCAAGGTTGGGTGGGGTGAGGTGGGGTAAGATTGGAGTTGACTGGGGTGTGGCGGAGTAGGATCAGGATTAGGTGGGGTGCAGCTCGATAGGATCTGGGTTGGGTGGGGTGTAGTTGGGTACGATCGAGGTTTGGTCGGGTGTAGTGGGTTAGGAGCGGGGATGGGTAGAGTGTTGTGGGGTAGGATCTATGCTGGATGGGGTGCAGTGGGTTAGCATCGGGGTTGGATGGGGTGAAATTGGGTAGGATCAAGGTTGGGTGGGGTACAATGGGATAGGATCTGTGTTAGGTGGGGTGCTGTGGGGAAGGATCGGGGTAGGATGAGGCGCAGTAGGATAGGATCGGGGTTAGGTGAGGTGCAATGAGGTAGGATCGGGCTTTGGCGAGATGCAGTGGGGAATGACGGGTTGGATGGGGCGCAGTTGAACAGGATAGGGGTTGGGTGGGGTACAGTACAATAGAATATGAGTTGGGTGGGGTGCAGTGTGGTAGGACTTGGATTGGGTGGAATGCAGCGTGGTGGGATTGGGGTTGAGTGGGGTGCAGTTGGGTATGACTCGGGTTGGATGGGATATAGTGCTGTAGAATCGGGGTTGGGATCGGTGCAATGGGGTAGAATCATGATTGGGTGAGGTGTAGTGGGGTAGGATCGGGATTGGGTGGGGTGCAGTGGGGTTGGATTTGGATTAGGTGAGGTACGATGGGGTTGGAAAGGAGTTGGGTGGAGTGCAATGGGGTAGCAAGTGGGTTGGGTAATGTGCATCGGAGTAGAATCTGGGTTGGTAGGGGTGCAGTGGGGTAGGATCGGAGTTGGGTGGGGTGTAGTTTGGTAGGAACGGGGATGGGTTGAGCGCAGTGAGGTAGGATCGGGGATCGGATGGATGAAGTGGGGAAGGATCGAGACTGAGTGGGATGCAGTGGGGAAGGATCGAGACTGAGTGGGATGCAGTGGGGTAGGATCTGGGTTCCATGGGATGCAGTGGGTTAGGATCTTGGTTGGATAGGGTACAGTGGGGTAGGTTCTTGGTTGGGTTGGGTGCAGTGGGGTAGGATCGGGGTTGAATGGGGAGCATTGGGGTGGGATCAGGGAAAGGTGGGGTGCAGTGAGGTAGGATCGAGGTTTGGTAAGAAGCAATGGGGAATGATTGGGGTTGTGTGGGGTTCATCGGAGTAGGATCGGGGTTGGGGGAAGTGCAATAGGGTAGGATCGGGATTGGATGGGGTGCAGTGGGGTAGGATCTGGGTCGGATGGGGTGCAATGTGGTAGGATCTGGGTCGGATGGGGTGCAGTGTGGTAGGATCTGGGTTGAGTGGGGTGCAGTAGGATAGGATCCGAGAAAGGTGGGGTGCATTGAGGTAGAATCGGTGTTGGGTGAGGTGCAGTGGGGTAAGACTGATGTTACGTGAAGTGAAGTGGGGTAGCATCGGGGCTGGGTGAGGTGCAGTGGGGTAAGATCAGAGTTGAATGGGGTGGAGTGGGGTAGAATCTGGAATGGGAATGGTGCAGTGTAGTAGGATTGGAATTGGAGGGGTGCAGTGAGGTAGGTTCAAGGTTGGGCAGGGTTCACACATTTGGGTTGGGTGAGGTGCAGTTTGGTAGGATTAGGATTGGGTAGGGTGAAGAGCGGATGATTGGCTTTGGGTGGGATGCTATGTAGTGGAAACGTGGTTGGGTGGGATGCAATGTGGGAGGTTCGGGGTTTGGTGGGGTGTAGTGTTGTAGGATTGGGGGTTGGATGGGGTGCAGTGTGGTAGGACTGAGGTTTGGTGGGGTATAGTGTGGTAGGATAGGGTTGGGTGGGGTGCAGTGTGGCCGAATTGAGGTTGCGTGTAGTGCAATGGGATAGGATTGGGGTTGATTGGTGTTCACTGTGGTAGGATTGGGGTTTTGTGGGATTCCAAGTCGTAGGATTGGGGTTGTGTGGGAAACAGTAATGTAGGATAGGGGTTGGGTAGGGTGTAGTGTGGTGTGCGCGGGTTTGATGTGGCACAGTGGGATGGGAACAAAGTTGGATGGGATGCAGTGGAGTAGGATCAGGGTTGTGTTGAATGCAGCGGTGTAGGAACGGGGTTAAATGGGGTGCTGTTGGAATGGATCGAGGTTGGGTGGGGGTGTAGTAGGGTACGATCGGGATTGGGTTGGATGCTGTGAATTAGGTTCGGGGTTGGGAGGGGTGCAGTGTAGCTGGATCTGGACTGGGTGTGGTGCAGTGGGGTAGGAGTGGGGTTGGGTGGGGAGCAGCAGTGGAGTAAAATCTGGCTTGGGTAGGGTGCAGTGGAATAGGATCGGGGTTAGGTGGGGTGAAGTGGGGTAGGATCGGGTTTGGGAGGGCTGAAGTGGGGTAGGATCAAGGTTGGGTGGGATATAGCTGGGTAGGACTGTGGCTGGATGGAGTGCAGTGGGGTATAATAGGGGTTGGGATGGGTGCAGTGGGGTAGGATCGGGGTTCGATAGGGTGTAGTGTGGTAGGATTGGGGTTGGGTGGGATGAAGTGTGGTAGGATTGGGGTTTGGTATAATGCAGTTTCGTATGATCGGGATAGGGTAGGGTGAAGTGGGGTAGGATCAGTGTTGGATGGGGTGCGGTGAAGTAGGATCGTGGTTGGATGGAGTGCAGTGGAGTATGATCAGGGTTTGGTGGGGTGCAATGTGGTAGGATTGAGGTTGGATTGGGTGCAGTAGGGTAGTATGATCGGCGTTAGTTGGGATGCGGTGTTGTAGGATCGGAGTCAGTTGGGTGGGGTGCAGTGGGGTTGGAGTGGGGTTGGCTGGGATGCGGTGGGGTCGGGTTGGGGGTAGGTGGGGTTCAGTGAGGTAGCAGCGGGGTTGGATAGGGTGTAGATGGGTAGGATGCTTACACCCTGCCTAGGCAAACTCTTTCGCCTTTGTCTATCAACTTGTACCTTTCCTTCTTGCTGGAAGTTTGCTCTCATTCAGCCAGTCCCAAAGAAGGGTGACCATTCCCAACCCTCTATCGTCCAGTTGCTTTAACATCCTGTATCTCAAAAGTTTTCGAGTCTGTTCTTAATATAAAAATATTAAAGCATCTTTCCTATCACAACCTTCTTTCTGATCGTCAGTATGGGTTCCGTCAGGGACGCTCCACAGGCGATCTTCTCACCTACCTTTCAGACTCCTGGTCATCCTCCTTTCGGGACTTTGGCGAAAGCTTTGTCATTGCACTTGACATCCCAAAGGCTTTCGATCGAGTCTGGCATAAATCTTTAATTTCCAAACTGCCCTCTTGCGGTTTCTATCCTTCTATCTGTGCCTTCATCTCTAGCTTCCTTTCTGGTCGTTCTATAGCCGCTGTTGTAGACGGCCATCGTTCTTCTCCTAGATCTATTAACAGTGGTGTTCCTCAGGGCTCTGTCCTATCACCAACTCTATTCCTTTTATTCATCAATAATCTTCTAAGCTGTACATCTAACCCTATCCACTCATACGCTGATGACTCCACCCTTCACCTTTCCATTCGATTCCCGCAACGTCCATCTCAGCAGTTACTTCAACAAACAAGGGATGAGGCTATGGCACACCTAATGTCTGACTTGGCTCGTATCTCTGACTGGGGTAAAAATAATATGGTTGTTTTTAATGCATCAAAGACTCAGTTTTTGCACCTATCAACCCGACAAAATCTTCCACAGATATACCCACTAATGTTTAATAATATTCAGCTTAATCCTGCATCATCCTTGAACATGCTTGGGGTTTCATTTACTCGGGACTTATCTTGGAAAGATCATATTACATCTCTTGTAAAATCTTCCAAGAGATTGGGTGTGCTAAGCTGACTCCGTTCCTTCTTTACCCCTGCACAAATATTGACTCTATACAGGGGTTTTATCCGCCCCTATTTGGAGTACAACTCTCATGTGTGTGGGGGCTCCCCACATACAGCTCTTCTCAATAGGGTGGGGTCTAAGGCTTTTCGCCTCATTAACTCTCCTCCTCTTACTGACTCCCTTCAACCTCTCTCTCTTCGCCCCACTGTTGCATCTTTATCTCTTTTCTATCGCTACTTTAATGGTCACTGTTCCTCCGAACTGTCTGCATGCATTCCTCCACCTCTACGACGGTCGTGTAGCACCCGTCTAGCAGCAAACTCTCATCCCTTTTCTGTCCAACTCTCTAATGCAAGAGTTAACCGTTACTCCCAGTCCTTCATTTATGCAACAGGTCAACTCTGGAACTGTCTCCCTCTGTCTGTATTTCCTGCTTCCTATGATCTCCAGTCTTTCAAACGCAGTGTGTCCAGGCATCTCGAAATGATCGGATCTTGAATTTGGCTCTCTCTTGTATTTTGTTTTTCTCTTGGAAGGAAAAGTTTTGCGAGGCTCGTTGCCTTTGGTTCCTTCTTCCTCACATAAAAAAAAAAAAAAAGGAATGAGGTTGGATGGGGTGCAGTTGGGTAGGAGCGGGGTTGGGTTGGGTGTTTTGGGGGTAGGATCGGGGTTGGATGGGGTGCAGTGTCGTAGGATCAGGGTTAGGTTTGATACAGTGGGGTAGGAGCGGGGTTGTGAGAGGTGTAGGGGGGGGTATGATCTGGGTTGGAGGGTATGCAGAGAGGGATGATTGGGGATGGGTTGAGTGTAGTGGGGTAGGATCTGGGTTGGGTGAGGTGCAGTGGTGTAGGATCTAAGTTGGGTGAGGTGCAGTGGGGTAAGATCAGGGTTGGGTGGGATGCAGTGGGGTAAGATCAGGGTTGGAAGGGGTGCAGTGGGAGTAGGATTGGGGTTGGGTGGGGTGTAGAGGGTTAGGATTGGGGTTAAGCGGAGTTCAGTTGGGTAGGATCGGGGTCGGGTAATGTACAGTGAAGTAGAATCTGGGCTGGGTGGGATGCAGAGGGGTAGGATCTGCGGTGGGTGGGGTGTTGTGGGATAGGATCTGGATTTGGTGGGGTACAGCGAGGTAGGATTTGGGTTAGGTGGAGATTAGTTGTGCATGAGCGGGTTGGGCGGGTGCTCTTGCGAAGGATCAAGGTTGGGTAGGGTGCAGGGTTTTTGTTTGGTAGGTGCAAATTGGGTGGGGTGCTGTGGGATAGGATCAAAGTTGGGTGGGGTGCATTGGGGTTGGATCAAGGTTAGGTGAGGTGCAGTGGGGTAGGAGCAGGGTAGGGCGAGGTGCATATGGGTAGAACCTCGGGTGGGTGATGTACAGTGGAGTAGAATCTTGGCTGGATGGAGTGCAGTGGGTAGGATCGCAGATGTTTGGGGTGGAGTGGGGTAGCATCGGGGTTGGGTGGGGTGGAAAGGGGTAGCATCGGGGTTGGGGGGGTGTAGGGGGGTAGCATCGCGGCTCCTGGTCATCCTCCTTTCGGGACTTTGGCGAAAGCTTTGCCATTGCACTTGACATCTCAAAGGCTTTCGATCGAGTCTGGCATAAATCTTTAATTTCCAAACTGCCCTCTTACGGTTCCTATCCTTCTATCTGTGCCTTCATCGCTAGCTTCCTTTCTGGTCGTTCTATAGCCGCTGTTGTAGACGGCCATCGTTCTTCTCCTAGATCTATCAACAGTGGTGTTCCTCAGGGCTCTGTCCTATCACCAACTCTCTTCCTTTTATTCATCAATGATCTTCTAAGCTGTACATCTAACCCTATCCACTCATACGCTGATGACTCCACCCTTCACCTTTCCATTCGGTTCCCGCAACGCCCATCTCAACAGTTACTTCAACAAACAAGGGATGAGGCTATGGCACACCTAATGTCTGACTTGGCTCGTATCTCTGACTGGGGTAAAAATAATATGGTTGTCTTTAATGCATCTAAGACTCAGTTCTTACACCTATCAACCCGACAAAATCTTCCACAGGTATACCCACTAATGTTTAAATAATATTCAGCTTAATCCTGCATCATCCTTGAACATGCTTGGGGTTTCATTTACTCGGGACTTATCTTGGAAAGATCATATTACATCTCTTGTAAAATCTGCTTCCAAGAGATTGGGTGTGCTAAGCCGACTCCGCTCTTTCTTTACCCCTGCGCAATTGTTGACTCTATACAGGGGTTTTATCCGCCCCTGTGTGGAGTACAACTCTCATGTGTGGGGAGGCTCCCCACATACAGCTCTTCTCAATAGGGTGGAGTCAAAGGCTTTTCGTCTCATTAACTCTCCTCCTCTTACTGACTCCCTTCAACCTCTGTCTCTTCGCCGCACTGTTGCATCTTTATCTCTTTTCTATCGCTACTTTAATGGTCACTGCTCCTCTGAACTGTCTGCTTGCATTCCTCCACCTCTAAGACGGGCGCATAGCACCCTTTTGTGTTTGTGGGATATTCGTCCCAGTTTCCTGGGACACGGGCAAACAGAGAGCCCGTCAGAGGTGCGCACTACTTGCGCGAACTTGCTTTAGCGAGGTGGAGGGTAATCCCTGACCATACTAAGTAATATATTTAATGGAGCATGGGCAACAATGCCAGCAGCGTCCCTAAAGACATCACCAGATCGGGCTAGGGCCGAGTCAAGCCCAGACCTGAGCCTGGTGGTGGCTGGGCAGTCCAGAAGATAATGAAGAAGGGGCTCCTCACAGCTGGCCAAGCAATGTTCACACGGGTCTGGCTCCATACCCACAATTTGCTTGTAGCAAGGAAACCCAAGACGCAATCTTCGAAGTCGGACTACAATAAAGTTAGGAAGTCCTTGGGGGGGCAACAGGAGGGAATACGACGTGGCAGTAGCATACCATTTTGCAGAGCAAGAGCCCTCCGTGACCCAGAGCCGATGGTCCTCTAGGGTCAGTCTTCCTATGGTGGCAGTGAGAGTGCGGATAAGGTGCGAGGGACTAGGGCGTAGTGGGAATGTGATGTCTGGGAGATCGCAAGCTGAGCGCGCAGCGTCATCAGCACGCTCGTTGCCACTAATTCCCACATGTCCCGGGAGCCAGTGAAGGTTAATCGTTGCGCCCCTACGGACAAGAAGTGATGCAAATGTATGAATCGCTGTTAGGAGAAAGACGTTGTCATGCAGCGATAAGGATCGTAATCTCTGAATGGAGGAAAGAGAGTCTGTGTGGATTACGACTCGATTGTGACGATGGTGGTGAGCATGGCGCAATGCACCCAGGATGGCCGCAAGTTCCGCCTGGAAAGCGGATACACCTGAAGAGAGTCGCCAAGCTTCCACTAGTTGCCCAGAGACAAAGGCCGCTCCAGCTGCGCCATTAGGGGAAACAGAGCCATCAGTGTAGTAGATGGCTGAGTCTGGCGAGGCCAGAGCTGCCACCCTACTGAGACCCTCCTGGCGAAGGAGTGCTGGAATTGAGGAGCGGGGTTTAGCCTCCGATGGACCAATAATATTAAAAAGAGGAGGATCCCATGGCGGTGGATCAACGTATCCAGGAAAGGGAGAGTCGGGATCTTGACAGAGGCTCGCAGCAGCTCCCAATCCATGGATGGCAGCGGCCGTGGTGCGGGCCCAGTCACGCTGAGAGGCCGGCTCGGGGGGGCGGCAGAGAAGGCGTTTTAGGAGGGCAGAGACAGGCAGGTGAGGCAGGCACTGGATCAGCTTCAGGGTGACAACTGCCGCTCGCAACACAATGCGATGGGCCAGAGATGGCAGCCCACCCTCCATACGCAGATTGACCAGTCGGGTCCAGCGTGGAGCACCCAGCATAATGCGGAGGGCATCATTCTGGATGACCTCCAGAGATCTAGCGACTGGCGGAGCGAGTCCCGTCAAGCAGATGGCGCTATAGTCCACCAAGGATCGGACTGCGTGTGTATAAAAGGTCCGTAGGACGGAAAATGATGCCCCCAAACTCCGCCTGGACAGATAACGGAGAGCAGCCATGCGAGTGGATGCACGCTCCCTCAGGTACCGAACATGGCAGGCAAAGTTGAGACCCGCGTCAAGCCAGACCCCCAAGTACCGATGTGCAGTGACCATGGAGAGCTGATGGCCACCGAGTAGCAGTGGAAAGTCTGGGGGGCGGAGTCCAAATGGCAGGCACTTTGTCTTCTGGAAGTTAATTTTTAGGCCTAACTCAGCACACTTGGCATGGAGCCGAGAAAGGGCCAAGTCTGCCTGTCGGAAACAATCCCTTCTTGTAAATACGAGGGCAAGATCGTCTGCATAACAGAGGAGGGTGACGCCAGGCCCATAATCAAGAGTTAAGAGCCCCTCCATGAGGATATTAAACAGGAGGGGGCTTAGTACGCTCCCCTGTGGCGTGCCATTTAAATGTTTGCAAAAGTGTGAGAGGTGCCCCTGGAACCTGACCCCTGCGGAGCGATCCGTAAAGAAGTCCCTGATCCAGGCTAAAAGCCTGCCTCCCACACCCCTGTCTGCAAGGGCAGCCAGAATAACTGTAGGGCTGGCTAGTTCAAACGCCTTTTCAAGGTCGAGGAAGACGGCCATCCCCCTTCCCCCTCTCAGTTCCCCAAGGAAAGACGCGAGGCAGTGAGTGGCACTCCTACCATGGTGATACGCGAAAATCCTTGGGTGCAGTGGTCCCAGCCGCCAAGCGAGACGAGCCCGCACAATCCTCTCAGCCGTTTTTCCAATACAGCTAAGGAGGGAGATGGGGCGCATGGCGGTAGGATCACTAGGCTTAGGAATCAGGTGTATAACAGCCGCCTTCCACGACCTTGGCAGACGCCCCTCAGACCACGAGAGGTTGATCAGATCAAGTAGGCGCTCGCTGCCGCAATCCCCAGCATGTGACAGCAGTGAATACGTGATTCCGTCCAGTCCAGGCGCAGAGTCCCCCTGTGGTGCAGTGCTTTTGAACCTCCCCGCTGGTGATGGGACAATCAGCTGGGTCTGGCCTATCACAGGCAGCCTGAACTGCCGTGGCACGAGCAGTGCATAGCTGAGCCTGTAGAACCTGGACGGATTGCGGGAGATTGCTTGAAGCAGAGCGATCCGCGAAGTGCTGAGCGAGGCGGCTGGCCTCTGCGGCAGGATCAGGATGCGAGGGCGGCCGAGGAGGACGTGGATCGGAGATGGACCTGATTCTCCTCCACATCTCCCTGAGTGTGGAGTGAGCATCAAGGGTACGACACCATCCAATCCACGCCTCCTCCTTGAGGCGGCATTTCTCTGTGGTGACGTGTCGCGTGACAGCCACCAGGTACCGACGGTGTGGAGATGTGCGACGCCGACGGTACTGCCTGCGTGCCGCATTTAGCCGCCGGTTCAATTCCTTGACCCTGTCGCAGTAAATCCAGCCGTCCCGATAGCACCTCGCGGACCGACGCTGCAGGGGGATAGCAAGAGAGGCAGCCTGTGAAAAAATACTCGCCACCTGATCTGCTCGTCTCTCGAGGTCTGAGGCGGGAGGAGATGCAGCAAAGGCCCCAGCTAAGGCCTGTTCAAACGCCACCCAGTCGGCCCTGCGGAAGTCCCACCGCAAAGGAGGGGGCGGCGTCGGTGGGAGTGGAGCAGTCGGCAGAGTGACCTCTAGGGCAAAATGATCACTGGCGAGGTGTCGGTGCAGTGACCATGTTGCCGAGCCCGCAAGGGGGGAGGACACAAACGCCAAGTCCAGACGCCCCCCGTCAATATGTGTGGCCTCAGTGGTGTCGTTTAGTAGGGCAACACCACCCACCTCCTCCAGTATTAAAGAGATGTGTCGTCCTGCGTCGTTGGGCCGAAGAGGCGAAGAGAGCAGGGCGTGGTGGGCATTGAAGTCGCCCCCAATGTACACAGCTCCCCTGGCAGCTGGGGAGAAAAGTTCCCCCAACTCCAGGGTGCTCCTCTGGCTCCGGTATACATTGTATACCGTTAGGGGCGACGTCGCCAGATGGAGAACCACGCCCTGAACCTCCACATCAGGTCCACAGAAAGGAGGGGGCTCACAATCCGTGCACTCGATGTGGTCCCGGACCAGAACGGCACATCCCCGTGTAACGCCACGAATATACGGGAGGAGATGGGTGGTGTATCCCGAGAGATGGAAAGTGGAATTGCCTGGGAGCAGGGTCTCCTGCAGGAGAATGACATCAGGGCGGTCCTTTGCGGCCGCTTCCTGCAAAAGGGGGATCTTGCTCCGTGCTCCCAAGCAATTCCACTGGAGGAGCCTGAGAGAGCGGTCTACTGGCCGTCCGGCGACAGGTGCGGACGGTCGTTCTCCTGCAGCAGTGGTGAGGCCCTCTCCATCACTCTGGACCCTGATGGTATTAGGGTTTGCCTCAAATGATGACGCTGACGAGGCAGCTGTGCGGTGGACAGAGCATTGGGAGGTCGTGGCCTGACCCTCTTGGACGGCCGAGTTGTCCTGTGCGGTGTGGGACGAGGTCGCCCTGCCGAACGAGCTGGGCGGCGAGGGGACAGAGGAGCACCTAGGTTCGCCATCTTCCTCTCGATCGCCCGGTCCACGAGGCGATTGGCGGCTTCGGCAAGAGGCTCGGTTGGGAGAGGGATGTCGAGGGTGGAAGCTATTGTCTTTGCTAGGGTCGTTGCGAGCTCTATTGCAAAGGTCCTGAGCTCCTCCGTTGTGAAGGAGATCACCGGAGGAGCAGGAGCGGGGGGTGGACTGGGTGTGGAGGCAGACACTGGTGGCGGAATGGACATTGGCCGATTGGTCGGTACAGTGGGAAGTGGTGGCGAGACAGGCGGCTGTTGGCGGTGGACCTCTGCTGTGGTCTGTACCACAGTCAGAGCTGAGGGCAATGGAGGGAACTCTTGGTCGCTGAGAGGTGGTGGGCACTGAGTGAGAGGGCGGCGCTGTTGTCCCCAGACGAAGGTGCCTGGGGGAGCTGGAGTGGCACTGACGGTTTGCTGCTCTTGCACCCACGCAACCTGTCTCTCTCGGCCCTGGTTCACCTTCTTGACCCTCGCAGGGCAACTGGGGTGCCAGGCATGGTGTCGCCCTGAGCAATTGGGGCATTTTGCTGTCGTCGGCTCTCCCGCTTTGAGCTGTTGCAGGCACTGCTCCGTGTCGTGTGCCCCACTGCATATCCCGCAGATGATGGGGCGGTTGCAGGTGGCGCGATGGTGGCCGAAACGATGACACCTGTAGCAGCGCAGCGGCTCGGGCGTGAAGGGACGGAGATAAAACACCCCCCAATTGCCCAGGTCGACCGATTTTACTAGAGGTCCCCGCAGCGTTACACGGACCTGCAGCGTCTCCTCCCGCGTACGCTGATTTTGACAGCGTACTGCCTCTTCGATGAGGTCGTGTTGGAGTAGGATATTCACTGGCATACGCCGGGGATATCCCATCACCACCGCCTTTGTTGTATGGCCGCCTTGGGGCAGCTCGACGATCTTGACGATCGGGGCCTCCTCCTCTGCCACTGCTTTCAGGCGAAGGTACGATCCCTCTTCGGTGGGGATCAGCACACAGCTTTCGTCGCGACCAAAGCGATTCATGGCCGCGAGGCCGGGCAGGTGTCGCTCCAGAGCCGCTACCGCGTCGTAGCTGGTGCTGAATCCTTCCTGAAGAGGGACCCGAAAGGCCGGGAAAGCAGAGTGTGGAGGCTGAGGAGCCGCAACTGTGACCGAGGGGCGTGGAGCGGGGGGAGGCCGCCAAGGCCCTGGAGGCTTCGATGCTGGTGGCAGTGCGTTTCCCTGCGGAGCTCGCCGTGTTTTACGCTTCACAGGGCTGAAGCCTTCATCATCAGGAGAGGCAGCAGGTACAGCAGAAGGGGCTGCAGGTAGTGTATGCTCCACTTGGGGTGGCTCATTATGGCTTGTTGCGGTGGTAGGTCCCAAAGGAGCAGAAGGTGGCGTGGCAAGGTCAGGTGTCAGGCAGCAAGGGGCCTTAGGAAGAGAGGTAGCCTTACGGGTTGCGCCAGTGGCTGGTACAATGGCAGAAGCATCTGAAACTCCCTCCATCGCCTCATGTACACGTGCAACCTTGGCCGCACGTGTGGAAGTGGAAGGGGGGAATGAGGCGTCATTCTCAGGATCGGGAGAGAGCCTTGCAGGCCTGGAAGGGGAGGCGACAGGGGCCTCGCCAGACGTCGACGAGCGAGAGCTGGCATCAGATAGATGCCGCTCCCGCTTCGCACCTGGCACAGTTGCAGGGCCAGAAGGCCGCTGCTTGCGAGACTTAGGAGAGGAGTGTGGGCCAGTAGTCCCGCTAGGCGTCGACGAGCGAGAGCTGGCATCCGACAGACGCCGCTCTCGCTTCGCACCTGACACAGTAGCAGGGCGGACAGGCCTCTGCTTGGAAGACAAGGGGAGGGCTTGCCCTGTGGCCCTAGGGACCTGGGTCCCCTTCATGGTCTCCGCCAGACAGACGCAAACACAAACACCCACAGACACCACTCACACACATATACCACACACCCACCAAAACAGACACACAAAAGAAAAGCACGGCAAAAAAAAGGCCCTACAGTAGAGGGGACCTATTCTCCCCGCCCTCTAGAGGGCGACGAAGGAGACCCACTACTGCCCCGTGAGGGACTTAACCTAACCCTAACAGAAAAGCCGCCCCCAACGCTTCCTATAACCGGGCCCTAAAGGCCCCCCCTCATGGAAGTGCCCTAACGGCACCCCTTCAGGGTTCGGCGTCGTACCACGTTGGGGGACACTAGCGGCTGGCCGTGAAAAAAAAAAAAAAAAAAAAAAAAAAAAAAAATGCACCCACACACACCCACACACAAGCAAGCAGGGCCTATCTGTCAGAGACAGAGTCTCGCCCAAAACGAGAGAAACAACTGAAAATTGTTCTCAGGCAAAAGGACTAAGTCCAATGAAGCCAAAGGTTCGAAAAAACTCCCGAAAATCTGTCTCAGGCAACGATACAGAGTCGATAGCTCAGGAGAGACTAGCCAGACGTCTTCACACCACGAGAGCTAGACAGGGAGTCCATAGCACCCGTCTGGCAGCAAACTCTCATCCTTTTTCTGTCCAACTCTCTAATGCAAGAGTTAACCGTTACTCCCAGTCTTTCATTTATGCAACAGGTCAGCTTTGGAACTGTCTCCCTCTGTCTGTATTTCCTGCTGCCTATGATCTCCAGTCTTTCAAACGCAGTGTGTCCAGGCATCTCAAAATGATCGGATCTTGAATTTGGCTCTCTACTGTATTTTGTTTTTCTCTTTGAGGGAACTGTTACTGCGGGCTCATGGCCTTTGGTTCCTTCTTCCCCGCATAAAAAAAAAAAAAAAGCATCGGGGTTGGGTGTGGTGGAGTGGGGTAGCATCGGGGTTGCGTGGGGTGCAGTGGGGTAGGATCGGGTTTTGGTGGTTTGCAGTGGTGTAGGATCGAGGTTGGGTGGGGGACTGTGGGGTGGAAGCGCGTGGTTGAGTGTTTTGCAGTGCGGAAGGAGTGGGGATGGGTTTAGTGCAGTGGGGTATGACTGAGATTTATTTGGGTGCATTGTGGTAGGATCTGGGTTGGGTGGTGTCGGTGGGGTAGGATCAGGTTCAGGTGTGATGCAGTTGGGTAGGATCCAGGCTTGATTGGATGTAGCTGGGTAGAATCTTGGTTGGGTGGAGAACAGTAGGGTAGGATAAAGGTTGGGATGGGTACAGTGAGGTAGGATCGGAAATGTGTGGGGTGTAGTGGGTAGGACTGTGGTTGTTTGGGGTGCAGTTGGTAGGATCTGGGTTGGGTGGGGTGCTGTCGGATAGGAACGGGGTTGAATGGGGTGCAGTGAGGCATAATCAGGGTTAAGCGGTGTGCAGTGTGGTAGGATTGGCTTTGTGTGGGGTGTAGTTGGGCAGGATTGGGGTTGGGTGGGATGCAGTGTGGTAGAATCGGGGTTGGGTGTAGAGCAGTGAGATAGGAGAGGGGTTGACTGGGATTCAGTGGGGTAGGGTTTCGGTTTTGTGGGGTGCAGTGTGATAGGGTTGGGATTGGATGGGTTGGGGTGGACTGCGGTCGAGAGGGGTTTGGTGAGGTGCAATGGGGTAGGATCGTGGTTGGGTGGGGTGTAGTTGGGTAGGATCGGGGTTGATGGGGTGCAGTGGGGTAGGATCGGGGTTGGGTTAGGTGGAGTGGTGTAGGATTGGGTTTGGGTGGGACGCAGTGGGGTAGGATCGGTGTTGGGTGGGGTGCAGTGGGGTAAGGTCGGGATTGGGTGGGGTGCAGTGGGGTACGAACGGTATCTGGTGGGGTGCAGTGCTGTAAATCAGTGTTGGATGGGGTGCAGTGGGGTTGGATTGGGGTTGGGTGGAGTGCAGTGGGGTAGGATCGGGGTTGGGTTAGGTGGAGTGGGGTAGGATAGGGGTTGGGTGGGGTGCAGAGGAGAATGATCGGGGTTGGGATGGGTGCACTGGGGTAAGGATCAGGGTTCAGTGGGGTGCAGTTAGGTTCGATCGGGGTTGGGGTGGTGTTTTGAGAAAGGATAGGGGTTGGGTGAGGTGCAATGGGGGAATGATCCGAATTGGGTGGGGGTGCATTGAAGTAGGATCGGGGTTGGGTGGAGTGTAGCTGGGTAGGATTGGGGTTGATGGGGTGCAGTGGGGTAGGATCGGGGTTGGGTGGGGTGCAGTGGGGTAGGATCGGTGTTGGGTAGGGTGCAGTGGGGTAAGATTTGGGTTGGGTGGGGTGCAGTGGGGTAGGATTGGTGTTGGATGAGGTGCAGTGGGGTAGGTTCGGGGTTGGGTGGGGTGCAGTGGGGTTTAATTGGGGTTGGAGTGGTGCTTTGAGGAAGGATAGGGGTCGGGTGAGGTGCAATGGGGAATGATCCGGGTTGGGTAGGGGTACATTGATGTAGGATAGGGGTTGGGTGGAATGCAGTGGGGTATGATCGGTTTGGGTGGGATGCAGTCTGGTAGAATTGGGGTTGTTTGGGGTGCAATGGGGTAGGATTGGAATTGCGTGTTGCGCAGTGAAGAGAATAATGGAGGGATTGGGTGAAGTTGGGTAGGATCGTGCTTGGGTGGGGTTCAGTGTGGTAGGATCTGGGTTTGGTGGGGTGGAATGTGATAAGATCGGGGTTGGGTGGGGTGCTGTTGGGTAGGATTGGGGTTGGGTGGGGTACAGTGGGGTAGAATCCGGGTTGGGGAGGGTGCAGTGTGGTAGGACTGAGATTTGGAGGGATGCAATGTGGCAAGGTTGGGATTCAGTAGTTTGCAGTGGGGAATGATTGCAGTTGGGTATGATATAGTGTGGTAGAACCGGGGATGAGTGTAGAGCAGTTGGCTAAGTGTGGGGATGATTGGGGTTCAGTGCAGTAGGATTGGGGTTTTGTGGGGTGCAGTGTTGTTGTACTTGGATTGGGTCGGGTGCAGTGTTGTTGTACTTGGATTGGGTCGGGTGCAGTGTTTAGGGTTGGGGTTGGTTGGGGTGTAGTGGGGTACAATCGGGGTTTGTTGAGGTGCAATGTGGTAGGCTCGTTGTTTAGTAGGGTCCAGTGGGGTAGGATCGGGGATGGGTGGGATGTATTTGGGTAGGGTCGAGTTTGGGTGGGGTTCAGTGGGATGGGACCGGGATTGGGTGGGGTGCAGTGGGGTACGATTGGGGTTGGGTGGGGTGTTCGGATTACAATGGTGTACCGGCTTAAAAGTCAAGGTTGATACCAAACGTCCACACGGGTTTCAGACGGGTTTATCGTGGACTATACTACTACACGTGCAGCCTCCATGAGATCTGAAGTTGAACAGAGCCGGCGCATCCCATCTCTCTACTAGCTCTAGACACGAATCAGCGAAATCCTGGTTAGGCACCACATTGCTCAGCACATTCTATAACGTATTTCGTTCATAGCTACGTGGCTATACGGGGCTGTATATTGCACAATATTATACATACATTATACATACACTAACATCAATATACTGTTTAGTTTGTAATGTCTAGTTTATAAGAAATCAATAAAACATCTATAACAGTGCTGTAGGACCGGGGTTGGGTGAGGCGCAGTGGGGTGAGATTGGGGTTGGGTGGGGTGTAGTGGGATAGGATTGGGGTTGGGTGGGGTGAAGTGTGGTAGGATCGAGGTTGGGTAGGGTGCAGTGTGGTAGAATTGGGAGTGGGTGGGGTGCAATGTGGTAGGATTGGGGTTGGGTGGGGAACAGAAATGTAGGATCGGGGTTGGGTAAGGTGTAATGTGGTATGCACTGGTTGGGTGGGGTACAGTGGCGTTGGAACAAAGTTGGGTGGAATGCAGTGGGGTAGGAGTGGGGTTGTGTGGAGTGCAGCGGGGTAGGAACGGGGTTCAGTGGGATGCTGTTGGATAGGATCGGGGTTGGGTAGGGGTGTAGCAGGGTAGGATTGGGATGGAGTTGGGTGCTGTGAAGTGGGATCTGGGTTGGGAGGGGTGCAGTGTAGTTGAATCTGGGTTTGGTGGGGTGCAGTGATGTAGGAGCGGGTTTGGGTTGGGTGCAGTGGAGTACGAGTTGGGTTGGGTGGGATGCAGTGAGATATGAGTGGGATTGGGTGGGGAGCAGCAGTGGGGTAGAATCTGGGTTGGGTAGGGTGCAGTGGAATAGGATCGGGGTTAGGTGGGGTGCAATTGGGTAGGATCGGGGTTGGGAGGGCTGAAGTGGGGTAGGATCAAGGTTGGGTGGGGTATAGTTGGGTAGGAGTGTGGCTGGGTGGAGTGCAATGGGGTATAATAGGGGTTGGGATGAGTTCAGCGGGGTAGGATCAGAGTTAGGTGGGGTGTAGTGTGGTAGGATTGGGGTTTGGTATAGAGCAGTTTCGTATGATCGGGATCGGGTAGGGTGAAGTGGGGTAGGATCAATGTTGGGTAGGGTGCGGTGAAGTAGGATCGTGGCTGGATGGGGTGCAGTGGAGTATGATCAGGGTTTGGTGGGGTGCAGTGTGGTAGGATTGAGGTTGGATTGGGTGCAGTGGGGTAGAACGATCGGCGTTAGTTGGGATGCGGTGTTGTAGGATCGGAGTCAGTTGGGTGGGGTGCAGTGGGGTTGGAGCGGGGTTAAGTGGGGTGCAGTGTGGTCGGATTCGGAGTAGGTGGAGTTCAGTGAGGTAGGAGCGGGGTTGGGTAGGGTGTAGATGGGTAGGATCGGGGTTGAATGGGGTGCTGGGGGGGGTAGGAATGAGGTTGGATGGGGTGCAGTTGGGTAGGAGCAGGGTTGGCTTGGGTGTTTCACAGATAGGATTTGGGTTGGATGGGGTGCAGTGTCGAAGGATCAGGGCTGGGTTTGGTACAATGGGGTAGGAGCGGGGTTGTGTGAGGTGTAGGGGTGTAGAGGGGGTATGATCTCGGTAGGATGGTATGCAGAGAGGGATAATCGGGGATGGGTTGGGTGCAGCGGGAAAGGATCTGGGTTAGGTGAGGTGCAGTGAGGTAAGGTCAGGGTTGGGTGGGGTGCAGTGGGGGTAAGATTGGGGTTGGATGGGGTGTAGAGGGTTAGGATTGGGGCTGAATGGAGTGCAGTTGGGTAGGATCTGGGTCGGATGATGTACAGTGGAGTAGAATCTGGGCTGGGTGGGGTGCAGAGGGATAGGACTGGCGTTGGGTGGGATGCTGTGGGATAGGATCTGGGTTTGGTGGGGTACAGCGAGGTAGGATATGGGTTATGAGGGGATTAGTTGGGCATGTGCGGGTTGGGCTGGGTGCTTTTGTGAAGGATCAAGGTTGGTTAGGGTGCAGGGATTTTGATGGGTAAATACGAGTTGGCTGGGGTGCTGTAGGGTAGGATCAAGGTTCTGTGGGGTGCAGTGGGGTAGGAGCAGGGTCGGGCGAAGTGCATGGGGGTAGAACCTCGAGTGGGTGATGTACACTCACAAAAAAAAATATTTGTTACCCTTGTGGTGTGATACAGAATGACATAAGGACCAAGGGTTCTGAGCTACTACCAGTACCAAATGAACACAGCTTCACTTTTATAAATCATTTCCGAGTTCATCGCACCCAGAAGTAACGATAATTTTTTTGGTGGGCGTACAGTGGAGTAGAATCTTGGCTGGGTGGGGAGCAGTGGGGTGGGATCGCAGATGTTTGTGGTGGAGTGAGGTAGCATCGCGGTTGGGTCGGGTGGAGTAGGGTAGCATCGGGGTTCAGTGGGATGGAGTGGGGTAGCATTGGGGTTAGGTGGGGTGTAGTAAGGTAGCATCAGGGTTGAGTGGGGTGCTGTGGGATCGGATCGCAGATGTTTGGGGTGGAGTGGGGTAGCATCGCAGTTGGGTGGGGTGGAGTGGGGTAGCATCGCGGTTGGGTGGGGTGGAGTGGGGTAGCATTAGGGTTGGGTGGGATGGAGTGGGGTAGCATTCGGGTTAGGTGGGGTGTAGTTGAGTAACATCGGGGTTGAGTGGGGTGCAGTGGGGTAGGATCACAGATGTTTGGGGTAGAGTGAGGTAGCAAATGGGTTGGGTGGGGTGGAGGAGGGTAGCATCGGGGTTGAGTGGGGTGTGGTGGGGTAGCATCGGGGTTTGGTGGGGTGTAGTGAGGTAGGATCGCAGATGTTTCGCGTGGAGTGCGGTAGCATCGGGGTTGGGTGGGGTGTAACGGGGTAGCATCGGGGTTGGGTGGGGTGTAACGGGGTAGCATCGGGGTTGGGTGGGGTGGAGTGGGGTAGCATCGGGGTTGGGTGGGGTGCTGTGGGGTAGGATCGGGTTTTGGTGGTTTGCAGTGGTGTAGGATCGAGGTTGGGTGGGGGACTGTGGGGTAGATGCGCGTATTGAGAGTGGTACAGTGGGGTAGGAGTGGGGATGGTTTGGTGCAGTGGTGTATGACTGAGGTTTCTTTGGGTGCATTGTGGTAGGATCTGGGTTGGGTGGTGTGCAATGGGGTAGGATCAGGTTTAGGTGGGATGCAGTTGGGTTGGATCCGGGCTTGATTGGATGTAGATGGGCAGAATCATGGTTGGGTGGAGAGCAGTGGAGTAGGATAATGGCTGGGATGGGTGCAGTGAGGTAGGATCGGAAATGTATGGGGTGCAGTGGGGTAGGATTGAGGTTGTTTGGGTGCAGTGGGTAGCATCTGGGTTGGGAGAGGTGCTGTCGGATAGGAACGGGGTTGAATGGGGTGCAGTGGGACATAATCAGGGTTAAGTGGTGTGCAGTGTGGTAGGATTGGCTTTGTGTGGGGTGTAGTTGGGCAGGATTGGGGATGGGTGGGATGCAGTGTGGTGGAATCGGTGTTGGATGTAGAACAGTGGGATAATAGTGGGGTTGATTGGGATTCAGTGGTGTAGGATTTGGGTTTTGTGGGGTGCAGTGTGATTGGATTGGGATTGGATGGGGTGGGGTGCACTGTGCTCGAGTGGGGTTTGGTTAGGTGCAGTGGGGTAGGATCGGGGTTGGGTGGGGTGCATTGGGGTAGGATCGGGGTTGGGTGGGGTGCAGTGGGGTAGGATCGGTGTTGGGTTATGTGCAGTGGGGTAGGATCGGGGTCGGGTTAGGTGGAGTGCGGTAGGATCGGGGTTGGGTGGGGTGCAGAGGAGAATTATCGGGGTTGGGATGGGTGCACTTGGGTATGCAGGGGGATTGATCGGGGTTGGGTGGGGTGCAGTGGGAAAGAATTAGGGTTGGATGGGGTGCAGTGGGGTAGCAGCAGTGTTGGATGGGGTGCAGTGGGGTAGGATCGGGGTTGGGGGGATGCAGTGGGGTAGGATCGGTGTTGGGGGGTGCAGTGGGATAGGATCGGGGTTGGGTGGGGTTGGGTGGCGTGCAGTGGGGTAGGGTCGGGGTTGGGTTGGGTGCTGTAGGGTAGGATCGGGGTTGGGTGGGGATGGGTTGGGTGCATTATGGTAGGATCGGTATTGGGTGGGGTTGGGTGGGATGCAGTGGGGTAGGATCGGGGTTGGGTGGGGTGCAGTGGGAAAGAATCAGGGTTGGATGGGGTGCAGTGGGGTAGCAGCAGTGTTGGGTGGGGTGCAGTGGGGTAGGATCGGGGTTGGGGGGGTGCAGTGGGGTAGGATCGGTGTTGGGTGGGGTTGGGTGGCGTGCAGTGGGGTAGGGTCTGGGTTGGGTTGGGTGCAGTGGGGTAGGATCGGGGTTGGGTGGGGATGGGTTGGGTGCATTATGGTAGGATTGGTATTGGGTGGGGTTGGGTGGGATGCAGTGGGGTAGGATCCGGGTTGGGTGGGGTGCAGTGGGATAGGACCAGGGTTGGGTGGGGTGCAGTGGGGTAGGATCGGTGTTGGGTTATGTGCAGTGGGGCTGGATCGGAGTCGGATTAGGTGTAGTGCGGTAGGATCAGGGTTGGGTGGGGTGCAGAGGAGAATGATCGGGGTTGGGGTGGGTACACTATTGTATGGATGAGGATTGGGTGGGGTGCAGTGGGGTTTGATCGGGGTTGGGTGAGTGCAGTGGGAAAGGAACAGGGTTCAGTGGGGTGCAGTGGGAAAGAATCAGGGTTGGATGGGGTGCTGTGGGGTAGCAGCAGTGTTGGGTGGGGTGCACAGAGGTAGGATCGGGGTTCGTGGGGTGCAGTGGAGAAGGATCGGGGTTGGTGGGGTGCAGTGGGGTAGGATCGGGGTTGGGTGGCGTGCAGTGGGGTAGGATCGGGGTTGGGCGGGGTTGGGTTGGGTGCATTATGGTAGGATCGGTGTTGGGTTGGGTTGGGTTGGGTGCAGTGGGGTAGGATCGGGGTTGGGTGCATTATGGTAGGATCGGTATTGGATGGGGATGGGTGGCGTGCAGTGGGGTAGGATCGGGGTTTGGTGGGGTGCAGTGGGATAGGACCAGAGTTGGGTGGGGTGCAATGGGGTAGGATCGGGATGGGGTAGGGTGCAATGGGGTAAGATCGGGGGTTGGGTAGGATCGGGGTTGGGTGGGGTGCAGTGGGGTATGTTCCGTCTTTTGGGGGAGGTGCAGAAGGGTAGGATCAGGATACAAAATCCCACACTGGCAGGCGAATAAAGATGTGTTTCCAGACAGTTTCCACAACAGCGTCCCCTTTTTCAGTGGATCTACAGATCAAGAGTGGTCTGTAGACCCACTGATGAGGGCGACGGCTGTCGCCTAAACTGTCTGGAAATGCATCTTTTTCCGACTGCCAGTGTGGGTTTTTGTATCCTATTTCACAGTCATGATAGTGTGACTCTTCAGCCGTGGTAGGATCAAGGTTGTTTGGGGTGCAGTGGGGTAGGACCAGATACTGAGTGGGATGGATGGGATACGAGTGATGTTGAATGGGGAGCAAACAGATAAGATCGGGGTTGGGTGGGGTGGGTAGGGTTGGAATGAGGTTGAGTCGGGTGTGATATTGGCTTGAACAAAGTAAATAAGTCATTCTCAGTCTGGAGGTTAATAAAGACCTTTCCTGTTCAATCATCCTGAGATTTCTTAAACATGCTTGAAATCGACTGCATCTAGCAGAGTTAGTGTAAAAAATGACGTCAGCAGATGAGTGCTCTGTGTTCCTGGCTCTACGGGTTGAGTCCCAGGGGTGGCCAGATGTTTTTATACCATATAGACGTTTAATATTTTATTTCTGATACTTTCAGAAGCTTTTAATCAGCTTTAGGGAACCTTGTCGTACAGAAGAACTCAGTGAAATTTATATATAACCCCTCCACTTGGTAAAATTGGATATTCATCCTCGTGCTGAATGGCCTGGAAATCCTGCATTCCACGCACAAGGTGGCGTCACCTCTGCATTGCTGCCAAGGGAAGAAGTCAAGCAGACGACGTTGCTGTTTTTACATTAACTCGAAATAAAATTTCCATCTCTCCCTCTTCAGTGCTGAGTCATAACTATATATTAACTGGCCAGAATAATTCGTCCTTTTGTAGGTTATTTCTCGTAGTTCGGTGGCTGAATGAGACAATACTACTGCTCTGCATCCTTTCCATAGCACTTCTTCGCGACTAGCGTAGCATTGTAGTGTTACTGTATTGCTGGAGTGCAATAAGTTAATGATGTTTTGGGCTGGGTTGCATTAAGGTAGAAAAGGTGTTTGATGGGGTGAGGTGGGGGAATGGTGGTGTTGGGTGGAGCGCAGTCGGGTAGGAAGGGACTGGGTGAGGTGTAGTGGGGTAATGGCTGTTTTTATAGGGGTACAGTATGGTAGGATCTGGGTTGGGTGGGGTGCAGTGAGGTAGGATCAGGGTTGGGTGGGGTGTAGTGGAGTAGGGGGGAAGTTCTGTGGGGTGCAGTGGGGTAGGAATGAGGTTGGGTGGGGTGCTGTGGAGAAAAAGGGAGGTTAGGTGGGGTGCAGTGGGGTAGGATCAGGGTTGTATGGTGTGCAGCAGAGTAGGGGTGGGATTGGGTGGGATGTAGTGGGGTAGGATCGGGTTGGGTGGGATGCAGTGGGGTAGGATCAGGGTTGGGTATGCAGTGAGGTAGGATCAGGGTTGGGTGGGGTGTAATGGAGTAGGGGGGTGTTCTGTGGGGGGCAGTGGGGTAGGAGTGGGGTTGGGTGGGGTGCCGTGGAGAAACAGGGAGGTTAGGTGGGGTGCAGTGGGGTAGGAGTGGGGTTGAGTGGGATGCTGTGGAGAAAAAGGGAGGTTAGGTGGAGTGCAGTGGGGTAGGATCAGGGGTGTGTGGTGTGCAGTGGAATAGGGGTGGGATTGGGCGGGATGTAGTGGGGTAGGATCAAGGTTGGGTGGGATGCGGTGGGGTAGGATCAGGGTTGGGTGGGATGCAGTGGGATAGGATCAGGGTTGGGTGGGGCGCAGTGGGGTAGGAAGGGACTGGGTGAGGTATAGGGGGGTATAGGCGGTTTTTATTGAGGTGCAGTGGGGTGGGATCTGGGTTGGGTGGGATGGAGTGGGGTAGGGTCGGGGTTGGGTGGGGCGCAGTGGGGTAGGATAGGGGTTGGATGGGGTGCAGTGGGTTAGGATCGGGGTTGGGTGGGGTGCATTGGAGTAAGGGTGGGGTTCAGTGGGGGAACAGTGGGCTAGGAGTGAGGTTGGGTGGGGTGCAGTGGGGAAAGAGGGGGGTTTGGGTGGGGTAAAGTGGGATAAGATCTGGGTTGTGTGGGTGCAGTGGAGTAGGATCGGGGTTGGGTGGGGTGCAGTGGGGTAGGATAAGGGTTGGGTAGGGTGCAGTAGGGTGGTTCAGGGTTGGATGAGATGCAGTGGGGTAGGATCGGGGTTAGGTTGGGTGCAGTGGGATAGGGACGGGGTTGGGTTTGCAGTGGAGTACGATCGAGGTTGGTGGGAGCAGTGGGGGAGGCTCGGGGTTGGGTGGGGTGCAGTCGGGTTGGAACGGGGTTGTGTGGGGTGTAGTGGAGTTGGCAAGGGGTTGGGTGGGGTGTAGTGGGAGAGGACCGGTTTTCTGGAGGGTTGCAATCGGGTAAGATCAGGGTTGTGTTGGGCTCAGTAAGTAGGACCAGATCCTGAGTGGGGTGGAGTGGGGTAAGAGCGATGGTGAATGGTGAGAAAAGGGGTAGGATCGGGGTTGGGTGGGATGGAAGGGGTTGGAATGGGGTGGAGGGGGTGGGAATGAGGTTGGGTGAGGTGCAGGGGGTTGGAATGGGGTTGGGTAGGGTGGAGGGGGTTGGAATGGGGTTGGGTGGGGTGTGATATTAGCTTGAACAATGTAAATAAATCATTCTCAGTCTTGGGGTTAATAAAGACTGTTCCTGTTGAATCATCCTAGCATTTTTTTTTTTTTTTTTTACCTGCTTTAAATCGTCTGAATTTAGCAGAGTAAGTGTAAAAAAATGACGTCAGCAGATGAGTGCTCTGTGTTTTAGGCGCTACGGATCGAGTCCCAGGGGTAGCCAAATGTTTTTGTATCATGCAGACGTTTTATATTTTATTTCTGATTTCTTCAGAAGATTTTAATCAGCTTTGGGTAGCCTTGTCGTATGTAAGAACTCAGAAAAATTTTATCTAACTCATCCAAATTGAAAAATTACAGATATGTGTCCTCGTGCTGAATGGCCTGGAATTCCCGCATTCCACGCACAAGATGGAGCCACCTCTGCATTGCCGCTAAGGGTAGAAGGCAAGCGGACGACCCTGCTCTTTTTACTCTAACTTGGCCTAAAACTGCCATCTCTCCATCTTGAATGCTGAGTCGTAGCTATTGATTAACTGGGCGGAATTTTTCATCCGTCTGTAGGTTATTTCCCGCAGCTCAGAGGCAGAGTGAGACAATACTACGGCCCTGCATCCTTTCCATAGCATTTCTTCGTTGACTAGCACCGTATTCCAGTGTTAATGTATTGCTACAGGTCAGAAATCTAAATGGAGGCATGGCAAATACTTTTTTTCGCCAAGCTGATGTGAATAAAGTATCGTATTGTCTCCCTCGGGCTCCTGTGACTCACTCTTAATTGAATAACCTAGTTCCCCCCCCTCCCGTCAGCTGGACATAGAGTACTTCCGAGTATTCAAGGGTTAACCCAGGCATTTATTAACCCCTTGATGCTCGGGAATATTCTAGTGACATTCCAGTTAAACCAGACGATTTTATTAAGCTGAGAGTGAGTCATAGGAGCATGAGAAAATTAATACACTGTCAGCATTAATCCCTGCATGACCAGCATATTCTTTACGGCTGATTCCAGGCTATTTGGTCCAGCCGAGTGGGACATAAGAGCCTGAGAGACAAGGTAAATAATAATAACACATTGGGAGTAACGAAAGTGTTGTAAATTATTTAAAATAAAAAATGAAAAAAAAATTGTGTTCCAGTTTTTATTTGCTTCCTGCATGTGAGTCGATACACGATACTCTTCACTTCATCATGACTAGCATTAGATTACAGTCGTTTTATATTCCAAGTGGTTCTGGATGGTAATAGCTCTTCCTTAGAAACTTACCGTGCACTTTAGAACTTAGTATCGTTTTATTACTGACACCAAACAACCAAAATACAGGAGTAGTTCTGGGCGCAATTCTACCGGGGCCGTGGTGGCCGAGTGAGGAAAGCGTTGGCTTGCCAATGCTGCCGACCCGGGTTCGTTTCCCGGGCAAATAGAGGTTATTTAAAACATATGGCAGTGTCCTTAGTGGCATGTCATTGGACCCGGGTTCGACTCCCGGTTGATATAGAGGTGAATTGGGGCAGTTTGGCCGCCACTTGGTGCTCTGTCAGGGGTGTGGTGGCGTGGGGTGGGTAGTCACGTAGTGGCTGCCTGTAAGGGGGAAGTGTTAAAGTAGGCACACACACACACACATATATACATTCTCTCACTTACACTACGACTCACTTACTTTCATGCACTTACACTACCACTCACAGACACACACATCTCACTCACACATATACCTCATTTACACAAGACACAGACATACCTCACAAAAGACACAGACACGCCTCACACAAGACACACACACACCCAGCACAAGACACACACATACCCTAAGACAGACACAGGGGGGCCTTATACAACACAGTAGGGGGTGGAAAAGAGGGGGATTTTATTTCCAAGTCCCCAAAAGGGTATACCCTTTTTGGGACTTGGAAATAAAACCCCCATGCTTTCCACCCTCTACTGTTTTTTATAAGCCCCCCGTGTGTCTGTCTTAGGGTGTGCGTTTGTCTTGTGTAAGTGGGATGTGTGTGCATGCATGTGTGTGTGTGCGAGGTGTGTGCATGTATGTGAAGTGTGTGTGTATGTGAAGAGTGTCTGTGTGCGTATGCCCCCCTAGACAGCCACTACGTGACTGCCCACCCCACGCCACCCATGACAGACCACTAAGTGGCTGCCAAACTGCCCCAATTCACCTCTATATCAACCGGGAGTCGAACCCGGGTCCAATGACAGGGCACTGAGGACACTGCTATATGTTTTAAATAACCTCTATTTGCCCGGGAGTCGAACCCGGGTCCAATGACAGGGCACTGAGGACACTGCTATATGTTTTAAATAACCTCTATTTGCCCGGGAGTCGAACCCGGGTCGTCAGCATTGGCACGCCAACGTTCTCCTCACTCAGACATCACGGCCACACTCAAGTTGCGGCTGGAACATGAAGTGTATTTTAGTTGTTGGTATCGTTAATAAACAAGGGGAAACTGATGTATATTGTGCACATTAAGTCCCCAGAATGGCTTGGTAATAGTGCAAAAGGAATCGGTATTCGGTTGTCCTTTGAAATAAGGACATAGGTAAAACGAATAGCCATTAACTACACTGAAAATGTCTTGGACAAGAACAGTGGCTTTGATAACAGGGGCAGGCCTCTTCATGCGTCTTGACGGAAAACATACCAACCTGAGGGGGAACTGGCAAATTTGTTCCATAGGCAGCACTGGAACTTTTAATAATATTTTTACGCCACTATAGACCAAAGTTATGAGGACTTTCTGTATATACTAGTTACATAAAACTTACTAAGCTGGGACAAGCTGGTAAATCTGTTTCATAGGTAGCAATGGAACTTTTAGTGGTGTCTTTGCTTCACTACAGACCCAAGTTATAAGGACATAGTGTATACACTGGTAACTGAACAGCTTTCGAATAAAATCTTGGTTAAAAACGTATAAACCTGATAGGGGACGGATAACTAGGCTATTAGTATAAAGCAAGATATAAACAGTGCTGGTATGAAGTAGGACTGGCATAAACCCAAGTAATTACAGATAAACGATGACCTGGAGGACTAGTCTACAGGAGCATCACCAGGTATCTCCTCTAAGCTGTATGAAATAGTCTGGCAGAAGCAAGAAACACTGGAGGTACTGCGTGAAACCAGCATTGTGCAGGATCATGAAGTCCAGCCAAGATTAGGCTATTTGGGCTAGCCACTTAACATTGCAGTATATAGAACGTGGGAGTCAAGCTGTCATAACTTTACAAATTACTATCATTAACCATTATGCAGATTACTGTACACATCCAATATTAAAGCATAAGTGATGGAATTCCTAGTTTTGCTTCTCATATACTGCTTGTGGATTCTGAATATTCGAAGTTGAAATACGGATCTTCTACTGAAAGTGAAGCGTGGGTTTTGCATTCCTAGATTTTATGTCATATTCCACAAATCTCTAAAATCATAAGTTGAATTGTGAGTTTTTCTGCCGCTAGAGTTCCATTGGAGCTTTTTTTTTTTTTTTTTTTTTTTTTTTTTTTTAAATAGCTCCATCTAAGTATTGTGTTTTCTCTAGTGTCATTTTTTTGTAACCATACCTTAAAAGGTCGAATAATTTAATGTACAACTTGTTTTTATTGTATTTAATTTTCTTACAATTGTTCACATTTGCAATGCATAATACAAAGCACATTAATAGCTATGAGGCAGTATGTTAAGTTATTCTGGCAGTGAGGTAATGTTATCTAAAAGTATATTAAAAGTATATCACAAACAATTCCCATGTCACAAAAAATATTTCAGGTATTATCAAAGTATATCAGTGAATTTAGTGCGATAAGCTATCTCCATCTCCAGCCTGCTTGATCTCCTACTCCTCCTTACTCTGCTGTGCAATAAGCTATCTCTATCTCCAGCCTGCTTTTTTTATGCAGGGAAGAAGGAACCAAAGGCCATGAGCCCGCAAATTCTCAAGAAAAACAAGATCTGTTCATTTCAAGATGCCTGGACACATGACACATTGTGTTTCAAAGACTGGAGATCATAGGCAGTAGGAAATACAAAGGGAGACAGTTCCAGAGTTGACCTGTTGCATTTATGAAGGACTGGGAGTAACAGTTACCTCTTGCGTTAAAGAGTTGGACAGAAAAGGGATGAGAGTTTGTTGCTAGACGGTGGCTAAGCGCCCACTTTAGTGGTGGAGGGATCCAAGCACACATTTAGAGAAGCAGTGACCATTGAAGTAGCGATAAAAAAAGAGGGATAAAGATGCAACAGTGCGGTGAAGAGACAGAGGTTGAAGGGATCCAGGAGGAGGAGGAGGAGGAGAGTTAATGAGACGAAATGTTTTTGACTCAACCTTGTTGAGAAGAGCAGTATGTGGGGAGCCTGGCCACAAGTGAGAGTTGTATACCGTACACAGGAGCGAATAAAACCCGTGTATAAAGTCAACAGTTGTGCAGGAGTAAAGAAGGCATGGAGTCTGCTGAGCACACCTAATCTCTTGGAAGCAGATTTTACAAGAGTGGTAAGATCATCTTTCCAAGATAAATTCCGAGAAAATGAGAAAATGAAACTCCAAGTATATGTAAAGATGATGAGAAGTGGTTGGAAGAAGTTCAGGGAGCTCTTGCCTCTCCTGACATTGAGGGGGCTCTCCCTACGTGCTAAGGGGTCTTTGTATGCAGCGTGTGTTAGGAGTGTGATGCTGTATGGCAGTGAGACCTGGGCAGTGAAGGAGGAAGACATTCGCCGGCTCAGACGTACAGAAATGACAATGATTAGGTGGATGTGCAGTGCGTCCCTGCGTCCAAGGCCTGGAGGGGCTGGGTTTACAATGGAAGAGTTGAGAGGTAGGATGGGACTGGAGTGTATTGGTGTTGTGATGAGGAGAGGTAGATTGAGGTGGTTTGGACATGTGGAGAGGATGGGGGATGATAATTGGGTGAGAAGGGTGAGAAGTGTTAATATTGGGGGTGGGGTTATGAGGGGTAGACCGAGAAAGACATGGGACGAGGTCATTAAGTGTGACCTTAGGGTTAAGGGACTGAACAGGGAGGCTGCAATGGATCGTGCAGCGTGGAGAGCCGCCATTAGGTGACCAAGGCCGACACATGCAAGCATGTTGGAGCCTTTAAAAACGAAAACGACGAAACGAAAAACGAAAACGACAATATAGGATTGAGCTGGATTGTGTTAAAAATTAGAGGATACACCTGTGGAAGATTTTCTTGGGTTGACAGATGTAAGAACTGAGTTTTTGGTGCATTAAAAACAAGACTACTTTTATCCTAATCAGATGAGCCAAGTTGGACAGGTGTGCCATAGCCTCATCCCTTGTTTGTTGAAATAACTGCTGAGATGGACACTGTGGGAAGTGAATGGAAAGGTGAAGGGTGGAGTCATCAGCGAATGAATGGATAGGGTTAGATGTACAGCTTAAAAGGTCTTTGATGAATAAAAGGAAGAGAGTTGGTGAAAGGACAGAGCCCTGAGGAACACCACTACTGATAGCTCTAGGAACAAAACGGTGACCGTCTGCAACAGCAGCTACAGTATATATAGAACGACCAGAAGGGAAGCCAGAGATGAAGGCGCAGATAGATAGAAACCTTAAGAGGGCAGTTTGGAAGTCAAAGATTTTATGTCAGACTTGATCGAAAGCCTATGACATAGAAAGTGCAATGGCAAAGCTTTTGCCAAAGACCCGAAAGGAGGATGACCAGGAGTCTGAAAGGTAGGTGTGCAGATCGCCAGTGGAGTGTTCCTGGCGGAACCCATACTGACGATCGGAAAGAAGATTGTGATAGGAAAGATTTTTTTTTTGTCAAGAATAGACTCGAGAACTTTTGAAACAAAGGATGTTAAAGCAACTGGGCGATAGTTAAAGGGTTGGGAATAGTCACCCTTCTTTGGGACAGGCTGAATAAGAGCAAACTTCCAGCAAGAAGGAAAGGTACAAGTTGATAGACAAAGTCGAAAGAGTTTACCCAGGCAAATTGTAAGCACAGAAGCACAGTTCTTGAGGAAAACAGGAGGGACCCCATCTGGTCCATATGCATTTTTAGTACTGAGGCCAATGATGGCAGAAAACACATCAGCTGAAGAAATTTTAATGTCAGCCATGATGAAGTCGGAGTAAGAAAGTGATGGAGGCACAGCACCGGAATCATCTAAGGTGGAATTGGAGGAGAAAGTCTAAGCGATGAGTTCTGCTTTATCAGTAGAAGAAATAGCTACCGAGCCATCAGAGTGGAAAAGGGGAGGGAAGGATGATGAGGTAAAGTTGTTAAGAAAGGTTTTTGGCAAAATGCCGGAAGGAAAGGGAAGAATTTGAGTTGGAGAATTCAGAGCATTTAGTACGAATGAAATATTTTTAGCAGAGCAAAGAACAGACTTAGGACATAAAAAGAGATGAGATTCAGGGGTGGGTTGGCTCCGGTACCTTTTGCAGGCTTTCTTGTTGTGGACAGCATTAGTACAAGCATGATTAAACCGTTTTTTTTTTTTTATTAGTCACAGGATATGAGAAAGGAATGTATATTTCCATGCCTGAGAGAATATTCCTCTATACCCTGCTGTGCAATAAGCTATCTCCATATCCAGCTCTCCTTCTCCTATCTACCCTGCTCACTCTAGAGCAATACACACGCAAATCACACCCTAAAGGAAAAATACAAAGAAAAATACAACCTGTAAGCTGTCCTGTCTGGTGCTGCCATTTCCTCTCTGGTCTCTCATCCGACTCCAATTCTCTCTCTCCTCTTTCCCTAGCATCAGTTTCTCTACTGCTGGCTCAGATTCTCTCTCTCCTCTCTCCCTAGCATCAGTCTCTCTATCCCCTGGGGATATACAGGAACATTAAACGTGCCTAAGGAGTGGATTGCCTACCAGAGTAACGGTATACAAGTGCTGCTATAACTGCCTCTATAATCCCTACTACATCATCTGTAAATACACACTACAGGCTCGAATTCTATGTGACTTTGGAGGCTTCATAACAACTCTTCCTTAGTGCTTTAGTCTACACATTTAACTTTAATCTTGTTATTGATGCAAACTATAAATATCAATACTATAAATAGCATGCAAGAGAAAGTTTGTGTGTGAAGGAAAATAAATCTATCTATCTCTATCTATCTATAGCCCGACGCCCTAATCCCGCAAAGGGTGGCCGCAGACAAAACGCCTCCAAGTCACTCTGTCACCCACCATTTGACTCCCCTCCCCCCAACTCACCCCCCCCCTCCCTCATATACCTCTCAACTCCATCCCTCCACCTCATCCTCGGTCTACCCCTCCCTCTCCCTCCCTCCACCTCACCTACATACACCCTCTTAGTCAGTCTTTCATTCTCCATTCTCTCCACATGTCCAAACCACCTCAGTGTATTTCTCCTAATCTTTTCAACCACATCCACATCTACCCCACAACGTTCCTTCACTTCTTCATTCGTCAACCTGTCCCTCCACATGCTCCTCTCAAGTAACTCATTTCCACTGCTCTCACTCTTGACTTGTTCCCCTCTTGCAATGTCCACGCCTCGCTTCCATATGTCAGGGTAGGGATCACAATACCATCATGCAGTGACTTCTTAACTTCCATACTCACCTCCCTATTTCTCATCACTGCTTTCAGTGTACCAACAACCTTCCTTCCCTGCTGTACCCTTTCACGTACTTCATCCCCCAAAGTTCCATCCTTACTCATCACACACCCCGTAAAAAGAACTAACTAAAAAAGCAAATAAAAGAAAATAAATCGCTAAGGGAAATTTGCTAGGAAGCTTCCTATGCCACTTTTGACCCAGACGCTGATGGCTTCTCTGAGTTGCCATTCTTGCAGTCCAGAGTTGCCATCTCATTCTCTTGAGCTGTCATGTATTGCTGTCATCTCGCAATCCAAAGTTGCCATTTGTCATCCTAGGATGCCATCTCGTCTTATGCTGCTGCAGGCTCGTCATCCTTGGGTGCCATCTCGTTGTTTGCAGTCGTTTCATTGTGATTTATTACCATCCCACCGTCTAGGGTTTTGTCTTGTCATCTGAGGTTGCCATCTTGTTGTCTTTGCCATACTTTGAAGACTGCTGGGTTGTTACTCTGCTGCTGGACTGATACTCTGCTACTGGGTTGAAACTCTACTGTTGTCATCGGTTTCTGTGGAGGAAAATAGCAATTAGGTGAACATTTTTCCCTGTCTTATGTACTACACTACAAGCACTTGACGCATCACACACTGTACCCTACTATGTCACGGGTTGACACCAGCAAAGGAATACGGCCAGAAAACTTTGCTCCTACAACCGTTTGGTGGATTTGATGGGAGGCGTGATGCGGGATATGTCGGTGGTGTTTTTGGGGCCAGGATGGGTTGGGGCTTAGATCTGTGCCAGAGGGGACAGGACATTGTGGTTCCCAGGCTGTGGCCTCTATTCAGCACAGAGGGGCCTGAACCTGGGACTAGCGTCTTATCAGTGGGTGTATAATGGTGGGGCAGTTACAGTGCCAAGGTGCACCTGGAGGGTGCCCCTGTAACTGTTCTGGCAAAGTGCCCTGAGGCCACTACCACAGCCACTGGCCAAAGCTGGTGCGCTATGGGTCCTTGACCCCCTGCCTCGACTTGGGACTGTGCAGGTGACCGGGGCCTGTGGTCCATGCCCTCCTTTACTTACCTATCATGTCTAAATCAAAGCCAAGCATAAAAAGTAAGCCTGAGCTCGAATCCAAGTCACCCAAGGGGTTCAGTGTGGCATCATGGAATATAGGTCGAGGTGGAGAAGCGGTATGGATTTCGACCAGGAAGCAGGTAGATGTCTGCTCCTTATAGGAAGTTAGGTTCAGAGGAGGGTCAGCTAGAATGACTGTTGGGAAGGATTGTATGTGTAAGTTATTTTTGATGGGAAGTGTGGACGGATATGGTCATGTGGGTGTGCTGGTCTAAGAGAAATTGTTGGAATGTGTTATGGATGTAATGAGAGGATTATACCATGGCAAATATTGTTGGGAAAACTCCTGGTTATATTCATTTTGGCGTATGCCCCACAGCCTCGCTTGGATGATGAGACTATAATTTTGGGAGAAGATTTAAATGGTCTTGTGGGTGCTGCAGCTCACAGATATGAACGGGTCCACTGGGAATGTGAAAATGGTACCAGAAATGCAGACGGAGAAAGGATACTATAGTCTGAGGAAGCGATGAACATGAATGTGTGCAACATGCTTTTCAGAATGAGCGAGAGCAGGGTGTTTACACATGAGTTTGAGAGTAATAATAGCCAGATTGATTCCTTCCTGATCAGGAGGTCGATCGGTTAGTTAAGGATGTGAAAGTTATAGAGAGTGAGGAGTGTGTGCACCAACGCAAATTACTGATATGTGAATTGCTGCTGAAGGTGTGGGTGGCGAAGAAGAGGACCTTCACATCCGGAAAAAAAAAAAAAAAAAAAAAAAAAAAAAAAAAATCAGTAAGGTAAGGGATGCCTTCTATAGCTGGATGAGCAGAGTGGTGTCTGAACTTGGAGCTGTAGACATTGTTAATGAGCAGTACATAGCTCTCAAAAACAATTTCTTTACAGGTACTGATGCAACGTGGAAGGACAACATGCCCACCAAAGCAAGGTTGCATGGTGGTGGGATGAGGGTGTAGAAGCCGCGGTCAAAGTGTGGAGAAGTCTCTTCCACGAATGGAAAATGGGTGGTAACAGTTAGGAATAGTAGGCTGTAAAGTGTAGGGCCAGAAAGCAGAGGTAAACAGGGCAAAATCTGAGTCTCAGAGACTTCTGGATGGCCATAACAGTGCTGAAAGGAAGAATATGGTTTTTAAGGTGGCAAATCAGATGAAGAGGGAAAACAAGGATATTATAGTGAGCATTGTGTGAAGAACGACGAAGGAAAGGTAGTGGTGGACAGCGAGAAATTAAATATGTTTGGAGACAGCATTATACCCGGTTGTTGAATGAGTAGTTTCACTGAAATAGGGAAGGTTTGGAATCAGTGGGATCAAGTGTTTGGTCCTGCCTATTGCCCTGCCAAGGGCATTGGCAGGATGTAGTTGGGGAGGGTGGGGTGTCTGTCTGGGATGACCGCTGAAATGCTGAAGGCCTCAATATATAGGAGTGGGTTCAGTTGGGCTACTTATATGACAAATACGAATTCGAATATATGATACTGTGTTTTCCCAGATGACTCACAGAAGAGTGTGACTGTAAATCTGTCTAATGGGAAAGGTGAGGCCATGGAAAGACGAGAAAATAAGGACATAAAACATTTGAACCAGATCATGAAGGTATGGAGAGAGTCCCGGAAGGTATGATAAGGGAAAGAGGGAATATTCATGAGATGCAACATGGATTTATGCCAGGCAAAGCGACCATAGATGCAATAGTCACTGTCAGACAATTTCAGGAAAAATATCCGTGAAAGAAAAGGGATCGGTACTTTTTTTCTAATGATTTTGAGAATGCTTTTGACAGAGTTCCTAGAGGAGGTGAAGTGGACACTAAGAAAGCTTGGGATCGAGAAGTCTTGGAGAGGGAGGTGGTGGCAGCAGTGTTGGAGGTGGAGATGGAGGCAGCAGAACTGGAGGTGCAGGTGATGGTAACAGAAATGTTGGAAGGGGAGGTGGTGGCAGCAGTAAAGTAGGAGAGGGAGATGACAGCAGTAAAGATGGAGGGAGAGTCATGGCAGAAGTAAAGATGGAGGGGGAGGTCGTGGCAGAAGTAAAGATGGAGGGGGAGGTCGTGGCAGAAGTAAAGATGGAGGGGGAGGTCGTGGCAGAAGTAAAGATGGAGGGGGAGGTCGTGGCAGAAGTAAAGATGGAGGGGGAGGTCGTGGCAGCGTAAAGTTGGAGGGGGAGGTGGTGGCGCCAGTGATGGAGGTTCAGGTGATGGTAACAAAAAAGTTGAAGGGGGAGGTGGTGGCAGCAGTGTTGCAGGGGTAGGTGGTGGCAGAAGTGTTGCAGGGGGAGGCGTTGGCAGCAATGGTGGAAGTAGAGGTGGTGGCGGCAGTGTTGAAGGGGGAGGTGGTGGAAGCGGTGTTGAAGGGGGAGGTGGTGGCAGCAGTGTTGCAGGGGGAGGTGGCGGCAGCAGTGTTGCAGGGGGAGGTGGTGGCAGCAGTGTTGCAAGGGGAGGTGGTGGCAGCAGTGTTGCAGGGGGAGGTGGTGGCAGCAGTGTTGCAGGGGGAGGTGGTGGCAGCAGTGTTGCAGGGGGAGGTGGTGGCAGCAGTGTTGCAGGGGGAGGTGGTGGCAGCAGTGATGGAGGGGAAGGTGATGGCGGCAGTGTTGCAGGGGGAGGTGGTGGCAGCAGTGATGGAGGGGAAGGTGATGGCAGCATTATTGAAGGTTGATGTGGTGACAGCAGTGTTGGAGGGGGTGGTGGTGGCAGAAGTGTTTGAGGGGGAGTTGGTGGCAGCAGTGGTGGAGATAGGGGTGATGGCAGCAGTGCTGGAGGTGGAGGTTGTGGCAGCAGTAAAGTTGAAAGGGGAGGTGGTGGCAGCAGTGTTGGAGGTGGAGGTGAAAGTGGTGGCAGCAGTGTTGGAGGTGGAGGTGGTGGCAGCAGTGTTGGAGGTGGAGGTGGTGACAGCAGTAAAATTGAAAAGGGAGGTGGTGGGAACAGTGTTGGAGGTGGAGGTGGTGGCAGCAGTAAAGTTGAAAGGGGAGGTGGTGGCAGCAGTGCTGGAGGTGGAGGTAGTGGCAGCAGTAAAGTTGAAGGGGGAAGTGGTGGCAGCAGTAAAGTTGAAGGGGGAAGTGGTGGCAGCAGTAAAGTTGAAGGGGGAAGTGGTGGCAGCAGTAAAGTTGAAGGGGGAAGTGGTGGCAGCAGTAAAGTTGAAGGGGGAAATGGTGGCAGCAGTAAAGTTGAAGGGGGAAGTGGTGGCAGCAGTAAAGTTGAAGGGGGAAGTGGTGGCAGCAGTAAAGTTGAAGGGGGAAGTGGTGGCAGCAGTAAAGTTGAAGGGGGAAGTGGTGGCAGCAGTAAAGTTGAAGGGGGAAGTGGTGGCAGCAGTAAAGTTGAATGGAGAGGTGGTGACAGCAATGATGCTGGAGGGGGAGGTGGTGGCATAAGTAAAGTTGAAGGGGGAGGTTGTGGCAGCAGTATTGGAGGGGGAGGGTGTGGCAGCAATGAAGGTGGAGGAGGAAGTGATGGCAGCAGTGAAGTGTGTCTGCAGTTACGAATACAATATTATAGGTTATCGGGGTGAAGGAATTAACAGGTAGGGAAGTGTGTATGGCAGTGAAAATATTTAAAGACGGAAAGGCCTATGGATGAATATAAGTGAATGACTGAGTGTCTGCATGTGTGCGTGCGAGTATATGCGCAGGTATCCATGTTTGTGTATGTGTACGTGTGTATTTACGTGTACAGAATGCATATAGTCATGTGTACTCGTGTCTGGAGATAATCATGAATTTATGTGTTGGTAAATATATGGAAGTCAATATGCATTTGGGTATGTGTATGTAAGTATGTACTGATGTGCATACAAAATCTGTATTTATATATGGATGTGTATGCATGGGGGTAGGGGGGGTTTTCAAGAATACTCCTTCAGTATCCCTGCTTGTCGTAAAAGGCGACTAAAAGGATTGGCGGAGGGTTAGTGCCCCTCCCCGGAAAACAACTAACTAAAAAGACGAACAGGAAGCCTCGGACAAGGACTGACCAAAAGATGACGACCAAGGACAGGACAAAGGACATGGTAATCGGAACGTGGAATGTAAGGGGAGCGAATGATGAGGTGAAAGAGAAAGAGATTGTCCAGGTGCTTGAGGGTGCGAAAGTGGATGTATGAGGAATAACTGAAACAAAAATGGAGAGGTGAGAGTGTGAGCGAATGGGAGTATGGATGGGGTATATGTGCAGGAGTAGGTGAGAATGAGAGGGCAAAAGAAGGAGTGTGTATTGTTGTGAGTAAAAGATGGAGGAAGAACATAAGAGAGTATGGATCAATTGGGTCAAGGATTATGTGTGTAAGACTCAAAGTTGGAATACAAATGTGGGCGACTGTGTGTGTGTATGTGCCAACGCAAGATCGTGCAAGCAGAGTGAGAGAAGAGTTCTGGACAAATGTAGAAGTGTGCATGGAAAAGTTTGGAAGGAATGAGAGAGTGTTTTTGATTGGTGATATGAATGGTAAAGTAGGGAATGTGAAGGTGGATGGAATAGTTGGTGAGTGGGGTGTGCCTGCTGAGATAGATGAGAATGGCAGTGCGTTAGTGGACATTTGTGCTGGGAGGGGGTTGGTGATAGCCAATACCCTCTTCAGGCACAAAATGATCCACAGGTATACATGGTGAGTGATAAGAAGGGTGGGTGGTGAACTGAATGAAAGGAAGGCAATGATTGATTATGTGTGTGTGGATGAAAGGATGCGAAAATGTGTAATGGATGCAAGAGCTTATAGAGGTTGGGGGAGTGGACTTTCTGACCACTACTTGGTGGTGGTCAGTATCAAGATCCAAGCAATATGGAGAAATAGAAGAAGGGAAGGACGGGAAGAAGGAGTATTTGTAAGGAGAGTGGAGAGGTTACAAGAGGATGAGAAAAAGGCAGAGTATAAGAGAAAAGTGGAGAAACGATTTGGCAAATATGAATTGGAGCAGATGGGGGACATGGAAGGTGTGTGCAGGATATTTACGAAAGAAATATGTGCAGCATGTGATGTGGTGTGTGGGATGAAGAGAAGACGGAGGTGTGTGCAAGGAACAGCGTGGTGGAATGAAGAGGTGAGACAGGCTGTGGCACAAAAGAAGAAAGCATACAATGAATGGATGAGAAATAGGGGCGTGGAAGAAGTTGAGAGGCGGAAGAGAGAGTTATATGTAGAAAGAAAGAAAGAGAGGTGAAAAGATTAGTAAGAGAGAGTAAGAAGAGAGCGGATGAGGAATTTGGAAGGAATTTGAGTGTAAATTGGAGGGACTAAGAAAATGTTCTGGAAAGAGGTGAAAAGAGTAAGACAGGGTGGAAGTGAAGTTAGCAGGGAAGTGAAAGATAAAAATGGTAGATTACTAGTGGAGAAGGGAGAAAAAGTGAGCAGATGGAGAGAACACTTTAAGGAATTGTTGAACATAGAGGATGGAAGTAATGCGAGTATAAGTGGCTGGGGAATGGCTGGGAGAAGGAGGGAGGTGAGAAGACAGGAAGAAATCAGTGGGATAGAAGTTATAGAAGCAATGAAGAAAGTCAAATTGGGGAAATTCCCAGGAATTGATGGAGTGTGTGGTGAAATGCTGAAGTATGGGGAAGAGAGTGTAGTAGAATGGATGTGGAAAATGTGCAGATTGGCCTGGGAGGAAGGTAGAGTCCCGGAGGATTGGAAGTCAGGTATAATTATTCCCTTGTACAAAGGAAAAGGGGAAAAAGAAGTGTGTGGTAATCATTGGGGCATCTGTCTTCTTAGTATAATAGGAAAAGTGTATGATAGGATACTTATTGACAGAGTTAGAGAATGAACAGAGGAATTAGTTGGAGAAGAACAGGGAGGCTTTAGGAAGGGAAGAGGTTGTGTAGATCAGATATTCATTCTTAGATCTTTAGTGGAAAAAGTTTCTAGAGAAGGAAAAGAAGGTGTATGCGGTTTTCATGGATTTGGAGAAAGCATATGACAGGGTGGATAGACAAGGATTGTGGAAAGTATTAAGAATATATTGAGTAGATGGGAAGTTGTTGAATGCTGTGAAGAGTATGTACGATGGTGCTAAGGCTGCAGTGCGTGTGGATGGTGAACTGAGTGAATTTTTCTCTTTGAAGGTTGGGTTGAAACAGGGATGTGTCATGTCTCCATGGTTGTTCAATCTGTACATGGATGGGGTAATAAAAGAGGTACAAGGTAGGACAGTGGATGTTGGAGTGGCCCTGGTGAGAGAGGGTAGTGTTTGAAAACTCCCTGTACTGTTGTTTGCAGATGATACTGTGTTGTTGAGTGAAGACGAAGGGGAGCTGCAAGGCTTGGTGGATGAGTTTGGGAGAGTGTGTAAGAAATGGAATCTAAAGGTGAATGTAGGGAAGAGTAAAGTGATGGTCTTTGAGAGAGGTGAAGTCAGTGAATGTACAGCGAGGTTGGATGGTGAGGAATTGGAAAATGTGAGTACGTTTAAGTATTTAGGTAGTGTGATGAGTAAGGATGGAGGTTTGGAGGGTGAAGTGCTTGAAAGGGTACAGCAGAGAAGAAAGGTTGCTGGATCCTTGAAAGCAGTGATAAGAAACAGGGAAGTGAGCATGGAAGTGAAAAAGTTACTACATGATAGTATTGTGATACCAACTCTAACGTATGGAAGTGAACCTTGGACGTTGCTGGAAGGACACAAGTCAAGAGTGAGAGCAGTGGAAATGAGTTCATTAAGAGGAGCCTGTGGAGTCACATGGAGAGAGAGGCTGACAAATGAGGATATAAAGGAGCGTTGTGGTGTGGATATGGATGTGATAGGAAGCATTAGGAGGAATACACTGAGGTGGTTTGGCCATGTGGAGAGGATGGAGGGTGAAAGACTGGCGAGGAGAGTGTATGTGAGTGAAGTGGAGAGGGGAAGATGGAGGGGGAGGCCGAGGGTGAGATGGAGGGATGGGGTGGAGAGGTATATGAGAGAGGGGTGTGTGAGTTGGGAGCGGGGCAGTGGAATGGCGGGGGACAGGGCAGCGTGGAGGCGATTTGTTTGTGGCCACCCCGAACGGGATTGAGGCGTCTGGCAATAGATAGATAGATAGATAGTATGCATGAGGTCATAATATGTATGTGTATATGCAGATGTGTGCGTCTGCATTACTGTGTATGCCTCTACGTATGAATTATGTACTTATACTTTTATGTACGTAAGCACAAATGTACTTGCGCATGACTGTATGCATTTATATACGTATTAATGAGTGCAGGTATGTATGTGCGTATGTATGTATTAATGTATGGAACATATGCATGAATGTATGCATGTACAGTATATATGTAGGTATATATGAATGTGGACATGTGTGTGTATGGATATATGTGCATGTTATGTGTAGTTTCATATGTGAAGGTACTTGTGTATGTGTGCATGTATGCACGTATACTTGTGTATAAATATGTTTTCGTGTAAGTGCATATTGGTATATACGTGTATGTTTATACATGTGCTGTATGTATTAAGATATGTATGCAAGCATGTCGGTGTGTAGGAGTACGTTTCATGTTGTTACATATCTGTATGTATGTGTGGTTATATGTGAACATGTATATATATGTATGTGCTTGCGTGTACATTATTATGTGATTGTGTGTTAGAGTGTGTGTGCATGTATGTTTGTGTTCACGTGTGAGAGTAGGGGAGTTTTTGAAAATACTGTAGACAGTACGTTAAGAAAATTTATGAAAATGTCTGTCTGTCTATCTATTCCCAGACGCCTCAATCCCGTACGGGGTGGCCACAAACAAATCGCCTCCAAGTCGCCCTGTCCCCAGCCATTTCACTGCCCTGCTCCCAACTCACACCCCCCTCTCTCGTATACCTCTCCACCCCATCCCTCCATCTCATCCTCGGCCTCCCCCTCCCTCCCCCCCCCTCCACCTCACTGACACACTCTCCTCGTCAGTCTCTCACCCTCCATCCTTTCCACATGACCAAACCACCTCAGTGTGTTCCTCCTAATGCTTGCTATCACATCCTCATCCACACCACAACGCTCCTTTATATCCTCATTTGTCAGCCTGTCTCTCCATGTGACTCCACAGGCTCCTCTTAAATAACTACTTTCCAATGCTCTCACTCTTGACTTGTGTCCTTCCAACAACGTCCAAGCTTCACTTCCACACGTTAGAGTTGGCATCACAATACTATCATGTAGTAACTTTTCACTTCCATGCTCATTTCCCTGTTTCTTATCAGTGCTTTCAAGGAACCAGCAACCTTTCTTCCTTGTTGTACCCTTTCAAGCACTTCATCCTCCAAACTTCCATCCTTACTCATCACACTACCCAAGTACTTAAACGTACTCACATTTTCCATTTCCTCACCATCTAACCTCACTGTACATTCACTGACTTCACCTCTCTCAAAGACCACCACTTTACTCTTCCCTGCATTCACCTTTAGATTCAGTTTCTTACACACACTCCCAAACTCATCCACCAAGCCTTGCAGCTCCCCTTCGTCTTCACTCAACAACACAGTATCATCTGCAAACAACAGTAAAGGGAGTTTCCAAACACTACCCTCTCACCAGGGCCACTCCAACATCCACTGTCCTACCTTGTACCTCTTCTATGACCCCACCCATGTACAGATTGAATAACCATGGAGACATGACACATCCCTGTTTCAACCCAACCTTCAAAGAGAAAAATTCACTCAGTTCACCATCCACAAGCACTGCAGCCTTAGCACCATCATACATACTCTTCATAGCATTCAACAACTTCCCATCTACTCCATATATTCTTAATACTTTCCACAATCCTTGTCTATCCACCCTGTCATATGCTTTCTCCAAATCCATGAAAGCCGCATACAACTTTTTCCCTTTTCTAGAAACTTTTCCACTAAAGATCTAAGAATGAATATCTGATCTACACAACCTCTTCCTTTCCTAAAGCCTCCCTGTTCTTCTCCAACTAAATCCTCTGTTCTTTCTCTAACTCTGTCAATAAGTATCCTATCATACACTTTTCCTATTATACTAAGAAGACAAATGCCCCTATGATTACCACACACTTCTTTTTCCCCTTTTCCTTTGTACAAAGGAATAATTATACCTGACTTCCAATCCTCCGGGACTCTACCTTCCTCCCAGGCCAATCTGCACATTTTCCACATCCATTCTACTACACTCTCTTCCCCATACTTCAGCATTTCACCACACACTCCATCAATTCCTGGGAATTTCCCCAATTTGACTTTCTTCATTGCTTCCACAACTTCTATCCCACTGATTTCTTCCTGTCTTCTCACCTCCCTCCTTCTCCCAGCCATTCCCCAGCCACTTATACTCGCATTACTTCCATCCTCTATGTTCAACAATTCCTTAAAGTGTTCTCTCCATCTGCTCACTTTTTCTCCCTTCTTCACAAGTAATCTACCATTTTTATTTTTCACTCCCCTGCTAAATTCACTGCCACCCTGTCTTACTCTCTCCATCTCTTTCCAGAACATTTTCTTACAGTTCCTCCACTTTACGCTCAAATTCCTTCCAAATTCCTCATCCACTCTCTTCTTACTCTCTCTTGCTAATCTTTTCATCTCTCTCTTCCTTTCTACATATAACTCTCTCTTCCACCTCTCAACTTCTTCCACGTCCCTATTCTCATCCATTCATTGTATGCTTTCTTCTTTTGTGCCACAGCCTGTCTCACCTCGTCATTCCACCACGCTGTTCCTTGCACCCCCCTTCGTCTCCTCTTCACCCCACACACCACATCACATGCTGCACATGTTTCTTCTGTGAATATCCTGCACACACCTTCCATGTCCCCCATCTGCTCCAATTCATATTTACCCAATCGTTTCGCTACTTCTCCCTTATATTCTGCCATTTTCTCATACTCTTGTAACCTTTCCACTCTCCTTGACACTACTCCTTCTTCCCATCTTTCCCTTCTATTTCTCCATCTTGCTTGGATCTTGATACTGACCACCACCAAGTAGTGGTCAGAAAGTCCACTCCCCGAACCTCTATAAGCTCTTGCATCCATTACAAATCTTCGCATCCTTTCATCCACACACACATAATCAATCATTGCCTTCCTTTCATTCAGCTCACCACCCACTCTTCTCATCACTCACCATGTATACCTGTGGATCATTTTGTGCCTGAAGAGGGTATTGGCTATCTCCAACTCCCTCCCTGCACAAGTGTCCACTAACGCACTGCCATTCTCATCTATCTCAGCAGGCACACCCCACTCACCAACTATTCCATCCACCTTCACATTCCTTACTTTACCATTCATATCACCAATCAAAAACACTCTCTCATTCCTTCCAAACTTTTCCATGCACACTTCCACATTTGTCCAGAACTCTTCTCTCACTCTGCTTGCACGATCTTGCTTTGGCACATAGACGCGCACAATCGCCCACATTTGTATTCCAACTTTCAGTCTTACCCACACAATCCTTGACCCAACTGATCCATACTCTCTTAAGTTCTTCTTCCATCTTTTACTCACAACAATACACATTCCTTCTTTTGAAGTCTTATTCTCACTTACTCCTGCACATATACCCCATCCATACTCCCATTCTCTCACTCTCTCTCCTCTCCATTTAGTTTCAGTTACTCCACATACATCCACTTTCGCACCCTTAAGCACATGGACAATCTCTCTCTCTCTCTTTCACCTCATCATTCGCACCCCTTACATTCCATGTTGCGATCCGTACCATGTCCTTTGTCCGGTCCTTGGTCGTCATCGTTTGGTCAGTCCTTGTCCGAGGCTTCTTGTTCGTCTTTTTAATTAGCTGTTTTCCGGGGAGGGGCACTAACCCTCCGCCAGGAGGGATACTAGGGGAGTATTCTTGAAACCCCCCCTACCCCCAGGTTATGTGACTAAAAGGGAAAAAGCGCCATTGACTGATATATAAAAGTCAAATCCGTCCAAAATTAACGAAAAGCAAGGTGGCAGCCACAACACAAAATACCTGCATGTAGAACCAAGTTGAATAACCTTACTTGTGAGTGGTGGTGGGGTTTTAATGGTTGGGGTGGTGGTGGTTGAGTTATAGTGGTTCTTCCCAACTTGTGTGTTCTGTGATCCTGTACTACATTATCTTCCTGTCTTCTCTTGTCATCCTCAGCTTTTCATGTCCGACTCAGTCTGAAAAATATAAAAAGAAATCAACAAAGGCTCTTCAGACTGCAAAGAAGAACAATATTTTCGATTACAACCATACCAACGAAATTATTGGGAAAAGTAAACGTTCTGCTACTTTAACAGTTTATCAGTACAACACTCACATGATTTAAGTGTAGTATGAAAAGTACAGAAATAATGATAATACCGATAAGAATATACGGTATGATACTGACCATTGGCTGGGACAGAATGCAGGAAAAAACGCAAGCATCCTCTTGACGTCATGTTTATGTTGACATTTTTTCTACCACCGCTCGAGAGGTTTCTCCTAAGTATAACCGTTCACAGTGTATACATGGCACACGATAAACCCCCTCCTTGCATTCTGCTTTTCTTATCTCCTGACGCTTAACCAGCTCCCCAATCGTAGTAGGGGCAGTTCTCGCCACTTTCGTTCCAGTCTCAAACATTACACGGGATAATCATATTCTGGGGCATAACTGTTCGGTAAAACATTCTTTTATTTTCACTGTATGCCCTGTTCTCTAGTTAATTTCCATGGCCCGTCTTTTTCTCTAAGGATGAAATAGAGAAGGTGTTTTAGGTCAGTGAAAGTTTTATAAGTGATTAGCCAATTACTCCTGCAATTGTTTAACGAAAGTGGGACACTGGCCATAAGATTAATCTGGAGGAAGTTAACTTCGTTAGATGTGAAAATGACGTATGAAACAGTAGATGTCTGGAATTCGTAATATTAACCCAAACAAGGGATTTTATATGTTGGTGAAACCGCTGACATATTTGTTAGCTACTGGGAAGACTGACTAGCCTAGTTACAGTGTTTCATAAGATTTGTTATGGTTGTGTTATGGTGTGTCGGGTTCCTCAGCCTCCACTATTTAAGTCGCTTGTTGCTGCTGTTGTGTATTATTCCTGGGCAAGCCTGCTTGGTGAAACGTAGATCATTTCAATCTCGCCACAATACATGGTATTAAATCAGTTTCAATCTTGCCCAACTACATGACAGATCATTTCAGTCTTGCCACTGGGCTTTACATAAAAAATAAATAAATAAATAAATAAATAACTAAATCATGTCCCATACATTAAACTAAAAATGTCCTACCAATCAAGGAGTTTGGCCGCACTTACCTTTCTGATCCCAGGGGTAATTTCAAAGCCCATATGCATGTTAGGGCAAGGGTCATCAGTGGCAGAACTAGTCTGGAAATAAGTGACAGTAATTAGGCAAAGCAATTAAGTATAAAAAAGAATTGATTAACAGCCATTCAAAAGCCTCCTACAAGTTCTGCAATCGTCATACATTTTTGACCCTATGAGTGTTAAAGATTGGGTTAGTAAAGGTTAGTGGCAGGTGGTGTGGTACTGATCATGTGATGGAGATTGCATACTCCTACAGGTACCTTGTTTTTGTTCTTTTCTTGGAGGGAACAAGCTTGCGGGCATAACAGTCATAATCACCAATACAATAATGATGGTGGTGACGGTGGTGGTGGTGGTAGTGGTGGTGTGGAGGTAGTGGTTATCATGATGATGGGGACGGTGATTACAGGGGTGGTGGTGGTGATAATGGGATGGTGGTGATGGCCAGTACTGGTTGTGGGGTGGTAGTAGTGGAGGTTGTAATGGAGAGGTGGTGGTGGTGGTGGTAATGGTGAGGTGGTGGTGGTGGTAATGGTGAGGTGGAGGTGGTGGTGGTAATGGTGAGGTGGTGGTGGTAATGGTGAGGTGGAGGCGGTAGTGGTGGTGGTGGTGGTGTGGAGGTAGTGGTTATCATCATGATGGGGGCGGTGATTACGGGGGTGGTGGTGGTGGTAATGGGATGGTGGTGATGGCCAGTACTGGTTGTGGGATGGTGGTGTTGGGGTAGTGGTGATGGTGGTGGCGGTAATAGGGAGATGGTAGTGGTGATGGTAATGAGGTGGTGGTGGTGGCGGTAATGGGGAGATGGTGGTGGTGGTAATGGGGAGATGGTGGTGGTGGTAATGGGGAGATGGTGGTGGTGGTGGTGGTAATGGGGAGATGGTGGCAGTGGTGGTGGTAATGGGGAGATGGTGGTGGTGGTGGTGATGGTGGTGGTGGTAATGAGGAGATAGTGGTGGTGGTGGTAATTGGGAGATGGTGGTGGTAGTGGTGGTAATTGGGAGATGGTAGTGGTAATGGGAGGAGGCGGCGGTGGTGGTTGTAATGGGGAGGAGAAGGAGAGGAGGAGAAGGAGAGGAGGAGAAGGAGAGGAGGAGGAGGAGGAGGAGGAGGAGGAGGAGGAGGAGGAGATGGTGGTGGTGGTGGTGGTGGTGGTGTGGAGGTAGTGGTTATCATGATGTTGGGGACGGTGATTACAGGGGTGGTGGTGGTGATAATGGGATGGTGGTCATGGCCATTACTGGTTGTGGAATGGTGGTGGTGATAGTGGTGGTGGTGGTGGTAATGGGGAGATGGTGGTGGTGGTGGTAATGGGCAGGTGGAGGCGGTGGTAGTGGTGGTGGGGGTTAATGGGGAGGTGGTGGTGATGAAGGGGTGGTGGTGGTGGTGATGATGGGCGGGTGGTGGTGGTGATTGCAATGTTATTGCACTATATGTTTCTTCAGTCCCACTTCCTGTCTTTCTCTTCCGCTATGTTGTTTCGTCTTGTCCTCACTTCTTTTGCTATCCTTAACAAAACTAATCTGAAAAAGTGCACGAAATTAGTAAAGGAATAATACAGTAATAGTAGGAATATTAATTATTGCAGTAATAACAGCAAGAGTAATAATAGCAACTGCAATAATAGTAATGAGCAATATTAGTATTAATGAAACGCCGAGAACTTGGGCCCTAAAGTATTTACCCAAAGCATCTCCAGGTATGCCGCCACCAAGCCTTGCGCACAGACTTGCCACACAACCTCCATGACAGGGTTCATTCTGGGTTGAAAGGAGACGAAAGATGAACTAAGCCAACCCCATATGCCCTTCACATTTGACCCCGTGTCCTTAATGACCCAATCAGTTCACTGTCCCTTCACACTGCCTCACTGACAAGCTTGGTGGAAATCCGTCAAGGCGTTCAGGAGATGTCGGACCCACACCCATATGGCATTTATCTTTGACCCCTTGACCTTTATGACCCAATCAGTTCATCGTCCCTTCATACTGTGTCACTAACAAATGTTTGGTGAAATCCATCTAGGGGTTCTGGAGATATCGCGCCCAAACTCATATGACCTTACCCTTTGACCCATTGACCTTGCTGACACAAATCGCCCCTTCATACTGTGTCTCTGACAAAAGGTTGGTTGAAATCCGAAGAGGGGATCAGAAGATATCGTGCCCATAAGAGTAAATTAAGTCGACCACATATGACCTTGACTATTGACTCCTTGACCTAGCTGTCCCTATCAGTTCATCATCTTCTCATACTGCATACCTGACAAAAGTTTCGTGGTAATCCGTCAGTGGGTTTAGGAAATATCGCTCCACAGGTGTCAAGGATGGGCGGACTCAGGGACGCACCCACGGACGGACGGACAGACCAATCACTTAATGCCTCTCCATCATAGGTGGGCGGATGCAAATTAAAAGGAAGATTCGGTGCCAAGGCACAGCAAACCCACCCCCGGCAGTCATTTTAGTGCTGACTATAAACACATCAGGATATCTAGTCAAAGATGCCACATTTCAGATTTGGAGTAAATAGGGTGAATATCGACGATTTTATGCCCATTTGAAATTTTAGGGCTGACTCACCTGACATCGACTCCCCCTACCGCTAACTGGGGGGTGACGCCCCTGATATAATGAGAAGTTATAAGCTGCAAATTTGCAAGATGCACCTTCAGGTTTTGGTTTCATATCGATATGACTAATTTGAAAGTAGTTATGGCAAAAACAAAACAAAACAAAACAAAACGATATTTTAAACTTTTTTTTTTCTACACTTTTGGGGCCAACACCATGGGCCTTGGCCCAATTTGGCTCCAAATTTAATCAAGTGATCAGAAGGTCATAGGCCATCATACCTGTAATTATAGTCAAAATCGCACAAGTAGTTTTGACTAAATTGTTAACAGGCAGACAGACACAAACAGACAAACCGAGTGAAAACAATACCCGTCCCCGAGCCCCTCCGGGGTGGGGACGGGTAACAATAGTAACAGTATCAAGAACACCGTAAAATTGTCCGAGGGCAATTTTGATAAAGATTTCCCACGACCACTGCCTACTAGAAGTAGTCGAGGTCGCTGATCTTGTGCATGTCGCCTTAGGCCAACACAGTCTGTAAGTCCACCAAGTTTGGTGGCTATAGTTTTAATCCTTCCTGGAAAATTAGATGTCATCCGGAATATCTGTAAAAGTCCTAAATTTTCACTCTAGCCGATCTCAGAATCAGTCGATTGCAACCATACTCCTTTCCGCACCGCGACTGCCTTAAGCCTACATTGTAAAACTTCTGCTTCCAAGCTTAATCAGTTTTACAGATAGCCTGGCTGACTCGCTTTTCTGTGTTCCGGATAATATCCGGAGATCCGTTTGACGGATGGCAACCATAGTTGACCAAGTTTGAAGACTCTAGGTCAAAATCAGTGTCCTTTAGATATCGCGATTTTACAATAAGCAAGAATAAATATAATACTGACAAGAATAATTAGACTTCCCACAGGGACATGGGAAGTTTTAATATTAGTTAGAGTAACAGCAGAAATACCAACAGGAGAATCGATAAATTGTACGTTGTTAATAGAAAGACCTTACCAATTCAGTTCCTATTAATCCAGTTTGTTTTCTGTATTTTTCTATTTCCATGGTGGTAAACAACTTTTTCTACAGACTTTCCTCCCCCCCCCCACGTTTTATGTTCCTTATGCCTCACCGACGTTTATAATGGGGGACTTGATTAAGTTAGGTTAGGTAAAATTGGCAGGTTGAGTTAGATTAAACTGCTAGGTTAGGTTAGGTGAAATTGCTTGGTTATGTTATATTTGATTTGGTCAGATTAAGTTAAAATGTAAGGTTGGGAAGAGGTATTAAAAAGCCACCGGGACTTATGTTGAAGTGAATGTCCATTACACTCTAGAAACAGTTGATAACAGTGGAAGGAACAAGGCTAAAAACAATGAAGGAAAAAAAGTTGAACGCGAAACGTTCATTTACCACACCAAAAATGAAGAGAAAAATATAAAGGACTGTCAGGAAGACGAACTGATTTGGTAAGGTGTTTCTGCTGCTTAAAGTAAAACTTACGATTACCGGAGAATCGTAATAATTGCAATACCAATAATACAACGGCAGAAATAATAGTAACAACAGCAACAGTAATAACGGTACTAGCAACAGTAATCGACAGTTATCATAGCAATAATAGCAACAATACCACACACTACAAGGAGCACTAGAACATTCGCTCTAGCCAACTAGTCTAATGGCCAAACATTTGATTGCCCTGTCCTTCGCCTTCGACAGATTACGACAGATCGTAATAGTTTTCAGAATACGTCCCTACGTAATGACTGCTACGAAGCCTCCAATGCCATCTAGATTAACCACTAAAACTATCAAACTACCCTACCTAACCACTGGTAGTTCATATTTCGGAAAACACGCTAACCCAGTAAGACACATTTCATCCTGGCTTTCGTTCATCCATATTTACTCACTCGCATATCAGGCTGTTCTGTGTGAGTGTATCGTGATTATCTTAACATATACTTTACTTTTAATGAAGAAAAATGTCCTAGAAAAGCAGTCTGCACTCCTCCCTCCATAGCACGGCTCCAATTCATACCAGCTCACATTACACCCATCCACCTGACTAAAATTAACCAATATTGGCTCACACATGTATTAACCTAATCTAAATAAAGATACCATGGGTGTTTGTACATATTACTTACCCTTAATGAAGAAAAATGTCCCGGAGATGCCATCCTCAACCTTCCTCCTCGACAGCACAGCCTACACTGAACACGGCAAATGTGACGTCATAAAAAATTCGCCTTGTTTCTCGGATGCCTCTCTATTCGAAAATTTAAACTTAACGCCTAACTGGCAACTCAACCACACGATGAAAGAAAACGGGGGATTAAGAGAGAACGTAAGGTTAAACTAGAATGTAAGCTTCAGAGAATGTAATAGAACGTAAGTCTTATAAAGAATGCAAGCAAACGAGAGAGGCTAAACTAAAGAAAACGTAAGTTTAAAAGAGAACATGAACCTATGAAAGAACATAACTTAAGAGACAGGAAGACAAATGAAGAAGTAAAGGAGCGTTGCAGGGTTGATGTGGATGTGGAGTTACATGGAGAGAGAGACAGACAAATGAGGAAGAAAAGGAGCGTTATGGTGTTGATGAGGATCTGTAGTTACTTAGAGAGACAAATAGACAAATGAGGATATAAAGGAGTGTTGTGGTGTTGATGCAGATGTGAAGTTAAGTGAAGAGAGAGAGAGATAAACAAATGAGGATGTAAAGGGGCGTTGTGATGTTGATGTGGATGAGGAGGTACGGTACTGTACGTTGAGAGACAGACAGACAAGTGAGGAAGTAAAGGAGCGCTGTGGTGTTGGTGTGGTCGTGGAGCTACGTGGAGAGACAGAAACACAAATGAGGAAGAGAAGGTACATTGTGGTGTTAATGTGGAATGATCGAATGTGGTAAGAGAAATACTCTGAGATGGTTTGGCCATGTGGAGAGGATGGAGAATGGGACACTTACAGGGAAAGTGTATGTGAGAGAGGTGCAGGGCGGACAGAGGGTGGGGGAGGGCGCATACCTCTGCGAACGCCTGTATGTATGTATGTACTGTATGTATATATGTATGCATGTACGTATGAATGTATCCATATATATATATATATATATATATATATATATATATATGTGTGTGTGTGTGTGTGTGTGTGTGTGTGTGTGTGTGTGTGTGTGTGCGAGTTTCTTCACTGACCAATATCATTTTCACTCATGGCGTCAGTTAATAAAAAGCACCTTGGAAAAAAAAAAAAAAAAAAAAAAGAGGCCAGTGTAACATCCGGAAACTCCATGGCATTGAAACAGGTCATTGGGCGGTGACTGGGCAGTGATTTAATAAGGGCTGGAGAGAGGGCAGCCTGACACAAGACAAACAAACCTTAAAAGTGGAACATCCCCATCGAAACATGGTAAGATAGCGTGATTTTTCGTGATGGGTGATAGCATTTCAGTTGTTGTTGTTCCTGGTGGTGGTGGTGGTGTGTGTGTGTGTGTGTGTGTGTGTGTGTGTGTGTGTGTGTGTGTGTGTGTGTGTGTGTATGTGTGTGTGTGTGTGTGTGTGTGTGAATAATTATCTAACATTTAAACACTGTTTACAGGCAGGCAAACTTCAGTTGGTGTGTGTGTGTGTGTGTGTGTGTGTGTGTGTGTGTGTGTGTGTGTTTGTTTGTGTGTGTGTGTGTGTGTGTGTGTGTGTGTGTGTGTGTGTGTGAATAATTATCTAACATTTAAACACTGTTTACAGGCAGGCAAGCTTCAGTTGGTGTGTGTGTGTGTGTGTGTGTGTGTGTGTGTGTGTGAATAATTATCTAACATTTAAACACTGTTTACAGGCAGGCAAGCTTCAGTTGGTGTGTGTGTGTGTGTGTGTGTGTGTGTGTGTGTGTGTGTGTAACTAAATTTAAACATCGTATACAGGCAGGCAAGCTTAGCAGGTGGTAGTGTTAGTTGTGGTGGGTGTGGTGTGTGCTGCTACGCTGAACCCACAAACCAGAAAGAGACAGGCAGCAGGGACACAGGGACATTGACTCAGCACATTCCTCCAAGGAAGCTTCACCGTGATAGGACATCAGGGACACTGCCATACAACTGCTCAGAAAGTCAGCTTGGAATTCGTGTCTGGAAGAGGTTCGTTAAGCGGCCAGTCAGTCTAGAGGTCTTCCACCGAGGGGTAACAGGTCACTCTGGTCACCCTCAAGCGGTCAGCCTAGAGTTTGCGGTACACGGTGGCCATCACGGTGTCCATCATGGCCTCGTAGATGTTGTCCAGCCCATGCACACTGGGGCCCCCGTAGCTGATCATGTGGAGAAATGCGACTACAGAGAATCAAGACTGAGACGCAAAAAATTTTAGGTAAGAAAATGAAGATGACGAGAACTGAGATGCAAAAATTTATATGGGACAACGAAGAAGGTTAGGACTAAGATGCAAAAATTTATATCGGAAAATGAAGAAGAGTAGGACTGAGATGCAAAATTTCATGTGGGAAAATGACGAAGACGGGGACTGAGATGCAAAAATTTATATGGGAAAACGAAGAGGACTAGAACGGAGATGCAATATTAATATGGGAAAATGAAGAAGTCTACGATTGAGATGCAAAGATTTATGCTTAAACTGGATAAAAACTTCTTGCTATATACAGGTAAACTATTTTCATGGCAGCCTTGAGAATGTTTCCGGTCTTCAGGAAAGGCATATTAATTTGTCTGATATTACTCAAACTCTGTAGAAAGGTTGAAGGGTGGCCTCTGAAAAAATCTACGAGGATTCAGAGCAATAGCTTAAAGACAACGCCCACAAGGCAAGCTCGTTCTATTGTTACCAGAACAAATATCGCGGCAGCCGAGAGAATAGTTCCGTTCTCGAGAAAACGATCAGTTTTTTCCTAATATGAACATAATTTGGTGCAGTGGTCGAGAAGTGCTTCATGACAAAATCTACGAGGTTTCATAGCAGCAGTATAGAGACAGAGCCTAAAGGGCAAGCTAGTTGGGACCATTCTCAAGGCTGCCGTGAGAATAGTTCCGGTCTTTCGAGATTTTTTTTTTTTCCTATATGAACCAAATATGGTACAGTCGTCGAGGGGCATTTCATGACAAAATCTACGAGGCCTCAGACCAATGGCTTAAAGACAAAGCCTATAAGGGAGTCTCAAAATTGATCTTGTTCTAAGACCTTGTCCTTTGTGCTATTTGCTCTGAGAAATAGTTGGTCTGGTCATGGGCTACCCCTCAACACCTCCACCTAAATTTTTTTAAATTGGATAGAAATTTCTCGTTATATAGGGACCGGAACTATTCTCATGGCAGCTGTGAGAATAGTTCCGGTCTTAAGTAAGCATAATCTATCCTGTATCAACCAAACTTTTTAGAAAGGTCGTAGGGCGGCTCATGGCAAAATCTACCAGAATTCAGAGTAGTAGCTTAAAGACAAAGCCTACTGGATAAGATCGTTATTTTGGGGCCAAAACTGTTCTCACGATAGACGTGAGAATAGTTCGTCTTGAGAAAACTATTAGATTTTTGTCAGATATGAACTAAATTTGGTACAGTGGTCCAGGGGCACTTTATAACAAAATCTACTAGGTTTCAGAGCCATATCTTGAAGATAAATCCCACAAGACAAGTTCGATATATAGGGAGCGAAACTATTCTCACGGCAATATTTAAGAAAATATGAGCATGTCTCATTAAGGTCAGTGACTCAGCGTGCACAGTTCTGTCATGTGTTCAAACCTATACACACACACACACACAGAAGTGGGTGAAGTCATGTCAGGCCAGGTGGCGAGGTGTGAGCGGTGTCAGGTCAGCCGCTAGCCAGTCAGAGTATAGGAAACAAGACAACGCTGTACGCCGGGAAATCCCCGGCTGGACTCCACCCAAACCTTAATTTTAGATTGGTGAGACTATAGTGTTTAGTATTTGTGCCCCACTTGGAACAATGAAAATAACCCTGAAAATCCTAGACTCTTCCTGGCTCAACATTATAGCAACATAAATAAAGAGTGTAGTACAGCTGACATACTGAGTAATGAGAAACAAGACGTGTAGTAGTGTAAAGGGGTGGGAAAAGAAACATTGGGTAACTGAGTATTGCCACACAATTCTTCAGTGCTATTACAAAAGGGCATTAGGATCGTGAGACCTGCCATTATTTGTAAAGCTGAAGATGATGGAGACATCTTCGAAAAGCTAGGAACTACTACACCCTGATAAACACTTTAGGTATTATTATCTACACAGTTTCAATTCAAATCATTTATTTACTGAAGATAACAGTATTTTTTTTACAATTAATCATAGCAATACATAGGTTGCAAACTTAAATAATATGGGATAAATTTTCTAGCATTCACTCACATAACACATCAGCACACCATTACTGAATGAACAAAGACCATGTACGGCATTTGGTGATGTCACTTGACAGTTTCAGCCAATAGCTCCTTTACACGTCTGTGACTAACCCTCTGACTTATAAGGCAATCCCTCAGTAATAAAATATATATTAGCCAGATGAAAATACCTCAGTATCTTCATAGCAACGATTTTTTTTTTTTTTTTTTTTTTTTACGTTCCATCAGTCCAGTTAAACAGCTTGACACACTATAATATTTATCTATCTATATACCTAGGCAGCTTCCCCCAAGGAAAGGGAGGTAGTCGAGACAGGACGACACATTCCCAATTTCCTAATCCACTCAAACACATTCATTCGCATCTTAGCCCCAAGGGGAGAAGGGACAGATCCTCACCGCACCACACCGCACGAGGGTCAACTGCGCAGTGCAATCAGTGACATACGCAGCAGGGCCCGACAGTAGAGCTGGTTTACCCCTGCCACATCATAATGGACCCATCACCTTACTCGCACCTGACCTGATCAGATGATCAGATCAAATGCGGGAGAATATCCCCTCAGGGCTGCGTCATCATTTATTCATTCACAGTTTCTCTCCAGTCATTTCTATCACTCACAGCCACTCTTCCTTGCTCAACATTAATTTGCTTCAGCCACAGTGTTAGCATCAAGCGTTCCATAACGTGTGACGATGTCCAGTTGATACCATATGTTTTTTCAACTGATGTAGGCTCAAGTATCAAACCACTGAGTTAAAAACATATCCCACTGACTTTGTAAGTGTGACGGTGTGCTTAAGGATATAATTCCAGCTAATGTCAGATGATTTTTTTCCAACTGGGAGAGAAGTCCAAGGGGTGAATAAGGGTTTGAATGTGTAGGCCTGTCTTGCAGGACATATGGGGGATGCCTGTTACTTATACGTTGCTGCAATCATTATCCGCAGCTTTCTACAGCTAACAATAAATGCTAGGTGCTGGCCCTAGCACTGATCGCATGGATGCTGGCACTTAAGAGTTAAATTTATAATAAAGCACACACTACGGCTGTCTTTATTTTATACTGTTTTAAAAATTGTCACAAAATTCTGATACTACACTGACAAAGAAAAATACAAATCTACATCTGGACAATCACTAAATACAAGTATTGCAGTTTGCATGTCATGTTTTTCTCACAGCTCTAATAAACTAATACCGTTACGTCATAGATATCTGGCATCTGTACAGTATCTTACATCTGTCTTTCTTCTCTTTGTCTGCACCCACTACCTCCTTACTACTGGCTCCCTTATGTTACAGTACAACCATTAATTTTCTGTGCAGCACTACCTCCATATCCCTCACCAATGATCTTGCTCTGTCAACCTCTGTATTTCACATTCAGTATCTTGCCACTGCCACTTGCAAGAGACTAGACTAAGAGAGAAGGTGTAGGTGTTTTGCCAGGCCTGGCCTCCTTGATGTACTTCTCCGGTTCATCAGGATCAACTGAGACTTGAATGTGTGCTGGCAACTTTGCATTAATTGGCTCTGGTGGGACAGGCTCCACCTAGATGAAAGGGGTAGAAGAAAAAGTAAATTACTGATAACATTAGGAATTTAATTTACATACAATACTACAGAGTATTTAAAAAATAAAGCATTAAAATATAACAATCCTACAACTACAGCAAATCTCTGGTGGCCAAAATACTCTTATGTGCTGCTGATTTCTTGCTAAATTTTGGTAGCCTATGAAGTTTCTCACCATCACGTTGTGGCTTGAATAATTTTGAATTTTTTGGTTACAGCTCAACTGAACTCTTTTTTACTACAAACATTTCCTGAATACATAATACCAAATAGCAGGCCTGGGCATCCTGCAACCAGTAGACTCATTTTGGCTGCTGTATCCCAAGCTCTATCACACGTCCAGAATTGGGAAACCCAAAACACTCAAGTTAAAACTGTGTAACAATTACTTCTCGCAGTATCAAAATTCCAAGCTGACGAATGGGAAAGGTGGCAGCAGAGCAACAGCAAACATGACTGGGTTTGGTGGCGTGCAGTGAAGGAATGTGTTGCCGGAAAATGTGACATAAGATTGCTGTGAAATGGTTGAAAAACGAGAAGGCATTAGGTGTTGATGAAGTGTATGCAAAGATGATTAAGTGTAGAGGAGACTTTGTTGGAAATATGTAAGAAAGTACTGAGTAGTAGAGCTGTACCAGCAGAGCTGAAGAAAACTGTCACTGTTCCCATGTGCAAAAATAAAGGTAATCAAAGTGAATGGGGCTGAGAAAGCTGCTGAGACAGATGAATGTGAGCAAAGATAACCGAGGAGTAAGAGACATTTTGTTTGGAATAACTGGTTTAATGATTGTGAAACGCATACATAAGAATACAACCACTGTGTGGTAATGTAAGTGTGTCAACTACTAAAAGTGAGAGAAGAACAGTTTTGTGAAATCCGGTGGTAGACAGAGCAGCACAAGATAATAAGAAATGGCAGCTAGTTGGTACTGATGTACAGCAGGATATGAAGGAGTAAGTGAGTAGCAGAATGCCACCTCAGCTATAAATCTCTTTCTTTCTCTTCCTCAAATGACAGGTGTTGGGTTGAAAAGAGATGCTGAGGAAGAATGAAAGGGGGTGAGGGAGATGGCTGAAGGGCTTCTGCCATCTGTCAAGTCAAACCCTGTGGACTGTGAGGTAGGTTGGTGCAATGAGACTGATTTTTTGTGAAAAGACCAGAGGTGGGGAGTCTCAATATGGTAGGAGATGTAGTAGGCCAAGAAGATGGATGGATATGGTATGTGAGAAAGCAAGGTATGGAAACTTATAAAGCTAATGAACTGACAAAGCACTGAGTTGGGTGAATGAAGCAAGTATGAACGAACGCATGATAGAGTTTCAGACCCTCTTTTTAACTTGGCAGTTGGAATGACTATATGGCAGTGCATGTGATGTGCAGCAATAAAAAAAAATAAATAAAAAAAATGTGCAGATGATTAAGCTTATGAAACTGAACCAGGATTCACAAGGGTTAAATGATGTGTGCTGTCGACAGTTCTCCCACTTTCGTACTTATTCTCTCTTTAGGTGAGAAAAAAGGTCATGATGATGATGATGATGTTTTTGTGATGTGTACGAGTATACTGGAGCCAAGGTAGTAAGTCCTTTTACATGACATTCACCTTTTACCTTAACTTGGCCCACGTTTTCGTCCTTCTGCATTTTATATCACGTCGCTCAATGGCCGAATAAGACAATATTATGGCTCTATATCCTTTACATAGCACTTCTTCGAGACTAGTATCGTGTTCTTGTGTTAATCTACTGCCACAATTCAGCATTAAAGATGGGGATATGGCAGTTTTAGGCAAATTAGAGTAGAAAGGACGTAATAAAATATTCATACTGATAACACACTGACTTAGACACAACAAATGTAGCCAGTACAACATTTCAGCCTTCATGCGAAATGCTCTTACCAGACACTCCTGATTCGTACTTGACCAGCGTAAGGAAGGAATAATTTTGACAATCACTCTCACTCCGAGAAGGAAGTTAGGTTGTGTACAAATTTTCATACAGAAAGATGCTATCGATTTCCCTCTGATGCTCGTGGGATATTTTTACACACACACACACACACACACACACACACACACACACACACACACACGTTTTATATGATTAAATCTGTCTCGCAAAAGTTGTTGGGTATGAATCATTCCTTCGACTGCTATGCTAGATTAAGGGCAAAAGTACTAGATACAGGAGCTTCAGGGCCCCTCGGTTAATGCCCTTGGTGTGGTGTGGTGTGGGTGGGGTTATTTTGTGTTGTGTTATGGGGTGGTACTACTACTCTGCGGCCAGGTTGTGTTAGGAAGAATACTGTCACCGTATTCCCTGCGTGTTGTAAAAGGCGACTAAAAGGGGCGGGGCGAGGGGCAGGCCAGAGAAAGGGATGGGGGATTGAGTTATCCCCGTACCCTGAAGATTGGGTCTATGAATGTGCGTGGATGTAGTACGATTGAGGCCAAATGGGAGGAGATTGGGAGAATGTTTGTGAGAAGAAAGTTGGATGTGTTAGCTTTGAGTGAAACGAAGATGAAAGGGAAGGGTGAGTCTATGTTTGGAAGTGTGACTGGAAGATTGTCTGGTGTTCATAGAGGAAGGGCTAGAGAAGGTGTGGCCTTGTTAGTGAGTCCGGAAGTACAGCAGTGTGTGATTGAATGGAAGGAGGTGTCATCGAGACTGATGTGGGTGAAAGCGAAATTTGAACGTGAGTTGTGGGTGTTTGTGAGTGCATATGGGTCTGGTAGTGAAAGGGATGAAGAAGAGAGGGAGTCTTTCTGGAATGATGTTGATGAGTGTCTGCAGAGTTTTGGAGCAAATGTGAATGTGGTAATGATGGGTGATCTGAATGCTAGAGTGGGAAATGTAGCACTTGAAGGCGTAGTTGGTATGCATGGTGTGCCTGGAAGAAATGAAAATGGGGAACGAATGATAGGGATGTGTGTTGAGCGAGAGATGGTGATTGGAAATACGCTGTTTGAGAAGAAAGATATTTATAAGTATACATGGGTGAGACAGGAGGGTGGAAGGGTTGTTGAAAGAGCTTTGATGGACTATGTGGTTGTGTCTAGGAATGTAATAGGAAGATTGCTGGATGTGAGAGTTCTGAGAGGGAAGGGTGGAGGTATGTCTGACCACTACCTGGTGGAGGGAAAGTTAAGAGTAGGTATGAGATGGGTAAGAGCTAGGAGGGTTAGGTGTGGCAGGGAGGTTTTGAAAGTGAGTGAGTTGGATAAAAGAGAGAAAATGACAGACTATCAGGAGAAATTGAAAGATGAGTGGAACGCAGTGAAAGATCAGGAAAATGGCTGTGTGGAGGGGGAATGGCAGTTTGTGGGGTTTGCAGAAGAGTGTTGTGTTGTGGAGTGGTGTGGTGTAGTGTAGTGTGGTGTTTTGTAGTGTGGTGTAGTGTAGTGTGGTGTAGTGTAGTGTGGTGTGGGGTGGTATGATGTGGCTGTGGTGTAGTGTCGTATGGTGTGGTGTGGTGTGGTGTTTTGTGGTGTGGTGTGGTGTGATGTGGCTTCTATAAAGTCGTTAAAGGCATCGGGAGTGAAGCACCTCGCATCTGAAAATCGCTAGTGAGAGACAGACGGACAAAGCCGCTCCTAGAAATGCTCCTACATCTAAAAATGAGTCCAACCACTACCACGTTCATTTTAAGACACCCAATCCATTCATTTCTACCTTCAAGTCTCTTATTTGCTCACTGGTATCCTTCACTTCATTATTTCCTCTTTTTCCCTACCTTGCCGTCCCACAAATTAACTTACCTACAGCCAGCCATCTTCCTGACCCTTCCCATACACGTGTCCTCTTTCCTCTAGACTGAAAATGAAAAGGAAAATACATCTTAATCAGCAAGTGTACACCCTAAATACATGCACACGTAATTGGTGATGTGTAAAATACTCCTGTCCTGAAAATGTCCGTATATATACACACAAGCTATGCCCTTCATTTACATTTCTCCTGCCGTGTATACATTATTTACATTATGCATATATGAGCAAGCGTGAAATATAACTCGCTGAGAAAAACGTAAAAAAAAGTGGAATACCGAGTTTTCGTTTACTTATTTAAGACATTTTGAGGTAGTTACCCTGAAGATGTCTTGAATGAATACACGAAAACCCAGTATTCCACATTTTTTATTTATCCTAGTAAGTTATATTTCATGTTTATACATATCTCGCTTATTTGTGACTGATTCTTCATATTCACATATACTTACATACATGCGTACATCTATCTCTCTATCCGTCTCTCTATCTTTCTCTGTGTCCAGATCTGTCGAGAGAGAGAGAGAGAGAGAGAGAGAGAGAGGGGAGGGGGTGAGGTAGAGAGGAAGTCATAGGGGAATATATCTTATTCTGAAAGGGGGTGAAAGGGAGAGAAGGAGTGTGAGAAAAAGGGTGAGAGGGGATCCTACAGGTGGGAAAGAGAAAGAGGCTGAGAATTAATAAAGGGGAGAAGTAAAGGAATGGGGAAGAGGGGAAACTATGGAAGCCTAAAAGAGAAGGAGTTAGGAGGGAAAAGAGGGATAGATAAGGATAGAAAAGGGATGGAAGGATAGTGAGAAAACAGTAGGGAATGGAATACAAGGAGATCCAGTGTAAAGTGAGAAGACATAATAGAAGGGATGGTTAAAGGGTAAGGGAATAGGGAGAGGACGAGGAAAGAGAGAGAGAGAGAGAGAGAGAGAGAGAGAGAGAGAGAGAGAGAGAGAGAGAGAGAGAGAGAGAGAGAGAGAGAGAGAGAGACAGACAGACAGACAGACAGACAGACTGACAGACAGACAGAGAAGGGGGGGGAGGGTGTAATGAGTCTGAGAAGGATCGGAAAAGAACCTGTAGGGGAGAAGAGGGGAGAAAGGGAGGGGGTAACTAGCGGAAAGAGGAGTGTGTAGGTGAAGAGGGGACTGTATGGATGTGTAAGAGGCGACTGTATGAGTGTGTAAGAGGGGAGTGTATGGATGTAGGAAGGGAGTGTATGGGTGTGTAAGAGGGGAGTGTACGGGGTGTAAGAGGGGAGATAGGGGGGAGGATGTATGGCAGGGGTCTGTGAGGGTAATGGCTCATCAATATTGCGGGTGGGATTCGACAGAGGACAGCCGGGAACAGTAAGTGGACACACAACCCTCACTTCCTAATTAACACTGGACCTTTCCTCACCTCCCCTCTCCCGCACTGGACCTTCTCACCTCTCCCTCCCCCTACCCAGTCCTTCTCACCCCCCTCCAGTCCCTCACTTCCCCCTTCCCCCCACTGACTATCCGCACCTTCCCATTTCCCTTCCCTTCCTCCTTGGGCATTCTCACTCCCTCCCTCTTCTTCCTCCACCCTATTATTCCTTCTCATTTAACCCCCCAGCCTCCCTCCCACCATCCCACCGGTACTTTTCTGCCCTTCTGTCCCCCTCTTCTCGCTACCTCCCCCCTCCTACCCTGATCTCCCCCTTCTCCACAAACCCTCTCACCTCCTCCCCTCCCCAATCTAGTTCTCCTCCTCTCCTCTCCCAGTTTCTTCACTGTAACCTCCCTCTCCCTTCCTGACTCTGTCCCCACTCTTCCTTAACCTGCATGCCCCTAAGGACGCCTCCAGCACCTTAAGACGTCTCAGAAGGGGCTTATTAATACACTACCTGGACATGGGGGCAACTTGTACGGTGTTCGGCCTCCCCTCACTTCCTATAGTAGCCGCAGCGAGAAATGAACGCTGTGGTGGGGCAGCCGGGATGACCGGGGATTCCCCCACTGTAGCCATATCCACATGTCACCGACCATAGAGGTAGGATGTCACCGACCATCGGCCACCGCTGCAGCCCCGCTCCATGATCCTTACCCTGTGTCTCTGGCTTTCTCTTTCTCTCTCGGTTTCTATATAAACTGGTGTATTTCCAAAACTAATTATGAAATTATTATGACTTTTGTTCCACACCACCACTGAGGTAAAAATCAAGGAGAGTTTTCTGTATAAAGGTTTACCCCCCCGTGTCTGAGGGCAGGTCAGTTCTGGCGAGTGTATAATTATAGGTCAGGCGGAGGTATCGGCAAGGCCGCACTCCCCCGCTCATATGCCACATTTAGGAGGGGGGGAAACCTTTATACAGAAAACTCTCCTTGATTTTTACCTCAGTGGTGGTGTGGAACAAAAGTCATAATAATTTCATAATTAGTTTCGGAAATACACCAGTTTATATAGAAACCGAGAGAGAAAGAGAAAGCCAGAGACACAGGGTAAGGATCATGGAGCGGGGCTGCAGCGGTGGCCGATGGTCGGTGACATGTGGATATGGCTACAGTGGGGGAATCCCTGGTCATCCCGGCTGCCCCACCACAGCGTTCATTTCTCGCTGTGGCTACTATAATTAACTGTCACGGGGTCCTTTCGCTCGCACACATTACACCTTCTTATTTACGATGAGAGACTGTTTTGATTATTTTACTTACTTCTGAACGTTTTATCCAGCTTATGTGCAACTTAATTACTGGTCCTTATCTTTCTCAGGCTCCTATGACCCACCTGTATAAACTAGTCTGGCGTTGTTTTGACTGAGTACTAAGCGTGTCTCGATCATTAGGGAGTTAATCTGAAAAAAAAAAAAATTGTATCCAACAGTCCTAATCCCCACAACAGGCTCGCTAAGGAAGGATCGCTTGTAATCTTGTGGTTGCGGCTAAACTCTTTGGCATTTAGAGAGGTTTGTTCTTACGATTTTTGTTATTAATATTATTATAGTTGTATTATTATTGTTGTTGGTTATTATTATTATTATTATTAATTACTATTATTATTATTATTATTATTATTATCATTATTGTCTATCCTAGCTATTTTTATTTTTCTTAAACATCGGAAAGACCACTCTAATATGATGGGATTAATGACAGCTACATCTAACCCTTCCAAGTCGAAAGCTTAATGCTGAGCCGAATGAAGCAGAGCCAGGAAGAACATAAATAAATAAATAAACAAGATGCGGTGCCAAGGCACAGCAAACCCGTCCCTGGCAGTCATTTTAGTGCTGACGTATAAACACAACAGGATATCTAGTCAGAGATGTCACATATCAAATTTGGAGTAAATCGGGTGAATACTGACGATTTTATGCCCATTTGAAATTTTAGGCCCGACCCACCTGACACTGACCTCCCTACTGCTAACTGGGGGGTGACCCCCCTGATGTAATGAGGCATGTTATAGGATGCAGATTTGAAAGATGCACCTTTAGGTTTTGGTTTCATGTCGATACGACGAATTTGAAAGGAGTTATGGCAAAAAATATATATATATTTTATTTTTTATTTTTTCTACATTTTGGGGGCCCACAGCCTGGGCCTTGGCCCAGATTGACTCAAACTTTAATCAGGTGATCAGGAGGTCATAGCCCATCATCCTTGTAATTTTAGTCAAAATCGCACCGGTGATTTTCGCGTAAAGTTGTTAACAGACAGACAGACAGACAGACATGCAGACAGACAAACCGAGTGAAAACAATACCCGTTCCTGAGCCACTCCGGGGCGGGAACGGGTAATAAGATAAGGAGGCGTCATGGCAGTGAAGGGTAAAGAAGGATCTCCGTACTAGGATGGCTAAGAGGGTTAATTCATTGGACATTAAGGCACCTCAAACACCAGATCAGTTCTTAATTAACACCGTCTCCTGTGCCGGTCTTCTCCTTGACCTGATGGCCCCTTAGGACATGTTAGTGGGTTTGGTGTGGTTGCTGCGGGGACATTTGGGACATCTGGGGCCGTATTTATAAACTTTTTTTAAGTTTAACCCCTTTCAATCTTAAAACACTGTCTATACAGTTCTTGCCACCACTAGACGGTTTTATTCGGCATATGGAAGAGGCTTTGTGGTGACTGGGTCAATGAAGGCTATATATCACTCCCTTAATTTGAAGAGTGTGTCCTAAGGTGGATCAAATCGTCTGGCAGCAGCAGCAGCAGCCCAGGGTTCATCTGTAGCGTGAACCCAGTGGACTGCAGGCTGAAGTTGCCTTTCTCCGACAATCCACCATCCTCCTTCGTGGGAATGGGAAGGGAAATAAGGGACACCTGTGAAACCAGGCAGCGAATCCCTCAGGTTATATCAGTGCCACCACGGGAAGGCGTCCCTCTCTGGCATTGTCTGGAAATAGCAAAAACATGTAAAATACGGCATCAGACTGAAAGGGTTATGCTCTGTATAGGATCACACGTTTCTTCATTTGTCTTCATCTAGCAGACAAATTATGTCTATGTATCTATCTATCTATGTATCTGTCTGTCTGTCTATCTATCTATATTCAGACGGCAAACTACGGTAGCCATTAGAGTGGAAGAATGATAAAACGATTTCTGATAATAGTAGGTTGTGTGAAGACGATTATTTTTTTACTGATTAAGATCCCTGATTAATATGATCCCAGGTAAGTTCTTATTTAACACCATCAGAGTTTAAGAAAAAGCTACAGAAAACAAAACAACACTGACAGTAAGACAATGGTATGGAGACAAGTTTATCCTGGTAATTGTTTAAGATCCTATTATGATCCCAGGTAAGTTCCTAATTAACACCTTTTCTCGTGCGGCTCTTCTCTTGACCTGATGGCCCCACAGGACATGTTAGTGGGCTTAGTGTATTTGGTGTTTGGACGTGTTGGACATCTGGGTCTCACAGGGGCTTCTCATTACCCGACCCTCACCTACTTCACCAACAAGTAGCCGCCTGGGACGCACACAGCCAGCCTCTCACACACCACCACACAATTAGAACAAGATTTTTTTTTTTTTTTCATAAATACAAAAAAATTCAGGTACTATGGATACAGTAAAGTAAAACACTGATGAAAGTAATTTGTAGTGCCAATGAAAACTTCGCTACACTTAATCCACCTGTACTTTGTCTGGGATCAGAACCTTCAGATAATCTAAAACACCAACGGGAGCTTAAAATATAATGGCTTCTTAATGAGTAATAATCTTTAAACCTCGGGGGACGACATATCCATTTTACAGTACTTTGGTTAACAGAGGCTGACTATAGGAGCCCGTACGTTTTGGTGCTGTGCACCCTAGGTGGAGTTCATCATTTGCGGCGTCCACTTAGGAACCAAACCTCCTCACATTTCTCTGCATCTCGCCACGGGGAAGGAACCTGCTCTGACCCTGGTGAGGTGCTGTCTCCCACAAGGAGGTGCCTGCTCCCTGTACTGTGTATATTCTGTACTGTACCTGTGGGACGGCCCCACAGAAGCAGCTTTTACCAGTAATCGACGGGTCTGTTCGGCCAAACACATCAAAGTTCAACAACAACTCTGGCTATCTCAGATGAATTTACTCGCCACTAACCTCCTAAAGACTAAGGGTTAGAGATGGCCTGATCAGATGTTTTCATCTGACTTCTGAGTACAACCCTGTACCAAATCATATCCCCCTCCCCCCCTTTTTTTTTTATCCTGCCACGTTACTATGGCTGTCTTTCCTAATATTCGCAGCAGCATATAATACTTGTAATTACTGCACACTGGTGCTCTGTTTCTTTGCAATATACTAAACATAGTACAGTTACAGAGCAATATAGACACCTCATGCCATTCAGAATTTCAAACTATTTTAAAGTAATCTAGTTTATTAATAACGTAAGGTTTCAATATGAAGCCTGTTTGACCCATTCACGCAATTACATTTTCTCCACTTCAATGTTAATGTTTTACTCAGCTTCAGCGAGGTTTTAGAACTGGAGAGGTTAGATACAGTCTTTATTTACTCATTCACTGAAAGAAGTGTCTTCTGAGTTGAATAAACTCGTCTGGAGATGACAACAATAACATTAAGAATATATAAATCCTCTGCCAAAAGAGGTTCAGGATATTGTCACTTTGCATATCATTACTACTGTATCTACTCAGAAACTACTTGGCAACACCTTACCCTTGCAGCAACACTCACCAAATTACACGAAGCAAAAATATCTTATCGTCGACGAATCATCTGACCAACCAACAAGACTAAAAAACAGCAACACGTTATCCTCGAAACAACACCTCACTATGTTACAAGACACGGAGCAGTAATACTTATCCTAGAAGTAACACTCACTAAACTACAAGACTAAGGAACAGTGGCACCTTATCCTCGAAGCAACATCTCACTTAAATGACATGGAAAGTAAACATCTTGCCCTCGAAGCAACACCTTACCAAACTACATGTCTACGGACTCAAGGAACAGCAGCAACACATCTTCGCAGCATCATCTTACCAAGTTACCAGATGACAGAGCAATAGCATCTTATCCTTGTTGCAATACTTCACCCAATGAAGAGACTACGGAACAGGAAAGCCACTACCTCGTTGCAACACCTCACCAGATGACACAGCACGTACACCATCTCCAGGGCACTTTAAAACCAGCCACACGACCAGTCACCACCTCACAGCATCATCCAGCACACCATAGCACCAGTTACCACATCACAGCACCAGTCACCACATCACAGCACCATCCACCACATCACAGCACCAGTCACCACATCACAGCACCAGTAACCACATTACAGCACCAGTAACCACATCACAGCACCAGTAACCACATTACAGCACCATCCACCACATCACAGCACCATCCACCACATCACAGCACCATCCACCACATCACAGCACCATCCACCACATCACAGCATCAGTCACAACATAACACATTCACCATATCACAGCACCATTTAGCACATCACAACAGCACCCACCACACCAAAGCACCAGTCACCATATCACAACATCATTCACCACATCACAGCACCATTCAGCACATCACACATTCACCACATCACAGCCGTGTTGTTTGGGCGGAAATCTCGTGCGGTTAGGAAATATACTAACACCTCATCCTTACCGGTTTATTTCTGATTCTGCTCTGTTGCTATTCTTCATTCTTCTGTGTTACTGATGGAATCTATGTCGACATCAAAAAGATATAAGAGGAAAAAAAGAGGATATTAATGTGTAGATTGGAAAATAAATCTTTAATTAAGGAAGAGGTGCTTGGGTGCCACCTTACCCAACGAGAATACAAAACTAAGTGCCTTTGAAAAGAACCTAATGCCTTTTCCTTAGCAAATTATTCTGCACTTGACACACCAGTATTCTCTACTTCGTTACTGATGTAAACTATATCGATATTGAAGCAGTATATAAAACACGCAGGCGAATTCTAAACCGCAGTAAACAAAGTAAATAGCTTAACAAGAGGTGCTACGAAGCCTCCTAAGTTCGCAAGAGTACGGACTCAGGACTCTTGGCTCAGGGGCATGATTCCGAATATAAGCTATTTAAGTACAGCATCGCGAGTTCGGTTTTCTCTTCCCAGGGTGATTGTGCTCAGTGTCTTCAGCCTCCATACCTCGGGAAATTTTCAAGTGGCCAGTGAAATCATCTGAAGTTAGCCAGAGTAAAATTCTTAAGTTGTTCGTCAAAGTTCCAAAGTTCACCCTACCCTAATCTTAATTAACCTAACCCAACAGCCTAACATAACATAACTTAGACACTGCTACAATATAAAAAGAGCCCAATTCGACTACACTCTGGAAGTAACTTAATCCAACTTAACCTAACCAAACAATCTAGTATAACATAACTTAGACTCCCTTAGAAAATAGTAAGAGCCCAACACGACTGAAGTCCTAAGTCAGTGGTGGGGTGCTCCTCCAACCAAAGCCTATGGAGTCACCACCACTACTCCTAAGAGGCCGAGGTGCGCGTCATACCGTCGCCCTAACTGCTCTCTTAACAACCGTCACCGTAACCGCTCTCTTAACAAGGCCCTCTCAACCTCGCCGCACCTAACGACCCATCCTCGCAAATTAAGTGTAAATCCACAAACGACCGCTGGGAGTGTGGTCCTTGAAGTGGCCTCGTTCGGTAGTTACTGTTAATTCTTGTCCCCCTTTCCTCCCCTCCCCCCGTGTCATAGCGCCTTCGGGGGTCTTAGAGGGAAAGTCAGAGCACCACTTTATTTTACGTCTAATTATCCGTGGGTTTCATTTTCCGTAGACTTCATACTTCTCGAGTTTCATTTACACCTGGTTTCATTTCTCGTGTGTATTATTTTCCACAGACTTCATTTTCAGCAGGCTTCATTTTCTGTAGGCTTCATTTACCGTATATTTCACTTTCAGTAGGCTCAGTTTTCCGTGGCCTAGGTTTCATTTTACGTAAGTTTCATTTTCCGTATGCGTCATATTCCGTAGGTTTCATTAATTGTAGGCTTCACTTTCCACAGGTTTCATTTACTTTTCCACAGGTTTCATTTCCGTAGGTTTATTTTTCCATGGGCTTTGATTTCCTTAGGTTTCACTTCACGCAGGTTTCATTTTCCGTAGGTTTCACTTTTCGTGGGTACCATTTTTCGTAGACATTTTTCGTAGGCTTCATTTTTCGTAGGCTTCATTTTCTTTAATCCACTGAGCGCCGAGATGTGCTTCTGTTAGTCCGAGGACGTCATTTATATTTTTTTCTTGTAAAAATATTAGACGAAATCATTAAGCTTAGGAAAGGCTTCTAATTTTAAAAGAAGTTAATGAAGACTATATCAGTTTCGAAATAGCTCTTAAGCTGAATATAATCGTCTGGGGAGGGCAAGAATATTACTGAAATTACGTCCTCTAGGTGAACAGGTTAATACAGGAGATCGCTGAAATATGTGACAAAGTAGTGTACTGTATTTCAACTTTTTCCATTTACACTTGGGAATAACATCTACTCATCATATGTATAATAAATAAATCTCGCTGCTTATGTGCCAAATTCACTGTGACACGTGCTAGGACGGGGTTTTCCCTCAAGTAAATATAAATGACTGTCGGTGGCCTGAATAATATGACAAAATTAGTTTGAAAAGTATGGATATAGGTAGTATCAACGCATACAACTTGCAGTTAAAGAAATATGAGAGTTCGTTTTTCCATCTCGTACTGGTAAGCCGTCCTCCTCCTCTTCCTCCTCCTCCTTATCATCATCATCATCATCAAAGAAATTCTATGACTGGTTCCGTGATAATTACTGCAAGCGTGATGACAAAGGACATGCAGTGAAAGTATGCTGAATATAAGCGAACGACACATACACAGGTCAACATACAGGCGTACACACCTTTTTCACATGCATAATAATGTATGTGCAATGTCCTGACTCAATTAACTTTTTTATTACGATAACGACGTTCTTATGTCATTCAAGCAACCACGTATATCATACTGCTACTACCACCACTACTACTACCATTACCACTACTACTACTACTACTACTAGGCTACTGGGCTATTCCCACCAGAAGGGTTGTGGCTCGAGAGAAAATTCTTGTTGTGAAGGAGTTAATAAGATTGTTTTGATCCTAACATTTTCACTATCCCGCGTCTCTCGCAAGCAGATGAGAACTGTCTGGTTGTTGCAAAGAATTAATTATAAAACACATCATCGTATTGCAGTACGACGACTTCAACGCGTTTTGTTCTCCCTCCTTTAAGAAAAATTTATTCAGCTCAGGACAAACCTCCCGAACTGGAGGACTTATAAGACAGATGTACCCTTTATTAACCCTTTTCTCAATTAGGGTATTCGCATAAGCCGAAGAAAATCGTTTGATAGCAGTATGAAAAGAAAGAGTTCTCGGCATGTAAAAAGTACAAGCGCGCTCTTCCCACACATGACCCTTAAAGGAAGGTGGGGTAGGGCTGTGAATAAGGCAGTGGCGGCGGCGGGAGTGAGGGCGACTGGAGGTGGCGGGGTGATGAGGTTGCAGGGAAGGTGCTGGCAATAATGCAAGAGGTGTAGAGGGTCCCTGGGGCTGGTGGGAGGCGGCCACGCGCCCATACACACTCACGCATTCATCTCACTCATTGAAAATACACGCGATGCCTCTCCACCCCACCTCACACACACACTACCTGCATTTACCTTACTTACCACCGCCACACGCTGATGGATATGCGATGCTCACATCAATAAGTAATAACACGGCCTTGTTCAATTTTCTCACTCTCTATCAAATTTTATATGCATATGCATCTCTATACCCATCTATTTATTTATTTATCTATCTATCTATCTATCTATCTATCTATCTATCTATCTATATATATATATATATATATATATATATATATATATATATATATATATATATATATATATAAAAGGTAAACTTACATTCTTCGACGACACATAGGTATTTATACGTATATTAATGTATGTTTATACCTGAGCTAGAAATATGCAGGCACTACTCTCATCAGGCTAACTAAGGAGGTGCACTTTAGTTACACTAAAAATCTAAGCTTCATATAATATATACAATGAAAGATACTGGAAATTATACAAGTGGTACTACAAGTTATTTTGGTCATAGACATTACAATACGGCATTCATTATCACAACCCTACATTTTTCTACTACTCACTTCTCCCGACCTCCGCTCAGCTCTCATGACCTCTCTGGCACATACTCTACACCTCCCCCTCCCTCCCTCTCTCCTTCCCTCCTTCTCCTTTCTCACAGACGCCACTTACGAAGGGAGGTAAGGAGGTCAGTGAGGTTCATGACGGATGCAAGAAGTATTAATGGTGGCCTCAGCTCGGTCATCATTTGAGGTCTCGGTCAGGCCTCATTCTGCATGGCCACAGGCGGATCAGGCAAAGGGGGGGGGAGCAGGGAGTAAGGGGGGAGGAGGTAAGAAAGAGGGAAGACGGTAAGGAGAACTGGGTAGAAGGGGATGCAAGCAGGAAGGACAAGGAGGCAGAAGGCAGCAGCAAGCAGGGAGGAGAGGTACACAGTCGAGTGAGGATAGGCAAGAAGGAGAGGTAGCAAGTTATTAGCCGTAATAAGAGAGCGAGAATGATGGATAAGAGCGACATGCAGGCTTAAGGGAGAAGAGGTGCTGAAGGGAAGACGGGGTGCAGCAAGGACGGACTAAGGAACATGTCATAACAGATCAACCGTAAAAGACAAACAGATGAGGAATGCTGAAGGAAGACATGGGAGGAATAGTCGGATCAGGAAGTTATTGCTAGTTTTATTATAGTGAATTACCAGCGAGCGAGCTCAGCAAGTGAAGAGAGCAAGTGTAGCAATGCAATGTTTAAGTTGAACTGAGAAGTGAGCGGCCCGACCGCTTTGGTTTTCACAAATTAATAGCTTTTCTACTGTGTGAGATAAAGAAGAGATTCGTTCAGCAGGTACATGCATTAAATTTTGTTTTCAGCTACATATCTACTCATGAGGCCAAAGAAACCCCTTGGAATCCCAGCTTTCCAAAGGAATGTACCGAGGGCTTCAACTGACGTGCTCCACTATGAAATCGATTGAAAGCACAATGAAAGTCACACATGCGGGGTACGAGTTGTTTTTCACTTTCATATGTTGATCGAGCGCGCGCACTCGTACGTGTGTGTGTGTGTGTGTGTGTGTGTGTGTGTGTGTGTGTGTGTGTGTGAGAGAGAGAGAGAGAGAGAGAGAGAGAGAGAGAGAGAGAGAGAGAGAGAGAGAGAGAGAGAGAGAGAGAGAGAGAGAGAGAGTTTTTAAATCAATTATTCTTCTGTTATTGTTCAATTACCTCACCAGAAATGTTGAAAGTTCACACCAGGATGAAATTATGATAATAGATGTACAAACGCTCGCTCGCTCGTCACGCGCTCACAAAGCGCACTTTACTGGCACTAACTGAAACCCTACCTGAAAATCAGATATCAGAAAATATAGCAGTTCCAGCAAGGGACATAATAAAGATGCTGTTTGTAGCGACACTGATATTGCTTTTCCTGTAAAAGAAATTACTTTGAGGTGGCAAGGATAAAACTGTAATTTCTTGGAGGTAGCAAGAAAAAAACTTTACTCGGAGGTAGAAGGATAAACATACGATTATTTGATGGCATCAAAGATAAATATATAATTACCTGAAGATGCCACCCATAAATATACAATTACTTGGAGGTTCCACAGATAAAAATATAACAACTTGGAGGTTGAATCGAAAAAAATGTAATTACTTGAAGGCTGCACCGATAAATATTTAATTACTTGAAGGTTGCACAGATAAAAATATAATTATTTGTTGGTTGCACCAATAAAATATAATTACTTGAAGGTTGCACCAATATAAATACAATTACTTAGAGGTTGCACTGATAAATATATAATTACTTGAAGGTTGCACCGAAAAAAATATAATTACTTGGAGGTTGCAGCGATAATTACATAATTACTTGGAGGCTGCGCTGATAAACACCGATAAAAATATAAATACTTGGAGGTTGCACCGATAAACATATAATTACTTGGAGGCTGCAACGATAAATTAATAATATCCTGGAGGTTGCGAGCAGAATAATGTAAACACACCAAGGACGCCTTTCACATGTCTTTCCTCCTATCTACAGCGTCCACAAGGTTTAGTTCAGGTTAGGGTGGATTTCCCGAACTGGAGGGGTTAAGTATTGCAGTCATTAGCCCTTCACAACACAGCTGGTCTCCTAATCTTAATAATATCGTCTCATAAAACCAGGAATAAACTTCGAAAAGATAGCCTCCGTTACCCCATCACTACAACGACCCTCTCCTTAGCTAAGTAAAACAGTCTGGTAGCAGCAAGGAAAAAAAATCACAGTACTGAAGAGGTTAAAACGGGACCTGAACGATGATCGTAGAATTGACCCAAGTAGAGTTAAGAGGTCAAAAGGTCATGCCAATTCCTCGTGTCACTACTCATTAACGTTACTTCCCTACCCACACTTCTTACGGCTCCTAATTACCCTTGTCTCTCACCTGTGCCACCCTGATAATTACCTGTCTGCCCCTTCTCTCACCTACCAGTCTGTCTTGGGGGGAAGGTGGATAGGAAAATAATCTCTGGGGAAGGAAGAGGAAAGGATGGGAAGTGGTAGGAAAAAATGAGAATATATATATATATATATATATATATATATATATATATATATATAGAGAGAGAGAGATATAGAGAGAGAGAGAGAGAGAGAGAGAGAGAGAGAGAGAGAGAGAGAGAGAGAGAGAGAGAGAGGTACTGGAAAGAAAACATGCTTCAAACATTAACGTAGAGGAGGGAGGAAAGAGGGGAGGGAAATGAAAGGGGAATATATTAAAAGGGGGAAATTAAGAGGGCTAGATGAGGCATAATGAAGAATTTAAGGGAAGGGAAAAGAGGACACTGGGGAAACAGAAGAGAAGAGGAGCATAAAGAGGAAGGAAAGGGGGAAACGTATGAATCATAAACAAAGGCTGCCACTGTATATCTGTATGCATTCTTTCTCCACCTGAACAGTTCCCGGCGCTGCGAGATGAGGATACGTAGAGGAAAATAAGTGACAAACAGTAAAACACAAAAAAGAAAATCTCTGGAGTTGCGAAAGAAAAAATGAACGAAAAACTAAAGGAATAGTGATAAAAAAAATGACGACGAGGATGAAAGGAAATGATTTTACACAAGAGAGAGAGAGAGAGAGAGAGAGAGAGAGAGAGAGAGAGAGAGAGAGAGAGAGAGAGAGAGAGAGAGAGAGAGCAACAAACCAGACTGAAGCTGACATAGAAAAGGAGTAAGAAGCGGCATACTGACAAACAAGACAAACAACACGAAAACAACACAACCAGACCATGAAAAATAAATATGTCAAGAGAAAATTAAAAACAAACTGGGTAATGAGACGACAGGATAATGAAGGTAAGGAAGGAAACAGACATGATCAGGTAACCATGAAGGGAGATATACGAGTGAGAGAGACAGGTTTTTGAATATGTGATGAGTAGCAGAGGACGCTGTAATGGTGGAAATTATTGAGGCGGTGGTTGTAGTACTAGCGAATGTTGACTGTGGTAGAGCAGGTGTTGCTATGTTATGATGGTGGCGGTTATGGCATTCGTATAGTTGTAGTTCCTTGTGGTAGTTACGCGAGTGGTAGTTGGCTGTTCCGAAAAAGTGAATTATTAACAGTAGCATTAGGTAGTTTTTGCCGGACTCTCCCAGCTACCTGCTTAGATACACCAGTGTCACCGAGTTACTGGTAGACCAACTTAACATACGACAGCCAGTCCAGCGCCAGGCAATGCATGCCGGCCAATATCGTTGTATCACGGGAATCGTACTTTGTTGTGAGGTTAGGTAAGCTTTGAGAAAAAATGGGAGAAATGGAGTTCCCCCGAGCTAAGCCCTGTATTGGACTATATAGCCCCGCTAGGGTTACAGGAGCGAGCTACCACTCCCGGCACGGCAGCCCGGGCGAGGCTCGAACTCGCAATCCCCCGATTACGAGTCCGGCGCGCTACCACTGTGCTAGGTAAGCTTTGAAATGTTGAGAATCTGGTGCTTAACCTTTGGCAATGTGTGAAGCAAGTAGAAGGGGTCGGTGTCTCTCAGTTTTGGTCTAGAATACTTTCTTTTTTATATATTCAGGTTTTTGTAAAATTTCGCGGCACTCAACACTCTCCCGACTGTCTTCAAGTTGCCAAGGGTAGATGCTGTGCACGACCCTGGAGGCTACCATGTGTCACCTGCTTTTTCATTCAGTTAGTAATGCTTTTCTGACAACCTTGAAGACAGTCACGAAACGTACTAGTATGTGTAAACCGGAAGTGTTGCAAAATAAATTACATACAAAAATTTTGTTCATATAATTGTATGTCATTAAGTAGGTGGGATTAGGGAAAGGAGAGATGAACGGTGAGCAGCAGTTAATATTTCCCCTTCCCTCGCACTTCTAACCTTCCCCCCCCACACACACACAGAAGGGGAGGGGGGGGGGTACGGTGGAGAAAAGAGAAGCTGAAAAGAACCCAGTGAGGGAATGACTTGATGAGACGAATATCTTCGCCTCCTCCTTGTTTAGAAATGCTGCATGAGGTAAGCCCCAAATATTAGCTCTGTACTCCCCGTGGGGGCGAAGAAGACTCCAGTACAGATTCAGCAATGGAGTGGGAAGAATGCATGGTTCGGTTCAGCACATATATCCTCTGTAAAGTTGTTTATGCAAGACAAGCAATATGTCTCTCTGCCTATTTATTTTCTGACGCTGCATCCTGTAATGGGTGGTTCTAAAAACGTAATGTCGGCCTACTTTCAGCCATTTCTGGCGCTACACGGCCATCACCCCACTTTCCTTTCATCCCTCTGTCTCATTAAGGCATCCCACATGCAAATTTTAGTTAACTTTTTTTCCACTGCCCACGTTCTTGACTTTAGTAACTTCGCGTTATGACTACGGTGAAGTGTTTTAAGTTTTAACCTGGCTACAGTCAAACGATTTTACTAAACTTCAGAAGAACTGTTGGTAACGAAGGTATTAATGAAGAGTACATTAATTTTCACCTATCCAGTTCGATATTTCTCTGAAGCTGAATAAAAGCGTCTGATGGTAGCAATATGAAAGCAAGAAGAAGTACTCAGAAAGTGCAATGTCTACGCCCACCATCTGGTCTAAGGTTCAAACTTTTGACTTTGCCCTGTGGCCTTGATCATCAGCCGACTGTTCCCAAAAGCGAATTAATTCGTTCTCGCCTCACCTTCACCCATTCCACCAAGTTTGGTCTAAATTGGGTCAACGCGGTTTGAGTTAACCTTGCTCTGTGACCGTGACCTTTGCTCTTTGCCTTTGAACTATGACTAGTTGTTCTAAATATCGAATCCTCTCGGCCTTGCCTTATCATGAACCCTTACACGAAGATGGGCATAAACTTGATTAAAAAAAAATTTAAGTTGGCCTTATCATGTGTGTTACGTAAGACGCGATGTGACTGAAGGAGTAAAGCATAGTCCAGATATCAGTGCTTTATGTCAGAGCTCTATCCACAAACAAAATTATGATACATAATTTTACCTCATAACTACGCTTTGTTTCTACTGGAAGATTAAAGAATGGAGAGTGCAAAATCTTCCAAATCTCTCGTTCTTTCTGTAAAATCAAGCCAAATTTACGATGGACAACTGACTGTAAGACTATTTGTGAATCCGAATCCCGGGCTGCAGTATAATAGTGCAGTTTGGCCGTGGGCAGTGAAGAGACTTGGTGAGACAGATAAACGAACTGATAAGCTAACGTTGATAAGTAACCCTTTCATCCCTACGACGTCTCTAATATCTTACTCTTATAATCTCAAGACAATTCTCTTCAGTCCAAGATAGTGCCCTGGCAGTGAAGGGGTTAATGAAGACGGTACCCAACCCTACAGTTTAAAAAGTCTCTCCTATGCTGAATAAAATCGTCGTGGGGTGATGGAGTCTGAAACGAGGCCTATACAGACAATAAACCGAATCTACACCAGGCGTGACCTCATTTCCACGGTATAATATTTTTGCTTGACCCCAGCGTATAAATATTTTGCTCGATTCGAAGATATAAAAGTCTACGCTAGATTCCAATTCTTTCTCTACGACGAACTTTACCGTATCTGTTTTCATGGGTTTAACTCCTGCAGGTGTTGGAAGGACTGGGAAGGTGGTGGCAGTAGCCTACTGGGAAGGAAAGGTGGTGGCAGTACTGGGAAGGTGCTGGAAGTACTGGGAAGGTGGCAGCTGCACTAGGAAGGTGGTGGAAGCACTGGGCAGGTGGTGGAAGTACTGGGAAGGTGGTGGAAGTACTGGGAAGGTGGTGGAAGTACTGGGAAAGTGGTGGAAGTACTGAGCAGGTGGTGGCAGTACTTCGAAGGTAGTGAAAGTACAGTATTTGGAAGGGTGTGGCAGTACTGGGAAGATGGTGGCAGTATTGTGAAGGTGGTGGCAGTACTGTGAAGGTGGTGGCAGTATTGGGAAGATGGTGGCAGTATTGGGAAGATGGTGGCAGTATTGGGAAGATGGTGGCAGTATTGGGAAGATGGTGGCAGTATTGGGAAGATGGTGGCAGTATTGGGAAGGTGGTGGCAGTATTGGGAAGGTGGTGGTAGTACTGTGAAGGTGGTGGCAGTATTGGGAAGGTGGTGGCAGTACTGTGAAGGTGGTGGCAGTATTGGGAAGGTGGTGGAAGTATTGGGAAGGTGGTGGCAGAATTGGGAAGGTGGTGGCAGAATTGGGAAGGTGGTGGCAGTACTGGGAAGGTGGTGGCAGTACTGGGAAGGTGGTGGCAGTATTGGGAAGGTGGTGGCAGTATTGGGAAGGTGGTGGCAGTATTGGGAAGGTGGTGGCAGTACTGGGAAGGTGGTGGCAGTACTGGGAGGGTGGTGGCAGAATTGGGAAGGTGGTGGCAGAATTGGGAAGGTGGTGGCAGAATTGGGAAGGTGGTGGCAGAATTGGGAAGGTGGTAGCAGTACTGGGAAGGTGGTGGCAGTACTGTGAGGGTGGTGGTAGTAGCCTACTGGGAGGGAAGGTGGTGGCAGCACTTGAGAGATAAGATGGTAGCAACACTGAGAAAGTACTGGGAGGGCGGTGGCAGTACTGGTAAGGCGGTGGCAGTACTGGGAAGGCGGTGGCAGTACTGGGAAGGTGGTGGCAGTACTGGGAAGAGGGTGGCAGTACTGGGAAGGTGGTGGCAGTACTGGGAAGGCGGTGGCAGTACTGGGAGGGCGGTGGCAGTACTGGGAGGGCGGTGGCAGTACTGGTAAGGCGGTGGCAGTACTGGTAAGGCGGTGGCAGTACTGGGGAGGGGGTGGCAGTACTGGGAAGGGGGTGGCAGTACTGGTAAGGCGGTGGCAGTACAGGGAAGGGGGTGGCAGTACTGGGAAGGGGGTGGCAGTACTGGGAAGGCGGTGGCAGTACTGGGATGGGGGTGGCAGTACTGGGAAGGCGGTGGCAGTACTGGTAAGGCGGTGGCAGTACTGGTAAGGCGGTGGCAGTACTGGGAAGGGGGTGGCAGTACTGGGAATGGGGTGGCAGTACTGGGTAGGGATAGGCCAGGTATAATACAGCGGGAAGGGGGAGAGAAAAGGATGCTGGAAAGGAGGGACAAAGGAACAAGGGGAAAGGGAAGGACTAGAAGGAAGGGGGAGGAGTGAGGGAAGGGAGAAAGGGAGAGGGGAGAGGAGAAAGGGAGAGGGGAGAGGAGAAGAGGGATGGGAGGGAGAGAGCGGTGGGTGCGGTGAAATATGGAGATGACAATAAAATATTCAGGTGGAGTGGGGCAGGTGGTGGTGGTGGACAGGGGCAGGTGAGGAGGGGGAGTGGGAGGGAAGTGACGCCTCAAGATAACACTCACTGACACTCATCCCTCTCCATCACGTCACTCATCTCTCACACTCATCTCACTCCCTCACTCCACTCATTTTTCAGTGTCACGTCACTAAACTCATTCACTCAGCTCACTCTGGTGGACATATCACCAACAGCTCTCTTCATTATTCACTTCTCACCTCTCACACTCATCTCACTCCATCCCCTCTCTTATTGTCATATTACTAACCTCCCCCACCTCTCTCTCTCTCTCTTTCAGTCTAATATTTTTTACTGCACATCTCACACTCTCATCTCACTCCTTCACACCTCTCATTCTCTCATTTCACTCACACACCATTAACACTCTTATCTCACTCCCTCACCACTCACAGTCTTATCTTACTCCCTCACATCACTCACACTCTCATTTCACTCTATCATACCACACATCTCATTCCGTCATGTCACTCACTTCCAACACGCTCATCTCACTTCACACCACAGACACACCACTCATCTCACTCCCTCACACCACACATTTACTCCATTCTGATCTCATTTCCTCATACCTCACGAACACACATCTTACTCCCTTACACCACACACCCTGTCATCTCACTCCCTCATACCACTCACCTCACCCTCCCTTCACACTTGCCTTGTCCCTGCCATTATTCACACCCCACAACTCTCACACTCACGTCACTCACTCCTACAGCTCTCATGTCACTGAGTTTTACGGAAGAGTAATAAACATTTCTTTAACTAAATTCAGAGTCTTGAATTGTTCCTTGCCTAGACTGAGACCGATTCTGTAATTTTACGAACAGCATTCCACTCCTGCACCACTTGACAATCAACTTCCCCTGACTTCTCCACATCACCACCACCCACACTTTTCACACCCACTTTACCTATCCCTCTCTTTCCTCACTTCACCCACAGTCTCACGTACTTAACTCGTCTTTCACATCATTCTCAAACTTCTTAGGTCACTCATCTCTCCTTTACGTCTCATACATCACTTTTAACCTGTTGTTGTTTTTGAGTGATGATGTTTCAGCCTATATTTTACTTTGTGGCTTCTGTACGAGGACGTATTATTATTTTTGTTTTTGTTTATACTGTTCAATGTTCTGGCTAATCCAGACCATTTTAAACAGCTTAGGGAGGACTTAAAACTGAAAGAGTTCGGTGTAGATTTTAATTATCCCTTCACTCATAAAGGTCCTTCGTAGGCTGAATGAAATCGTTTGGTGGTATCAAGAATAAAATGAGAGACGTCCTCGAGATGAAGGAGTTAATATCAACTATATGCTAAGCTGTACTTCTATGTATAAAATGATACCAGTAAATGGGCCCAATATGGATAGAAAGACAAAACAGGAGAGTGAGAGATTGGTGTGATTTAGAGATACTTGAGGAATCCATAAACCTGAACAATTATTAAATTCATCTGTTCGAGCACAATACTGCTTTATTTGACTCACTTATGCACGGTTACCTCTTGCAAAAAAGTCTAAATCAATGCAGGTCTTACACTGATAAACGGTCAAACAGCAGCCTTAATCAGCATAATAAATATCATCATACTTTTGGGTGAACTATAGTAAGTCAGCGCTCGTTGTCGCTCATGTTCCGATTAAGCGTGGACATCAGCAAATCAGAAGAGAGGTTTCAACGATAACATTCCATACGACGTTCACCGCAGAAATCAAACTTTTTCTCGGGAAAATGGTGGTGACCACATTACCTCGTTCCGCGGCGGTAAAGAACGCATGTGGGTGGGATATACGTAGTGAGAGTGATGCATGTGAAAATGAAAGTGTTAAGGCCGTGTTTATGTGTTTGAGTCACTTCGTGCCACCGGTATGAAACAATAGAGTACGAACACACACTACGTAAGGATAGAAAAGAATTTACCATAGTACAGTACCAACATCCTCTTCGAATGTCTGTCACGGCTTGGATATTGAGTCCTAGTTTCTAAGCACAGGTAAATCGCCAGACAAACACGTTTTCACCAAGGCTCCAAAAGGAAATTGACGCTGTGGTCGCTCTTGCCTACAACTACCTCCAGAGTTCACACGATGACTGGGAGAGTCTGTTGTACGTTGTCTCACAGCCCAGATCCGAAGGTTTCGAACTCGTCTGCGGTACGAGTAATGACTGATATTCCTTATTCTTCATCTTTTAACAAGTTATACAGGATTCTGCGTAGTTTCGGTTGATACACACACACACACACACACACACACACACACACACACATATATATATATATATATATATATATATATATTTTCGTATAATACCAGATGTCATATTAGTTAAGAAATTATTCTGCAAATCCTGCCACGACATGAAAATTTTATGTATGTTGGGTGGATAAAGAAAGAACGAGAGAGAGAGAGAGAGAGAGAATTTTATTTGGTATGAGATCTCTTGCATTAACGAGATTCAAATTATCTCAAAACTTTAAGTACAATGATATCAAATATTAGCAATTTCCCTTCTCCCACAACTTTACTGTTATATTCAGCCAAAGGGATACCTATTTTAGTAAATGACTTTTTCATTATGAAGGCGGCTTTTTTATTTCGTAATCTTGCCGTGTCCAGAAAAACTATGAATAACTTATTTGCAATTCTGGAAAGTCTCTTCGAACGGGAGGGTTGAGATAAAGCTACTATTAACATATTAACTAGGAGGGGGGAGGGAATCGCCAAAGCTGAATGCAAGAATCTGACGATAGGAGGACTAAAACGTTGAGTATCAGCAACAAACAGTAATACTGAGTATGTATTGTTAATAAAACGATCTGTTATGGACGAGATGACCACTCCCCTGCTAGTTTTTTTTTTTTTTCCTCTATACATCCCTGACTCGCGAAGCAAGAGCGGGTATTATGGTCTGTTGTGTGTGTGTGTGTGTGTGTGTGTGTGTGTGTGTGTGTGTGTGTGTGTGTGTGTGTGTGTGTGTGTGTGTGTGTGTGTGTGTGTGTGTGTGTGTGTGTGTGTGTGTGTGTGTGTGTGTGTGTGTGTGTGTGTGTGTGTGTGTGTGTGTGTGTGTGTGTGTGTGTGTGTGTGTGTGTGTGTGTGTGTGCGCGCGCGCCCCATGGTTATATTATATTAAAATCTCTCAAGAGAAATGGACTAACTGGCACCAAGCACACAGACGAACTGGATCTACTGGTGGACAAGCGATCTGTCTGTTTTGTGCTTCTAAATGTATGTTTGCACATGTGCAGATCTGTGACCAAATATACAAACCTTCGAATGGCAACTAAGAGAAATTTTGCACACATAAAAGGGGCTTCAGGTTGTGCACCACAATCATTTAAAGTGCTCTTGAGTGCGCATTTGGAGAGGCACAAATTTATCTCTAACGACAAAGGGTAAATTACTTCCAACATCGGTACAAGGACTTAATATCGGGAACCACAGGCTTCTAATTCAGGGCTTCTTACTGTTCAAATACACGTGTGCATGTATACTGTATATGTACTCTGACGACGCACACTGATAGCACTTCTGTAACATGAGCGACAATGGGTACTTCTGACAGTAGGCAAAATATATCGCTATGGAAGTGGTGCTAGAACGCGACCTAAGCCCATGAGAATACGACCACTACGAGGATAGGGTACCAGTCAACAATGTACCTCAACTCTCCCTCCTCCCCACTTTTCCTATTTCTTCCCCCCCCTCCCCCCCTCTCTCTCTCTCTCCGCCCCGTTTAATCCACCATCTCCAACCCATCTTTATCACTCCTTCGTTTTATCCATCTCCTCTCTTAACCCCCTCTCCCCTCTCCCTTTTAGCCTCTACCCTCCATACCTTTCCTCTCGCCTGTATCCATCCCTCAGCTCCCCTCAACCGAGCCTTTACTCCTCACCCTCGTCTTCTTGTCCTCTTTCACCCTTTTTCTCTCCCTCGACTTCTTTCTCCTTCTACTCTCCCCCTTGCTGTCCTCTCCCCATGCCCTCTTCCCCCTCCTATTTCTCTCCCTATATCTCCATCTCCCTTGCTCCCTTATCACCCATATTCCTCCATCTTCCCTCCTAATCCATCCTCACCCTCCTCCTTTCTCCCAACCCCTTTGAACCTCCCCTATTTCTTCTCATCCTGTTCTCTTCTACTTCTCCCTCATCTCAACCCACTACTCCTCTTGCTTTTTAGCCTCTCTGTACCCCCTTAACTTCCTATTCTCCTTCTCATCTCCCTTGACTTTCCTTGCCCCAACCCTCCCTTTTTCCATCTTTTCCTCTGTACCTCTTCCCAACCCATTCTACCTCTCCTCCTCTCTCACTCCATCTCCTCTTTCTTTCCCTCTTGTCTCCTTCCATATCCTTTGCCAGCCCCTATAATCCTTCTTCTTTTCCTCTATCACCCCTTGCTCATTTTTCTTTCCCTCACGTCTCCCTCCATCCCCTCTCTCAATCTCCCTCCTCCTCCTCCTCCTCCTTTTCTTTTCCTCTCCCTCCTCCCCCGTGCCAGCCTCCCTGAACCCCTCGCTTCCACAACCCCGTCACGTGCCGTCATCTTCACTCGCCCCGTAACCTTTTAAACCAACAAATTTAAGACACTCCACGGAAACGCCCCAGAACTTCCCCTTGCTTCCCCCCCTTACCCCCTCCCCTCTGCTCTTTTTCTTTCCCTACCCCCCCCTTCCCTCCGTCTCTTCCCTCTCTCTCCTCTCCTCCATTTTCTCTCTCCCTACCCCCGCCCCCTCCGCCTCTCCTCTTCTCTTCTCCAGTACTCTCTCCATTTCCACTCTCCTCCTCGACATCTAAGAATGTTCAGGCCTTGTTCATCTCCTTGGGGCTGAAAGATCTGAGTGGTCTGTGCATCTGTGTACTCTCTCTCTCTTGATCTCTCTTCCATCTGTCTTTTCATGAATCCTTCCTCACTTCTTCCTTATAACCAACTGCTTCACTCCTTCATTTTTTTTCCTTTCCAGTACCATTTTAATCATGTTTTCTCCTTTTTTCAGAACCACTCATTCTCCCCTGTCTTTTCCCATGCTCTAACCCCCACCTTTTTTTCCTCTGTTCCTTTCCCTTACTCTCCTTTTTATTATTTTTTATTTTAATTTGTCGGCAGTGCCCTCAGATCAACCACATCTCTTTAATACAGCACTAAACCCTGATGTTTACACCTAAATTTTGCATGTAGTTCATGTGCCACTGTAAGTATTGCAGGTTATTGTACTTGGATGGTCATAAAGAAAAAAAAATCCATGTTTGGCAGTTCAGTGTGTGTGTGTTATGCTGCCCACACTACATACTGTGATGCATATATATATTTTCTGGTATAAAAAAAAAAAAAAAAAAAAAAAAAAAAAAGTTCCTATATAGTTTGTATTTGTGTCTGCTTCATCACATTCTTTGGCTGGGAAAATCTATAAATAAACACCAAAATTATCTGCCTATGAGAGTGTTAAAGTTACAGGGAGCAAAAGATTTACTTGGTGGCCATTTGGATTTATCACCAATAAGGAATCGAGCTGTATGGAAAAGATTGGTCAAACATATCGACCTTGTATAGAAATGGGAGAAAGAAGATGATGACGATGATGATGGTGATGATGATGATGAGGATGACAAAGAAGAAGAACTATACTCCGTGATGCTCCCTCTCTCTCTCTCTCTCTTCTGCACCACGTTTTCATCCCATCTAACTTGAGACCGTTTTTACTTTCTCTGAGGTTTAGGTAACATCTATTTATTTTATTCACATTACGAAACGCCCAGCCTAGCACCGGGATCCCACGCTCCTGATGAGGGGAAGAAGGAACAGAGGGACGGGTGGATGGGTGGATGGATGGACGAAACCCCCACCCACCCTCACTGGGATGGAGATAATGAAGGGTTCTATCTGATCCCTCCAGCTCTAAAAATCTCCAGGTTGAATGAAATCGTCTGGAGGTAGCAAAGGCAAAAGAGAAAAGCGTCATCTCCCGTAAGAAGCTGTCCCTTACTATCCAGTAACGTCTTCTTCTGCTTCACTCGGAACTCCGCCAGACGATTTTTAAAATTATCCTTAGGAGAGACTAATTGACTCTGAGGAGTTAGATACATCCTTCATTAACCCATTCACTACTAGAGGTCCATTCGAAGTAAAAAAATAAATAAATAAATAAACAATCGTTTAGCTAATCCACCATCTTTCTGTTTCTTATCCTAGTTTCCATGCTATTCCTCTCCCTTTCTTCCTTCAGGTCTCTCTTCTCACAGCATTTTTTTTTTCTGACCTCTTCTTCCTCCCCCTCATTTTTCTGCCTCTTTCTACCAGCTTCAGTTTTTTTCCTTTTTATTTACGAGCTATCCTTTTTCTTCAGTCGCTTGCTTACTTCCCACCCACTTCCCTCCTTCCTAAACCTTTAAGTGCAATCATTATCTTCTAGCCATGCACCTCCACAGGATTTTACACACCTTAAGAAAGAACTCTGGTAATGAAAGAGCTCATGATGGCTTTATCTAACCCCTCAATTAAGTCGCTGCTGATCCAAATACATCGTTTGGAGAAAGCAGTTAAGAATGAAAAATAAGTAAGTCATCATTTTGGAAGGGTTAAGGTTTCTCTTCTTATCCCCATTCCTCATTTTATTCCTACTCACACCCCCTTCTTCGTTTAACTTATTGTCCTCCCTCTCTCGACCGTGTCTCTCCCACTGTCTCTCCTCCATATCAGCTTTCTACTTCCATCCCAGTCAGTACCTCTACAGAGTTTCTCTTTTATTGTCACTTCACTCTATCTTTCTATTCTCTTCTCTGCTTACTTTCCTTCCTGCTTCCCTCTCCTTCAAAGTGTCTCTCCTGTGTTCCAGTTATCCCACCCTCTTTCTTCTCTACCTTCACCCTTCTTCCCTCCTCCAAACTCTCTCTCCTCTCTTTCTTCCTACTCTATTCTTTAACCTGACTTCCCTCTCCAACTGCCTCCAAGCCTCCCTACCTTCCAACTTTCTTCCCTCTGAAACTTCACCCTATGCTACTTCCCTCCTCCGCTACTTTCATCCAACTTCTGTCTGTCTGTCAACTTCTATCTGTCTGTCTGTCCGTCTCTCTCTCTCTCTCTCTCTCTCTCTCTCTCTCTCTCTTCTTACCATCCTTCCTTCTTATCTTCCACTCCATCATTACCCAATTTCCCCATCTCTCTTTTTACCTCTCCGTCTCTACCTACACCCTCTCTCTCTCTCTCTCTCTCTCTCTCTCTCTCTCTCTCTCTCTCTCTCTCTCTCTCTCCCTACCAGCCTAGAGGGGGGTGGTGTGGTGTGGGTAGGGGTGTGGGTTAGGGCTAGGTAAACCACTGAATGTCAAATGTCTCCTGGGAAATGCACGTCATATTTTACAAATTCGCGTCTCGAACTGTTGTGAGCGTCTTGAGGCGGGGCGGAGAGGGTGTGTATGGTGTGTGTATAATGTGTTTGTATAATGTGTGTGTGTGTGTGTGTGTGTGTGTGTGTGTGTGTGTGTGTGTGTGTGTGTGTGTGTGTGTGTGTGTGTGTGTGTGTGTGTGTGTGTGTGTGTGTGTGTGTGTGTGTGTGTGTGTGTGTGCCGGGCTGGTGAGAGTGTATGAAGTGTCTAGATTGTGTTATGTGTGTATTTTTTTTGTTGAGATTCTTGTCAAAACTAGACATTTCTGCTACGTATCATACACTTTTGCACATCACCTTTTTGGCACTAACACTCACCGTCCATACAAAATACATGCAGGGATTGTCTCATTCAGGACAGGTGTAATGTTATAGGTGGGGTGTATTCAGGATATGTCGATTTGTGATTTGGGAAGAAAGAAGACTGTGTTAAAGAAATAGAAATCCATAGTCCATATCCTGCTCAAAACAGGGCTGGATATCACGTCCCTTCTTACAGTAGCCCACGAATGTATCCATTCCACCACCACCCTTATTACCGCCAGCCGATTTTATTCATTGCAGGAGATCTTTATTTCTGGAGGGATCATCATAATTAGTCTCTATTACTTGCTTTATTACGATGACGATTTTTACTATTCTTACTTCCACCAAAAGATTTTATTCAAATATTGGCGACGTCTCGTATTCCAAGGGTTGATGAGACACCTACAGTTTTGAACATAAACCTTCACAACGTAGACCCAAAACATTCTGTCTTGAACGGGCTAATATTTAACCATCATTGCTCACTTCCACTGTAATAATTCAAAGCAGTTCCTCTCTACTTTAGTATATATATATATATATATATATATATATATATATATATATATATATATATATATATATATATATATATATATATATATAAACGGTTGCTAATACACACAGCTTTGAAAAAAATACATATACCAAGAAGGAACACTCAGTGCACTATCGGCACCCACCAAAAATGATCCAAGGGTCACACATTTGATTTTTCCTTATGGCCTCGATCTCTGACTAATTACGCTTAAAATCGAATTACTTCATTATCCCCATTCCCTTAACCCTCCAAGCAAATTTAGTTCAGATTAGAACAAAACTGTTTTGAGTTGACCTTGCCCTGTGACATTAACATTTGACCTTTGATTGATTGATTGTGACCTCTCTATGACTGATCGTTCTTAAAATCGAATCCTTTTATCCTCGTCCTGCCATGAACCCTTCTATAAAGTTTGTTGTAAATCGGATGAAAACTGCTTAAGTTGACCTTGCCATGTGACCTTGATCGTAGAATGACTGTTCTCCAAATCAAAGCACCTCGCTCTTCCATTATCTTTAGTTCTTTCAACAAGTCTGGTTTGTATCGGATAAAAACTATTTGAGCTGATTTTACTGGGGCAACCTTTAACCTAGTCCTGTACCTTGACCTTTACTCTATTTTTCTATAAACTAAATAAACTCTTTGACTGTTTCTCCATTCCTCCACCAAATTTGGTTAAAAGCGAATAAAAATATATGGCTATTTTGTTCACACACAAGAGTGTGCGCCCGTTGAGCAAAATACAACACCGGCCCTCGCTTTGCAAATGTGGATGAAATATTCTCTTTCTTCCTCAGTTCCTTGCTTTCGACGTCTCTCTCTCTCTCTCTCTCTCTCTCTCTCTCTCTCTCTCTCTCCAACAGCAACAACAACTAGCAACCCAGGAGACTCAGCAGAAGCCGGGGAAGAGGGTGGTGAACTAATGGCCTCTGACAGCAGCGTAAGATTAATCACTAAACTTGTTAAATTGACGCAACCTGAACTTAACTTCTTGCCGGAGTTGGCGTAAACTTGGTCCGCCGGGCTGTGACACGGATACCCCCGCCTGATGATGATGCAGCCGGGGTGGGGGAACGGGGAGGGGAAAGCTGGGGCTGGGAGAGCCGAAGAGGGGAAAATGGTGGCTTGTGAGAAGTGTAAATGTTTTTTATTCCTGCGTTGTAAGATTTTAGTGGCCTGTGCTTATATTTCTAGTTACTTCCGCCAACAAGTTGGAGGTCATGTTTTCACCAATGTTTGTATATTTGTTTGTTTGTTTGTCCACACGATATCTCCAAAATTTCTCAATAAATTTCAATGAAATTTTGTGGAAGGGTGGTTCATGGGCCAAGAGAGAACTGATTAAATTTTGGGGCGGATACGGATCGGATCCTTGGCGGAGGTATGCGCTCTCTGAGTGCTTTCTAGTACTGTTTTTGTAATCTTTCTTCCTTCTACTGGTGCGCTTGAGGGGGCAAGTCTTGGTGCATCGCTGTCCATGTCTTAACAGTCATGGAACTGATTCCTTACTCATAACTCACCCGATAAAAATTGCCTCAAATGAGCCAATAGGTTTGTGGTTTTTGTTTTCCATGGCACTCTTCGTACAACCTCCATACCGCCAAATTACACCCATTCAGTGGAAGTGCTACCCCCGCCCAAGCCACCACCCATCACCACCGCTGCTAGTTCCGCTAACTTAGAAATTACTCACAAAATCTCCAAGCAAATAAACCCACTCTCACTGCAGACTAAAACCCCAATAAAACCAGACTTATTAAAAAGACTCAAAACGGCACCCAGCACCATCAGATAAATCAACTCTTTTAACCAGGGAAAAAAATAAAAAATAAAACAAATTATAGGAACACAAAAAAGACGAAACCATAAAAAAAAAAATCACAGTACAAAATTCAGGCGAAACCACTACACAAAACCCCAGTAAATAAACCCATTCTCCCAGCCACCTAAAACCCCGATAAAAACAAACTTGTAACATTAAAACAAATACACCGATTCTCCCAACCAGCTAAAACCCCAATATAAAACCAGAATCCATAAACCACTACAAAAATAAAACAGCAAATAAACCCATTCTCCCAGTCGGCTAAAACGCCAATACAACCAGACTCATATAAAAGAGAATCCAAAAGAAACGCAAATAAACCCATTCTCCCAGCAGACGAAAATCCCAGTAAAACCAGAAACCAGAAATCACTAAAAACACAGCAAATAAACCCATTCTCCCAGCCAGCTAAAACCCCAATAAAACCATAATCCAGAAACCCCCCCAAAAACAAGAAGTACCAGAATAAACCACAACAAAAGCCCCAGGAAATAAACCCATCCTCACAGCCAGCTAAAACGCCAATATAGAGCCAGGAGTAGAGAGTTAAATACGTGGGGGTGCCAGGTTTCCCTCCATAATTCACGCCCCGGCCGGGAAAAAATATTGGCCAGAAATTCGCTTGGTTTATGGTAGTCCACTTGATTAATAACTAGGAATTTAATTGGCGCCGCTGACAGTATTTTCTCATCCAGCGCTCTGATCCCGCCCGCTGTTAATGTGCCCACTGTCTGCGCGGATTTACTCTGTCTTTATTTACTGAGGACAGAGCGGATTTACTGGAGGGAGGGCGGATTTACTTAGTGTTTTTTTTCTGACTTTTTACTACGGGGAGAATGTTTTTAATCTGAACTTTTACAAAAACGGATTTTTTTTTTTTTTTCTGCTTCATTTTACTACGGGAAGAAAGGATTTTTATTTTTTTTTTATTTTTTTTTATCTGCCTCGTTACTACGGGGAGAACGGTTTTATTTATTTTCTTTATCTTCCTCTTCTTTAATGTGGGAAACGGATTTATTATATTCTTTATCGTGAACGGGCTAATGTATTTCTTTTGAAAGGCTGTGTTATTTAGCCTTTATTTATTTACACTGGCAGAACGATTTAATTACTTTTATCGTGAACGGGTTAGTGTATTCACCTACAGGCTATGGATTTATTCTGGATTTATTTATTGGCGTCCGGATTTACTTACCGATATAAATAGATAGATAGACATAGAAGAGATACTGAATAATACATATAGATTTATTTACTGAAGCCACCGATTAAGTAATTATACTGTGAATAGATTAATTGCTGCTATAATGCACAGATTTATTTAGATTTATTTTCCGGGGACTGGATTAATTACCTTAATTTACATGGGGCAGGGATTTATCTGCTGGTTGTGCATGATTCAGTTTAAAATATTTTCTTTGCATGTAGCGTTATTTCATATTCTGATGGCATGGATATATCTCACTTTTTTTTTGTTTACTGGCAATATTCTGGATTCATTTGTAGTGCATAGATTATTTACGTATTTATAAAGTGCATTTTTCCCGAATTATATCAAGTGAAGATGGATATACTTACCTATGTTTACATGGGATGGTTTTCTTTATATTCAGTTACTGGGTCGTCGATGCTTCGTGACCTCAGAACAAAGTCACTGCGTCCTGGAGCTATGGGACTGCCTGGCGAGGGATAGGGAAGGGTATTAATTCACCTATACTGAAGGTGTCATTTTTTTTTTGTAATGTCCTGACGATTTTTTTTTCACTCTAATACGGACCAAATAAACTGGAGGGGTTAGAAATAGAACCAGTAAACTTCTTCAGTATGAGAAGCCCTTCCAAAAATGAATAAAATCCTCCGGTAGCAGCGAAAATGAAGTAAAAATACGGCATACGTCTTTTCGGGGTTAAATGCACACTGCTAGACGGAGATGCTGTGGTGTGTATCATGCCACCTACTTGAGTACTGCTTACTTACTTAGGCATTTCATTAGATTGGGGAACCTTGTACAGTATGGTTCTTAAGTAACAGTAAGGGAGTTTTAAAGCAAGACGATGGGCATGATGGGTACTGGAAATTATTGCAACACAAATGAATAACCAAACATGGAAGATTTTATAGCAAGCTGGCGGGTATAAGAAAGACTGTTGGAAATTATTGCCATCCAGATTAAATCCCCAAAACTCAAACGACATCCCAATACTGTAATATACCAGAATTTGAACCTGCAGTAAAAAGCGAACTCTGATACAGTGCAGTGACATTTTTTATAAAATGAACAGATTTATTTTTAGTTATGTGCGTGAGGTATTTGGTCCTATATGTTGGGGGTATGAAGTTCCTTTGTTTTTTTTGTTTTTTGTTTTTTTTTTCTGGGGAGGAAATGTATATATATATATTCGTTTATTTTACATTGGATTGGTTTATGACTATTTTGTTTAGAGCACGAAGATATAATCAAGTTAGTTCACCTGAAAACTTATTTGACCCACGTATGAAAATATTGGGCATAGATATGTAATTTAGATACATTCTTAAAGGATTAATTTTGCTCTTTTTTTTTGTAGGGAATGCGGCTTTTGTTGCTGCAAAGAAGAAGAACCAAAGGCCGGAAAGCAAAAAAGATGCTCTTTAAAGGAAAAATTGTACATGTAAGAGCCATATTCAAGATCCGTTCACTTCGACACGACTGGGCACACTGCATATCAGGGAGTGGAGGTTATAGGCAGAGGGAAGTGGAGATTAAGGAAGATAGCTAAAGAGTTGACTTCTTGCATATGTGAAGTCCTAAGAGTATCAGTTAAATATTAGTGGAGAACTGGAGAAAGGGGGAATGGGAGTGACAGTGTATCATTGGACGAGTGATGCGCACCCTCAGCAGTGGAGGAGGGAGCAAGCAAACATTTCAGAAAAGTTGTGGCCACTGAAACAGCTATAGCAGAGGCACAGAGATGAAACACTGCGGCGAGTGGAAAGAGGATGAAGAGAGTCAGTATGCGGTAGGATGTTGATAGGACGAAGGGCCTTTGAATACACCTTGTTATTAAGAAATGTATATGCTGAGCCCCCCTCCCCAACACACACACACACACACACACACACACACACACACACACACACACACACACACACATTTACTTCACAGAGGGACACACAAGACTCCTGTACAAAGTCAACGTCTGTCCAGGTCCTCCCAGTTTGATGCACTCATTCATATTCTGTTCCCTATTTCACCTCATGTTTTAGGTAGGATTAAGGACTGGGATGATAATGATGATGATGATGATGATGATGATGATGATGATGATGATGATGATGATGATGGCTTTTCAGCTGGATATATTAAAATTAAGTAAAGCTGAAAAAAAAAAAAAGTCTAGTGGTGGCAAAAGTAATGAAGTTATCGCATTGAAGAGGTTTGTATCAATACATCCTCACTGAATTTATTGATTTGCTTACACGATTCACGATGTTTTTTAATTAACCAAGAACCCAGATAAGTTATTTACGAGGAGCAGATTTCTTTTATCATTTACCTCGAGCACGGATTTATTATTGATATAGGAGATGGATTTATTCATGTTTGCTAACTGGGAGTATCATTCAGTTCTATTAACCAGAAGGAAGGATTTTTTTTATTCTTTCTTTTAGGACGAATTTACTTTTTATCACCTAGGAGCGTGACTTGCTTTAGGGAACAGAAGAAAGGTATATGCACTGTTTAGTCTTTATTCTTATTTTTTTTGCTATGAACATGAAATTATCTTTTTATCAGGACGGATCAGTTTTTTTTATTTCGCAGGATCATGGCTTTATTTCTTCATTTAGCAGCTTATAAGGTGTACGGATTTATATTTAGTTTATTTATCAGGGCCAGGAGCTTAATATTTACCCACCAAGGCACAGATTTATTTATATTATTTAGCTGGGTGGCCTTACAGGGTGATTCACATATAACACACTTCTTCCACTCTGCCAGGTGATTTCTCGTGTCAGTCCTGCATCATCTTATTTCTTTCTTACTCCCGCTGCCACACTCACGCCCATGCAGCACACTGAGCCGTCCCCCAAACACACAAAGGAGGCGAGTAGCTACTGGGGCGCTATTTTCGGACAGCCCTGTACCTTTCCTAAGGTATTTTTCATTTACCCAACGAGAATACGGGACAGAGTATTCCAAGAGATGACAAAAGACTGTATGATCTCTCTCTCTCTTTCTCTCTTAGCACGTGAAACATTTGACTTCCTACACACAATACGCAAACATAACATGGGGCAGTTCTAATAAAATAATTAACAGTCCCAATAATTATTATCAAATACTTGGAAAACACTGACAATGGTAAGAAAAATATTAATCAGAACAGCAACAAAGGGAGTAAAAAATGGTTTCTGTAATTGCATTTCAGTATGTTTCAGTCAAAGGGAGGCTTTACTTGGAGGCTAATGAGGATGATGCTACAGGCCTCGTGCTTCTAGGGTCCATAGTAAATAAATAAATGAATAAATAATATAATCTGATGTATGCAAGTATAAATAAATAAATGAATAACCGATAAAAATTACATTCACATTAATGGAATAAAAATCTTCTACCATACGATATACAGAGGAATTTTGCACATCGAATGGTACTTTACACTATGCGTTGCAAAGGACAGCGCCATACACTTCTACTTGCATGCTGCCTCTACTCTGTCTAGGTGTGGAGGGAAGTTGTAATAAAGGAATAATACAATATCAGCGTTATCTTTCATGTGATACTGTGACATACCGCAAAAGCTTATTCACGTACGTATGGAAGTATGCGTGTATGTTTGCCTATATGTGTAACTAAAAGGGCAGAAGTAAATTTAGTCTCAGGCCCCAAATTCTACTAGTTCACACATGGTTACAGCAACAGAAAAATGAAACTTAAACCCGCATGCTAGTCACTATATAATAAGTCTCTCTAACAAGCAAACACGAGCGTCACCTTCCTCCGCCGCATCCAAGTCCCCATCCCGGTGAGGGCGGTGGAAAAACAGCAAAGGTGCACTAAACCCAAAACGGTATTCACACATTGGACGGGTGTTCGTAGGGGGAAGCACTGACCTGATCCAGAGAGAAGCCCCACCGCTATCAAGGTCACCGAAGAATCCCCTAAAAACTACGGGTGTAAACACAGACATTTACGCCTGTACAAACGGGGAGGAAAAAATCTCTAGGTATACGAGGAGAGGAAAGCAAGAGAGGGAGAGGGAAGGGAGGGAGGAGAGAGGGAGGAAAAAAAAAATGCGTGTGGAGAGGCAGACATGTGAGTATTCCTCCCCACGTCCCTTCTGCAGTGTCCTCAAACATTATGGAGAGAGAGATATTGTAGCGGGCCGACTCACCGCTTCAGTTTTAGTATCCATCGGCCCACAGGGCGAAGGGCGAGGAGGGGACGAGATACGAGGGAGGGAGGCGGAGGGAAGGTAGCACCGGGAGGGAGGGAGGGGGAGAAGGGAGAGGGATAGAAAGAGTGGGGGAGAGGAAGAGACAAGATTTTAGGGAGAGAGGCCAGAGGGGAGATGGGGAAACGTAGCACCAGCAGGGAGAGAAAGGGAAAGGATCACGTGTGAGAAGAAGGACGAGGGACAGAATGAATAGAGAAAATGAGGAAAAGCATTGAAGTAAGGCTGGAGGGGAGATGGTGGAAAGGCAGTCTTGGGAGGGAGCGACGGGAAGGAATGAAGCAGAAGGAGGAGGGAGGGTGAGAAGACAGAAAGAACAGAGGTGGGAAAAGGATGAGATACAAGGGAGGGAGAGCCGAGAAGCCATGCAGAAGGAGCAGCAGGGAGGAGGAGGAGAAACAAGAGGAGGGAGAGGGAAGAGAGTTGTGACTGAGAGGGAGAAGAAGAAAGAAAGACACTGGAGTAAAGGACAATAGTACGATACTTGGAAAATTAAACTGAAGAAGGAGGGCTGGAAGCATGTAGTGGGGGAAGCAAATAAAGAAGTGAGAAGAAAACTATGGAAGGGGTGAGTTTGGGATGAGAGGCGAGGGAGGAGGCAGACCAAAAGCAGGTAGATGCTAATGTGGAGAGAGCTAAAGATATAGTTGGAGATGAAATACGAGGGAAGGAGGGCAAAACAAGGAGGCGGAGAGGAAATGAAGAAATAGGAGGGGAAAGACAGATGAGAGGAGGCATAAGAGGTGAAAATGAAAAAAATAGTAAATTAGAAGGAAATGAAAAAAATCAGCGAGAGAAAGAGGTGCAGGGAAGATGATTAGTTGGGGGAGAGGAACGAACAGTAGGATGAGTAAGAGACGTGGATATATGTAAGAGATATAGATGTACTGGAAGAGTCGGAGAGAATTCATAAAAGATAGGATGTGTGTGTGTGGGGGGGGGGAGAGGGGGAAGGAAGCTAAAACAGAGATGAGGTTAGAGTACGAGTTATGAAGGAGATTAGAGGGTGGATGAATCTACAGTACAGCATAATGGAGAAAGGAAGGGTGAGGGATGGGGACTTTAGAGAGGAAAGTTGCAGGATGGGAGGAAAGGCGTATACGTGATGATGGGGAGAACCTTGAGTATGTGAAGGCAACTGACCTTGAGATTCCAAAGAGTTTATTCTGGGGTGTATGAAATCATCTTAAAGGTACAGATGGGGACAGATGTCATGAGGTGACTAACCACTGTGCTCATCTCCACAACTTAGGCCTTCAAACCTGTGATGGATTATTCACTCACGCTCCTGGAATATAAGGCCACTGCATCACCCAGGTCACTACAATTACCAGCCATATTTGTTCCTCTTGGTCCTCATAAAACCTATCACCTAACAGCCAACAAAGGGTGAATGGAGACCTGAGTCGGGTGGAGTCGAGTGGCGCCTACTGTCCGTCCCCTGACGCTACCGGGCCGTCAGGTTCCTAGCTAGCAACACTATCCTTTCGGTTACCGCGGCGGTCGTAAATTGTAAAGGATAAGGTTCGAAAGCTGACCACCACAGTGACATTGTTAAGCATCATGATGGTGGTGGCAGAAGCGTTAAAGATGTAAAGGTTGTGAATGACTATATTTCATTTACTTTAACTTGGCCGAGGTTTTCGTCTTTTTGTAACTATTTTCCATATTTCGATGGCAAAATAAGGTGATACTACAGCTTTGCAATTGTTCCATTATACTTTTTCATAATTGGCACCATATTCCAACGTTAATCTGTTGCTACAGGCCAGCAATCAAGATGGAGAAGATAATTTTAAACTTGCGAAAAATGAACAGAGTATCGCTGAAGAGTTAAGAGAGATTTCCTAAGTGAGGTTTGAGGAGACATTCAGAGAGAGACAAGAGTTACTAACATAAGGGCGGCGGGGAGATGGTTAACACACACTGAAGGACTGGTGAGGGCTGGCGGGGGAATGGATGGGAGGACGAAAAGAAATGGGAAACCTTCGGACTGGTTATTGAGGAGGATAAGGAGTTTGTAGTGAGTGAAGGACAAAAAAAAGATGGACGGAAGGAAAACGGAGGAACAGAGTGAAAGGTGGAGAAGAATGAGTCTGAGACTAGGGGAAGGTGGAAACTTAAAGCAGGATGAAATAACGATAACAGAATGCGTAAGACAAGCAGTCAGAAGACCAGTTGAGAATAATGAATTATACAGTATTAGCGAAAAGCTTCGTGGAAAAAAAAAAAACCTGCAGTACATAAGAATTAGGAAATGTACAAAAAAAAGAAGAAAAGAAAAAATGAAGGAAGAGTATCATGCTTTCGTGGGAGGCTCAATTTATGAAAGAGGAAGAAGGAGGGTTGGGAAGGGTGAGGGGGCAGTGAAGAAAGTAGACTAAGATCAAATATTTGTCGGTCGGAGTTGTGGAAGATGTGCTACAAGAAAGGAAATGGAGGGAAGAGTGTTGATATTTTCGTGGATTCTTAATTTACGAAAGAAGAAGCAGAGGGGAGAGTTGCGGCAGGGGCGGCGATAGCTGAGGAAAGAGGAAGTGAAGAAAGGGGGAATACAATGATAAATTCTTTGGGGTGGTTCTACGAAAGAGGTGCTACATGAAATGAAATGGAAGGAAGAATTTGATATCGTTGTTCCTGAGTAGCGTAATGTATGAAAAAAGAAAAAGAGGAACTGTGGGGGAGGGGGAGAGAAGTTTTGGCTAGGGAGTGGTAGCAAAGGGAAGGAGACTAAGATAAAATATTAGGCGGACGAAGCTGCCACAGATGTACTCCAAGAAATGAAAGTTATATTTTCAAGGGAAGTTTAACCCTCTCATGATCGTGACAAATCTAGCATTCTATTCCAGCTAACGCCAGACGATTTTATTCAGCTGATAGTCATAGTAGCATGAACGTTAATACCGGTACCATAAACCGTCTCATTGTCGGGATAAGTCTAGTATTTGATTGCAATTAAGGCCAGACGATTTTTACTTTGCTGGGAGTGAGTCATAGGAGCCTGAGTGTTAATTTTATGAAAGTAGGAGGAGGAGGAGGGGGAGGAGGAGGGAAGGAATGAAGAAAGGGCGGCCAAGATGAAATATTCCTTGGCCTGAGCTGCGAAAGAGGTAGTACAGGAAAGGAAATGTGGCAGTGTGCAGCGGACGCCATGCTCACTCCCAACCCCCCTTTACCTCCGAGAATTCTTCCAGGCGGCATTTCGGATTCCGTGCCCTTCCCAGCTACCCGAGGACCCGCGACAAATCCAAGCCAATGAATATTCTATCGAGGCCTGAACAGGATCATCTTGTGTCTGGTTCGCCGGTTCTGGAAGGGGACTTGACACCATCAGTTATTTATTCAGAGACACACACGCCGGATCCAACTCCCTATACGGTGCAGGACTGGGGTTTCGATCCGATGGTAAGACGGAGAGGAAGAAGGAGAAGGAGGTTTTGAAGGGTCGTATTCCGTGTGGCTTTGGATATTACGTAACACCTCTGCCTATGCGATTTACTCTGTTGTGGCTTTGGAGATTACGTAACACCTCTGACTTTGCGATTTACTCTGTCATGGCTTTGGAGATTTCGTAACATTTCTTCCTTTGAGATTTAGTTTACACAGTGCACACCAGTATCTTCTTGTATGTTCTTGGTGCAAACTATGGCGATATTGAAGAGATATAAATAGCTTGGAAACTGTGTTAGTGTGTAATATACTACATAAATCGCTAAGGAAGAGGTACTAAGAAATATTTCTGTGCCATCTAGAATACAGTCCTATTGCCTACCGACTGCACGAGTCATACAGGCGTACAAACAATTCTTACCAACTAAAAACTTTCTAGAACACGAAGCAACCATCGAAATTACATCCAGGTCCCCAATTGTACTACCGAGTGAACAGGGTTAAGGAAGCTCCCTAACGCCTCTTTCTTATCGATTTATTTTTTGGATACGGCTGGCTGATACCGTTTTGTACGTTATTAATGAGAATGGTGATATTAGCATGATTTAAGTAACACAGAAGAGGACGGATAAATGCAATAAGCAAAATAAATCGCTTAGGAGGAGATGTTAGGGACCTTCCTTAACCGAAAAGAATATGGACCAAGGAGTCTGACCGGCCCAGGAATCGAACTTGGGCTTTTGTAACTGAGCTGAAAAAGTTCACCAATACACAACTCATCCCCCCTCCCTTTCTCCCGTAAAACAGATTCTCCTCACTAGGTATCGCTCCTCTTCTCTCCTCCTCTTCTTTCTTCTTCTTACTCTCCTCCTCTTCTCCCCTTCTCTTCTCTCTTCCTCTTACTCTCCTCCTCTTTTCTCTTCCTCTCCTCTTCTCATCTCTCTCCCTTCCTCCTCCTCCTGCCTTTGCTGTGACCTCCGTTATTATGCTGCCGTGCTTTTATTTTATATAATAAAAGTAAACCATTAGGTATTCCTGTTTACAAACTAGTTCGTGCTTATCAATACTTCTATCGTCAGTCATTCAGCAAACATTTTCTCCATCAAGTGTATCTGTAAACTATTTGGTGTTTGTCTACGCTTGCATCTTCATACGTCCCGAATTTGTAAATCATTACACCTTTTTTCTCATCCATCCATCAAACACTTCACAAGCAATCTGGAGTGGTATACATATACATACATACATACAGAGAGAGAGAGAGAGAGAGAGAGAGAGAGAGAGATTATATGAATTTATTCATATCCCAGCAAAGGCCTATAACACCAAGCTTCTAACTGATGGTAAATAGGTTTATCTCAGTACGTCCTGAAATCCAAAAACTGTCTCTAAAACTGACATTAAAAACTAGTAGTAAAACCGTTTCCTCAGGAGTCCCGGAATCCCAAATCTCACCTGAAAGCAGGAATCCATAGCGGCGCTTCGAACTGGTGACAAAATAGCTCTTGTTTTCGCCTTTCACTCGCAGCGCTCCCAACGAGGTCGAGACTAGAATAACCAAGGTTGGATTCGATGATAAAACTGTGTCATTCAGGACGACGCTGGCTTCCACAGCTCTCTTTATGCACTGAAAAAAAAAAAAAAAAAAAAAAAAAAAGGGAAAAACAACTTACGAAAAAAAAAAAAAAAAGTTTGACAGTATGTTCCGGAATCCCACGGCTCTCCTAAGAGCAGAAAGTCAAAACTGGGTTAGGAATTGAAACTAAAAACAGCTCTTGTATTTTTACCTTCCACTCCCACTGTGCTCCTAACGAAATATCCAGGCTTGAGTGGAAGTTGTACTGCTTCGCTCTGGACAACCTTGAATCTCACATCTCTCGTCAAAAGCTGAAATTTCAACACAGTGCTTTGTACTTTTGCTAAAACAGCTTCTCTCAGCACTGCCCCGGGTCCCAACATCCTCATCAAAACTAAAAGCCTACATAACTGTGCTTTGAACTGATAACGAAACAGTTTGGCTCAGAATGTCCGCTCGGATTCCAACACTTTTTTTCCCCCCCTCCCGCCCCCCATTAAAGGCATCGAGACTAAGGTATACTAGTTTAGCACAATACTTCCTTGACTCCCGGCGTTCTTTAATCCCAGAATCTGCAAAACTGGGCATTGAGGTGATGATGAAACAGTCTCACTCAGCATGTCCAGGAATCTCAATATTCTCCATAATGAATAGTAACGATGATGCTGCTGATAATAATAACCATGATCATAACAACATCACTACTACTACTACTACTACTACTAATAATAATAATGAAAGAGTTTTCGAGGCCGAATCTAGCACTTTGGAAAAAGGAGGGAAGGGGGGGTGAGCCCTTGCGGAATTACCACATGTTAAAAATCGTACTGACTTATTACCCGGCACACTCATATCTATTGCCAATCTCCATTTTCATATGAATAATTCTATGGATAATGCACATGTAAGATATCGATCGCATAATATTCTGGTAAACAGCATTGTTTGTGTATTATTAACAATCATTGCTCTGCTAAAGATAGGCGGCATACGTTCCCCACGCCCCCTCCCTATAATTAATCCTTACCTGGCTTTATTCTTATTTTAAAAAGTTTTTGTTCAGTTCTTGCCGTACTCTTAATCTCCTCTTCAAACCGAGAACACTGGGCTCCTAATTAATGGAAAAAATCGTTCAATAGTATCCCGAGTCCTAATTAATTAATAGGCTACTCTTCAAGGCAAAAAAAAAAAAAGAAAAAAAAAAATCATGGAATCACAACAGGCTTTGAATTGAATTAAAACTCTTACTACGTCCCTGAATCCTAAAACTCACTTAAATTTCTCACTCCAACTAAAAAAAAAATCATCGTCTTCAAATCGCAAATCCTGAAACCAGCTACAAAAAAAACAAAAATCCAACACCCGACACAAACCAAAATCCAAACTACCCGAGCTCAGTATGGGTCTCCTAATCCATTTCTCTCATTTAAAAAAAAAGAAAAGAAAAAAAAAAGGTAAAATTATCCCTCAGAAGATCCCAAAACCCAAACATTCTCTTAGTATATCCCAAATCCCAAGCTTTGTTTTAGTAGCTCCCAAAATCCCAAACCTTCTCTGACTACATCCCCAAATCCCAAACTTCCTCCCAGTACATCCCAAAATTTGAAGATTGCCTTTAAATCCAAATTCCTCCTTCCCCCCTTCGTCCTCCCCCCCCAAAAAAAATCAGTCCTCGAACTAATGATAAAACACTGCCCTTTAGTATTTTCCTGAATCTTAAAACTTACCCTAGACCCAAAACCCCGCTTCAAACCCAACAACTCCAGCATCCCACTTCAAGACCCAACACCCAAACATCCCACTTCACACCCAGAGCCCCTGCAATCCCACTTCAAACCTAACACCCCTGCACCCCACATCAAACCCCAAACCCCTAGCAATTCCACTTCAAACCTAACACCCTTGCATCCCACATCAAACCCCAAACCCCCAACACCCCACTTCAGACCCAAAACCCCAGCATCTCACTTCAAGACCCAAACCCCTCAACCTCCCACTTTAAACTCGCGAAATCCCACTTCAAAGGCCTAATATCCTCCTCAAATCCAAAATCGAAAATACCGAAGCTTCGAACTCAAAGCAGAACAGTTTCGCTCAGCAAGGGTCCCGGAATCCCCAGGGCTCTCTTCAGAATCCAAAAAGTGTTTCACCAAGAGTCTGGTGGTAAAACACGGTGTCGATGGATCCTACCTCGCTCCCCGTTGGCCGAGGACACTGGTGGCCCGGATGTCCTTGCGACCGACGAGACCAAACGGCGCGCTGGTCATGTCCAATCCTCAGCACTTTCCCACACTCTCATGACCCAGATAACATTTCACTTTCTTTTTTTTTTTTTTTTTTCCCGTTCTCTTGGTACACCTGTTTCGGTCCGGCGTTTTTTATTTCAGGATGTCTTACAGCTTCTTTCGATGGACGTTATGGCTGCGGTCGTTTTATTCCTCATGTTTCCCAGCGTTTCTCGTATCATTCTTGCTACCGTCAGACGATTTAGCTCTGATTTCAGGGATGGCGTCTGACAGTAAAGGCATTAGCAAGTCTCCATCAACTTGTTCAGGAGACACCAGACGACGCGGCGGTCATGTCAGACCTCACGTTTCCAACACTCTCTCGTGACCTCGATAACTTTTTTTGTTTTTGTTTTTGGTTTTTGCAGGTCCCTTTCGACCAGGTTTATCATTCTGGATCGTCATGTAGTTTTGCGCTCTGATAGTCTGAGTCCAAATTATGACTATATTCACTTACCTCGTTTATTACGCCGATCTCCTTATTATGCTATTTCCACTGATGGGTTAGCTTTCGAAGTGGAGATATAGGACAGTCTCCATCAACTTGTTCCGGAGAGACTAGAGAACGCGGTGGCCATGTCGTCTCTCACGGTTTTCCACTCTTATGACTTCGACAGAGTTTTTCCTTTTTTTCCCATCCATTTTGGTTGGATTTTTAATAATAGGCTGAGTTATAGTTTCTTTGTGCCCTCGACTGGCGATGATGGGGAAAGCGATTATTACTGGATTTCAATTAAACTTGTCAGTACTTTGAACTTTTTTTCCTACTACACATTCTATCGCCAGACAATTTTAATCTGCTTAGGGGAGGTTTCTGATACTTAAAGGAATAAATCAGAGTCTCCAAATAACTCGTTCCGAAGATAAAAGAAGGCACAGTGCTAATGTCTATGGAAGGACACCGCCGCCATCTTTTTGGGGACATTCTATGATGGCAGTAAATAAGCGTCATGGCAGTGAATATGGATTCAAGTAGAGTTAGATCAGAGTTATGTCGATTCACAGTCTGGTTAGGCCTGGTAGATGGGGTCCGGTTGGTTTATTTCCTCTCATTTTGGTGATGTGTGGACGTAAAGCTTCGTGCGTAGAGCTTCGTGGACGTAGAGCTGAAACCCCAGGCCTCCAAAATGCACAGAGGTAGCCAGCCAAATCTAAGCTAACCGTGAAACGATGTGGCTGTAAGTTTATAATTATTGCAGTGTTCCATATTTCTTCAAGGTACATGGGGTCTGGGGATCTCCACTTTCGTCTACGGAAAGGCGTCGGTGTTGTATTCTCTCTTCCTCCTTTTCCTTCTCCTATTCTTTTTCCTCCTCCTCCTCCATTTCCCTCATCTCCTCCTCCTTCTCTTCCTCTTCCTCCTCCTCCTCCTCCTCCTTGCACCACAACGGCTCAAGACTGTGATTGTGGATTGTATCATGGGGGGGGGTATGACTGGTGAAAATTATGATATTTATCTAGTAACTCTTTCCAACCAAATAATACCACAATATTTACCTTCTTTCAACTCCTCTGGTACACTCTTTGTATTTTATTTTTGCTACAAGTGGACGAGTTTTTCAGCTCAAGCGATACCCTCGTCCCGAAAGGGGATGAAAGTATTAAACCATCATCATTATCATTATTAACATTAACATCATCATCATCAACATCATCGTCATCATTACCATCAAAATAATCATCGTCATCTTTATCATCAATTATCATCATCAATCATCATTATCATCATCGCTATCATCATCATCATCAATCATCATCATCATCACTGTCATCATCGACATCATCATCACCGCTATCATCATCATCAGCCATCCTAACACTAATTCCCGTTAAAACAGTGGATTCGAACAGACGCGCTGACTCACCAGTGACTGAAATGGTGACGGTGAGGAGCATTTAATACCCTCAGTTCGCCCTTTATATTTTTGTTGCTACTTCCACACGAATTTCCTCAGCTTGGGAGAGATTTTTCGAACTTCAGGGGTTAGTCATAGTCTTTACTAACCCCATCGCTACGAAGGCTCCCCTCAGATGAAAAGAAATATAGTCTGGAGGGGGCACGAATAAAGTGTTTCATTATAGCAGTGAAGGAGTTAATTCAGTCGATATTGTTCATCTTAGAGAAATCCTGACAGGGGGAGGGGTGCAGACTACCTGGCATTTGGTTATGGAGTCACTCAAGGATTTTATTTCGATTAACACCATTCCATCTAGTTTATTGGGGGAACTCCTTGCAGCCTTATCAACCATTTCTTTACAAGAGGCCTTTCATAGGATGAATAAAATCTTCTAAATGCTGTCAAAATAAACTAAAAGGAATGTGACCCCAAATCATAGTGTTCAAGTGGATAATGACAGCACGTACAGCCATAAGAAGACGTTCGCTGACTCTTCTCCTCGGCAGTGCTGATGGTGTTACATGATGCTATTTTTAAGGGATCACCATAGATGGCACACAACAAAATGAATGGGAGAAGGAAGGATACTCTGTCGTGTGCCTCCCTGACCCTGACAATGGAAGGAGTTACAAGATGCTAATTTTATGCGTAACCTCAGAAGTCACACAACATAATGAGTGTGAGACGGATGGATACTCTGTACTATGGGAAGGAATGACATAGATGGAGGGCAGGACATAACGCTGCTGGAGAACTGTCAGCAAAATTTTGCTTCAGATACAGCATTCTTACACAAACCGGTGATGGGGAGGGACCCCTTCATGTGGTGGCACCAATGTAGTCATACGGCTCCACGGCGTGGCTATACAAACATCCCTCAACTCCCTCTCCATCCCCTGAAGGGAGGATGCTGGACTGCATGAGAAAGGTAGATTTAACTTGCAGTCCACTGGGTTCACGTTTCAGATATACCTGGCGTTACTGTTACAGCAACTACTAATAGTATTACTACTACTACTACTACTGCTGCTGCTGCTATTACTGCTGCTGCTGCTGCTATTACTGCTGCTGCTGCTGCTATTACTACTGCTGCTGCTGCTGCTATTACTACTGCTGCTGCTGCTGCTATTACTGCTGCTGCTGCTGCTATTACTACTGCTGCTGCTGCTGCTATTACTACTGCTGCTGCTGCTGCTATTACTACTGCTGCTGCTGCTGCTATTACTACTGCTGCTGCTGCTACCACTTACTGCTACCGCTACTACAACCACTACTACTACTACTACTAATACTACTGCTACTACTGCTGCTGCTACTACCACTACCACTACTGCTACTACTACTACTACCGCTACTGCCACTACTACTTCTACATTTTCTTCATCTTTTTAAAATCACCATCTTCATCATCATCATCTTCTTTTCTTCTTCTACTACTACAACTACTACTACTACTACTTACTCAAAGACCCCTTCCCAAGGAGAACTTTGCCAGCATTGGAAAGGATAAATCTTGGGCTACCACTCTCCCACCGAGGAAAAGGTCTAATCTTACAGCTATCGCCATGCAACACATACCTTCCACTGTGTTCCTTTTTACTGTTCATTTTTCATTTCTTGCATTTTGCTGCTCTTTCCTTCTCCCTTTTCCATAACTTCTCTGGTTTCTTATTTTCTTTCAAATTTCGTGTTCCAGTCTCATGGAAAAACTCATCTTTATCTGGTTCTCTTGTTATTAGTGTTCGTTTTAACATTTTCGCCTCTTGTTACTTCCTCCTTCCTCTTCTTCCACATCTTCCTCTGATTTTCTTATTCTCTGTTCAAAATCCATAGAATTTCGTGTTGCAGTCTCAGTGAAAATCCCATCTTCATCTGGTTGTCCTGTTTTTAGCGTTCATGTCTCGGTCTTCGTCTCCTGGTACTCCTTCCCTCCCCCTCTTCCTTATTTATCGCTTATGTTGTTTCCCCCTCTCCTGTTCTTGTCTCTGCTTAAAATTCTCTCCGTTTGTCGCTGTTTCTCCTTGTTTCCTCCTCCCTGCCTCTGTTTCCCTCATCGCGGCGATTAATATTTCTTCTGTTTCTTCTGCTTAACACAACATCCCCTTTTCTTCTCTTATTCTCGCCCTATTTTAATTTGAGGATGTCTGATTTATTATTTTTAGACTAATAATTGACGAGTTTGAGTGAGACGTTCTTGGCCTGAAGAGGTTAAGATCATGGCACATTCTCTCTCTCTCTCTCTCTCTCTCTCGCCTTCCCTCCTTCACCCATCTATCTTCTTCTCCTCCTCCTCCTCCTCTTCCTTCTTCTCCCCCTCTTCCTCCTCCTGCTGCCCCTCCTTCAGCTCACTGCTTCTGCGTCGTTCTCTCCTGAGTCTGGGTTGGCCACGAGAGCCCTAGGGAGGCAGAGAGGGGCGGGGCAGGAGAGAGAGAGAGAGAGAGAGAGAGAGAGAGAGAGAGAGAGAGAGAGAGAGAGAGAGAGATGCACAGAATTATATCACCTAGACTACACAGATCTTATGATTTTTACGATGTGGTTCCGTCTTCAAATTAACAGGAACTATACTCTGTAATGACACATGTGCAAATTAGGTGGAGAAAGCAGAAGGCGTCCAGCAGTGTCCATACCCTCCTGCCAGAAATAGCCTACGGGATAGTTGACATATTTGCACCCCTTCACACCAGCTTTATTTCTGTTACCGTCATGCTATTGTATTCACCTTACACCTGTTGGTTCATGACAGGCGTAAATTCATACCTTTGGCGCAATAAGTACCACAATTACTACCGAAATATATATATATATATATATATATATATATATATATATATATATGCCCCCACCTACCATATATATATATATATATATATATATATATATATATATATATATATATATATATATATATATATATATATAAGTTATGGTTCAAAGGTATGATTTTCAACATTCATGAATGCTAATGCTAATATGAATTTTCAATATTCCCGAATACGAATGCGAATATTCTGTTTGATGACATAGAAACGTGAGTTATTCATATTTTTTTTGTACGAATTAATTTCATCGGAAGAGTTTCAGCCATTGAAAATAAAATACATTTCTATCAATTTTCAATGTTACCAGGATGCGGGACGAGGACCCAACTCTTACATGCATCCCACCAACCTCTTTCCCCAACCTCCACCCAACGAAACAGGAATTTTATGTATTACTATGCAATTTTGACTGTAGTTTATACTCTGCAGCTGTTTTACACTGGAATAATATCATGAACAACTGAAAAATGTGTTGACATTAGGACTTACTATCAGTAGTTGAAACTGATTATTGGGAGCTTAAATCTAAGAAGTAAAAGCTTCTCAGCTCTCTCAGCAGAAAGCCTGTTCCTCTTTTCATCATATATCAGACCGGCACCACTGAAGAGCCGTTCGCTGGCAACAAGCGATGGAGGGCAAGCCATGAACGTCCAGGCTAACTGAGAAAGAATAGGACACGTTTCTTCATGCATTGTCCACCAAGTCAAGGGATCTTCATCCGCAGCAATGCGCTTCTCTTTGTGGTACTGATCGATTATTTCTGACATCTGCTGACTCTGCTGTGAAAGCTGGTTATAGTCATCATCATCACTGCTTGATGAAAGAACAGCATTAAGCGCTGACGTAAAATCTCTGCTTGTAGATAGTTGAGAAACTTGAGAGGCATCTGAATGTATTTTTTGTTTTGTTTCCTTCTTTTTGAGCACTCGACTGAAGTTCTTCATACAAACGGGCGATGCTAGTCTTCACTCTGTAACAAATTGGGATTAAAAAAAAAAAAAAATCGTCTTATAACTTAGGTCCAAAAAAGTACGTGTCATTACTTTCTAGTTCTACTGAATCAAACATCTTCGATAATTCTTCCATTTCTCTCAAGTTCTTTATGCCGGGGCTTTCATCGGTGAGTGACTTCATCACCATTCTGCGTGTGGTTACAAGCAGTATTACTTCAGATACCGATGATGAGGCGCTGCTGATCTTCTCGGTAATATCCTCAAACGGCTGGAGAACAGTGATGCAGTTTGTCACAAGGGACTTGTCTTCGGCAGTAAGTGACGTGACTTTAGTTTTCTCTCGTACAGAAGCAAAGTGACTCCATAAGTTCTTTCATTCTAACCATCTACAGCGTGCTGTTCCATCACGTGGAAACATCATGTATCACTGATGACTGAGGAACACTTATTCTGAGTTGAATTTTCTTTAATATTCTTCCTGTGCCCTGGCTGAGTGAAATGACTGGCTATAGACATGCATTTAGAAAGGAGGTCTGTCATTCATTTTTGTCAATATATGCCGTGCTTGACCGCGGGATGCAGTTGGAAGTACAGTCTGTGTGGTTGATGACAGGGAGAGAAAGTGCTGTTTTAATAATAACATCGGCATCCCTCATGACACAGTAAACACTGTGTGAGGAAATGCTCCATTTTTCAAGCATCGAGCTGAATAATTGACTCGAATATTCTCCTGTGTGGCGTTCAGAGAGCGGCTGTACACATACAACGGAATTTTGACACTTGAACATTTGTCAATGAGAAAAGAGGAACACCAGATTCAGTATCTGACCGGTCATCAGTTGTGAATGTTAATTTAATGGACTCTTTGATGGAATCAGGAACTTATTTTCCACAAGATTATATATATATATATATATATATATATATATATATATATATTCACAAATTAGGTCTATGTAGTACTTGCAATGTCTCAGTGGATGTAGTGGCGCTGCCTCTTGCATTAAACGTTCAAAACTGATGTCTTTTACACGTGAAAATGGCAGATCATCCATGACTATCATCTCAGCAACGCGACGATCTAGACCTTGTGCTTTTGGGTTCTTCGAATCCCATGCTTATTTCTTCTCAAAGCAGCTTTCTAAAGTTTACTGTTTTATTTCTACCAACGGCGTCAGATATGTTTTTCTCTTCATGCTTTCTTTATTCTTGTCCTCATTGTTTAGCATAGCTTTATAAGCTTCTGGCTGTTCACTACCCAGATGATTTCTTAGATTGGATATTATTCTTCCTTTTCTGGAATTTTTTTGCTTACACAGTTTGCGCTTTGCAACATCTTTGGACACATTTTTAAAATAGGTCTACTGCCACACCTCACTTGACGACATCGTTATGCTACTGTTGCTAACTTCCTTACTTCTCAGTCGTACTCTGTAATGGCTGCTCTGTCGCTATCAACGACCAGGATAGCACGAGACACAGCGACACCGGACACACACACACATACACAGTACACACCTCAGAGACTCGGTGGAGTCGGTGGTAACTCAGTCACCGAACCCACTGAAGTAGCAGCGTTGTTCCGGGGATATCAGATACGTCCTGGACGAACTTCGAACAGACCCAGAACACATCACGTCAGACGGGCGTTCTCTCTCTCTCTCTCTCTCTCTCTCTCAGAAATTCTTGAGATTTAGAATACCTTTTCTGGTTATGAGCTAAAAGTCTGGAGATTTCCCACTTTGAGAAATTCTGAAAATCTATCATTAGGCAAAAAATCAGAAATCCAGACTTTTCTAGGAATCTGGCAACGCTGCGTGATGCAGCAAGCGGCCCCAGCCACTTGGCTTAATTGCGTGGTTGGGAACTCTAACCCAGAACACTCGTTCAACTCATGCTTTAAACTCTTTAATTGATTTCCTATAAACTTTAGAAATATACTGTAGTTACATTATTAATATTAGCAAAATACTCTCATGACAACATGCAAATGCAAATGCGACTGCGAATATTGAAAAATATGCAAATATTTGCGAATGCGAATGTGAATGCGAATATTCGGAACATCATTATATATATATATATATATATATATATATATATATATATATATATATATATATATATATATATATATATATGTGTGTGTATGTGTGTGTGTGTGTGTGTGTGTGTGTGTGTGTTACAATACAGCAGGTCAACGGAAAATATTATAGGGAATTAACTAAACAGAAAATTATTGCCGTACTATCACCAGTCCTGTTTTTAAGCTTTCCATGAATTGTACCTAAATGGCGTATAATGGCGTCATATTACCAAGTGTGTTCAGGGCAGAGCAAATTTGTCCCATCAATATTATTAAAATACTAGATATTAATATATTCAGCGCCAGGTGGTAAAGCTTGATTTCACAAGTATTTCCTCTTGAGCAGAGTTGTTTACAAATGAATAACTTTTTAAGCCATTCAAGTAAGGGATCCTCATTGTCTCTTTCAGTTTTGACTGTATGGTTCTAACTGTGGCCATGGCATACCCGAGGTTCAGTAGTCCTAACCCCAGGAGATGGTGTGACATACTTTCACATATCACCACTTGGACACTACTCCCCACCGTCCACACCGCATTATAACCCAACACGAACTGAACATGATTAGATTCACGGCAGGACCTAATCAAAAGGTGTGAATAAACTGAGAGCCAATGGGAGGACATACTACTTGCACCCAATTAAACTGTTCGCCACGGTTGGGGTTTTGAATTATAGACTACTGAGGGTACACGAGTGGCAAAGCGAGTACGTTATCCACTGAGCTACCGCAGTTCCATAATCCTATATACCCACTTGGTATTTTGTACTATGGTTACTCTTAAATAGGAGAGAGAGAGAGAGAGAGAGAGAGAGAGAGAGAGAGAGAGTGGGGAAGGGTAGTGTGTGTGTGTGTGTGTGTGTGTGTGTGTGTGAGAGAGAGAGAGAGAGAGAGAGAGAGAGAGAGAGAGAGAGAGAGACAAAGTAAGACAGAGTGAGGAAGGGTAGTGTGTGTGTGTGTGTGTGTGTGTGTGTGTGTGTGTGTGTGTGTGAGAGAGAGAGAGAGAGAGAGAGAGAGAGAGAGAGAGAGAGGGTGGTGGTACCCCAACATCCAGCAGGCAGTGGTCAGCCCTACGACTCCACTACCAGTAATGCCTCAGACACTTTGCTGGCGGACCCCCTGAGATTCACTCCCCCTCGCTTCCCCATTTGCTTCGACACTTTTCCAGATGGGATCGTCTTGCCAGGGAGGAACAAGGGAAGAGAACAACCCCTCGCAGTCCACGCTAGACCCGGAAAATAATATGGTTCTCTGTAGCACACGAGTGGGAAATAACAGTGAGGGTATTAAAGGAGTGGCAATGCTTCTTAATTGCATGTTAATGGGAAAAATTGCTGTGTTGACGGTATGGTTAAGCCCCCGTGTGGTCAGACTCAGGCCCCAAAGTCCATCTTCCCTCCCTCCCTCCCATCCCTACCCTCCACGTCTCCCTCCTTCTTTACCCTCCCTCGTTCTCTGTGTCTCTTCCTCTTTCTGTTTTTCCCCCCATTTCCTTTCCTTCCTATTTCCCTACCAATCCATTGCTTCCCTTCTTCCCTCCGCTTGTCCTCCCTCTCCCAGTCCATCCATCCATCTATCTGACACTTTCCTCCTCCTCTCCCTCCCTCCCTCTCTCCATCCCTTTGGTACCCTCCCTACTTGTCTCCTCCTACCTTTCCTCCTTCCATCCGTACATCCATTCTTTTCCTCGATCTCTCTCTCCTCCTCTACCTCCCCCCCTCTCTCCTTCCATCCATCTATCCATTCCTTTCCTCCTTCCTTCCGTCCATCCATCCCTTCCCTCCCTCCCTCCCGTCCTCCCTCTCTTTCCCTATCTTCTCCTTCCCTCCCTCCCTCCCTGCGTGCCTCACCTGCCCCTCTAGCTGGACTTTTTAGCGGTTCATTAAACATTCTCTTTCCATTCTTGTGGACGCATGTAAACCTGAAGGGGAGGGAGGGGAGTGTAGGGAGGGAGGAGGAGGGCGGCGGCGAGGGGAGGGAGGAGAGAGATTGAAGGGACGATAGGAAGGAGGGAAGGATAGAGAGAGGAATGGATGATGAAAAGATAGAAAGAAGAAGAAAGAGAAAACTATAAAGCGGGAATATAAAGTGAAAAATGATATTAATGAAAGTTGCAGGAAGGCGAAATATGAGGCAGGGAAAAGGACATTGGGATGCCAGGAAGATAGGAAACAAAGAAAATGAAAATAAACAGAGGAACGAAAGAATAAACGGAAAATCAGTTAGTACACGTTAGCTAAACAAGGAAAAAGGTAGGAAACTAGGGAAGGATAATAGAAGGTTAGGTTCATGAAGAGGGAGATAGGAATATAAAGAATAGTGGCATGAATGAATACAAGGAAAGTAATATGTAAAGACAGAAGGTTGTTGAAGGAATGGAGGCAGGAAGGAATGTGGAATAAGAAAGGATAGTTGGAAGTCAGGATGGTTAACGGGGGGACAGAAGAGCAGATAAATTGTGGAATAAGAAAATGAAACAAATTAAAGACACGAGAACCTTAGATTAGCGATGGAAGGATGAGAGGTATAGAGGAGGGTGGGAAAAGAGGAAGAACAGGAGAATTTAGAAAAGGTAGAACGAGAGAGATACGTGTGATAAATTGGCGAAGGGGGGAAGAAAGATAGGAAAGAGGGTAGAAAAGGAGGAAAAGGTAATTGAGAGATAGGAAGGAAGGTAGAATATGAAGAAAAGGAAATGAGAAGAAAGATAACCCTTATAATGTTGTCTTTTATGCTTTTCTTGCTGATTTCCCGCGTTTTTATTCAACTTATATTTTGAAGAGGAAAATTTACGCACAATATTACTTAACCTCTTCACTAACGAGAGCTCATCCTAAATAGGAATAGAAATTGCCTGAAATAGAAAAAAAAATCAATTAAAGAGTTATGAGGAAGATACGGATAAAGACAATCAGTTAATATAAAAATAAAAAGAGAAATATTGCAAGTAAATGGAGAAAGAGAGAGAGAGAGAGAGAGAGAGAGAGAGAGAGAGAGTGAGATCGTAAGAGAGGGAAGATGGATACTTAATTAAAGATATGAGGAAAAGAAATATTAATACGGCAAGACGGTGAAAGAAGGAAGGAAAAGCGAATGACAAGGAAGAAAATATAAACTCACCTTTTCGGTATGGAGACCATTTCTCTCTCTCTCTCTCTCTCTCTCTCTCTCTCTCTCTCATCCTATTCTTGCTACTGCCTGAGTTTTATTTATCTTAGAACATCCCTCTCTTCCTGAAATGTTTAAATGAAAGCCGATATCTCAGAAGTGAAGGAAGGAAGGAAGGAAGGATGGAAGGAAGGAAGGAAGGAAGGAAGGCAGGAAGGTAGAAAGGAAAGCAGGAAGGCAAGAAGGTAGGAAGAAGGGAAGGAAAATACGGCAGAGATGGACGATTTAGGAGGTAACCCGATTCACAGACTAACTTCTTTCCAGCACATTTTCTTTCCTACCAGACGATTTTATTCATCTTAAGGTAAATTTCTCGAACTGGAGGGGTTAGATGTAGCCTTCCCGACCTCTTTATTGTAAGGGGGTTATCCAAAACAAAATAAAATCGTCTGGTAAGGATATGAATATTTTACAGAGATATCACGGTACTTAAGGATTACGATGAAGATGAACAATAATAGCGTAGATATTAAAGTTAAGATAAAATAAAAGCTGCAAGAGAGAGAGAGAGAGAGAGAGAGAGAGAGAGAGAGAGAGAGAGAGAGAGAGACAGACAGACAGACAGACAGACAGAGGCAGACAATAGTTCACAAGGATTTTCTTTATTCACAGATTTTGCACTCTCAAGTCTCAGTCTGCCAGCTCCCCCCCCCCTCTCTCTCTCTCACTCTCACACACACACACACACACTGACGCTCTCTTTCTCTCTCTCTCTCTATCACACACACACACTCTCTTTCTCTCTCTCTCTCTCTCTCTTACAAATATATTCAGTATCCGACTGTCTTAAACTTGTCACTTTCTATATATGTACTGTATATGGATGTGGCTTCAATTCCAGTCTCTCTCTCTCTCTCTCTCTCTCTCTCTCTCTCTCTCTCTCCATTACCCAGCATGCAGCAAACAAAAACAATGCAGCCGATCCCCCGAAAAGAGAAATTCAGATCTATGTAAATCCGCTTTTCCTCGACTGACCAGCACAGATCCCATGGCGACCTGAGGGGAGAGAGAGGCAAAGTGAGGGGAGGGAAGGGGAGAGAGGGGAGGGGAGATGAGAGAGGGGAGGGGAGATGAGAGAGGGAAAGAGGGACAAATGGAGGGGGTGAGGATGGGACGGATGTGAGGGGAGGACAGACAGAGAAGGGGAGGGAAGAGAGGGATGAGGTAACTGAAGGATAGAGAAAGAGAAGGGAGGGAAGGGGAAAGAGAGGAGGGGAGATGCGAGAGGGAAGGAGGGACAAATGGAGGGGGTGAGGATGGGACGGATGTGAGGGGAGGACAGACAGAGAAGGGGAGGGAAGAAAGGGATAAAGTAAGGGAAGGGCAGACAAGGGGAAAATTTATACAAAGAAAAGAGGAGAGGCAAAAGAAGGGTAGAGGGGCAAGGAAGGGGAGGGAAGGAGGAGAAGTGGGTAAGGTAGAGAAGAAGGAGGAAAACGAGGGAGGGAAATGAAGGAAGGAAGGATAAAACTGAAGGAATGAAAAGAGAATCTGGATGAGAGAGAGAACACAGAGGTGAGGGAAGGAGAGAAGAGACGACGTGGGAAAAGAGAAGAGAGTGTGTAAAGAAGAGAACGAAGGGGAGAGTGAGACGGTGTTAATCTTGGAAGAAAAGAAAGGGAAGAATGGAAGGAAGGAGAAAGTTGAGGGAAGAGAGAAGAAATGGAAATCAGCGAAGGAGGAAGTACGTGACGTTGAGACAGGAGAAAGGAGTAGGAGAAGTGGAGCAGAAAAAGAAGAATAAATAGAGGATATCTGGGAAAGGAGAGTAAGGAGAGGAAGGAAAGCCAGGGGAGTGCGGGGGGAGGGAAGTGAGGAACGCAGAAAGTGAAATGAGGAAAGAATGCAGATGAGGAAGAAAAAATTAATAAAGAAGAATGGAAAGCGGATATATGGCAGGAGAGAATAGGGAGAAGATTTTGGAGGAGAGAGGAGGAGGGAAATGAAAAAAGGGCAGATTGGAAATGAAGTGGGAAGAGACAGGAGAGAGGAAATGAGGGGAAAAAATGAGAATGAGAAGATGACAATTACCTTTTCAACCACATAATTCTTCATCATCACTTTAATTATAATAAATATTTTTTTTATTATAATTCTTAGGTAAGTAACTCCCTCTCATTCTCCCTCTTTCCCCTCTCTCTCTCTCTCTCTCTCTCTCTCTCTCTCTCTCTCTCTCTCTCTCTCTCTCTCTCTCTCTCTCTTATTCTGCTATATTTCTCCTTTCTTTCACCCCTTCCCATATATCTCCCCAAATTTTTTATCACCATTAACCCCTCTCCCCCTTCCTTCTTTATTTCCTCCCCTCCTCCTCTGTGTACTACTCACTTCTATATTTCCCCTTTCCAGCAATACTCTCCATTTCTTCTTCCAGCACCCCAGTCCCTTTACTCATTCCCCTTTCTGTCTCTCTCCCCCTTTTTCCCCCTCCCCTTCTTGGTCTCCCTCCCCTTCTCCTCACCACTCACTCTTATCCTCCCTTTTAATATTCCACTTCATCATCATTATCCAACACTTTCTCTTTTCCTTTACCCCTCCCCCTTTCCGTCCCTCTTCCAGCTCTCCTCCCCTCTCCATCACACATTTTTATATATCTCTCTTTCATCACCAATTCCAATATTTTTTCCCTGCACACTATACCTCTTACATATTTCTCACCTCTCTCTCTCTCTCTTGGCTATTCCCTCGCTTCTCCCTCCCTTCCCTCTCTCACCGCACTCTCCTCTCCACTTACTCTCCCATATTGCTCCCTCCTGCTGTTGCTCTTCATATTTCTTTCCTACGTTCATCACCCTTACCCATTCCTCCTCTACCTTCCTTTCCTACCCTCTCCCTCTCTCCTTCAATTCACTACTTCCTTTCACTTCCCTAATCCTCAGTCTCCTCTTCTCCTTCCCCGCACTACCTCCGTCCCTTTTCTATTCCTCTCTGTCTGTATGCCTGTCTCTGCCTCTCTCTCTCTCCTTTCCAGTCTTGCCCTACCATATCCCTCTCGCATTTTCTTCACAACCCTCTCCCTTCCCTTCTCTGACCATCTCCCCTTCTCTTTCCCCGCCTCTTTTCTTCTCTGTTTCACTTTCTTTCCCTTTCCCTTCCCTTCCTAACCGTTCTCCATCCACTGTTCCCTTTCTCCCTCCTCATCCCTTCTGTAGCACGTCTTCCTCTCCCCAACCTTTTCGTATCCTCTTACATTTCCCTTTTCTTCACCTCCTCCCTGTCCCTTTTCCAGTCATTCTTCCCTTCTTTTCCTCACTTCTCTTCCCTCCTCTCTCCCCTCATCCATCTCCTCCATACCCCTTTCCCCTTCTCCCTCCCTGTCTCATTCCCTTCCCCCTTCCTTTCACTGCCCTTTCCATTTTTTCACTGCCCCCCTTCCATTTCTTCTCTGGTACCTCTCCATCCTTTCCCTGTCACCCCTCCCCTTTCCCTTTCCTCCACTACTTTCGTCTCCTTTCTTTCCTTCATCCAGTCACTCTCCTCTTTCCTCCTTTAATTTCCTTCACTTCCCATTCCTCACCCTGTCCTTTTCCCCTCTCGCCATGCCTTCCCAATCCTCCTTCCTTATTTCCTTCACTCCCTTTTACGCCTTCCCTTCCCTCCCCCAATAACTTTCCCCTTTCTCCCTTAATTCTCTTCCCTTTCCTTTCTCCTCGCTCTCCCTCGCAACCGTCCTTCCCTCTACCAGCCCTTTCCCCTTCCCTCCCCTGTCCCCTCGCTCTCCCTCTCCCCTCTCCACCCCTCAACCACCCCTTCCCTTTTCCCTCTCTCCTTCCCTTCCCTCTCCCCTCTCCACCCCTCTACCACCCTTTCCCCAATCCCTCTCCCCTTCCCTTCCCTGTCCCCTCTCCCCCCAGCCCATCCGTTCTCCAACCGTGATGAAACCCTGATTACTTTTGGCTCCACACACACCTTTTTTCTCGTCGACTTTTTAATAGCATGGATATATATTGGCTTTAAGCTTTGTGGCGTTTAACTATGGTGGGACTGTGTATGGATGTGTTCGCTTCTGTATGTGCCCTTTTCTGTGTGTGTGTGTGTGTGTGTGTGTGTGTTTTCAATTTGTTATGGTTTATGTATGGGCTGTTTCCATGCATGATACTTCCCTGTGTGTGTGTGTGTGTGTGTGTGTGTGTAATTCACCGGGTCGGTCAGGATCACTTTGATGGTCGTGATCGTCAGCTTTTACCCTCTCGGAAGGGAGCTGAGAGCTCATATAGTCCGATCTAGGAGCAAGGCTGTGACCTTCACACACGCACACACCCGTCCCCTTGCTCCAGGGGGACAGTAACCACCCACTTCGTCAGCGAAACTTTTCGCAACCTGAGCGAGGCGCGAACTCCCGTCCACCAGTTGGCAAGCGAGAACGTTACCACTGCACCAGCGAGCGGTGTGTGTGTGTGTGTGTGTGTGTGTGTGTGTGTGTGTGTGTGTGTGTGTGTGTGTGTGTGTGTGTGTGTGTGTGTGTGTTAATCAAGAGGTAAAATACAGTGTGTTCAGATGGTCCAGTCACAAAAGGAACATATATGACTACAGACACGACCTTTCAGGATTTTTATGACTGGGTGGGGAAAACAGAAATGCGTAAGCTTGATGGAGAGGTGTGGTAGTGGAAGGGATGGATTGGGTTGATAGTGGGAGATGGACCGGGCCATGGGAAGTATACTGTATGCCGTGGAGGTGAGTGTTGTAGACGAAGGCGCAGGGGAAGAGAATTTGGCGGGATGGTTGAGGTAGACTAAGATGACGTGGGTACCTGGACATGAAGTAGGCATACCCTGTGAATATGGGCGATGTAGGTTGGCTGGTTATCAAGGTATCACAGGAGAAATGGGTAAGGAGGGTGGAGATGAGTGACTAGGATGGGCTGGAATGATGGTAGGTAATGGGTACACATGGAGAAGCAGTGTAGTGGAGATGGGTTTTGTAGGTTGGTCGATATGACGTAAATCAAAGATGATGAAGGGAAAAATGAAACTAGGAGGACGGAGAGGAGTGGATGGTGTCGGTGGGATGCTCTGTTCCACCATCCACTGAGAACGAATGTACCAAGCGAATATGGACGTTGCATTGAGGCACAGTACTGACGATGAAGCTAATTTCTCCCAGTCCTGTCCACACGATCAATAGGAGCCTGTGGTGTTGGGATATGGTAATTCACGGTCGATTCAGTGTGCCTCGATGGTGGTAAATGGAGGATGCTTTGAAAATGACCATGCAGACGTGATGAACTGATGCACCATCCCTTCTGCTGTCTCACTTTTTATGACGCTGTTCATCACCCTGCTCCGGAACTTTTTAGTAGTGAGCTCGTGTGCCAGAAGTGGCCTTTAGTTCGCGTTGACTGGCCTTTAGTTGTGTCCATGATGGGGAGGAGAAAAAAAGGTGGGATGGATAGAGATGTGGGTGGGATGATCAGTGATAGTGGCTGGAGGCAAGACTGGGTAGAGGGTAATATGCTGAGTGAAGATGGGCATTACAGTGTGGCTGATTTTGGTTTGGCTATGGGTTACGTTGTCTCCACATTACGGTGGAGATCTTCCGCCTCAGCTCAGTTTCTTTTTCTTCTTTCTTTCATTTTTTCGAACGCTTTTCAGTTTGACGCCATTCCTTCGTTTCTTCATCACTTCACTTCAAACTTGGTACAGTTATTCCTTGGTGTAAAACAACCTGACACCTATTTTTTTATTCGTATCTTTTAAATGGCATTATATAGTCATAGGTCATACCATGCAAACACAAAAATAGGATTATGTGCTTTTGCACGTTTACTAATCATCATGACAATTTGAACGTAAGTATATCAGCGTACAGTAGCTACGTGGAGATCAACCTGCATTCACTAGGAAATACTGACCATCTATAAGTCCAATAAATTTCTCGCAGGATTAAAAAAAAAAGGAAAGTGGGTTAGGTGGGACGGGCGACGAAACAGAAAAACAATATAAGAAATAGCAAGTGTGCGCTGCGTCTCGTATGTATTGTCACACGACGCGGATAAAAGGAGAAAGTACAGTGATAAGAAACACAGACAACTGAAAGAACTCCACCGAAAAGCACCGCCAGGAGATGCCCACAGAGTAAAATATTATCTGCTTTCTTTTCCGCAGGCAGTACTAAACAAACACACACATACAAACACACACACACACACACACACACACACACACACACACACACACACACACACACACACACACACACACACACACGCACGCACAGACACACACACCAATCTCAAAGGCTACTACAGTTTGGTTCATAATTACCTCCGCCCACGAGGACTGAGGAGGTTATTTATTTACCCATGTTCTGTTTCTCCCCACGATATCTCCGAAAATTCTCAATGGATTTCAATGAAATTTTGTTGAGGGGTGGGCCATGGGCCAAGAAAGAATTGATTAAATTTGAGTGAGGATCCGGATACTGATGCTATGTATCCCGCTCAGTATCTCCAAAAGTTCTCAATGAATTTCAATAACCTTTTGTGGAAGAGTGGATCATGGGTCACGGAACAATTGATCAAATTTGGAAGCGGATTCGGATCCTATATATTCCACACAATATCTCCACGGATCTGGATCCAGATCCTTTTTAATGGCAAGGGAACTGGCGGAGGTATGCGCTCTCTGAGTGTTTTCTAGTTTGCAACTTGAGGTGAGTTAGGCACGGACAAAATATTTCCCCGCGTGATACTGTGGCGGCACAAGATATACTCTGCCCGACACCACCCCTGAGGATACCAGGCTTGTGTGTGTGTGTGTGTGTGTGTGTGTGTGTGTGTGTGTGTGTGTGTTACAGTCCACGTCCCTAAGTACTTTATGCCTACACACTCATCCCCCTATACTCGCGCGCGCGCACACACGCACGCACACACACACACACACACACACACACACACACACACACACACACACACACACACACACACACACACACACACACACACACACACAGCGGGAGGAAAAGGGAAATCTACTTAACAATTAGAGTCAAGTAGTGATTATACAGAGTTTCCTATTTTCCACCTCCTCCCTCTTCACCTTCCCCTCACACACACACACACCCTTCCCTCACACTCTCCCCTCTCCCTGGCTTACCTTCTCTTTCCCCTCTCTACTTCACCCTCCCCTCACACTCCCCTTCCCCTGGTTATCCTTTCTCTCTCTCTCTCTCTCTCTCTCTCTCTCTCTCTCTCTCTCTCTCTCTCTCTACGTCACCCTAATTTATTTTTCCGAACATTATTTTTTTCTAAATTTTGTTACTTTATTTATTTATTTATTTTTTTTTTTGTATACGTCTGCTATTACTTTTTCCATCGGGGTAGCGCCGGAAAACAGGAGAAAGCAGACTCATTCACTCCCAGTCAGTCTCTCAGCTGCCGTATGAAAATGGTCTATACAAAGCCGTTTCAAATCCTCTTCCAACAGGCCTCACTGATTTACGGTTTACCCCGGTCGCTCCACTTCGCGCCTGTTATAGATCATTGTCAGGTATTCATCTCAAAGTATTTCAGTCCAATCTGCTCAGTTCCACACACGCCTCTCACCCTCCTAGACACTCAGGCTGTCCTTCCACTTTCTCCTGGGCCTCTCCCTTCCACTAATTTCCTCTGCTCGAGATCCGTACAGTCTCTCATCATCCATTCTCTCCATATACCCACGCCATTTTAACTCACCTAGGTCTACCCTGCCCATTATACGAATACTAAGTCTTTTTCCACACCTCTCTCATACAGTGTCATTTTTAGAGCCAGGGGGATTTCTAGGAGCCACTCTGTCCGTCTGTCTCTCACAAGCGAGTTTTGTAACCGAGGCGTTTCACTCCCGTAGACTTTAGCTGTTTTTATCGAAGTCACATCATATCACACTACATCACTCCACTTCACACTGTGCTGCTCTCTAACACCACACCACACATAATCACTCTCCCACACCACACCACACATAATCACCCACCGACATCACACTACATAAAATCACCTACCCACACCACACTACATAAAATCACCTACCCACACCACACTACATAAAATCACCTACCCACACCACACCACACCACACCACACGAAATCATCCACCCACACCACACAAAATCACCCACCCACACCACACAACACAAAATCAATCACCCACACCACACCATACATAATCATCCTGCCACACCACACGAAGGGCATTAATTTAATGATCTTGAAGCTCCAATATCAAGTACTTTTCTGTTTGTTCACACTGTCAAACCATCTCCCCCCAGTCTGTTCCCACGTCTTCGTTTTATTTTTCACGGTTCCGCTGTTTGTCTTAATTTTTTTGGGGGGAAAGGGTTTTTACATCATTCTAATTCTCTGTATATATTATTTTTATCATTTGAGGGAGATTCCTACATAACTTCGACATCCCATCCCTCTCACCTTGTCCTCTCCCTCACACCCATTCTTCACCCTGCATCACACTCTTCACCACACCCCTCTTTATCTTTTCTCCTACTGTTACCTCCAGCCTCTCCCCCCACACATATCTTTCACTTTCCTCTAGAAACATTCTCTCTCTCTCTCTCTCTCTCTCTCTCTCTCTCTCTCTCTCTCTCTCTCTCTCTCTCTCTCTCACCTTCCCATAATACCGTCCTTCCCTTCACCACTGACCTATAGTATTCATCACTCCCATTCCTTACCGTTCACCGTATTCCATACTTCCCCCCCTTTCTCTCTCTCTCTCTCTCTCTCTCTCTCTCTCTCTCTCTCTCTCTCTCTCTCTCTCTATCGATCTATTTATCTATCTTGCTGTCTTCCCCAGTCTTCCCCAACCACTTCACAACCATCCCAAAACATGCTATCCCTCTCTCCATCATTATTCCCTCTCACATTTCTCTCCCTCTCACCCACTTCCCAGAACTCACCTCAACACACTTCTCCCAACACCTCTTAACCCATTTCTCCAACACTGCTCCCCAATACCTCTCCTCTCTACCTCCTAACCCCCCTATAGATAAAACCGACTCACCTCTCGACCCTCTAAATTGAACCTCCAAGCCTTAAGTACCCATAAAATGAACAGATCCACACACTGATAATGCCTCCTCACCTCTCTCATCCTCCTTACTTCTGTCCTCCACACACACACACACACACACACACACACACACACACACACACACACACACACACTCACACACACTTTGTCGGCCTCCAGATTCAGCTACCTAACCTCAATTACCCGCAGAATGAGCCCGCCTACACACCCATAATACCAACTCACCCCTTTCCTGCTCTCGTCTAGCTCTCCATCTCCCCACAACCTCCTGTCTAACTCGTCAGTCGTCACCTCTACCCCTCACAGCTAAACCCGGTGGCCCTCTATACTACGGCTCCCACGTGAAGTATTGGCAGAATGAACCAATCCACTCACTCATTAAACCACATATCCACTCCCCTACTCGCCTCCCTTTTGCCTTTTTATCACTCCCTCTCCTTTCAACTTCCCCCATACGTCCAGCTAAACCACAGAACCTCTCCGGCCTCCAGACTGAGCCTAGCGATCTTCATTACCCACAAAATGAACCGATTCACACCCTAATACTACTCCCTCACACCTCCCTCCTTACCTCTCCCCTCTCTCTCATCTACCTCTCCCGCTCTTTCACTCCTTGCCACTTCCCTCCTCCCCCCCCCCCGCTCCCTCTTTTTGTTCTTTTTTGTCCTTATTCTCTACCGTTCATAGCTAAACCCATATACCTCACTGCCCACCAGACCGAGACTCGCTACCTCAACTACACGCAGAATTAACTGATGCACATAGTAGTTCCTCCTATCCCTCCTGATCTCTCCTCCTCTCCCTTTTTCTCCCTCTCCTGCATGTCTCTCATACCCCCAGCTAAATATACAAACCTCAGGGTCCTCCAGCTTAGGCCTGGCGACCTCAATTACCCGAAGAATTAACCTGCCCATATACCTGCTCACTTCTTAGTTACCTCTCCTCCTGTCCTTCCCTACCTCTTCATCTCTCCTCCTTTCCACCTTCCCTCCCCCTCACCCTCACACCCCCGGCTAAACCTATAAACCTCCGGGCCCTCCAGATTGAGCCCTGCGACCTCAATTACCCGCAGAATGAGCCCGGCCACACACCCATAATGCCTGCTAAGTGTGGCCGGAGTCGGGGTGTCATCGAGGTCCCTCGGGTCAGCACGTGGCCCCCTCACGGATATCCGGCGGGTCACGTGACGCGCCGCGCACAATCAATAGCCAGGTGACGGCCGCGGTCGTTACCATCACACTAGGACGGGTAATTATCTGACCCGTTGTTTGGCCACCCGGACCAGATTGGCCAAGGGCAGACAAGTGAAAGTCACTACCGGAGGAAAAATGGATCTGGAGGTCTTCTGAAGAGTTACCGCTGTTCACTGCTCTGCTTCATATTTTACTGTTTTCCAATATAAATTCTGGGCTAATATGTGGAAAGAATTTATTCTTCACCTTAATATGCTGTCAAAATAAAAGAAATATTATTATCTGTTAAACTGTGAACTCATCACAAATTTATGTGAACAAGCATCGACAGTTATTGACTCAGTGTTGAAATTAAATTACTGTATATGACGTAGATGAAACTGAAGATAAAGTTATTGTTTTAATTTTCTATAGAAAGAAATTGCCAAATATATTATCATGTCATTAATGACAAATTTCAATACAAGAGTGAAAGTACATTCTATCTATCTATCTATCTACCTACCTATTGCCAGACGCCTCAATCCTGTTTGGGGTGGCCACAAACAAATCATCTCCACGTCGTCCTGTCCCCCGCCATTTCACTGCCCTGCTCCCAACTCACACACCCCCTCTCTCATATACCTCTCCACCCCATCCCTCCATCTCATCCTCGGCCTCCCCCTCCCTCTTCCCCCCTCCACCTCACTCGCATACATTCTCTTCGTCAGTCTCTCACCCTCCATCCTCTCCACATGGCCAAACCACCTCAGTGTGTTCCTCATAACAATTCCTATCACATCCACATCCACACCACAACGCTCCTTTATATCCTCATTCGTCAGCCTGTCTCTCCATGTGACTCCACAGGCTCCTCTTAAATAACTCATTTCCACTGCTCTCATTCTTGACTTGTGTCCTTCCAACAACGTTCAAGCTTCACTTCCGTACGTTAGAGTTGGTATCACAATACTGTCATGTAGTAACTTTTTCACTTCCATGCTCACTTCCCTGTTTCTTATCACTGCTTTCAAAGAACCAGCAACCTTTCTTCCCTGCTGTACCCTTTCAAGCACTTCACCCTCCAAACCTCCATCCTTACTCATCACACTACCCAAGTACTTAAACGTACTCACATTTTCCAATTCCTCACCATCCAACCTCGCTGTACATTCACTGACTTCACCTCTCTCAAAGACCATCACTTTACTCTTCCCTACATTCACCTTTAGATTCCGTTTCTTGTACACTCTCCCAAACTCATCCACCAAGCCTTGCAGCTCCCCTTCGTCTTCACTCAACAACACAGTATCATCTGCAAACAACAGTACAGGGAGTTTCCAAACACTATCCTCTCTCACCAGGGCCACTCCAACATCCACTACCTTGCCTTGTACCTCTTTTATTACCCCATCCATGAACAGATTGAACAACCATGGAGACATGACACATCCCTGCTTCAACCCAACCTCCAAAGAGAAAAATTCACTTAGTTCACCATCCACACGCACTGCAGCCTTAGCACCATCATACATACTCTTCACAGCATTCAACAACTTTCCATCTACTCCATATATTCTTAATACTTTACACAATCCTTGTCTATCCACCCTGTCATATGCTTTCTCCAAATCCATGAAAGAAGCATACAACTTCTTTCCCTTCTCTAGAAACTTTTCCACTAAAGATCTAAAAATGAATATCTGATCTACACAACCTCTTCCCTTCCTAAAGCCTCCCTGTTCTTCTCCAACTAATTCCTCTGTTCTTTCTCTAACTCTGTCAATAAGTATCCTACCATACACTTTTCCTATTATACTAAGAAGACAAATGCCCCTATGATTACCACACACTTCTTTTTCCCCTTTTCCTTTGTACAAGAGAATAATTATACCTGACTTCCAATCCTCCGGGACTCTACCTTCCTCCCAGGCCAATCTGCACATCTTTCCACATCCATTCTACTACTTTCTCTCCCCCATGCTTCAGCATTTCACCACACACTCCATCAATTCCTGGGGCTTTCTTCATTGCTTCCACAACTTCTATCCTACTAATTTCTTCCTGTCTTCTCACCTCCCTCCTTCTCCCAGCCATTCCCCAGCCACTTATACTCGCATTACTTCCATCCTGTATGTTCAACAATTCCTTAAAGTGTTCTTTCCATCTGCTCACTTTTTCTCCCTTCTCCACTAATAATCTACCATTTTTATCTTTCACTCCCCTGCTAACCTCACTTCCACCCTGTCTTACTCTCTTCACCTCTTTCCAGAACATATTCTTACAGTCCCTCCACTTTACACTCAAATTCCTTCCAAATTCCTCATCCACTCTCTTCTTACTCTCTCTTACTAATCTTTTCACCTCTCTCTTTCTTTCTACATATAACTCTCTCTTCCGTCTCTCAACTTCTTCCACGCCCCTATTTCACATCCATTCATTGTATGCTTTCTCCTTTTGTGCCACAGCCTGTCTCACCTCTTCAGTCCACCACGCTGTTCCTTGCACCCCCCTCTGTCTTCTCTTCCTCCCACACACCACATCACACGCTGCACATATTTCTTCTGTAAATATCCTGCATACACCTTCCACGTCCCCCATCTGCTCCAATTCATATTTGCCCAATCGTTCCTCCACTTCTCTCTTATACTCTGCCTTTTTCTCATCCTCTTGTAACCTTTCCACTCTCCTTGCAACTACTCCTTCCTCTCGTCTTTCCCTTCTTCTATTCCTCCATCTTACTTGTATCCTAATTCTGGCCACCACAAAGTAGTGGTCAGAAAGTCCACTCTCCCAACCTCTATAAGCTCTTGCATCCATTACACATCTTCGCATCCTTTCATCCACACACACATAATCAATCATTGCCTTCCTTTTATTCAGTTCACCACCCACCCTTCTCATCACTCGCCATGTATACCTGTGGATCATTTTATGCCTGAAGAGAGTATTGGCTATCACCAACCCCCTCCCAGCACAATCCACTAATGCACTGCCATTCTCATCTATAGAAGCAAGCACACCCCACTCACCAACTATTCCATCCACCTTCACATTCCCTACTTTACCATTCATATCACCGATCAAAAACACTCTCTCATTCCTTCCATTCATTCTATAATATTTAATCAATGAGCGAAACCCAAATGGGAAGTGAATAAGGAAAACAAAAACTATCAGTTATTGCCTTATGCATGAAAACTGCAGGAAACCATAAAAGAAAATACAATCTGCTTACTGACACACGAACCAGTGCACTCACACACCCAACGTACTAGCACGCACACACACACACACACACACACACACACACACACACACACACACACACACACACACACACACACACACACAATCACACACTTACATACGCATGCAAAGCAGACACTGAAATTATACATCACTTGTGTTGATATTGACTAACCATATCGACCTGTGGTGGGAGTGTGAGAAGGAAGGACACCACTGTGGAATGGATAAAGGGAAACAAAGCAGGAGGGGGAAGTGGGCAGGAAAAGAATGAAGGAAGGAAGAAATGTAGCTATGTTAGAAGGAAGGAAGGAGGGCAAATTGTAGGTATGTTAGAAGGAAGGAAGGGAAATACCAGGGAGAAGATCATGCGCTGTACACCGGTTTGAATTCCGAAGAAAGTGTAGGCTTCTGTACTGTTTCCAAGGGTGTAGGCCAGTCCCCTGCCCTTAAATATTCTGACCCACGGTTGGCTACACTTCAAACCTTGGAGGGCGTGATATAGGCCTGGCTGTTTTACCATTCACATCCTTCTTTCCTCATTATCTCTTAATCCAATTCATGGGCGTAAATCCTGTGGGGACTGGGAGGGATAAATCCCCCCTGTAGCTGGGTTAAGGGCGAAGTTCTATGTAATCATCCCCAACCTACAATTCAATTAATCCAGACAAAATGTAAAGTTAGGCAGTTATCTTTAAAATACAGTCTTTACACTGATAAGGCATTTTCTTACATGGAAAATTAAACTGCAGAATTTATAATAAAAGAAACTAACTTTATCCGATGATAACGATGTAATGTTGCCAGATATGGGGAGATATAAGGAACCGTGAGTTTTTATTTTTTTTTGTCTTTTTTGTCCTCGTACTACCTAACGTATTACTTTTCCACTTAGTTTATAATTATACAAAGAGCCATATACGAGTAAGTTCATTTCCTTTGGCAGTGGCCTTCTTCTCTCTACATCTAAATACTCTTTAGCCTCAGGAGCCATTTCCCCCGATAATCAGAATACCAATGCTCCAATGATACCAAAGTTTTACCCGGTATACTTCAAAATTTAATGACGATACAAGCAGTCCTTCCAAACTATTTAAACATACTCATTAACCCCTCCACGAAATACCTTCTTAAGTAACTAGCCTGTGTTCGATACAAGGGAACAAATGCCTCTCTCTCTCTCTCTCTCTCTCTTTTACTTCACTATCCACTATCCGTGAACTCTGACCCACTGACTCATGACCTTAACTCTGGAAATTAACATACAGGCATAAGTTCAGTGCCTTCCATCATACCTAAATTGAGGTTTCTGTATCAGTGTTCAAAAAATTAGAGGTGGAACTGACTGACAGACTGACAGACAATTACAACAACATTGCCTACTCACTGCAAGGAAGGGTAATCGTAGACGCCATTATACCACAGTAGTTAAGGGCTGGCGACTGGGCTTTTTTCCCTGGTGGCATTTGACGATCGAAAAAATAAAAAATAAATAAATAAATTCATCCGCCTCTAAGGGACTCAGATCTGGCACCTCATATAACTCTCAAAAGAACAATATATAAATCCCAACCCACTCCAGCCACTTAACATGCACCGGAAATAATAAAAGCCAGTTAGTATTTTTTACAGTCGGTGGTAAGTAATTTGGGGCGATGGTGGCTGAGTTTATGGGGTGAGCTGACTCCTCCCTGTAACCAAGTGCATGAGGGAGGATGGTTGTTATTGCTCTCTCTCTCTGTCTGTCTGTCTGTCTGTCTCTCTCTCTCTCTCTCTCTCTCTCTCTCTCTCTCACACACACACACACATCCCGCCATCCTTTCCACATCCCACCTTCATTCATGCCCTTATCGTTGTATTTTCAGTCCTTTCTAACCTCCCACACCGTCCTTGCATCTCTCACCCTCACCTTTCATCCCACTCACCAAATGTGGAAATTTGTAAACCTTCGCTTTCCTTCGCACATCCCCACCCTCTTTCTCATACCTCCACTTTCCTTCCTACACCTCCAGCATCCTTCCTACTATCTCTTATTTCCCTCCCGCACCCCACCTCCCTTCCCGCACTCTCACATTCCTCTCTATATCCCATTTTCCTTCATACACCCCCACCTTCCTTCCAGCTTCACTAACTTCCTTTCCACATACTCACCTTCCTTCTCATATCAATACCTTACCTCCTACACCCACCCCTCACCTTCCTTCCCACATCCCAACCTCCCTTCCCGAATCCCTGTTTTCCCTCTCATATCCCCATCTCCTTTCCCACTCCCCCTGCTTCCTTCCCACACAGCCAACCTCGAACACCTGCTATTTCATACTTTTTCTCACTTCCCACATTCTAGTTTTGCTTCCTTACACCCCACCTTGTTTCCTATACTTCAGTCTATCTCCCATCTTCCTTCCCACACCCTATCATCTTTCCCACAACCCCCACCCTCTATCACAAGCACCCAGTCCCAACACATCTCATGTAACACACTTTTCTTATTTCCTAAACCCCATTTTTGCTTTCACTACCCCCAACTTCCATCTTGTTCTTCGGTCTACCGTCCCCCACCCCAACTTCCTCTCCATTCCCACATCCCATCTTCCTTCCCACGCCCTCACTATCCTTCCCATTCCTACACCTTCACACTCCTCTTCCTTTTCTAGACAATTTCCTTCCCTTCCACACCCCCATCTCAACGCCACTCCTTTTCCAAACTTTTATTGTATCTCCCACACCCTCACTTTCTCCCAAACGTCCCACATTCTCTCCTTGCTTCCCACATTCTCTCCTTGCTTCCCACACCCCCACCTTCCTTCCCACGCCCCCACCACAACGCCCCCACCACCGTGATTCACCCCCCTTATAATGAGAGCCGTGGCGTAATTGCTTCAGAGCGTAAATCGAAAATCGAAATGCAAGCGTCTATAGGAAGTCTTTATTACTAGGCCGGAGTGTGTGGTGGCTTGAATAATCACAACAAGGCAATTATTATCCACTTCTGCCCTCCCTCACCCCTCTCCCCTTCATGTCCTTCCCCTCTCCCCTTCATGTCCTTCCCCCTCTCCCTAGCTTCCCTTCCCTAGTATCTCTGTCTCTCTTCCCCTCACCCCTCTCCCCTCCCCTCTTGTCTCTCCCTCTCCCCCTAGCTTCCCTTCTCTCGTATCTCTTTTTCTCTTCCTTCCAATCACCCCTCTCCCTACCATCCCCTACCTCACGTTTCTCCCACTGTCTAGCTTCACCCAATCTCTTGTCTCTCTCTCTCTCTCTCTCTCTCTCTCCTTTCCTCCCCAGGCCCTTCCTCTCTCTGTCCAATACCCTCCACCATATCTCTCTTTTTCTGTCCTTATTATTTAGGTTCTTTCAATGGGTCTCTCCTAAGATAAATAACATTGAGGGTGGCAAGACAGGAGTAAAGAAAAATGTAATGAAGGGATTAAAAGACGTCCCCTAGCTAAGGTGAGCAAATCGTATGGCGGTAACAAAGTAAGATAAAGTTGGTCATCATACTGAAAGAGAAAATCGGGACCACAAAATAATCTATCTCTTTACCTGTCTACTTTTTACATATCTAAGCTTAACTTCATATGTAAATTTTTTCTTTGTCCATATCCCTTCTGCGTCAACCCTCTTCTCACAAACTCTCTATTGTTAACTCCTCTCCATTCCCTGTCAGTCTTCTTCCCTCTTCCTCTTTCCTTTCACTTCCTCACTACTCGCCCTCGCTGTCTCCTCTCCTTCCCTCTGTCCATCCACTCTTTCACTATTGCTCTAACTACCTTCTACTTCACTCCCCTTTTTCAATCAGTCTTTTTTTTACCCCCCCTCTCTCTCCCTTTTCTCGCTAATCACTCCCCTCCCGTCTTCCTCTCTCCCTCTCCTTCCCTCCTTTTATCGTTCCCTCTCCTTCATCACGCCCTCTTTTCTCTTCCTCTCTCGCTGTTTTTCCCTCCCCTTTCCCCTCTCCTTCCCTCCTCGTCTCCCTCATGCCCTCGCCCCCCAACACGGCTTTGTCTCAATTATCATATCATTACCGCGCTAAATAACCCTCTCGACTGCGCGACCCCCGGCCATTTATTAAACCAGGGTTGAAGTGGGGAGGCGACTGACACTGCCAATGCAACCGTGGGAAGGACAATAGAACGCGAAATACAAGTGAACTACAAAAGGCGGGTTATCCGTTGTCTTTTGTGGTGGACAATGAGAAAATTTAGTGAGATTTGGATAATGTGAATGTTTGTGAGTCGGCATGAAGTTGAAAAAATAAAGGACAGAAATTATGCTCTGAAATATATAGGGAGATGCACACCTATTCTTTAGCTTAGTAACTGATCGGATAGTCTTTACTTAACAGGTGTAACAAAGAAGACTTAATTACATGAAACACACAGCCTAGAAGATACCCGTGTTTGTCTGTGGAGGGGAGCATAAAATCTAGAAGGTATAGATGGTGAGTGAATGGACGAATGGCTTATTTTATTGAGCATTATCTATCACTTCTACGGTAATTACACGGTTACCTGTCCCTATTCCAGGATGCTAAACAACTGACTTATGAGAGAGAGAGAGAGAGAGAGAGAGAGAGAGAGAGCGCACACACACACACACACACACACACACACACACACACACACACACACACACACACACACACTTTCTAAGCTACATGCACCACACCCCCTAACAACTGCACACCACACCCTCAACACACCACACACCACACTCTCTACACACCACACATCACACTCTCAACACACCACACCACACCCTCAACACACCGCACACCACACCCTCAACACACCACATCACAACCTCAACACACCGCACACCACACCCTCAACACAACACACTACACCACACCCTCTATACACTACACCCTCAATACTCGACACCCTCTACACACCACACACTCTATACACCACACCCTCTATACACCACACCCTCTATACACCACACACCACATCATTAACACACCTCACCGAATACACACCTTAGTCTATACACCATACCAAATAACACCACACTCTACACACCACACTTTCTCTCTCCCTCCACACACACACACACACACACACACACACACACACACACACACACACACACACACACACACACACACACACACACACACACACACACACACACACACACACACACACACACACAAACACACACACACACACACACACACACACACACACACACACACACACACACACACACACACACACACACACACACACACACACACACACACACACACACACACACACACACACACACACACACACACACACACACACACACACACACACACACACACACACACACACACACACACACACACACACACACACACACACACACACACACACACACACACACACACACACACACACACACACACACACACACACACACACACACACACACACACACACACACACACACACACACACACACACACACACACACACACACACACACACACACACACACACACACACACACACACACACACACACACACACACACACACACACACACACACACACACACACACACACACACACAGCCTTCAGTGAGGGGTATGGGTGATGATGGGGAAAGACTTGATCCTCCCAAGGGATTGAGACAGGCAGCGGGAAGAAACACACACACTCACTTTCTCCTGGACACACACTTCTCTCATTTACACCCTTCGTCCTTTACACTTACACCAAGCTAGCCCTATTTATTTTCCTCGTTCTTCTTGACTCCTTCAGCTCGGTAACTTATCTCAGGCGATATTATTTAGCTTGTTAGATTTTTTCGTAGTAGGTTTAAGAGGATTACCCTGAACCCTTCCGCTCTGAAACTAACCCCTGAGCTGGATATAAGCGTCTGGAGATAACAAGAATTAAAGAAGACGTCAAAGCTTGTGTTAATGTTTCCTGTCAACTTCCTGCAATTTTTCTTGTCACTTTTATCTTTCTTTTGCTGTATTGAACTGATATATTCTTTATTTTCTACGTTATTCCTTGTTATCATCATCTCTCCTTTGCTTTACTGTGCTGATATAGCCTTAACTTTCTACCCAGAGCTTTGTCGTTAATATTCCTCCTCCTTTGTTGTGTTGTCCCATGTCCTTAACTTCCTCTCCCGTGTTGTATGTCCTACACTGAAACATATTCCTAACAAGTTCTCTCGCCTTCTCTCTTCATTCTTGTGCTATTCCATTCCCTAAAATTATCGACCCTGATATTTCTCCCCTTTACTGTACTTTCGTCTTCTACTTTATTTTTAATCTGCTCTTTATCTGAAATTAATTATTATTTCTCCCCTCCTTAGTGTTTCACAGTTATAAGTCTTGATCATCTGTTTACCCCTGTGACTCCCTAATACAATTTTTCTCAGTTGTAACGATCATGGTGATTTTCTTTTTCCTGCCAGTTATTATGCAGAAGGGAGTAGTGGGCGACAGAGAGCTCTTTTTTCTTTTTTTAATCCTTCGCTCACGCAGGTAGCATAATTCTTACTTGTAATTTGTTTTTACCTCATGGGATTAACTCGTTTGTAGCTAATAACCTTCTTGTTAGCCATATTCACGTGTGTACTGCCTTCCTTTCCTTTATTCCCTATCTTCAGTGCCTGACTGTGATAACGTTTTTTAATTTATTCTCTCTCTCTCTCTCTCTCTCTCTCTCTCTCTCTCTCTCTCTCTCTCTCTCCTTCTTCTTCCTCTTCTACATCACCCCTTCCCTTACAACTCTTCCCTCCCCCTCTGCTCTACTTTTCTCCCTCACCTCCCTGCCCTATTCTTCTACATCCCAGACTCTCTCTCCTCCTTTCCCCTCCTCCTCTTCCCTTCCTCTACCAATTCCTTCCTATCTTAATCCTCCCTGTGTCTCCCCATCAACTACCTTTAGCATCCACAAATATACATTTCAAAATTTAACTCTTCACTTTCGTTTTCCTCCACTTCCCTCTTCCTCTTCTATTCTCCCCTCTATTCCTCTCCCCCACTCAGGCCTCAGATTTTTCATCGTCTCTCTCCTTCCTTCCACTCATCACTTTCTCTTTCCCCTTCAGCTCTCATTTTCTTCCCTTTCTCCTTTCCTCTCGCCTACTCCTCTCTCCCAACTCCACCTCCTTTCATTTCCTACCTCCCTGTCTTAACATTCCCCCAAACATCTCCCTATTCCTCCACACCTCACTTTCTCCCTTCCCCTCTTCCTCTCCCTCTCTCTCTATTACCTCAACTTCCCCAACATTTTTCCTTATTGTAACAAAACTCTCCTTCCCCTCCTTCTTCCCGCCTTCACTCTGCTCCTTTCCCTCGCCTTCCTACCTAAGCATCCCCAACAAACTTCCTTATTCTGCTCAATCCCTTCTCCTCCCTTCCTTCCCTCTTCCCTTTTAGCCCTCCCATCCTTCCTTTTACTCCTCCCCCAAGGTTCTCCCCAACATCTCTCCCTTTTCTTCCACTCCCCACTTTCTCTTTCCTTCCTCCCTCCCTCCACTTCCCTCTTCCCTTGTGCCTCCCCCCTGACCCCTGCGCCTCCCCAAGGAACAGTTACAGCAGCACCGACCCTCCCCAAAATGCGAGTCTCCCCCCAATAAAATATTACACAATGTTGTAGATGGTCGCTTCGATACTGAGGCTATGAGGATAAAACACAGCACTGAGAGGCCTGAGAGAGAAGGCCTTTGGGGTAACTATTTTTTTTCTTGGTATTTAACGTATCTTTTTGTCTGTCCGTCTCTCTAGCATCTATTCATTAAAGAGTAGTGATGGCCTGTGAAGTGCTAGCTTTTGGGTTGACAATGTTTCCCTTGTTTTTCAGCTAATCTTTTTGTACGTCTGTCGCTATCATCTTTTTTTTTTTTCATTAAACAAAGAGTGATGGCCTGCGAAGTTTCATCTTCTAGGGCGTCTATTTTTCCTTGCTTTTTAGCTTATCTTTTTGTATGTCTCCCTAGCACTATTTTTATTTCATTAAACAGAACAGTGATTACCTGCGAGAAACGATCATTTTTTTGTGGCTATATTTCTCTGATCCTTCACTTCCCTGTATAGATGTTCTTATCACTGCACATTTTTGTCACTGAACAAAGCAGTGGTGGATTTAAGAAGCACTGTCTTTGGGTGAGACAAGTGCCTGTTTTTTTGCTTGTTAAAATGATCTTGGAGAGGATTATACAGTATGATCTTTTGTGTGGTTGCATTATTTTTTTATCTCCTACCTTACTTACTATTTCTGTACCTACATAGTAACATCCTTATTTCTCTCTATTTCCATGATCAGCAATATGGTTTCCTTTTTTTTTTTTTCAGTTCTTTTAATCTATCAGTGTGTGTGTGTGTGTGTGTGTGTGTGTGTGTGTGTGTGTGTGTGTGTGTGTGTGTGTGTGTGTGTGTGTGTGTGTGTGTGTGTGTGTGTGTGTGTGTGTGTGTATGTGTGTGTGTGTGTGTGTGTGTGTGTGTGTGTATGTGTGTGTGTGTGTGTGTGTGTGTGTGTGTGTGTGTGTGTGTGTGTGTGTTTTCTTAGCTTTTCACATACTTCCGTAAATATGCCTCTTTATCCCTTTCACTACGATGACCTCAGTTTCATTTCAGTAAGGCTATTACCAAGCTTTTTTTTATGGAACTCGGGAAATAGTTCTAGCACTGTAGGAGTTAGTTAGAGCTATATCTAATCCTTCAAGTTCGACGATTTCCTTAAGACTGAATAAAATCGTCTGGTGGTGTGAAGACTAAACTAAATGTCGTCATCGGGTTGAAAGGACCAGTGAAAGGCGACTCTCTCTCTCTCTCTCTCTCTCTCTCTCTCTCACACACACACACACACACACACACACAAATGTGTTTAATCATTGTCTTTTTAGCAGTGGATTTTTCTCGTTAAACAGAGTATTGAAAACCAACGAAATAAAACTTTTTTTTTTTTTCGGATAGGCTCTCTACTTATTATTTTATTTATTTATCTATCTATATATCTACCTATCTATCTATTAATTGCCTGTCACTTCTCTTTCTCCCTTAATTTCCCTCAGACAAGAGATTTTCTTCCTTATAATCTTGCTACCCTAAGTCGATTTTATTATGGTTTTGAGAGAGGCCTTATAGTGAAGGGGATGAAGCCTGTTTTTAACCCCTTCACTACGACAGGCCGACGCAAGAATATAAAAAACTCGTCACCGTATTGAAGGGGTGGAAGAGAACAGTATGAGTTTGTGAAGTGTGATCCTTTGGGGACTAATATTGCTTGGTCTTTCTCCTCTCTCTCTCTCTCTCTCTCTCTCTCTCTCTATCAATGTCCATTTTTCTCATCAACTCATTCACTAAGGCGACGTTCTATCTCCAGACGATTTTATGTGACTTAGAGGAAATTTTCGAACTAGTGAAGTAAAATATAACCTTTATCTACCCCTTCGCTGCAAAACCACTACCTCCCAAAAAAATCGTCTGGTGGTAGCTCCCTTAACCCTCTCAGCTTCATGACGCATACCTATTTTTAACCTTTGCCATTCCAGACGATTTTGCTCAACTTAGGAAGGATATCTGGCAGTGAGGGGTTAATTTCGGCCATGTCTAACCCCTCCAGTTCGAAAATCTCTCCTAAGTTTCATAAAAAGCCTCAAAAACTAGCAAGAAATTAATACGAGATATGTAATGGGAGTTGAAGGGGTTAAAAAAAAAAAAAATCATCATCGGGCCAATAGGCTAAAACAGAGTGGCTATTATTTCCTGTCTTCCACTTACCTGTCTTTCTGTCTCTGTAACACCCATTAAGTTTACCCTCCCCTGTGACCTTAATCTCTGACCTACTGTTCTCAAAATCGAACCTCTTCATGCTCGCCTGATTCTCAACCCTTCCACCAAGTTTGGTCCGAATCGAATAAAAAGTGCTGGAGTTATAGGATCAAATCACAGACCTTGCCCTATAAACTTGACCTTTGCTGGTTGATCTTAAAGTTGAATAACTGTCCTTGCCTTATCCTCAACTCTTCCATCAAGTTTGTTTACACATAATCAAAACTGTTAGAGTTGATCTAGCCATGTGACCTTGACGTTTGATATGTTTTTCTCGAAAACAATAGGTCAGCACCAGTGAAAACTTTCATCCCTTTCACCAAGGTTGGTCAACGTCAGATCAAAACTGTTTAAGTTCACACACACACACACACACACACACACACACACACACACACACAGCAAGCAATACATTCCTCCTCTCGCTAAAGCAGGATCTCATCATACTGTGCTTAATATTAACAGCGAAGCTACGGAATGCGTTCACTCTGCATTTATACTTTTACGGTGTTCACATTTATTTGCATTTATATTTGTCTGTCTCTCCATCTGTGTGAGTGTTTCATCCTCCATGCTTACTAGACACAGTGAGGGCCTACGAAATACTGGCTTGCTCTGGATTTGTTTCTCTGATAGTTTAGTTTAGTTGTCTTTTTCCCTAACAACCAAAAATCATCATTATGCCTACATAATAATAAGCATTTTAATATACTAATCTGTGTATCTTGTAAATATGACTCTGAGAATCTTGATCCATAAAGCCTGATGCTCTGCACTTAGTGAATCGACTAACCCTATATTGATGAGTTTGGTTTCGTCATTTTTTTACTGTCACCTTGTCAAATGAATGTGTTTTTAAGACATTTAATTTGTTTCTTATTCATTTTGTTTGTCTTAGAAAGTGTTTCTATTAGAAGAATAAAATGCAAGAGAATGTTCTTGTTTTAAAATGTAAACACTTTTGCAATGTTAGTTCATCACGAGGCATACGGCTAGTATTGAATTCATTTACATTCGTATATTTACCACTATCATCTAATGCTTGCAGATCAACAGGAATTAAGGTAGTGCCTCCCCAAGCTACACCAGTATTCAAATAAAATAAAATGTACGAGTATTCTAGCCAGTGACTGCGTTGAAAGGTTTAAACTGACACGCAGCACAAACATATCACAGAGACAAAAATTTATCCTTAAAATGAAAAAGAAAAATCGCACAGCTTAGGAGAAAATCTGGCTATTAATATTCACTTTGAGGAATTTAATATTAACACTAATATATACAAATAAAAGCATAAACCCACGACCCCCCACAGATCTGACCTAGATCTGTGTCTGTGTGTGTCATGTCGGAAGAATCAGTAGGGAATTTAGCATGACGACCATCTCATTCCCCCATCACCTGAGTAGATTTCAGACAGGTGTGCACAAACAGGCACGGTGAGGGACGCAGGGTGAGGAAGGTAGGATGAGGTCGAGGAAGTGTGAGACAGATGAGGTAGAGGAAGGGTGAGGGAGAAAGGGTGAGGTAAGGGAAGGGTACGACAGAGTGAGGTGGAGACAAGGTGAAGGAGGTAGGGTGAGGTAGAAAAAACGTGACGGAGGTAGGGAGGTAGGGTGTGGTAGAAGAAAGGTGGGTGAGGTAGGGTGAGGTAGAAGAAAGGTAGGGGAGGTAGTGTGAGGCAGAGGAAAGGTGAAGGAAGTAGGGTATGGCAACAGAAAGATGAGGGAGGCAGGGTGAGGTAGAGAAAGGACGAGGGAGAGAGGGTGAGGGAGGCAGGATGATGTAGAGGACTGAGTGTGAAAAGGGAATCAATTTAATTTTCACGGATTTGTGAGGAGAGAGGGAATAGGAGAATTCAAACATGTCGTGAAAGCTTACAAAAATCTATGTTCTAAAGAGTAATGATGTTCGAAAAAAAAAAATGCAATATATTCAATGTATGTAGAATTTAATTAATCGATATGCAGCACTAACCCCTTCAGTACTAGGATGTAGTTTGTATCTGGCTGAAGGAGGGTAATTATCTGCAGTTAAGAGCCTCGGAGTGAAGGGGTTCCACACACTGTCCAGTAACCCCATCAGCGAGAGGACGCATTTTGATTTTTTTTTTATATATTCTGAAAAACGCCAGAAAATCATATACAAAGCTCCTCTTCTACTCCATCCTCCGATTTCTTTTGTATTCTGGGGACGGCTCAGGGTTATCAATGTCTATCCTGTGCCATTTATCCATTTCCTACTCTCACTGCCGCACCCACGCCCGCACCAGCAGACCTAGCCACATGAAAATCGCCAGGTACGTCTCAGGTGGGCTACTATTTACTGATCAACCTGTACTTACCTGAGACATGGCCGCCTGGGATGAAGATGATAAGAAGGGGTTGTTTCAGATATTTTCGTACAGTATCGTATATTAAAAATGGTTAATGACCGAACCTCACAGCGGGTAATTAACAGGTAAATATAGAGAGAGTTCATTTACCTTTTCCCAATTAAGGTAGAGTCCAGGTGTGTAGAGTTGTTCTAAAATATAATGGGCACAGTAATGCATGAATAGATAGATAAATGGATATACAGAGAGAGAGAGAGAGAGAGAAAGAGAGAGAGAGAGAGAGAGAGAGAGAGAGAGAGAGAGAGAGAGAGAGAGAGAGAGAAAGAGAGAGAGAGAACATTTTTTATTGTGTACTTTTTTTTGGGGGGGGGGGGGACCGGCCATGCACCCAAGAGGCCTATCAAAGTGGGGGAGAGAAACTGGGAGGAAAGGTGGTGGGAGGAGGAGAGAAAGGGAGAGAAAAAGTGTGTGGTGGAGGAATGGTATGTAGGAAAAAAAATAAATTAATTAAATGAGAGAGAGAGAGAGAGAGAGGGGGGGGGATTTAACTCCCTACAGGCAAAGGGGTAAACCCGGGATTAGTGTCAGAATTCAGTCTGTTTCTGTTGATCCCTCTCACAAAAGTTACACCAGCAAATTCATAAATAAACAAGTAAATAAAATAAAAATAAATTAAAATAAAATGCAAAAAATATCAATGGCAAAAAAATGTAATCCCTTCAGCCTAAGGACGTCATTCTTTATATCATTGTTTATGCCTTGCTGTAATTTTTTTTTTTTTTTCGAGCGACAGGAGGTAGTTTTCATTAAGTCCCACATTCCTACACTCATTTTACTTTGACTTGGCCTAAAATTCCATCTCTTCATCTTGAATGCCGAGTCGTAACAATACATTAACACTAGACTATGATGCTAGCCGCGAAGAAGCGCTATGGAAAGAGTATAGAGCCATAGAATTATTACTTTTCGCCACTGAGCTAAGAATAAACCCAAATTGCCATCTCTCCATCATGAATACCGAGTTGTAACAATGGATTAACACTAGACTATGATGCTAGTCGCGAAGAAGTGCCATGAAAAGGATATAGAGCCATAGAATTGTTACTTTTCGCCACTGAGCTACGTAAAATAATACAAGAAAGGACGAAAATTTAGCCAGGTTAAGGTAAAAGAACTACAGGGAGGTCAATGAATATGAAAAAAAACAAAAAAAACATCGTGTTGAAGCAGCAGGAATAAACATTAACCCCTTTTACCCTACGGTGCCAATTTCTTCAATTCATCCTACCGCAGACGATTTCATTCAGCTTATGGGAAGAGTATTTTGTAGTCTTAACCCCTTGAGACCAGTGACGTATTCCTTTTCATTTTTATTTCCTTCAGACGATTTTATTTGTCACAGGAGAGATTTTTCAGGCTCATTAACCCCCCCTAACTTCAAGACGTCTTCCTGGAGATGAATTAAACTGTCTTGAATTAGCGCGCGCACACACACACACACACACACACACACACACACACACACACACACACACACACACACACACACACACACACACTTAAATGCATGCAGAACCACAAATTTGTCTCTACAATATACCTGCTGTCCCTGATATTCATTTACACAAAGAAAATCTTGTACTGGAGGCTGTGTAAGGTTTTATTCTTTTGACAGGCTTTATACTGACAGATACAGCTACGTAAAATATTATGCCGTGGATATAACATAGGGACTTTCCAACTCCCAGTTCACATGCTCTCTCTGGTATTCGCTGTTAGAAAGACAACTGTGTACTGAGGGTTTGTTTTGTTTTGTGTGTGTGTGTGTGTGTGTGTGTGTGTGTGTGTGTGTGTGTGTGTGTGTGTGTGTGTGTGTGTGTGTGTTATAAATGCAGTTACTACAAACTTTCTGAAATAGATATTAAACCTAAGAGCTCTAACACCTCTCCGGTTATATTTTCTCTCTTATAACCATTATTATAAAGAAATTTTGTGTCTGTTTCAGATGTTTTAATACTGATGTATACTGGAACTTTTTTGTAACTGTTATTAGAGCATTCCTTCTCTCTCTCTCTCTCTACACACACACACACACACACACACACACACACACACATATATATATATATATATATATATATATATATATATAGAGAGAGAGAGAGAGAGAGAGAGAGAGAGAGAGAGAGAGAGAGAGAGCACTTTAGATATATTCGCTGATTTTGGCAATAGATGTAGTTTAATACAGACGATTCGAACCGTGGAGAGGGGGGGGGGGCGGTAAAATTTCCCCCTAGAGAGAAATATTGAGGTATGAGAGGGAAAATAATGGCATAAAAGTAAATATGTGTTTGTTGTTTATCGAAGGTTGAACCGCTTCAGTACGATGTCGTCATTCCACTTGTTTTTCCCCAATTAAAGACAAATTTATGTACTTTAGAATTAAGACAAATGCTTGTGTGTGTGTGTGTGTGTGTGTGTGTGTGTGTGTGTGTGTGTGTGTGTGTGTGTGTGCGATGTCCCACCGTTACCGCCTTAGCCTCTGCATTGCAAGGAATCTCTATAAAAACTGATAGTTAAAAATGTGTGACGCAAAAGACGTAACTGAGGAGCTATAAGTAAGAGTATTTCCTCGCACAGCTGGCAGAAGCAAGAAAAAAGAAAGAAAGAAAGAAAGAAAACGAGAACAAAATCGTGGCCTGTACGATGTGGTTTTTTTTGTGAACATTTAAACATTTGTCTTTACATTTTTCTCCTCTGTTTATCTCACCCGTGGGATTTAGCCTCTTTTACTTCATATTTCTTTTCGCATTTCTAGCATACTCCATTTTTCTAGCATTCACGTTTCTTTCCTTATCATAACCAAAAAACTCTTGTCCTCGATCTCGACTTTTAGTTTTTCTTCGTCGTAATCCTAGCTCTTCCTTAAACCACTTCTGCTCGAGGACGTTCATATTATCTTCTTGCTGCCTCCAGACGATTACATTCATCTTAGAAGGAGATCCAAGGAGTGAAGGGATAATGAGGGTCTTATCTATTCCTATCTACCCCTACCTACCCGTATCTACCCCTACATTTCGAAAAGATTAATTTGAGATGAAAAAAGCGCCTTGAGGTAAAGAAAAAATAAAGTCCTCGAGTGTCGTGGTTTATATGTTTAACTTCACCATACCTTATACTCTTCTTCCTTAATCTACGTTCATTCTTTCTTTCCCTCGTTCACTTTCCAATTTTTTGCAGTCATTCTATTTTCATGTTATCTTTTCTCCTGCGATCACTTCCTGTCTTGATTCTTTCCTTCATTACCCAGTTCTTCCTTCTTCCTTTATTCCTTGCTGTTTCTTCCTCCCTCCCCGGCCCCCCCCCCCCTCTGTTTCCTACATCTCTTACCGTCATGTCCTCTCCTCTAGTCTTCCAATATCCTCTCTCTCTCTCTCTCTCTCTCTCTCTCTCTCTCTCACTTCTTCTCCTCTTCCGCCCTCCTTTTCTTTCTCTTTCCACCTCTCATTCTGGTCATTCTATCAAGGTCTACTCCCTTTCCCTTACTCTCTTAATAAAACCCATACCTCTCTTTCCCTTCACCCATCTCCTCTTTCTCCTTCCTCCTCCTTCCACCCCAGTCACCTCCGTCTTCCTTCCTCTCTCCACTTCCCTCCCTCACTTCTCCATCCTCTCTCCACCACCCCTCCTCCTCCTCGTCTCCAACCATCTGAAGTGAATTTGTCGCGCGGATAATCTAATTCCCCAAGAGTGTTATCATTTACCTACCTTCATTTCAGCTGAAGAACCCTGCAATTCCTATCTTACTCTTCTCCTTCCTCTTCCTCATTTATTCTTTTTATCCCTCCTCTCCCTCTCTTGTTGTTCTTCCTCATTCGTTCATTTTATCGTCCTGTCTCTTTTATCTTCTTCCTTATGTCTTCCTTCTATTGTTCTCCCTGCCTGGTCCTCTCCCTTAATTATTTCCTTTATCATTTTTTCCCTCCCTGTTTCATTCATTTCCTAATATATTTTCTTTTTCCTCTTATCTCCTCCTTTTTCTTACCTATCTATTTTCTCCCTGCTCCTTGTCCTTTTCTTATTTATTCTCTTTTTTTTTTCCTTCCTATCTCCCTTTCTTGCACGGTTCCTTACTTACTTCATTTGGTCGATCATCCCTGCTTCATTCTCTTCATTTATTTCCCTGTCTCTTATCTCCTCTTTCTTCCCATTCTGTTTTTATTTTGTGAGTACTTTTATCCTTTCATCATTCCTTCTCTCTCTTCTTTCGGTGAGCAGTTTGACCTTAGTTCTACAACTTTATTTAATCTTTGGATCCCACCCTTGCGATTTTTACTAGTGCGAAAAGCTATGATGATGATGATGACGACGACGACGATGATGATGATGATGATGATGAAGATGATGATGATGATGATGATGATGATGATGATGATGATGATGATGAAGATGATGATGATGATGATGATGATGATGATGATGATGATGATGATGACCTGCTTTTAATATTCAGTACTTTGAACGGCAAATTCTAAATATTACCCAAATTCAGTGTGTTGGGGTATTTCCATCAGCCAACAAAAAAGGAAAAAATACTTGCAATAATAAAAATAAATTCCTTAGAGTGACACAAACTTTAAAATAACTTAAATCAGAATCAAGAGCGTTGTGTTAACCCCTTTAATAAGATTGATGTTATTTTTTTATTTTATTCTTGCTAGCGTCAGACGATTTCCTACTCTCTATCTGGAGGGACTAAAATCAAATGTCAAAACCACTTTAAGTTCGATTGCGTCTTTCTCAGTCAAGTCAGGAGATGCTGGGTGTGCCAGACAGCCCCGTGCATCTGTTGTTCTTGGTCTTACTGTTCTCCTTGAAAAGAACTCTGAATTAAACTAACACCATATCTATCCCGGCCTAACTACACCAACCATCTTTAACCCCTTCAGTCCGACGGCATACTTTTCACTTTGTACTTGCTCCCATCAGACGATCTTATTCACATGAGAGGAGCCTCGTATCAGCCAAGGAGGTTATGTGAAGGCTGTATCTAATCCTCCCAGTTCGAAAATTTACCCTCCTGTGCAGAATAAAATCACTAGGCGGCAGCAAGAATTAAATCAAAACACGACACCGGACTGAAGTGAAGGGGTTGAAGGGTGTATTGTCCCCACCCTGCCTCGCCATCCACCACCATCCCAGCCTGTCCCTGTTACTCCTCTCTACCTACCCCACTCTTCGTCTACCCTATTTATCGAACTTCTATATAATATGTGAACTAAACCTAGCCACGACCAACGCCATCTTTCATAGTGTCCATCTTCCCATCTTCACAGGGAATCCCACCCCCATCCTCTACTGTCACGCCACCCTTCATCATCTTAGCTCATTTCACGCCATCATTCCTTGCACCTTATCTTTTTTTTTTTTTTACCTCACTGGCCTACCTACAACACCCATATTCACAACCTGTACTCCCCCCCGGCACGCACCATCATTCACTACAGTCCCAGCCCGTCTCACCCACTCCTGTCCACCCACTCAATGCACAATTATTGAACTGACAGGGGTAACTCTTGGCAGGCACGGTCTAAGATTATGTGTACTGATCTGAGTAAATCTGGTGGGCCTAAGGAGATCTGAAATGACCCGAAAGAAATTATCTGCCATGTTCAATAAGCGCGTTTGTTGACCGTGTACCTGCGTCATGCCGTCATAGTCACCAGCCGGAAGTCAGATAAGTAATAGTTGAAATGGGCCACGACTTTCCAACTACAACTAATAAGGTCATTTTAGTTACTGTTACGTCCATTCCTTTGGGTCATAACAGCCGTATTCAGACTTAGGGTAACAATTGCCCTTTTTGTCAGGCCAGGTTAGGTCAATTTTAGTCCATTAAGGTCAATTCCGCGGGTCCAATTACCTCCAGTGAAGCCATTTAACGTTTATCAAGTCCTCCACTTCCAGACCGACTCATTCAGATCTGTCAAGGTTCATTAAGGACTATTTAGGGCTAATTAGGTCCATTCGGTCCAGTTAGGTCCACACTGGTTCATAAAATGCCACCATAAGTCCAGTCAGAATTATTATTACACCCACTTCAGTATTCGGTTGTTTAAGAAAATTTACTTTACTTTTTTGTGTGTCCATTATTATTTTTTTCTTAGGCCCATACACATCCAGTAAAGCCTATTCATATCCATTCCGCAACAATCAGACCAGTTTAGTCTTTCAGGACCAGCTACGTTAATTTGAGTCCAGGTTGGTCCACTTAGGTCCATTAGTCCCAACTCGGACCCAGTCAGGACCATCCCACCCATGTCGGCGTTGGCATATCATCTGGCGACAACTAAAGACAATTCACATTAATTAGGTTCATTCAGCTCTAATGAGGCAAGTTCAGGTAATTAACGTCCACACAGGCCTTCACGTCCAGTCGCGTCCAGTCAGTCAGTCCAGACAAGTTTTAATCCATTATACTCATTCTAGTTCAGTACAGTCACTTGCAGAGCCACATAATTCAATCCAATGCTTTTTTATTCAATTCAGGTCATCTCAGGTCACACAAAGTTCATACGGAGGATTTACGTCACTAAAGATCGATCCAGGTCATGACTACAAAGGCCTGTGCTAAAGAGTTCACGAGACAAGGAAGTATAGGTCACGAGGGTCGTTTAGGTCTCTCTAGTTCCAATACATCATGCGGATGGTGACGCATGCCAAAATCAATCCTAATGTCGCACAGGTCTGCTATGATTAAGTCGATACAATTTTCTCAGGACTGGGTAAGGTGGGTGGAGTGAGTGGAAACAAGCAATTGGGATGGACTGATGTGATGTTGATGGTGGGTCATAGTGGAGGAGTATACCCTGTTGAAGGCTGGCTGGTAGTAGAGGCAGTCATGGTTGTAATATTTATCAGATCAGAGCAGAAGTCAACTGAGAATGTAGCCACCAGTGAGAGGGATGGCTTGAGATGGTTAAGGGTCGTAGGTCAGGATGGGGGAGGTGTACATGTTTGCTGTGAAAGCAGGTGATGTAGGTTTGCTGCTGCTAAAGTATAAGTTAAAGGTGCAGGAGAAAAAAAAAATGGGTAGGGTGAGTAGAAAGGAACACTGTGGTGGGCGGCAGGGCAGGATGGAACGACTATCAGGTGACGATGGTGTTGTGTGAAGGAGAATGTCGGCGATGGAACCAGATTTCATTATGAAGATGCTCTTTTTTCATCATGTTACCATCAAACAATCTTATTCAACATATTTAATCCACTCGGGTAATGAACTAGTTAATTAAGGCTTTATCTACGCCACTGCAATTCGAAAAATCTACCATAAATAGAATGAATTCGTTTGGTTACATTAAAAACAAAATCCAAATGACGTCTTCAGACTGAACGGTTTAAATGTACTACTTGGGGGATGGTGGGGGAAGGGTAGAATAGGGGTGAAAAAGGAAAGAAAACAGAAAAACTACTCTCTCACTCCCTGCGAGAAACAGAAAGAGACAGTAAGCAGGGGAAACATCATCCTATTAGGCCAAGTCAGGTCACTCACCCCCTTCCTATTTACTTAAAAGAAATGAGGGTCGTCTTGCACTCTGGGGGCAGCAAGGCATGGAGGGGGGCGAGGGTGTCTGGGGGCGGTGGAGTGCAGGGAAAGAGGAAGGGATGACAGGATGATAATTGAGAAGGGTGGAGGTGTGGAAGAACTGAAAGAATAATGGTTAGGTGATGATGGTCAGTAATGATGAGTAGAGTCACAATGAAAAGAAGGGGGACAGAAGAAAAAAGGTAAAGTTAAAACAAAGAACGACTGAACATGGTTTGCAACTACATAATACCAAGAACAAAATAATGTGAGGGACAGTTGGGTGTCATAATAGAGTAAAAATATAAAACATGTTGACTACTGAACGGTTTATAAAGTATCACACACACACACAAACACACACACACACACACACACACACACACACACACACACTTCAAGGAATTAACCAAAGCCTAAGGAGCAGTCTCTTCAAACACAACAACCTCCTTAAGAATATCGTACTTCTGGTGACCTATTTTTCATTTACTTCTTGCTGTCTTCTCACCAAATTGCTAAACCCTGCGAGCCCCTCTCAGTGAAGAGGCTGAAAAAGCATACAAACTCCATTAAACCCCTGCACTACGAAAGATGGTTCCCTCACAGTTACATAAAATTGCCTGGTGGTAGCAAGAATAAAATAGGAGTACGTCATCGGAGTGAAGAGGTTAATTTCTTTACTTATTTATCATTTTACCGCCACAAACGAATTTACTAAGCCTAAGGACACTACCTGCGATGCTTCCACGACACCTACACCCTTCAGTTTGGGTGTAACTGTATTAATTTATATGTTTACTGTATTATTTTATCTCACTCTTCCTAACATCAGATTATTCCACTAGGGCTTGGACGGATCGCTATAAAAGGATTGAGAAGCATGAAAAAAAAAAAAGTCTATCAAGAGAGAAAGGGGAAATAATAAGAACAATTTGGATTATTGTGACGAGTTAAAGAAAATAAGACAGAGAAACGAGAGAAGGAGCAACACAATGAGAGCAGAACGTAACAGGGTGTGGGCAAATCGAATCATGGCCATCTTGTGTTTCGTGTGTACTGGCCATAAGAAGCTCGTCTCACTGTCTCTCACTGTCTCCCACATCCTCCTTACCGAGTGGCCATCAGTGAGACCAGAAGAGTAAGTACGAAATGTGCTCTCTGGATTTTCTGTACATTAGGAGCACAATCATTGGTTTCGTCTCCCAGAATAGAAGTGAGAATGTACAGAGAGAGCTGTAACTATTTTCCCTGTTCCGGCTGAAGAATATTTACAACTGGCGAAATACAGTGACATCCCAGTCTCTACTAATGCGTGTTTCAGATGGTTCAGTTGCCTCAAGGAGTTCCTGTACCCACTGTGTTACCTCCTATCAAGATGTGGCGACGTCGCAGTAGTAGCGTATATATCTATTAATGAACGGCATTTGTACCCTCCTATTTACATAATACTGCCGTATATATCTATTAATGAACGGCATTTGTACCCTCCTATTTACATAATACTGCCAGCCATCATGACGTCTGGCATACATACCCACCACTCACATCCATCGTTACGGGACGAATGCCCGTTCATTCGTAGCTATTTACGCCACTACTGCGACGTTGTCACATCTTGACAGGAGGTACAACGGGGTATAGGATCTCCTTGAGGCAACTGTACGACTTTTCCGCTATGTATTCGTCAAGCTTTGGGGAAGATACTTATTTCTCTCTCTGTATAAGATTGACGTTCGGGTGTTCTTACTTCTAGCTCTGATGCCGTGACAATAATTTTCCTTCCATCCACTTAATCGATATATATAGGTTTAACGAGTAACACCTGAACGACGGGAGGTTTCACTGGACTGATGAAAACTGTCTGGCATTTTTTTATGCAAGGAAGAAGGAAGCAAAGGCCAGAAGCCCGTAAGATTGTTCCCTCCAAGAAAAAGTAAAAACAAGATAATAGGGAGCCAAATTCAAGATGCCTGTTTGATGGACCAACCATAGAAGTAAAAAAATGTGGCATCATCTTGGATTTGTAGTTAGGCTATATAGCCAGTATTACCAAAGTAAGAAAATAACAAAAAAAAGTGGTATCTACTTGAATTTTTCGTTACTCAGAGATACCAAAGAACCCATTAAAGAAAGAAAAACTGTGGCATCATCTTGAATTTTTAGTTACTCAAAATTACCAAAGAAACCATCAAAATAAAAATAAAAATAAAAGACACCATCCAGAATTTTCAGTTACTCAGAATTACCAGACACACTGAAAGACATGGACAATTATCACTCTACTCCAATTACACTCAACGTAGGGGTGTCGATACTACTTTTGGTGAGGCTCGGTTGAAGTCACAAATTCGTGGTACAAAAAGTAACAGAGAGTGTGAGGTATGACAGTAGTTACGAATTTCTCTAAGTCGCTATGATTTGAGATAATTTGGCAATACTAGTTTGATTTTAATATTGTCACGGGGTTTTTATATATCACGGTAATTTTGAAATATAAATGGTTAAATATTATTTAAATTGATAATATTCAATAATATTGAAGAGCAGAGACAATGGTTGTCTTGCTACATCAAGCAACGATTACTTTACGTTGGCTTAGCACGATTCTCTGAGAACGAGAATTTATAAACTTCCTCAACAGTACACAGCAGAGACTAATTACTCACAATTGCTGACTTACTGTACTGTTAGCCTCTGGAGAAAGTTACATCACCCCTGACAATAAATAACTAATACTAATAATAATAACATCAGGTTCTTGCTGATGCATTAACTCCTGGCACAACGGATTTTAAGTTAATACAAGACTGGTCTAAGTACCAGTTATGAATAGTAAAACGTTTATGCAAGCTAGGAGCTATATGGAAAATAAGCTTAATTATGGAGAAATGAAACAAGATTTACTCTACATTAAGCTCGAAATAGAACTGTTAAATTTATTAATTACAAAAATAAATTTAACATTACATTTCAAATCAAATCAATGAGACGCACTCGCTCACTCACACAGAAGCTAAATACTTACGCCTAGGGAAAAACACCTTAACTAAGCTCTTAAAACTACAAAATACACAAAAGAAATACCAGTCGATGAATACTATGTATCACCCAAAGCTGGAGAACTAAAGGTGGGAGCTTGGAGAAACTGTAAGTGGAGTTTGGGTACTAGCTGACCTCTCGCACTGCTGCACAGGTCCTGTCTCCGTCACAGCAAACACTCGACTGAATTCAAATACATTGAATGGGCAGGACGCAAGGCGTGGCTAACGGTTGAGGGAAGCAGAGGCAAACGATAAAGAAATAATTGTATCGCTCAGTAGCGCACTTAGTGACGTGCATTAAATCGGTCACTTTTTGAAAACGGTGACGAATTATTTGAAAAGTATACCCCGAAATGGAGAGAGAAACGGTTAACTGAGCGATACACAGTGAGTTTTCCACTAATAGTTCGTGGCTTCTCACAAAAAGGAAATGTCGCGAATTGATTCGTGACATTACGCCCCATGAAAATTAAATCTTTCTTCCTTCAGAAGAAAGATTTCAGTATACATACATATAAATCCTAACTCAGTCACACTAGATTCACACTGTGGTGTGTGTGCTATCCTGCTACAGGAGAAAATCGCAGTCGCCAGTGAGCGAAAAAACCTCGTATTTACGTTAATAGAAGCAAGCTTGAGGGAAAAACTCCGTGACGACGGTGAAAATCCTGTACTCAGGTCAAACTGAGCGAAAATTCGCTACATTTACACTGACAACTAATTGTTGTGTAGCATGGTGTATGTAATACACGGTGTAGGTGTGACAGTTGTAGTGTAACTGTACCTACATGTAAAATGACATAGTAAATAATAATATGGCGACGACGAAGGCAGAGGAAAAGAGGCGGCAGCGTGCGGCAGACGATCGCTGGTCCGCACAGCAACTGCTACACCCATTGCTGAACCTGCAAAACCAATTAAGGTGGAGCATCAAAAGTGTCAATGAGACAAAATTCTTATTATGTTACAATTACTCTCTCTGGCTAGCAGTCAGTACATGCTATGAAAAGTACACTCGAGGTCGCCATTAATTTTAGCACACGATTATGGTCGGCAAGTTGAGAATCCCTGTGCAACCTCGGGTCTTCCATAGCCTCGAACCGCACACGGGTCCTCAACCTGTGCCTCAACCTACAGTACTTATATTAGTATCGGAGAGCTGAGAATCCTTGCAAACTTGGGTCTTCCATAGCCTCAAGTTGCCTCTGCGGAGTTCTCACTTCCCCCTTAACCTACAATACAATACTTATATTAGTACCGGGAAGCTGAGAATCCTTGTGCAAACTTGGGTCTTCCATAGCCTCAAGTCGCCTCTGCGGAGTTCTCTCTCGAACTTCCCCCTTAACCTACAGTACTTCTATTAGTACTGGGAAGCTGAGAATCCTTATGCAAACTTGGGTCTTCCATAGCCTCAAGTCGCCACTGTGGAGTTCTCTCTCGAACTTCCCCCTTAACCTACAGTACTTATATTAGTATCGGGAAGCTGAGAATCCTTGTGCAAACTTGGGTCTTCCATAGCCTCAAGTCGCCTCTCAACTTCCCCCTTAACTTACGGTACATAACATGTATGTACAGGCCCCGGACATAATGTGTCCTGTGGGGCCAATGGGCGAGACGTCAGGTCTGCACCCACTTCACCACTACCCTGTCTCTCAACTGACTCAGAGATTACAGGTGTGGTTATGAATGGCACAGGAAGGGCATGTCCCTGATTAGTGGTGATACTTTGGCACACACTACAGGAACGGACAAAACTATCTATGTCCCGTCCCATCCCTGGCCAGAAAAAGTCAGCTCGGATACGGCCCTGGGTCTTCCTTTTGCCCAAGTGACCTCCTGAGGCTGAACAATGACCCCATTGTAACACTGCTAGGCGGTACTTGGTGGGAACGACAAACTGCAGTCGAACCTCGCCCTCGGGTGTTCGTGACTCACGGTAGAGCCGTCCTTGTTTGCGAAGGAACTTGGCTCGACCTCCCCGTGAATACTTAATCACTCGACCCTTTTGTTTGTTCTGCACGGCAGCAAGTGTCAGGTCAGAATGTTGTTCTTGCACAACAAGTTGACTGCACATCAGATCTTGCGGCGATTCAATGATCACTGGGGTGACACAGTCTAGAGCCTCAGTCATGGCTCGTGTCACCGCAGCAGCCGAAGTCTGAGTAGCGCCATCGGAGCAACTATCCTTGACTCCAATAATATTGCCTACTATTAAGTCAAATAGAGGCTCTGGCATGACAACTGCAAGTGTCATACCAGTATAAAATGGAGATGCCACCTGGATACATGCCTCAGGGAACAATCTCACTGATCCATCAATAAGCTTTGCATGGATCTGTCGACCTGTATACTGCTCAGGCCGAACTAAACTCTGCTTAACAGAGCAACCTGAGGAACCATTGTCTCTCAGGACCTTCACAGGAATGCCTCCCACAAACCCTGGCTGAACAAGGAAGGTACTGTCACCTGTGGGAGGGCCTGTGGAGGAAGCAGCTAGCCACTCATGAGGCTGCTGAATTGATGTGGCAAACATTGTGCCTTGAGGGTTATATACTTGAGAAGATGGAACATTGGCCATCTGTGGAGGGGGGTTCACTGTCACTGTGGGACTAGTGAACTGTGGGGAAGTACCCACACTGGTAGGGACGTGACCACCAGGCTGCTGCTGAGGAATGAAGGCTGCATTCGCTTCCTGCCTCTTTTGAGCTGGTGGTGGAAAAGTTTGTCCCGACAGTCGGTTGCGTGGCTGATACTGCTGCTGGTTAGGGTACTTGTTGTACCTCTTCCACTCAGGTTTCTGAGTGTTTTGCCCCTGGTCCTTCCACTGCGGTTTTGGACCTTGGCCATTATTCTGAGAATGGCCTTGTTGCTGGGGTTCAGTCTGAGACGGCTTCCCAGACTTGGCAGTGTCTTTTCTGCTCCAGGTGTTTTGCTTACGAGCTTGATACCCGTATGCAGTAAAGAATGCGTCAGCCTTCTCTGCCATTTGGCTGGCATCTTTCACCTGGCAGATCTTAAGCTGTGCTATGAGCTCAGCAGGCCACGACCTCTCTAGCTGTGTACGCAGCATAAGGTCAATTATCCCCTCACGCGTGGAAGGAGTTTCATCTTTCTCCATCCACTCATTTAAGTAAGCTGTGAGACGATCAAGGAACTGAACAGCTGTCTCCTTGTCTTGGAGACGAGCTCGCATGAACTGAACTTTGGCGTCGTCTACTGTGAGACCATACGCCTTAATGAGTGCAGCTTTCATCATCTCATATGTGAGATTGTCTCCACGAATTCTGTGGAGAATATCGAGGGCAGGGCCCTCAAATAAACTAAGAAACTGAAGCCGCTTAGCTGCCTCATCCAGTTGATATAAGTCTGCCATGTCCTCAAAACGAGCTATGTACGGCTCGATTCGCTCGCTTTCCTTGTATGAAGGAAGCTTGATGCGTGGGGTCGCCAGGACATGTGCAGGGAGAGCGCTCGTGGAGCTTGAACCAACTGCACCAGATGTGTCTGAAGCCAAGGAATCTCGCTTGAGCTTCAGCACTTCAAGTTCGTGTTCTCGTTCTTTGTCTCGTTGTTCACGCTCGTATTCGCGCTGTTCTCGCTCTTGTACTAACTCGAGCTCGCGCTGTTTTTGCTCGTGTTCACGCTGTTCTCGCTCGTACTCGCGCTCCTTTTCGCGTTCCTCACGCTGTTCTCGCTCGTATTCGCGCTGAATCTTACGCTCTTCACGGGCATCATTCTCGCGCTGCTGCTCCTGATTATGCCGTGAGAGTATATACTCTTTAATTTCGGTTGGGTCCGAAAGACCCATTTCTTTGGCTTCCTGTAAAAATACAGTAGTAGCCATGGCGCTAACTTATTAAGCAAAACCGAAATTGAGTACTGACTGCTTAGCGACGAATACTAATAACACAAGTAAAGAGTACAGACACAAGCTAGTGGTGACCAGTCTTATCCAGTTAACTGGCAAAGAATAAATCAAAAATGTAAATGACTGGGAAGACTCAATAATAAACACAATGGGTACGGCGACTTCCCAGGAGCGAATAAAATCGTGTGGCGTTACCAAGAATAAACTAGAGTTAAGTACTTTATTGATTAATAAAGCAAAATGCACTTGCTAAATTAAGGGTAAACACCAGTAAGCTTGTGCCTATAAACTTTAATGATAAATACCTAAATATGAATGAGTGAGCACTATCTCGTGAATAGCTTTAGAGCTAGGAGTTAATATCCTGGAATGAGGTCGCCAATTGTCACGGGGTTTTTATATATCACGGTAATTTTGAAATATAAATGGTTAAATATTATTTAAATTGATAATATTCAATAATATTGAAGAGCAGAGACAATGGTTGTCTTGCTACATCAAGCAACGATTACTTTACGTTGGCTTAGCACGATTCTCTGAGAACGAGAATTTATAAACTTCCTCAACAGTACACAGCAGAGACTAATTACTCACAATTGCTGACTTACTGTACTGTTAGCCTCTGGAGAAAGTTACATCACCCCTGACAATAAATAACTAATACTAATAATAATAACATCAGGTTCTTGCTGATGCATTAACTCCTGGCACAACGGATTTTAAGTTAATACAAGACTGGTCTAAGTACCAGTTATGAATAGTAAAACGTTTATGCAAGCTAGGAGCTATATGGAAAATAAGCTTAATTATGGAGAAATGAAACAAGATTTACTCTACATTAAGCTCAAGAAATAGAACTGTTAAATTTATTAATTACAAAAATAAATTTAACATTACATTTCAAATCAAATCAATGAGACGCACTCGCTCACTCACACAGAAGCTAAATACTTACGCCTAGGGAAAAACACCTTAACTAAGCTCTTAAAACTACAAAATACACAAAAGAAATACCAGTCGATGAATACTATGTATCACCCAAAGCTGGAGAACTAAAGGTGGGAGCTTGGAGAAACTGTAAGTGGAGTTTGGGTACTAGCTGACCTCTCGCACTGCTGCACAGGTCCTGTCTCCGTCACAGCAAACACTCGACTGAATTCAAATACATTGAATGGGCAGGACGCAAGGCGTGGCTAACGGTTGAGGGAAGCAGAGGCAAACGATAAAGAAATAATTGTATCGCTCAGTAGCGCACTTAGTGACGTGCATTAAATCGGTCACTTTTTGAAAACGGTGACGAATTATTTGAAAAGTATACCCCGAAATGGAGAGAGAAACGGTTAACTGAGCGATACACAGTGAGTTTTCCACTAATAGTTCGTGGCTTCTCACAAAAAGGAAATGTCGCGAATTGATTCGTGACAAATATTACTTAACTATTTGATTCCAGCGACTTATTTTTTCGTTTTATTCTTGTTACCGTCGGGTGGTTATGTTCAGTTCAAAATAGTGCCATGATACTGAAGATGTTATACCCATTTGACTCTAACCTGGCCTAATATTGCCATCTTTCCATCTTGAATACTGAGTTGTAGCGAGAGATTAACACTATAATATGATACTAGTCACGAAGAAGTGCTATGGAAAGGACGTAGAGTCACAGTTTCGTCTTATTCTGCCACTGCTATGTGAAATAATCTGAAAAACAAAAAAATCTGGGCCAAGTTCAAGTAACAGGACTATAGAGAAGTCTGTACCGAGCTCCTGAAGTACAAAAGATTCAAACAATTCCTCTTAACGTGAAAAAAAAGAAAAAAAAAAGTGGGGGGGGTACAAAAAATTATACGAAAAATAAGTCTCAGGATGGCAGGGGTTAAGTATTCTTCCCGTAACTACAAAGTGTAATATTTCAAGCCTCTCTACCGACGACTTTTTATCTCAACTGTACCCTTATTGAATTATTCTCCTCACCATCCACTCACTCAGTAGGGTTCGAACTAGACCATTCGTTTCAGAATCGGTAAATGGTACGGGTACGAATAGCTTTCATTTCCATTTGATCCCTTTAATGTTTGTGTTTTATTAGTAAGCCTTAAACCAGTATGTGATAAAGATTAAAATAACATCCTTTCTTCTGGTTAGATTAATAAGTCCAATTCTTCTTTACTTCACCAATATGTATCATAACTGCTCTCATTCCTAGTCTTATATTCATTTATGTTCGTAATATGACCATTAAAATCCCCTAACTTAAAGGTTATGATAGTATTCTTTCCCTTTTTTCTTCACTCCTTCTCTCCTAATGGGTTTGAGGTCAGGCCCTTTCTCCCCCCGACAATAGGGACGATAATCGCTTTCACTCCTATTCCTAACTCCAATTATACTCGGAATATAACCCTTACAACCCCTTGCACTAAGTACCATAATCTCTTTCTGCCTTCTCTTCCTATGGTAGTTGAATTCTGAGCCTTATTCTACAGGGCAATAGGTGTGGTTATGGTGTGTTGGTGGTGTCCCTCCCCGCCCGCCTCCCAGACGTCCATTGCGTGCGAGTAGGTCTGACTATAAAACAATTAGTGTTAGTGGACAAGTATGACCCTTGTCCGGTAGTTGGGAAGTGCTGGGGGGAGGGGAAGGGGTGGAAGAGAAGGGGAGGGAGGGAGGGAGAGAAGGGAGAGAATTGGGTGGAGGAGAGGAAGGGGGGAGGAGAGGAAAGGGAGAGCGAGAGTGTGGAAGAGAGAGGAGGGAATGGGGTGGAAGAGAAGGGAAAGGATGGAGGGGAGGCAGAGAATTGGGTGGAAGAGAGGGAGGGAGGGGAGAGGAGAGGGAGAGCGAGAATGTGGAAGAGAAGAGATGAGGTGGAAGAAAAAGGGAGGGAGGGAAAGAGAAAAGAGAATTGGGCAGAAGAGAGGGAGAGGGGGGGGAGAGGAGAAGGAGAGGGAGAGCGAGAGTGTGGAAGAGAGAGGAGGGGATGGAGTGGAAGAGAAGGGGAGAGAGTGAGGGAGGGGAGAGAACTGAGTGAAAGAGAGGGAGGGGGGAAGAGGAGAGGGAGAGGGGGAGCAAGAATGTGGAAGAGAGAGAAGGGGGATGGCGTGGAAGAGAGAGAGGGAGCTGGGGGAGAATGAAATGGAAAAGAGAGAGGAAATTGGGAGTGAATGGGGTGGAAAAGATGCAGGAGGGAAGGATGGATTAGAAGAGAGAGAGGTGGAACAGATGAAGAGGGGGTGAAAGAATGGCTAGAGAAACCGGTTGTGGTAAGGAAGTGACAGTGAGGTGGGGATGGATGGAACATAGGATGGAAAAGAAGGAAGGGGGAGAATGGCAGAAGGAACTTTATGTGCAAAAAGAAGGAACCAAAAGCTAAGAGTCTGCAAAAGTCGTCCCTTCCAAATAAAGTTGAAAAAATAAGAATAAAAACACAAAAGTCAGTACCCATTCACTACGAGGTGCATGACCAGCGTCTTAGAAGGTATAGTGAAGCTGTTCCAGAGTTGATCATCCGCGTGCAAGAATGATAAGAAATGCCAAAATAATCTTGCTTTAACAAATTCGACATAACTGGAGTGTGAGATTATGTAGAGAGAAAGGTGTTGCATGCCCGCCACAATGGGAACGCCATACACTACGAAAATTCACAGGAACAGCGTCCAGTGTCATTATTATAGTACTGAAAAAGTGAAGCAACACTGCAGCGATGCTATAAGGTAAAGTACTGGTTGGATAGAAAGGCACTGGAAGGGCTGAAAAAGTAAAAATGTTAGTGAGACTTGTGGATGGGGAGGATAAAGAGAAAAGGTTCAAGAAAAAGGGAAATGATGGAGCGTGGAAAAACAAAAAAAACTTACACCACAAAATCGACAGCGAGAGGAGTGACGTAAGGAGGAGGAGAAGGAGAGGAGGATGACAAGAGTATGAAGAAGAACAGGAGAAGGAGCAGCAGGAGGAGAAGGAGGAGACGTGTGCAATGGACGGGAGAAGAGTACAGCGTAAGGTAGTGTACTGAGGAAAAGAAGAGCAGAAAAACTTGAACACAAAACAATGGTAACTCTTTCTGTAAAACTTTCCAGGTACTCCAAAATTTTAACGTTGCCACATCAAAAAAAAAAAAATATTATTAGAATTAAAAAAGAAAAGAATCTCTCGTAGGAAAGGAGCCATATTCCTCACTAGGGTTACGTTTCCCTTATTTCATGCAACCTTCAGATTTCTTCAGACTAGAGGGGACAAGGGAAAAACAGTGGGGAGAAAATGGCGTAGAAGGTCCCAGATGGTGTGTGTGTGTGTGTGTGTGTGTGTGTGTGTGTGTGTGTGTGTGTGTGTGTGTGTGTGTGTGTGTGTGTGTGTGTGTGTGTGTGTGTGTGTGTGTGTGTGGTGTGAGAGAGAGAGAGATGGAGGAGGGGGACAAGGAGAAGGGGGGATGGGGGAGGAGGACAAGGAGAGAGGTGGAAGAGGAGGACAAGAAGGAGGGGGATGAAAGGGAATAAGAAGGGGGAAGGAGGAAGGACAAGGAGGGGGTTGGAGGGGACAAGGAGGAGGGGGATGGAAGGGAACAAGGAGGAGGAGGATAGAGGGGGACAAGGAGAGGGATGGGGGAGAGGGACAAGGAGGAGGAGGATAGAGGGGGACAAGGAGAGGGATGGGGGAGAGGGACAAGAGGGCAAGTGGGTCCCAGACGGTCCATAGAGGAGAGTCACCGGGCATTAACAGTCATTGCCTATAATGTGAAACACGATTACGGCAGAGGGCAGGGGGGAGGGACGAAGGAGGCACGAGGGAAGGAAGGAGAGACGAAGGAGGCACGGAGGAAAGAAAGGGAGACGAAGGAGGCACGGAGGAAAGAAGGAGGGACGAAGGAGGCACGGAGGAAAGATGGAAGGACGAAGGAGGCACGGAGGAAAGAAGGAGGCACGGAGGAAAGAAGGAGGGACGAAGAAGGCACGGAGGAAAGATGGAGGGACGAAGGAGGCACGGGGGAAAGAAAGGGAGACGAAGGAGGCACGGAGGAAAGAAGGAGGGACGAAGGAGGCACGGAGGAAAGGAGGAGGAAAGAGTAAGGAAGGAAAGCCTGTGAAGGACAAATTAGAACGGAAAAAGGAAAGGAAAAAGTAGGGAGCAAAAATGTGTGAGAGGGAAAGATAAGAGTGTGAGTGTAAAAATGAAGGAAAGGAAAGAACAAGCAAGGAGTGAGAGGGAAAAAAAAAGGGGGGGGGGAAGAAAAAAAGTGTGAGAAGAGAATGTAAAAAAAAAAAAAAAAAAAAAGTAAGGAAATCCAGTGTGAGAAGGACTGTGGAAAAAGGTAGGACAAATGGGAAAGACCAGGAAGGACATTTTGAGACCGACTGTGATGGAGAGGAAAGAAAAGAAAGTATGCGATGAGGAAAGAAGGAAAGGAAGCAGAAAGAAAGCATGGCAAGAAAACGACTATCAGGGAAAAGAAAAAAGAAAGGCAAGAAAATGTGGGAATGGGAGAGAAAAAGAAGAAAAAGGAAGGATGGAGAGTGTGAAGAGGACGGTAGGGGGGAAAGGGAGAAGGAAAGAGCAAGGAGAGGGAAGTGTGAGAAGAGGAGAGAAGGAATGAGAGGAAAACTTGAAAAGGAGCTTAAGAGAACAAGAAGGAAATGAAACAGTAAGAAAGGAGAACGTGAGAGGAGTGCGAAAAAGGAGTGAAGGAAAGAAGAACGTGACAAGGAATGAGAGGATGCACGGAGAAGGAACGAAGGGAAGAGTATAAAAATGAAACTGGGACTGAAGGAAGGAGAATGTGAGAAGGAGAGTATGAGAAATGGAATGAAGGAAAGGAAGGAGTGAGTTAGGGTACGAGAAAATTAGAGGAAAACAGAAACAAAGAGATAATTTGGGACTGAGAGAAAAGGGAATATGGCGTAAGAAAAGTGAATGTAAGAAAGACAGTGAGAGAAGGAAGAGAAAAAATAAGAAAAGAGAGTGATAGGAGAAAAGGAAGGGAAAGGGGAAGAAAATGAAAGAGGGAGGAAAGGGGTGTGTGAAAAAAAGGGGAAAAGGAAATGAGAGTAATGAAAGAAGAATATGTGAAGCAGTGTGTGGAAAAGGAGAAAAGAAAAGGTCTTAAGGCATAACGAAGATACTAATGTAAGACTTCGCGGCGGAATTAAGTGAGCTAGTTTTTATCTCTCTGACGATGGCAAGTTTCCTTGTAATAAGTACAATTTTCTGGCGTTAGACAAAGTAAATACGGTCAATAGCCATCGTCTAAGAGTTAATCTAGATGGTACGTACAATACGGAAGAAATTTTAAAAGTATAAACAGAATCTAGCCTCTTCACTCTGACATATTTTAGTCTTTATTCTGGTTGAAGGTCAAGTGATTATATACAACTTTCTAAAGCTGCTTAGCACACAGAGAGTCAGTGAAAGTTCTCCCTAACCCGTCCACCTCGAAAAACTTCTAATTTGAATAAAATCGTCTGATAGGAATCGAATAAAGAAGATGTCCTTGAGCTGAAGGGGTTAGAACGCATAATAATGTGACGGTACAGTTAAACTCGAAAACTTTAGTCTGAAGGGCCTTTGGAGGTCTTCAAAAGGGTCCTTACATAATACTTCCCTTGAGATGGTCGCTTAGAACAGTATCATCCATGGTTCAGAACGTTCCCTAGTCCATCTTCCCAAGCGATTTATTTTGCATTATACACAACGTATATGTTATTTATATCGTTTTGATATCGACACAGCCGAGTGTTAGGACACCATTTACAGAAACAAACTAGTAAGGAAGAGGTGCTAACCCTTTCAGCCCGAGGAGTTTTCAAGTCTACACACCACAGAATGAAGACCTACTGTACTTCCTCAGTTTATTGCTTCTTTCCTCCTTCCCATTTTTTTTTTTCACCTTGGTGCCATTCCAGAACTTCTTCACTAATTCGCTTCAGATCTGGCATAAATTTCTCTGGGAATACCTCAAGACAACTCTTTCAGTTTTCCTATTTTAGTCTTTTTAAAGGTATTTATGGGGTCAGACATCAAAACATATCCATATAACTTTTGGGATCTTATGTTGTTATATGTTTATGGGGTTAGGTGGGTGGGAGGGAGCCTTCCTGCCTCGCTATCCTTGTCTTTAACTCATAGAATAGTTTTGATACTTATAACCTTCCCGTAAATAAACAGCCACGAATGGACCAACAGCTCCGTTTGTGTTTGCTTTCCATTGTAATCCTTTGTCTTAATCATCATGGAAATTTGTATAGAAGTATATCAGTATCCTATAACTGTGTGGTGGCAGGTAAAGCACCCATATAAAGGAAGTGCTTTACCTGTCAATAATACAAACATTCTTCATTAACCTGGATATGCTGGCAATCTTTAATTTACATTTATTTTGTCTGCCTCCTGATTTTTTTATTTTTCAGCTTTAGGGAGTCCTTACGAACTGGGGTGAGTGAGGGTTGGGTGTAGCCTTAATTAACCCCTTCATTACTAAGATATAACCTTAGTAACCCTTTCATTACTAAGAGATATAACCTTAATTAATCCCTTCACTACTAAGAGATATAACCTTGATTAACCCCTTCACTGCTATGAGATATAACCTTAATTAACCCCTCCATTACTAAGAGACATACCTTTAATTAACCCCTTCACTACTAAGAGATATAACCTTGATTATCCCCTTCACTGCTATGAGATATAACCTTAATTAACCCCTTCATTACTTAGAGATATAACCTTAATGAACCCCATCACTACTAAGAGATATAACCTTAATTAACCCCTTCACTACTAAGAGATATAACCTTAATTAACCCCTTCACTACTAAGAGATATAACCTCAATTAACGCCTTCACTACTAAGACATCCTTCTAAGATAAGGGTGCAAAAATTCGACCGATGGTAGACTCAAAAGAAAAATGAGGTCATCGTAGTGAAGATCTGGGATCCTTCTGAGCCCGGGAGAGAATAGACTTTAGACTCTCCAGGCAGCAGAACAAGGGAGGTCAGTCCACCGGTAAGGGTCACGGGGTCACTCTTTAAGGGTGAGGAAACATGCCCCTTGACAAGTGCTAAGACGTCACTGGCTACGACTTGACCCATTTATCAGGGGCTTATGCTATATTACGCTATATTACTTGATTTGTGACGAAAGATAATGGGTATTCGGTGGAGCTGGATAGGATGGATTTCTGTGAGAACTTTAATAACTAGAAGCGGTGTCAAGTAACAGCAAATCCTTCCCCGGCAGTCATTTTAGTGCTGACGTATAAACACAGCAGGATATCTAGTCAACGATGTCACATATCAAGTTTGGAGTAAATCGGGTGAAAATTGACGATTCTATGCCCACTTGAAATTTTAGGCCCGACCCACCTGACATTGAGCCCCCTACCGCTAACTGAGGTGTGACCCTCCTGATGCAACGAGACATGCTATAGGATGCAGATTTGAAAGATGCACCTTCAGGTTTTGGTTTCATGTCGATATGGCGAATTTGAAAGGAGTTATTGCCGAAAAACGATTTTTACCCCCTCCCGTTTTTTTTTTTTTTTTTTTTTTTTTTTTTTTTCATTTTTGGGGTCTACAGCCCGGGCGTTAGGCTAATTTGGCCAAAAAATTAATCAGTTGATCAGGTCATAGCCCATCGTCCCTGTCATTTTAGTCAAAATCGCACCAGTAGTTTTCGAGCAAAGTTAACAGACAAACAAACAAACAAACCAATAATCAGACAAAACGGGTGAAAACAACACCTGTCCCCGAGCCCCTCCGGTGCGGGGACGGGTAATAATCGACAACAGAAAAATGCAAATCTATTAAAACTACTACATTATTCACTAAACAGAATGGCCTCAAACCACACAGACTTACATTCATCGCTTTAAAAATGTAATAAACCTTAACAAAGCAAATGATTAAGAAGCAGACACATATGCTTTGCCTTAAGTAAAGAATGTAAACTACCAATTCATTACCTAATCCAAATAACTTTGTTTTCATAGTCAAAAATTCTTCAGGTGCAAAATAAGTAATATAAAGAATGCCTGCGTATTTTCCTTTAAGGATGGAATGTAACAAGAAAAATACCACGATTAAAAGAAGATATATGTTTTTCTCAGGTATATACTGTATATTTTGATAAACAGAGAGAGGGCTTTATATATTGTACATTCTCATAAACATGGAATTGAAAAAAAAAAATAGAGATGCTACTGTATTCCTGAAGTTTATAATACTACACAAATCTCTTTTCTTTATTTGAAACAAACTGGTAGTGCAGAAACAATTAAAAAAAATGACCGGGACTATTACTTCTTACATACAGAACGTGACCCCTAATCATCATCTCTAAAACATACTGAAACCTAATAATACGCTTAAAATCTGTATTAAAAAAAGCCTGTTAACTATTTTCTTTCCTAGGGCACTGTATTAATCCCTTGTAAACACTACTTCCTCTTTAAAACACATACGGATGATGGATAATAAGCGAAAAAACATATAAAACATCCGGTGTAATTTTTTCCTACCTACGAAATTTTATCTAGACTTATTTTTGTCTTCAACATAGGCTGGGAGTGAATGATATGGAAAAAATGCAAAAAAATGCAAAAATTCCTCTTAATATGAGAATGAACTGTGACCCCCACATAATTTTATCTCCCTACAACATAGACTTCGATTAACATTAAAATATATACAGTATATACGAGAATCCTGTTTATTTATTTACCTTTACGTATAGAGTGTGACCTTTCTCAACCCCTACCCCTGCCCCTGCCCTGACCCCTGACCCCTAACTGGTGACCTAGGGGGTAAGGGAGGGGGCCGAGTTCCCACGCCGGGCCGAAACCGCCCTCGTCTTCGTAAACACCACAAGACGCTGGCCGATTTTGGCGAAATGCGACCCTCTTCCGAAGTCTCCTGGGGCCCGGCCTGACTCCTCCTCTGGGGCGGGAGAAAGAGGAAGAAGAAAAGGAGAAGAAGGAAGAGGAAGGAGAAGAAGGAAGAGGAAGGAGGAAGAAGAAAAGGAGGAGGAAGAAGAAAGGGAGGAGGAAAGAAGAAGGAGGAAGAGAAAAGGAGGAGGAAAGAGGAAGGAGGAAGAAGAAAAGGAGGAGAGAAGAGGAAGGAGAAAGAAGAAAAGAGAAAGGGAAAAGGAGGAAGAAGAAAAAGAGAAGGGAAGATAAAAGGAGGAAGAAGAAAAGGAGATGGGGAGAAAGGAGAAAGAAGAAAAGGAGAAGGGAAGAGAAAGGAAGAGAAAAGGAAGAGGGAAGAGGAAGGAGAAGAAAAGGAGGAGCGAAGACGAAGGAGGAAGGAGAGAAGAAGGGAAGAGAAAGAAGAAGAAAAGGAGAAAGGAAGAATAACAGGGCAAGAAATGGGAGAATGAAGAGCAATCGAAACTGGAAGACAAGAAAAAAAAAAAAGCATAGGAAAAAACAATATACGCGAAAAATGAAAATAACAAGCAGGATATATGAGAAATGAGGAAGAGAGGAAGGGAAAAGGGAAAAAAAAAAGAGGAAGAAAGGCACATAAGATGGAAGAGAAATGAAAAGCAGGAAGGAGAGAGAGAGAGAGAGAGAGAGAGAGAGAGAAGGAGGAGGAGGAGGAGGAGGAGGAAGAATAGGAAGAAGAAGAAGAAAGAGGGTGGAGCGGTGGGAATATAATGGAGACACCTGATTTCCATTGAAAACTAAACGACATAGAGATGCGAAAAATGAGAAAGATCATTGGAAAAATGAAGAGGTGAAAAGGGAAGAGAGATGGAAGGGTGATGGAAGCGAAACAGGTGAAAAAATGATAGGCGAGATGAAGAAGAGGCAAGAAAAGAGGGAAGAGGGTAGGAAAATAGTGGATGAAATAGGAAGACGAAAAACAGACGGTGAGAAGTGAAAAAAAAAAAAAAAAATAGCGGTACTTCCTATAAAAAAGATGATTTAGTTGGAAAAAATCTAAATCCCTTTTATTCAGCTTCAGAAAGATATCTCGCGCTGAGAAAGTTACTGAAGACTATATCTGATCCCTTTATTTCGATGTGTCCTTTATAAGTTAAACTGTATCGGAGTTTGGATGAAGAAAAAAAATAACAGACGTCATCGCTGTGAAGGGATTAAGGAAGGATATGTATAAGAAAGAAGAGAATGAAGTAGAGGAGGAGGAGGAAGAGGAGGGAGGAAGCGGAAGTGGGTGAAAAGGGTGTGAAGGGGAGATTTAAGACAAGAATGTGGAGGGAAGAAAGGCGTGTAAATCCAGAGAGAAAAGACGACGGGAAGTGGAAGGAGAATTGAGCATGAGAAAAAGAGGGAGAAATAAACGAGAAGGGAAGGAAGAAACATGAAAATGGAACATAATCATCATTATCAGCAGCAGCAGCATCGTCAGAACTATATAACTCACATTAACAGAGTGAGGAAATTCAACTAACGGCACTTAACCTCCTAAATTCGGTGACGTTGGCTATTAATGAGCTTATTATTAGTATTATTTTAGATATAACATGAACATATTAGAAACAGTCCTCGGGGTGAAAAAGTTAACCCCTTCAGCCCATTGACGTCTTCTTTTCATTCTGCTCCAAGTACCATCAGACGAGTTTATTCCGTTAGAAGACTTCCTCGCTGTGAATACTGTAAACTGTATCTGTAGGCACCAGCACCAGATCTCCTCACTGGGCAAAAGGTAAAAAGACCACAACGTGTTCTGAGGAAAAAGGAGGTGAACACAAAACAATAGTCACGTCATGGGTATCTAACACTGGCTAAATTAACTTCACCTAAATCAACGTAACCTTGCCTAATTTTACCTAATCTCATCTCATATAGGCTAATTTCACATAAAAATAACTAGTCCCTGCAAGAAATAATGGGCTTCACAATCTGCCTGTAGTTATTGTTGCATCACCTGTACGTCTAGCTGAGCAGAGTCATCGACCACAGGTAAGCAACTGTTTCTGTTAGGCCGTCGTCCAGGTACAATACAGTACATAAACCGTGTAGTGATCTGGGGCCCCCTTGTGATAGACAGCACCTGGCCAGAATCGGACCAGGGTGTTTACTACGGCGACATGCAGGGAAATATGAGGAGGTTCGGCTCCCGGGTGGGCGCCGCAGATGCTTTCCTAGGGTGCACATTGCCACAACGTGTAAGCTCCTCGTCAACGCTACTATCTGCCTGTAATATAACTAAGCCCTCCAATTCGAAAGGTCTACCCAGAGTTAATTATATAACCGCCTGAAGACAGCATGCATTTCATTTTATTATTATTATCATTTTAGAGACGTCTCACAGTAGATACTAACTAAGGGAAAAAGGAAGAGTAAGTACAGCTTCCCCCGCTCCCGTGCCATAGAAGGTCCGAGCACACTTGTAACAAATGATGAGCACTGGGGCTGACAGATCCCTCCGCGAGTACAGGGAAGAGGGGTGTCGTCTCTCTTTCTCCGCCCCTTTTCGTCGCTTTTTACGACAGGCAAGGGCTATAGTGGTGGCCTTCTCCTTCTCCTGTATCGAGAGTTAGGAAAAATTGTGTCAGAACAAATTGACCTACTCTGAAATGTCACGTATAGGCGATCCAAGAACCAGTCAAATTTTTGCGATGATCTTTTGAAATAATGAAAGGGCAAATTTCAGGTATGAGTGGGGTCAGCGAGAAGACTCACTGAATGTTTCTGAATCTGAATGCAAATTAGTCAGCCCGTTCCCTGAGGCAATGTGTGGTAGTGCATGGAAAAGGAAATATACTCGGTGCAGATGTGCAGTAGATCAGCCTGTAGTCATGGTGGTCAGTGTAATGTTATTGGCCACGTAAGAGCATAAGTGGGAGGAGTGTGCCGAATGGGAAGGGATGATTATCGAGGGTAAGATTAACAGTAACGGACAGGATTCTCTAGACCTTGATCGAGGGTAGTAGGCCCACTGAAGACGTGCGTTGTAGGTTTGATAGTATGGTAGTGGTGAAAGCTTATATCGTGGTCTTCTCCTTCAAACCAAATGACAGTAAACACACGCCCATCCTGTTCACAAGTCAGCTTAAAACGTAAACCGAAAATAAGAGTGGGTGAAAATAATAGAAAAAGCCAAAAAAAGAAGTGCTCCTCCACCTTTTTATAGATTTATCGGTACTAGTGTTTAAAGTTTATGTCAAAGTTTTTCTCCCAAGAACAAGTAGGGAAAAAACACATTATATTTACATGTCAGCTTAAAAAGTGAATGAAGAAAATTATAAATGCTCAAAGGAAGAAGCATCCCTCGACTCCAAACACACACACACACACACACACACACACACACACACACACACACACACACACACACACACACACACACACACACACACACACACACACACACACACACACACACACACACACACACACACACACGCATCGCTGTTCTTCGACTAAGGTGAAGTATTGCCACACCTGAATATTAAATCCTCTCGCCCGGCACTCAATCAAAACTTTAGTGTCGTTTGGGGAACACCCGATGGAGGGGCGGTGGAGGGGTGATGGTGTGTGTGTGTGTGTGTGTGTGTGTGTGTGTGTGTGTGTGTGTGCGAAAGATGAGTTGGGGAGTCAGTTCAGAGAAAGTTTTAGAGGGGTGTCGATGAACAATGATATCAAACACTCAACAACCATAACACGTCTGCTGCTAGAAAAACACACTCACTGGCACACGGCAAGATGTATGTACAGTATTTCCAAACACACACACTGGCAGAGGAAAAAAGATGCACTTCCAAACAGTCTCGGCGATTGCTGTTTGAAATTGCATCTTTTCATCTGCCAGTGTGTGTTTTCTCTAGCCTCATCGATGTTTAGGGCAGTGTGACTAAGATGCGATGTGTGTTGCTGTTTGTTTTCCTTTGTGTTCTTGCGTACGTAGGGTGTTGGCTGTTGGAGTGAAAAGCTTGTCCTGATGTGATAGTTGAGAAAAATGAAGCGGTGTTGATGGGAAATGTGGATGTTTGGTGGATGGAACTGGAGGCTTTTGCACTTCAGAAAAATGGAAGATGGAAAGTTACAGAGGGATGCAGTGCTAGTGGGGAGAGAAATATGTTTGACGGGGTTACGGGGGGAGGAAAAGCGTCGGAAAAGAGAGAGAGAGAGAGAGAGAGAGAGAGAGAGAGAGAGAGAGAGAGAGAGAGAGTGAGAGAATAGACTGGAGGGTTAAGGAGATATGGAAAAATGCTGGAGAGAGAGAAAAGCGTAAGATGGAAGTACAAGGAGAGATGGAAGATGCTGGATGGGAGAGAGAAGGGTTAGTTGGAGGGTTGCATAGGGATAAAGTGCGTTGGAGGGGACGAAGGTATGAAGGAAGGTTACAGGAGAGGGGAAAGTATTGGAAGTTACTTGAAAATGAAGGAAAATGGGTTGACTGAGGCTATATTTAACACTTTCAGCTTAAAAAAAAATTGTCATAAGTTGTATACATTTAGAAGTAACTTGGATAAAATAAAAAAAAAAATTCTCGTACTGAAGGTATTAAAAATGAAGACAAAAGTTAAAAATGACGGAGTAAAGAGTGTGACTGAGTAAAAATTATGAGAGAGAGAGAGAGAGAGAGAGAGAGAGAGAGAGAGAGAGAGAGAGAGAGAGAGAGAGAGAGAGAGAGAGGATGGGAAGACAGACAAAACAAAGCATAGGAGTGAAGCAATAATGGGTTGATGAATAAGACTGTTTGGGGAAAATGTAATAGAGACGAATATAGGAGGAAGGATGAGAAACTAATACGGTGAAGAGAGGCAATGAATAAGAAAGGAACATAGGAAGAAGAAGAAGAATAGGAGAAGGAGGAAGAGGAGGGGGTAGAACGATGGAGGAGGAAGAAGTGGGAGAGAGGGAAGGAGGAGGGATAAAGGTAGATGGAAGAAGCACGGAAAGAAGAGGATTGAGAAAAGAGGGAGAGAGAGATAAGGAGGAGGAGGTGGAAGAAAAGAGGGGGAGAAAGAAGAAGGAGGAAGACGAGACAGAGGGAAGAGATGAGATAAAGGAAGGCGGAAGAAACGGGGGAAGAAGAGGATGGAGAAAAGAGGGGGGAGAAAGAGAGAGAAGGAGGAGGAAGAGGATGGGGGGAGGAGGGACAAGAAGGGATAAAGGAGGGTGAAAAGGGGGAATAAGCGACGAAGGGGGAGAACTGGGAAGGGGCCGACATTTATGTATATAGAAAGGAAAAAGAGGGAGGGAGGAAGAGAAGGCGGTGTAAGAGGGGAGAGGAGCAAGATGGGGGCGAAAGAGACATGGGGAGACGATACAAAAATTAGATAAACCAGACACAAGGAAAAAGGGAAGAGGGGAATAAAGGAGAGGATGGTAAATAAGGGAAGAGGAGAGGGGGAGGGGAGAAGGGGGAGAATATCATGTATGGAGAAGGAGGAAAATGTAGAGAGAAGAAATGGAAAGAGGGAAGGAGGAAGGAAGAGGAAGGGAGGAAGCCAAGAGGTGGAGGGGTGAAGAGAGAGAATCATGTATGGAGGAGGAAAATGTACAAAGGAGAAATGGAAATAAGCACAAGGAGGTGGGGAGGGAAGTCGGAGGAGAAAATCATGTATGAAGGAGGAGGAGGAAAATGCAGAGTGGACAAATGGAGATAGGGAGGAAGAGGGAGGAGAGGAGCAGGAGGGCAGGGAACGATGAGGGGCCACCACAGGAGAGGGGGAGGGAGGCACAAACAGAGAAGGAAGGAAAGATGGAAGGCTTGGAGAAAGAGAAACATGTACTGAAGGAAGACGGGAAGGACGGACTGATAGGAACAAAGAAGGAAAGCTAATAGAAGAAAGGAAGAAGAATGGATGAAAGAAAAAAAAAAGGAATGAGGAAGAGGACAGAGAAAGGGGAAAGAAAAAAGGAAACAAGACTGAGTGGAGAAAAAGCGACAGAAGGGAAGGCTGGAAGGCAGAAATGGAAGGAAGGAAAGGAATGACATAAAAAAAAGTGCATGATGAGTGGAAGACACGTGGGAGGGAAAAATTGGAAAAGAAAGGCAAGAAAAAAAGAGAAAACATGAAGACGTGGGAGATGGTTAAGTTAAAGTATAATATAAAGTTAGAAGGATGGGGAAAGGGAAGGATGAAGACAGGAAATAAATGAAACAGAGGGAAAGGAATGAAAAGAGAGTGATATGGACAGAAGGCCGAAAGAAAGCAGTGAAGAAAAGAAGTCTTAAGGGGACGAGGAAAAAAGGAAATGTAAAGGAAATGATCTGGGAAAGAAAAGACAACAGTGACAATAAATTCTATGCAGCGAAGAGGACACGTAATGAAGAGGAGACGGGTAAAATAAGAGAAAATGAAAGGAGAGGAAGGAAAAGCAAGAGAGTGACAGGAACAGCTGATAGAAGGGGATGGAAGGAAAGACGATGAGGAAAGAAGGAAAGGAAACAAAGGAGAGAGACTAGAAACAAGGAAGGAGGAAAACGTAGGAGAAGAGAATAAGAGAGAGGAAGAAAGGGGAGAAGGAAAAGGGGGAGAGGAAAGGAGTAGAAAGAATAAAAGGAGAAGAGTGTAATGAGGAAGGGAGAAGAGGAGGAGGAAGAGGAGGGAAGGATGCGTAAAAGGGAATACAGGGAGGTGGAAATAAGAAGGTATAAAGGGAGAAGAGGGAAAAAGGAAAATTGGGGTAGAGAAAACAGGACGGTAGGAGGGAGGAATGGGCGTTAAAATGAGGGAAAGATGAGAGGTGAAATGGGAAACATGAAGGAACCGGAAGAAGGGAGGGAAAGGAGGAAAAATGTAAAGAAGAGAGAAAGGAGAGTAGTGGTGAGATAAAGCAGAGATGGAAGGGGAGAGAAAGAGGAGTGCAAACAGCGACTGTAAATAATTATTGCAAGAAGACAAGCGAAGAGGAAAAGGAGGAGGAGATGTAAAGGGAGGGAGAGAAGCGCGAGGAGGAGGGTGAGAAGGAGAGTGAGGAGGAGGGTGAGAAGGAGAGTGAGGAGAAGGGTGAGAAGGAGGGTGAGGAGGAGGGGAAGAAGGAGGGTGAGGAAGAAGGGAAGAAGGAGGGTGAGGAAGAGGGGAAGAAGGAGGGTGAGGAAGAGGGGTAGGAAAGAAGAGGGTGAGAAGGGGAAGGAAGGTGAGGAAAAGAGGAAGGGAAGAGGAGGAGGAGGATGGGATGAAGGATAAAGAGGAACTGGAGGATGACTGTGATGAAAAGAGTGAGGAGGGTGAGAAAACGGCGAGACCGAAAGGAGGAGATGGAAGGAAAGAAGGAAAGGGAGAAGGAAAGAAGGAGAGGGAGAAGGAACGTAGAGGACGAGGAGAAGGAGGAGGAAGAAGGTAGGGAGGAGGGTGAAGAAGAGGGGCAGGGAAAGGAAGAGGGTGAAGAAGAGGGTGAAGAAGAGGGAGGGGGTAAGGGGAAAGAAAAGGAGTTTGAAAGGGTGAGGGAAGGCAAGGAAGAGGATGAAGAGGGGAGGGACAAGAGTACTGGTGTGGTGTACTACAGGTGTGGATGGTGTGGTGGTCAAGTGTGGAAGGAGATGCATTTTTGCTGGTACGGAAAACAGGTGAGAAATAACTCTTGTCATGGAAACAATACTGTGATGTGGCTGACGACAGACGTGGGGAGTTCAGGTATTATAAAACAGGAGTGAGGGGAAAATCTGTCAGAATAACTTTGGTGAACTACTGAAAATAATGACCACACCTACAGCTACAGGAGTATTCATCAGAGTGCATACCTCCGCCATGAGCAGCAATTAATAACTCCTTGCAGAACCAAAACTATCTTTGTGATTAAATGCATTTTCACAAAAACCAAATCACCTTAATTTTGCGTCCACTGAAACAACCGTCACCAGCTCTCAAGTGCCCCTCTTCTTATTTTTTTTTCTGTAATTCCGTGAACAGATCGACATAAAGGAGTGAAAAGATAACCTGCATAGACCCTCCATTGCAAAGGTAATAAAGAGTTGCAAAGGATAAAACAAATATGTAACTTAAGTAAACTACATGCCTCCTTTCGTATTCATGCTGGTCAAACCATGTATGGAACAAGGTAACCTATAAGTGACCCGTGCGCACCGCATTTCTGCCGTACGATGATAGTTATATCACGTAAGCTCTCAAATTATTAGCTCTGAAAGATTATCCATTTTGGACAGATTCAGTGATTACTCTTAACGCTGTAAAAGCATCAAAGAATAAAATATATCTCAGTTAAGTCTTGAAATCATACCATGCAGACATAAGAACGTCTATCGGTAGCTAATGAAAAATAAACAGATACATACATATAAGGTTCGCGTTACGAGCTCCAACAGGCCTCTCACAGTCATCTCTACACGCCAACAGAAACTCGGAGCCGATTAGAGACAAAGACACAATCAAATCACCATAAAAACTAGGAGTGTGCGAGATTGATTCCTCACGGACGATTACTCACACGGACACACATATGGGGCCCCACCGTATGCCAGCACACGAGGACAATCACACGACAATCCCGAAGTTCATTGTTACGTTCTGACCCACTGAGGTTGTGAAATGTCACTGTTATGGTACTGGTGAAATCACAGCTGGGATAGGTGATTCGATTAAAATGTTTTCCTCTAACCTGAAGAAGATCCCCGATGTGTCGTCTCTCTGTAGGATCAATGTGACTAATAACCAAGAAGACGCATCCTTACTTCCTAATTAAGGCTCATAGAATTTCCTGCAACTACGACTTAGTACTGAAACTGCGGGAATGACCCGGTTCCATCACGTAAAAACCCGTCTACTATAGCGAAGCTTGCGCAGTGTGGCTAGATATCTGGAAATGAACTAATGCTGATTTAACCTCTCTTTTGTTAACTTTTCTATTGGAATGAAGTCGTTTGGGAGGCTTACAACATCTTTATTTCTTTTTACATGGCGAAAAAACAAATCTCAGCCCCGTTTTCCGCCTCGAAATCTAATAAAAATTTGCAAGAATAAGATAAACATTACTTAACTCTGCATGGACTTTTCAAACTAGCGGGATAAGTGCAGCCCATGTTAAGTACATCACTTCTACGTCGCTCATGTGTAGGTGAGGAAGAGGGAAAGAGAGACACACGACACAGACAATGAAACAGAGGACAGTGGTAATAGACACTGGTATGGCGTGGGTTTGGTTTTAGATGACTGCGGATGGGTGTTAGCTTGTATGTGTCCACCCAGCAGACTCAGTCGCAGTTAGTGGACCTCGAACCCACGTCAAAGCGTCCTCCGAACCACGAGGCCAGTACCAAGCCGACCGAGCCACCATGTCGTCGCATCCACTTTTCCTTCCTGTCTCTTCTCTTTCAAACAGGCTAAGTCCACAATCGCTGCTGTTATTGTGTGTGTGTGTGTGTGTGTGTGTGTGTGTGTGTGTGTGTGTGTGTGTGTGTGTGTGTGTGTGTGTGTGTGTGTGTGTGTGTGTGTGTGTGTGTGTGTGTGTGTGTGTGTGTGTGTGTGTGTGTGTGTGTGTGTGTGTGTGTGTGTGTGTGTGTGTGTGTGTGTGTGTGTGTGTGTGTGTGTGTGTGTGTGTGTGTGTGTCCTCACAGTCCTCTTCTGTTTCCGATTCCACACAGTCGTCTTTCGTGATGGTAATAGCAAGAACCCAAAGGAATACCATGAATATTATCAAATTTTTACCAATGAACATCAGAGCGAGCCAAACGTAACCATGCTGAGGAATCTTTTTTTATGTTCCTTTCTCTTCTTTTCCATCCCAAATACTTCTTTATCTTCCTCTCCCCATTCCACCTGGCTGTCTCCCTCTCTCCCCCCTAACAATCTTCTCATAATTTTATTCCCATCTACATCTTCCTTTCCCATCTGCATTCTCCTCACCTTCCTACCACCCTCCCCTCTTTCTTCCCTCATCGCCTCTCCCTTCCCTCTCTCCCCTTCCCCTCCCTTTCTCCCGTTCCTCCCCATACCTCTCTCTCCTGCCCCTCTCCCCTCCCCTCTCCCAGGGCCGAGGATAAAGAAATTATTTGTTACAAGGGAGAGAGAGTCATCACCAGCCAGACGCCATATTGGAGGACAAATAGCAAACGACACAAATTATTTACGCCAAATATTCAGCCGGAATTCATTATATTGGGCCCCCTCCCTGTCCTCCCTTCCTCCCTCGTTTCTCTCTCCCTCCTTCCCTCCCGCTTTCCTCCATCACTCTACCATATTCTCTCAGTCTCTCCCTTCCCCTTTCCTTTTCCCTCTTTCCTCCCTCTCTCCCTTCCCCTTTCCTCTTCCTTTTTTCCTCCCTCCATCTCTTCCTCTTTCCTCTTCCATCTTTCCTCTCTCTCTCTCTTTCCCTTTCCTCCTCCATCTTTCCTTCCTCTTTCCTCATCCATCTTCCCTCTCTCTTCTCTCTCTCCTTCTCCTCCCCTTATCCTCTCCCCTCCCTCCCTGGCTCCCTCCTTCCCTTTTCTTTCTTTCCTTCTTTATTATTCCTCTCTTCGTTACTCTCCATCTCTCCTTTCTCTTTCACTCTTCTTTCTTCCCGTCTCCATCCTTGTTCTTTTCCCTCTCTCTCCTTCTCTCCCTTTCAATCCCTTCTATTTCTTTCCCTTATTCTCTCTACTCCGAATCCTCTTCCCTGCCACTATCTCTTACTCTCCTACTATCCTCTCTCCCTTTCCCTCCCTCCTTTTCGCCTCTCTCCTTCTCTCCCCTCCCTCCCTCCTTCCCTCCCTCCTTCTCTCACTTTACTATCCTCTCCCGGCCAATCATCACTTCCCCTCTTCCTGTCAATCGCCAAAGTCATTTTTTCTCACACTTCTCCTTACTTCCCCTTTTCCTCTTTCCCCTCTTTTGTCCTGTCTTTCCGTATTACTAATGTTTTCCATCTGTCAGACTCTCTCTCTCTCTCTCTCTCTCTCAATATTTCTACCACTCAGCCTTACCCAACCCAGTCAGCGCTACATAATGACTGAGCGAAAATTTGTGAGACACGAAGGTAAAGAATAATATGGAGGTCGTAATAAGAGAGAGAGAGAGAGAGAGAGAGAGAGAGAGAGAGAGAGAGAGAGAGAGAGAGGGGGGGGGTAAGGCAGAGGGGAGAGGACGAAAGACATGCAGTTGGGGAAGGAAGGAGAGGACAAGGAAAGGAAGGTTACAGAGAGGACAAGACAGGGGGTGCAAGGGAGAAGAATGAGGGAGGGAGAGAGAGGGGGGAGAAAGAAAGCGAATGGAGAGAGAGGGAAGGGAGGGGTGAGGGAGAGGTGAGGGAGGGAGCAAGCATCATATGTGGTGCGTTGGTAAAGGGAGGGAGGACACTACCCACTTGTTCTATTAGGGGGAGTAGGAAGGGGGGGGGGAGCAGAGACAAGGAGGAAGAGGAGTAAATAAGGGGAGAGAGAGAGAGAGAGAGAGAGAGAGAGAGAGAGAGAGAGAGATGGACTGGTGACCGAGAAGGAAATAAAGTAAAACGTGGGGAAGAGAAACAGGAGAGGGTGAGGGAGAAACAGGGGTAAGGAGGAGAAACAGGCGGAGAGACGGGAAGAGAAACAGAGGGAGTGGTGAAAGGCATTACGGGGAGAGAGGAAGAAGGAGAGAAAAGGGGTGACGGAAGCGCGTGAAGACGGGGAGAGAAATGAAGAGAGGGGTGAGAAACAGGGGGATAAGGGGAGCAACAGAGGGTGAGAGAGAAGTGGGGAGCGAGATGAAGCTAAGAAAGTGACACAGATAGATAGATAGATAGACAACCAGATAGATAGATATGTAGATAGACAGGCAGATATTAAACATTCTTCTTAATACACACTCCCTTTTACCTGTTTCAGAGGAGTGGCCCTGGAAGGTTGGAAAAAGCAAACCCATCCACTCACATGCTGTAGTCTACATTCTGGTTAAGTCTGAAACAATTACACTTTACCCATGCTGATCACACAGGCGTACTCCAGCCGCTTCACTTCTTCCCTGTTTTACATCACTGACAGCGAATCATTAAGCCATAAACCCCTTCCTTCCAATTTTCTGTTCTACACACGCCTCTTACGCTTCCGGATCCACAAACGTCTATGATTCTGAATTTCTCCTCACACCATTTACCCATCTCGTCCTTGGCCTTTCCTTTTATGGAGTACTGTCTATCACTATCTGTCTATTTACCTATCTGTTTATCTACCTATCTACTTATCAGTCTATCTATCTATCTATCTATCTACCTATCTATACGTATATATGTATGTGTTGTAAGTACGCATATACTATTTAGATTGATAGATAGATAGGATGATAAACAGACAGATAGACAGAGAGGTAGACAGATATAATATGGAGAGGTAAAATGGTGATGATGAAAATTTAGAATCTGAAGGAAAAAAGGAAGGTGCAACCGGAGGCCACTGGGCAAGAAGTAAGGGAAATGCGGAGACATGAGAGGAAATGAGCAGAAGGGGTGGCAAGAAAATGTGAAGGTGGGGAGGGAGGGGTTATGGGGGGGAAAGGGCTGGGAGGAGAAAGCATATGTGAGGGGAAGAAACGAGTGTGGATTAAGAGTATTAGGGGAGTGGATGATGAATTAATGACTGAACGAAAAGTGAAGGAATTAAGATGGGTGGGGAAGAAAGGGGGGGGAGAAAGGGGAGAAACTAGTATATGAGGACAGCAAAGGAGGTTAATGAGAGGAAAAGGTAAAGAAAGCAAGACTGAGGGAACGAGAGGTGAGGGAGAAGTGAGGGAAGAGAGGAATGAATAAGAGAAGAGGGAAGAAATGAGCAGATAGGTGAGGGAAGGGATGGGTAGGTAGAAGGAAGGGAGAGATGAGTAGAGAAGTGAGGGAAGGGATGGGTAGGTAGAAGGAAGGGAGAAATGAGATGAGGAGGACAGAGATGGGAGGGTAGGGAAGGAAGATGTGAGGGATAATGCAAGGGAGAAAATATGTGAGAATCCGAGATATGAGGAGAAAATTAAGAGAAAATGGAAAGATAATGGTAAATGAAGAAAATGGAAATCAGAAAGGAAATGATGCCAGGACACGAGAGAAGTGAAGAAGAGGAAGGAAAAAATAAGAGAGGGGAGGAAATGAGGTGAGGGAGAGGAATGCTGAGGAATATCTAAGCACTGGGGAGGTATGAGGAAAGATGGGGTGGACGTGGGTGTGGGAGGGGGAAGATGAGGGAGAGTGGAGTAAGATGTGAGGGGGGAGGATGGAAGGGAAGGGTGGAGGGAGTGGTGTGGGGAGGTGAGATGGGCGGAAGGAGGGATGGGGGAAGGGTGAGGAGGAGTGGAGGGGAGATGGGATGAGGATGGATGGAGGGGAGGTGGGGGTGAGGAGGGGTGGAGTGAAGGATGAGGAAGGCTGGAGGGATGAGTGAAGAGGGATGAAGGATGGACGGAAGTGTGATGGGATCTAAGAAGGAGATAAAGGAGAGAAAGGAAGGAAGGAAGGGTGAAAATGGGTGGAGGGAAAACGGAGGAAGGGTGAGATGGAAGAAGAGGGTGGAAGGGAGGTGAGGAGAGGGTGAGGAAGTGGTGTGGGGAGAGAGAAGGGGGGGGGGGAATGAAGGAAAGAAGAGTGATGGAGTGCATGTAGAGAGTAGATGGGGGGGAGTAAATGGAAGAGCGGAGGAATGATGGGATGAAGAAATAGGGTAGAGGGGAGGTGAGGAAGGGGGATGGGAAGAGAGAGGGGGATGAATGAATGAAGAGTGATGAAGTGCATATAGGGGGTGAGGAAGGGGTGATGTGCAGGGTGGAGGAATGATGGAATGGAGGAAGGGGAAAGAGGCCGGGTGGGGGAGGGAGAGAGAGGGGGGAATGAATGAATGAGGAGTGATGGGATGCATGGAGGGGGAGGGGGGGGAGGGAGGAGAGTGGAGGGGTGACATAAGGTGATCCGATTACATTATTTTTTCCATGAGGGGCGGAAGGAGGGGTGAGGGGAGGGGGGAGGGAAGAGGGAGATGGGTCAAGGAGGGGAAGGAGAGGGGAGGGTAAAGGAACACACCCTCCTAATGTTGATAATTAATGATATTCTTAGAGCTGACGTTTGCCTCCCCTTCTCTCTCTCTCTCTCTCTCTCTCTCTCTCTCTCTCTCTTTTCCCTTCATCCTTTCTCTCTTCTATCGGTTCCCCCATTCTGTTCTCTAACCAATCCTCTTTTTTCTCTTCTCATCCCAGTCTTCTTTCCTTCATCCTTTGGGCTCTATCACTTCCTATTCTAAAGTTTCTCATTCTTATTCCTCTTGTTTTATTTTCTGCTGTTCCTCTTCCTTATATTCCTCTTCTATTTCCTCCTCTCCCTCTTCCTCTTTTTCTTTCGCACTTCATTTGTCTTTCGTTTTTCACGTTTTTCTCATCTTCCTCTTTCTTGATTTTCTCCTTATCCTCTTTATTTTTGTCCTCTCCCTCCTTTACTTCCTCCTATCCCTCCCATCTTATACATATATTCTTCTCTCCTCTGCACCTATCCTCCCGACCCTTTACTTCCTCTTTTCCTTTCCCTCTCATGTCTTCTTTCCACCTTCTGCGTTTAACATCCTCCTCTTTTACCTCCTCTTATCCTTCTCCTCTTACTCCTTTCCTCTCTTGTGAATCTGCTCTCCCCTCTTTTAACTCCTCTTCCTCTTCCCCTCCTCTAGCTTCCCTTATTCTATTTCCATTTCTCTTCTTTCATCACCTTTTCTGAACTCATTTTGTCTTCTTTTCAGCACCTCTCCTCTCCTCCCTTCTCAACCTCCTCTCTCCTGTGAACCTATCTTCCCGCTGTTACCAATCCTTTCCTTCTCTTTCTCCTCCCCTCTCTCCTCTACATCTATTCTCCCTCTCTTATCAATCCTTTCATTCGCTTTCTCTATCCCTCTCTTCTCTACACATATCGTTCCTCTTTTACCAATCCGTTCATTTTCTCTCTCTATCCTCTCTTATCTGTACTTATCTCCTTTCTATTCCCATCCCTCCCTTCCCTTTCCCTACCCCTCTCGCCTCTACATCCATTTTTTCCTTCATTTTCCCCTCCCCTTACGTTTCTCCTCTTTTATCCCACTGTCACCTATCCCCGTTCTATCCCTCTGACATATTAGGGCAGCCGTGTCATCCCTGCCTCTAATCACACCCTACGACACACTCTTCAACACACTGTTCAACACACCCCACAATTCACCCTACAACACACTCACAACATACCCCACAACACACCCCACAATACACCCTACAACACACTCACAACATACCCTACACCACACCCTACAACACACTCTTCAACACACCCCACAACACACCCCACAATACACCCTACAACACACTCACAACACACCCTACAACACACCCTACAACACACCCTACAACACACCCTACAACACACCCTACAACACACCCCACAACACACCCTACAACACACCCTACAACACACCCCACAACACACCCTACAACACACCCTACAACACACTCCACAACACACCCCACAACACACCCTACAACACACCCTACAGCACACCCCACAACTCACCCTACAACACACCCTACAACACACCCCACAACACACCCCACAACACACCCCACAACACACCCTACACCACACTCCACAACACACCCCACAACACACCCACAACGCACCCCACAACACACACCACAACGCACCCCACAACACACCCCACAACACACCCTACAACACACCCCACAACACACCCACAACACACCCTACACCACACCCTACAACACATCACCCTGCCTCCTTCACTGACCCAGAGCGCACCTGAACAACATATTACACACTATCCACCAACCCCTTCATTATTCACTAGCCCCTTCATTATTCATTAGCCCCTTCACTACTATGATGTCCTTTTCATTTAAATCAGATTATCACGAAAATTATTTAACATGAGAAACAATTATCGCAGGTAAGAGGTTAATGAAGATCAGGTATAATTCTTCAAGTTCTAAGTCTCTCGTAAGTTATATAGTAACGTTTAGAAATAAGAAATAATGTAGTGAAAAATACGTCATCTTGGGCCAAGGGCTAATGATAGTAATAATATAACTACTGCTACTACTATTACTACTACTGCTATTACTACTACTACTACAACTACTACTACTACCACCACCAACAACATCAATAATAATAATAATAATAATAATAATAATAATAATAATAATCTATCTATCTATCTATCTATTGCCAGACGCCTCAATCCCGTTTGGGGTGGCCACAAACAAATCGCCTCCAAGTCGCCCTGTCCCCCGCCATTTCACTCCCCTGCTCCCAACTCACACCCCCCTCTCATATACCTCTCCACCCCATCCCTCCATCTCATCCTCGGCCTCCCCCTCCCTCTTTCCCCCCTCCACCTCACTCACATACACTCTCTTCGTCAGTCTTTCACCCTCCATCCTCTCCACATGGCCAAACCACCTCAGTATGTTCCTCATAACATTTCCTATCACATCCACATCAACACCACAACGCTCCTTTATATATAATAATAATAATAATAATAATTCCATCCATCCATCATCCAATCCTACATTGCCCCAAGAGGAGCGTAGAAGCCCGGGGCTAGGCAGTTGGTCTCGACATTTAAGATGAGAGTGACCAGCCTCACTCATCCCTGAGTGGCATTACATGAGCAATCAACCCCAACCACTCCTTGGATATAAACCTTCACCGGCTCAATCCGACTGGAGCGTAATAATTACCCACTAAACCACCAGGTGCCAAAATTTGGTTATATGGTTACCACCCAGCGTAGTAAATGGTTTCCTGGTGTACAGGAAACCATTTGGCTTGTCACTCAGTGTAGAGTCACCCACAGGCAGAAGGAAAAGGAAAGAATGAAGGAAAGAAAGACAGAAGAGGAAGTGTAAAGTCACCCGTAGGCAGAAGGACAAGGAAAGAATGAAGGATAGAAAGACAGAAGAGGATGGAAGGAAAGAAGGATGGAAGAGAGGAAAGGGCAGACACCCGAGAGCAGCAATATATCGAGTGAGTGGATGGTGAGAGCCCCCACCTACCACTAATAATAAAAGTAATAATAATACATTTGCCTGCATTTTCTAACACAGTCCCATATCGCTCCTTAAAACAAGTGAACAATGGCGTATATTAAACTGATTCAAATGTGTAGTAAAGAACATGCATTTGAAGCAATTTTAACAAAAAATTCAGACCTAACAAAATACTGCAGTACAAATCATACACTACTTCTCAAAATAAACACCATTAGACGTCAACCCCTCCACCTTTGTTTCTTTCTTTTTAGGCTTATAGGAGACAATATAATTCTTCCTTTACTGCTGCTTGGCTGTGTGAATATATAAACTGCAAGATGGTATTCTTTTTTTAAAGTGGAGATTGCTCTAAACACAGCTACAAAGAACTGTTACTGAAAAAAAAAAAAAAAAAAACTGCAGGTACTAGAAAATCAATACTGACTGAAAAGATCGAAGGCAATCGAAAACGCTAAGGAAACACTGAAAAGGAAAAAGACAAAGGACAGTTTCGATAGCCGCACCAACCCATGCAGTATTCTAAGGGGAAAGAAATTATTAGTCACTGGTTATGCAATTACATGACAACTTTCTGGCACGTATATACGTAGTTTTCCCTTGTCGCTTTACATCAGGTACACGATCAACTAGCGCTCTTGCATTTTGTATTTCTGAGTGTGTATGTATGTAGCAGGTATGTATGTATGCCCCACCTTTCAACACAAACAACCTAAGCCCTGGAACTCATCCTTCAAAACGGTACAGGGACTCAGTGAGCGAGTGAGTGACACAGTTAGGGACACACAGTATTTGGCCATTTCTGTGGGTGGGACAGAAACGGAAGTAATATAGGAGGTACCGGAGTAACACAAAAGACAGAAAGCAATAAGTACAAAGGGTAAACAGGGGATTAAAAAAAATGATGAAAGAAAGGGACAACAGACATAGGAGAAAAGGAAAAAATTAATGAAGAGGTGATCAGCAAAGAAAGTGACATGAGTAGACGAAGAAACAAGCCACAAAAGAGAGAAGAAGATTAAGAAATAAGTAAATAAAATAAAACTCACATGAGAAGAACTAAGGATCACTGGACAAAGTATACTGCGGAAATAAGAAAAGAAATATGAAGCCAACATGAAGCCGTGATGTCTATTTTCTAAAGAGTGGAAGAGTTTGGGCTTAGGAACTAAAATCATACAGGGAGAAATGCTATGACTTGGGTGGTGGTAAGGGTACAGTGTGAGTGTGAGGGTAGAAGAGACATAGAGGAAATTAAGTGGCTGATACAATAAATGAATGAGTGGGAAAGGGAGGTACAGATGACGAAAATAAAAAGTACTAGCAGAGAACGACACTAGATGGATGAATATATTTAGGGCGATGCACGTGACAGGCACTGCTCTCCTCTTCTTAACTTCAGAGTCTACAAAGTGACTCGACACCACAACGGTTATAAGAGTAACTAAATCATGTGAAGCAATTAAAGAAGGTTGGCTTAGCTTGTGGGGGTAACTGGTAGTTTCGTCGTCATAAATTCTAAGTGGTGATAATGAAGAAGAGTAAGTTAAAGGTGATGAAGAAGAAGAAGAAGATGATGATGCTGATGAAAAAGACGGGGAGGTGAAGGAGATCATGACCGAAAAATGAGTGAGGGGGACGAAAGACAGACAAGTCGGCAAAGATGGTGATGAGGAGGAAGAGAGAGGTATATTGATGAGGAAGGAGGAACCAGACGAGGACTGATGAAATGAGACACAAATGTTGGTGATGAAAGGGAGGTGAAAAAATGGTACCAAGAAGAGATGACGGAAATGGAGAAGGAGATGAAAAAAGGAACTGATGGACATGAGTGAGGGAGAAAATAAAAAAAGAAGAAGAAAGAAGTGTAGGTGATGAAAAGAGGACAAGACGATGATGGTGATAAGAAGGAAGTGTAAGAGATGATGATGATGAAAGAGAGAGAAGACGAAGATGGTGAAGGAGGAGGGGACTGGGGGAGATGAAGTTCAAAAGGAAGTGTGAGAGAGAGATGATGCTGATGGACGAAGGAAAAGACGAAAATGATGAAGTGGAAGTGTGAAAGAGATGATGGTGATGATGGAAGAGAGACAAGACGAAGATGGCGATGAAGGAAGAGGGGACTGGGGGAGATGTAAGAGCGAGGAGTCACGTCTGGGTCCTGTAATTGGTTAATTGGCTTACTGGAGAGACACCCAACCCAACCAGCCTCACTCACTCCTGTCCTTCGATGCCGATACCCTCCCTAACCCCCGTCTCTGTCTCTGTCTCTCTCTCTCTACTGGTGGAGAAGGATATAGATTTAATTCTCTCTCTCTCTCTCTTTCTCTCAATAGCAGAAGCCTTCGTTAAACTGAATAAAATCGTCTCGAGGCGGCAAAAAATAAATAAATAATAGTCATCGCATTAAAAGGGTTAAACATATGTTCGACAGACCCTAGAAGATGGGGTTTTATTACGTCCTGTGTGTGTGTGTGTGTGTGTGTGTGTGTGTGTGTGTGTGTGTGTGTGTGTGTGTGTGTGTGTGTGTGTGTGTGTGTGTGTGTGTGTTGCTAGTCTGGCCTCTCTTATGTCTACCACTAATGTTGTTTCATCTACATGTTCTTTTCTCCTTGTTCCTTTGGCTAACATTTTTTTTTTTAAACTAAACTAGAAAAGTACTTAGTCATGTGTTTAAATAAGTGACAGAGACGGATGAACAGAAAACACACATACAATGGGATGGAAAAAAAAATAACACATGGGTTAGTGTACAGTGAGGAAGAATTGAACATGTACAAAAATTGGTGTTGGGTAAGGCAGTGTTGAAATAAGAGCCTGTGAGAGTAAGTGACCCCTATTTTCGTCAGCGTAAGAGCCTAACACTTATTCCTTAGCGATTTGTTTTACGTGTTCCACCTAAAAATTTTGTTATGCCTTATTTATATCGTTCTAATACCGACATGATCACTATAAATACCATAACATCGTATTTGTGTGTCACGTTTAGAATTACACTGGTGCTAGAAGGCCTCCAAACCTCACTAGAATGCGATCCAAATCCGTATTCAAGTAAGAAGGCCAGCAAGCTCTCTTTCATACCTCTATATTTCTGGATATGGCAGGTTAATATCCTCTTATGTGTAGTTTATGCGGTCAATATCGGAACTACCATGAGTTGAAGATACCATGGAGGGGAATTTTAAGTTGTAATACTTAGAATAAATCGCCAAGGAAAAAGTGCTAGGAACCATGTAAGCCCACTGGAAAACGATCCAATGTATAAGCGTTAACTCCTTTCGATATCTCTTCGGGGATAACAAGATCTAGGTTAACTTTATCGCCTTTACATTCTAATATGTCGGTACAGGAGTGGAAAATAGAAAAGTAAAATAGACTGTATATATTAAGAAAAACAAATAAAAAAATAGACCATCACAGTTAAGAGGATAATGATTTTGTAACAAGTTAGAGTTCGTTTTGTAACCCTGATATAAAACCCCTTCACCCCAAATTTTCTGTGCATTGTTCCTGTGTGACAATGAATGTTCCTTTAAAATCAAGTTTACTGAGTGATTTGTTTTTCTATGCTATTATTTGGGTGATCATTAAGTCTTCATTATCTCAACTACAGTGAAGAGTTAAGTTCGTTTTCTGTTCCACTGTATCATGACTGTCACTTTCCTCTCTAACTCATTAAAATTAAGAGGATAATCTATGGGCAGAGACACATACTTATCTCCTCTGCTTACTGAATTAGCCAGCAGAGGGAAGCGAGAAGCAGAGGAGGTGGTTTATTAGGCAAAATTTTTCCTCGACTGTACCTATTTCCACATTAATATATCACACTCACTTCCACTCACTGAAGATGCATCATTCACAATTCATATCCTTCAATTACTGTCTCTCAAGTGCATCCCATCCACACCTGCTTCATTCACAGTCACCATCACACACACTCATCCCACATATCCAGTTACACACACACACACACACACACACACACACACACACACACACACACACACACACTTGACTCCCTACACAGTTAACGTACACCAGCCAGACTCGTTCCAACAGCAGACAAAACACGGAGTAAAATGACATAAAGAATTGAATCAGTCCCCCCTCCATTAAGGGGCAGGGGGGGCGTTATTATGTATTTAGCATGGCAGGTGAGGGCTTGGGGAGGAAGAGAGGGTGTAGGAGGGAAGGGCAGAGGGGAGGGGAGAGAGAAGGTGAGAGGGTAGGGAGAAGGGGAAAGGGGAGAACTGAGACGGGGTAGGGAGAAGGGGAAAGAGGTGACCAAAGAGATATGAGAGGAGTGGGGAGTGAAGTAGAATGGAGTGGGGAGTGAGAAAAGGAGGGGGGAGGATGGGTTGTGAAAGGAGGATAGGGTCTGAGGGAAGAATGGGTGGGACGGAAGAGAAGGACAAGGGTGAGGAGAGAAAGGGATTGAGGGATAAGAGAAGAAGTGAAAGCTGGGGAGGGGAGGAACTGAATGGTGGGGAGGGAAGAGAAGAGGAGTCAGGGAGGGAAATGAGGAATAGGACAGAGAAGAGAAGAAAGGGGAGGGAAGAGGAGAAGGGCTGGGAAGGGGAAGGGGAGAAGGGCTGGGAAGGGGAAGGGGAGAAGGGCTGGGAAGGGAAAGGGGAGAAGGGCTGGGAAGGGAAAGGGAAGAAGGGCTGGGAAGGGGAAGGGGAGAAGGGCTGGGAAGGGGAAAGAAGAATAGGAAGGGGATGAAAGAGGAAGTAGAAGGAGGAAGGGTGGGGAGGGTGTTAGAAGGGAAAGGAAACATGGGGAAGAAACAGCAGGGAAAGGTGGAGAATGGAAAGGAAAAGGGAAGGATGAGGAGAAAAAAAGAGGAGAGAAAGGAAGAGAAAGGGTGGAAGAGGAGAAGGGGAGGGGAGAGTAGAGAGAGGGGGGGATGATGTGATATGGGTAGGAGTTCAAGACAGGGAGACGGTGGGAGATGAGGGAAATGACAGAGGAACAGAGGGATCGAGAACGACAGGGAAGGGAAAAAAGGAGAGCAGAAAGAAATGAAAAATGAAAAGGGATGTAAAAGGAAGAAAGATGAAGTACGGAAAGAGGGGGACGAAGTAGGAGGTAAAGGTATGGGCTGGGAAGGAGGACGGGGAGGAGTGGAATGAGAGTGGAGGAAAAAAGTGAGACAATGAGAGGCAAACTACTACAGATACTACTACTACAACTACTACTACCACTACTACTACTACCACTACTACTACTACTACTAAGGTACTACTCTTACATCTACTACAACCACTACTACTGCTACTACTACAACTATCAGCAGTAGTATTAATAATAATGATGTTAATAAAAACAAAAAAACATTAGCAGTAGTAGTAGCAGTGATAATAATAATAATAATAATAATAATAATAATAATAATAATAAATACAAACACTAAAATAAAAACACTCAAAACTAAAGCAAAAAACATACTCTCTGCAGCCCTCATCTACAGGCACATTTCCCTGCACTGCTCGCTGCACACCCCACCAGCCCTACAACGTGACAAAGGAAATGATATGCTGCTTAGATTAACAATGGATCAGCCACGCTCGAATTACTGCATATAAAAACACCAACAGGCACCTTGCGTCTCATCCTCCCCTCCCCTCCCTCCCCTTCCCTCACCCCTCCTGTCTCCCCACATTCCCCGCACTCCTCCCCCTACTCTCACCCCTCCTGCTTACCCCCAACCCCATTCACTTCACCCCACCCCTCCTTCTTCCCTCTTATTTCTCTCTCCCTTCCCTCATCCCCCTTTCTCCTCTATTCTCCCTTTCCCCACTACTTTCCTCACTCCTTCCCTCATCCCTCCTGCTTCCCCCTAATTCGCCTCACCCCCCTTTCCCCCCTCACTATCCTCATCCCTCACTCTCTCTTTCTTCTCCCTTAACCTATCTTGCTCCCTCACCTCCCTTCCCTCACTCCTCTCCTCCCTTGCCCCCACCGTCCCTCTCACCCCTCTTGCCCTCATTCTGTTTCCATTTCCCTATTTTTATTCTCTCTCTCTCTCTCTCTGCATCACGCCGCCCTCCCCCCACTCCCTAACAATGGACCCAGTAAAACAGGTGGTCTCGATATATTATTCAAGGGGAGGAGGAAACTACCCCTCTCATACCCTCACCACCCATTTTCCCCTCTTTCCTCTCCCCTCCATCTCATTTCCCCCCTCTCCCCTTACCCCTCCTCCCTCTTTCTCCCTACCTACTTACCCCTCTTCCTTTTTCTTTTTTTTTTCCCCCCTCTTTCACTCCTTCCCACCCATGTTCCCATCCATCTCATTTCCCCCTCCCCATTTACCTCTCTCCCTCTTTCCCCTCCTTCCTCATTTCCTCACTACCCGTTCCCCCTTTCTTCTATCTCATTTTTCCCTCTCCACTTATCCCCTCTTTCCCCATTTTCCCTCTCCTCATTCTCAAATTGTCCCTCTCCCTACCCCTCTCATTTTCCCCTCCTCAGCACCGCATTTTCACCACCCATTTACCCCTTTCTTCCCCTCACCATCTTCTCACACCCCCCTTTCAGCTCATTCCCCTCCCTCACGCTTTCCTCCTTCTCGGTACTTCCCTCCAACGTCTCTCCCAGCGTTTTCTCCTCCCTCTTCTTCCTCTTTCCTCTCACCTTCACCTCTTACCCCTACACTTCCCTCCCCTACCATCTCCTTCCTCCCTTCCCTCTCATTCCCACTTTCACCGGTCTTCCTTTCCCCTCACCGGTCATTCCCTTTTCCCTTTTCACTCTTTTCCTCCTTTCCCCTCACTCTCATTTCCCCTCCCCTTTCCCTTTACCCCCTGTTTATCAGTACATTATCTTTCCATCACGTTATACTTCCCTCAGTCATCTCCCCTACTTTTCATATGCTTCCTCTCCACCCTCTGTTCAACATTTCATCTTCTCTCTCTCTCTCTCTCTCTCTCTCTCTCTCTTTCTCTCTCTCTCTGAATGTGTTACTTTTTCCATTTTCTTCCCATTTCCAATCGATTTCATTTCCCTTTTCATACTCGTCATTCATACTCTGTTCAATTCCTCGTCTGTCCCATCTCAGTCCTCTTTCCCTCTTCCTTCTCATTTACCCTAATTTTGTCTCCTTCTCCTCCTCCTCTTGCTACTTTGTCTAACCCTCTTTCCTCCTCCACTTGCAGTCTTCCTCTTCTTTTTATCATTTTTTTTCCTCCTCTTCCACTATTCCCTCCGCCTTTTCCTCTTTCCTTCTTCCTTTTTTCCTTCCTCCCTCCTTCCTCCTCTGCTACCCATGCCCTCTACTCCAATCTCCCCTTTCCTCATCCTGTCTCCATTTGATCCTCTCCCCTTTCCCATCTCTTTCCCTTTTCCTCCTCTTCCCTTGCTCCTTCCCTTCTCTCTCCATTCTTTCCTTCCCCTTTCTCACCTCTCCTCCCCTTCCTTCATCGCCTCTCCTCTCCCTACCTCCATCTATCATTTAGTTATTCAGTCATCAGTCAAAGTATCTATCATCATCCTTCATACTCTCTCTCTCTCTCTCTCTCTGAAACAAACAGCCATCAAGTAAACTCAAAACCATTAATCCTGACCACCTAAAATTACATCCACATTTACCTTCAAATTATGTAATATTCGTGGGTAAATTTTCATCATTATCATTATCATCATCAATATCGAAATCATCATCACTATCACCATCATCATCATCATCATCATCACTATCACCATCATCATCATCATCACTCTGAAAAAGTTGACCGGGGGGAGAAGGAGACCAAGAGGAAGGCCACGGAACTCAAGTCGATCGCTGAGAGATATCTAGAAGGGGTAGTATGGCTGTCAGGAGGGTTGCACGCAGGGACCCTTGTAGGTGGAGTCGGAGGGTGAGTGAGCTGTATGAGCCTCGTAGCGTTTGCCCCGCCTGAATGAATGAATACATGAGGTGGATACGATTACAAAAGACGAACGGAAAAAAAAAAATACAATTCAGCTACACTGTACATAACACACACACACACACACACACACACACACACACACACACACACACACACACACACACACACACACACACACATTATATGGATGAGGAAATGATGAAAAAATTGATAGTGGCCATGATCCGCCCCAGGTTAGAATATGCAGCGGTAGTGTGGTCCCCACACAAAAAGAAAGATATAAACAAGATTGAGAGAATACAAAGAACAGCAACCAAGATGGTCCCCAGTCTGACAGACCTGTCATACAGAGAGAGATTGGAAAAACTGGATTTGCCTTCGTTAGAGGAAAGGAGAAAGAGGGGAGACATGATTACAGTGTTCAGGACCATGGTGGGAGTAGATAAAATTGACAAAGAAGATCTGTTTGTATGGGATAAGAGAGCAACAAGAGGACACGGAATGAAATTGAAAAAGTCAAGCTACTTGAAGGATATCAAGAAATATAGCTTTCCTTACAGAAGTATAGACTTATGGAATAGCCTGGACAAAGAGATCGTCCAGTCTAAAAACTTAAACGAGTTTAAAGCTAAATTCGACTTATTGAGAAACAGCGACGGAAACCCACGAGCATAGTACATTCCGTGTATATCACAATTAGGTATATTAGGTAAATACTTAAATATTTGGAACGACTTAGACAAAGAGGTGGTGCATGAGAAAAACATTCATGTGTGTAAAGGTAGACTTGATAAATGTGGATATGGAGACAGGACAACACGAGCATTGCTCAATTCCTGTATACTACAAATAGGTAAATACAAATAGGTAAATACACACACACACACACACACACACACACACACACACACACACACACACACACACACACACACACACTCTCGAAGCAATACACTCCGGAAGGAAAAAGGAGGGGATGAGTAGAAGGGACTGGGGAGGAAGAACAAGAAGAGAGACAAAGGAGTAGTTGAAAGGGGAGGAAAACAGAATAGTGTAAGGAGAAAGAAAGGGTGAGAAGAAGGGGAAGAAGAGTCAGAGGGGAAAGAGGGGAGAGAATGATGGGAGGGAGGAGAGAAAGGAACAGGGAGAGAAATGATGCAAGAGGGAGAGAGCAGGAATATGAAATGACACAAAACAGAGTGAAATGGGGGAATAAAGAGGAAGGTAGGGAGAGTGAGAGGAGGGTGGAAGGGAGGGTGAGAGTAGGAAGGGAGGCAGAGAGGGGAATGATGGAGGAAGACAAGGATGATGGAAGGGGAATACATAAAAACGAGAGAGGGAGAGGGAGGAGGGAGAAAGTGAAAGGACATGTGAAGGGAGAATGAACGAGAGGAAAGGCAAAAGGGAGACGGAAATAAAAACATAAAAAAGGTTATATTAAACAGAAGGGAGCTGAGAAACAAGACAAAAAAGTACAGAAGCGAGTGCAAGGAAAAAATTGATGAATGAAGAGAGAGAGAGAGAGAGAGAGAGAGAGAGAGAGAATCCCTTCTTCCCACTGACGATTTTCACATTATATTCCTTCTACCTGCAGATGACATACCTCTAATTAGGGAAAACCTCTTGTGCTGAAGGAGTTAATGAAGACTCTATTTCACTCTCCAATTCGAAAGGCTTCTCTTATGGTCAGGAAAATCGTCTAGAAGTAGCATGAAAATGTTTAAAAGTGAGTCACCGTATGGAAAGGGTTCAGAAATAGGACAGAGATATAAGAACAAAGCGTACACACACACACACACACACACACACACAATTTATATCCAGGGTATGCCAGACAGACAAGACGGGACGAAAGGACGGGGCAGGGGACAGAGTGGAGGGGGTTGGAGATACAGAGGAAGGATAGACAGGGCAAGGGAAGGACACAGGACAGAAGGAATAGACAGATAAGGATAGAGAAATGGACAAGTGGACAGGGTTGGTAAATAAGACAGACCAGACGGAACTTAGGAATGCCACCAAGGATGCAATGAAGAGAGATTAAGTTACGTTGTCGTGGGCTCGGAGGAAGTAGGTGGAAGGATGGAGATGAAATAGGCTGGATACGCTACACAGAGGCAAAGTTAAATTCCCAGGTACGAAGAAGGAGGTCAGGGGTACAGGCACAAGCAAAAGTTCGCTGACACATCTCTTCTGGCTGTGGAAATTTGTTACTTGAGCTAATTTCACATGGAAGGGTATGTGAAGGAAGGATATGCTCTGTTGTTTGGGAAGGAGTGACTGGTATTGGGGCAGGGCACAAAAACTGGCAAAGGACTGTCGGCGAATTTATGCTTTAGGCTGAACACTACTACGGATTAGAAAGGAGAAATAACCAGGCAGACAGCTGAACACAAACTTCAAGGCGATACATATAAAAGGAGGGACAAGAATACTTCCACCCCTCATTTCCAACATACACTGAAGAGCCAGAGACACTAGAAGACAGCAAAGAGGTCTTGAAACGACGAAACTAACCCAATAACACAAAAGGCTGGGAGTCATAGCAGCAGAGAAACAGACAGGGGAAGAAAGACAAACAGAGGATGAAAGACACAATGGAGGGGATCGGAGGCTCAGTGCTGTTGAGTGGAAAGGAGAAAAACAGAAACAGAGCATTAGACGACAGACAAATGGGAGGACTGACTTAAGGGAGATAAACAAGAATACAGGGAGGACAGATAAAAAGGAGATCAATAAACACACACAGGTAGAGGAGGACACGCACCCAGAACAGATATATACAGTAGGAGATAAAGAGAAATACAAGCGAACGGCAAATACAAGGGAGGAGAGACATATCAAGAGGGTCAGAGGCTGTATTAGGAAACAGAAGGGAAAAATATTAAACAACACAAAATGCTACATGGTGGACAGAAGGGACAGAGAGTACAGGATACAATTTTTGGCTGACGTAGAGGACACGAGAGGACATAAAGGAAAATTAGGACATCAGAAAAGAGAATAACTGCTGTATGTAGTGGCCGAAGCTCGATAATTCCCTATAATGAATGGGACTAGACTGCCATAATAAGAAAAAGATAGCAAAGAGAGGCTTCAGATAAAATGATGATAACATGAGGGGACAGAGAGGGGGAATCTAAACTAACAACAGCGATGGACAGAAATGAAGGAAAAGCAGACAGCAGGACACAAACTTCTGGCCAATAGACAAGACATAATGACAGACAGCGGGACATAATGAAGAGGATGGAAGGGGAAAAACTAACCAACAAAACAATATACTAAACGAAGGACAGAAAGGAAAGCAGACAGCAGGATACAAACTTCTAGACAGCAGACAGACACACGAAAGAAGACACAGTGGCGACGGACAGAGAGGACAGAAAAGCAAGAGAGGACAGAAAAGCAGAGAGGACAGAAAAGCAGAGAGGACAGAGAAACAGAAGAGGACTGAGAAACAGAGGACAAGGGAACAGAGAGGACAGGGAAACAGAGAGGACAGAGAAACAGTGAGGACAGAGAAACAGTGAGGACAGAGAAACAGTGAGGACAGAGAAACAGTGAGGACAGAGAAACAGAAGTGAAAAGAAACAGAAGAGGAAGAGAAACAGAAGAGGACAGAGAAACAGAAGAGGACAGAAAAGCATAGAGGACAGAGAAACAGAAGAGGACAGAGAAACAGAGGACAAGGGAACAGAGAGGACAGAAAAACAGTAAGGACAGAGAACAGAGAGGACAGGGAAACAGAAGTGAAGAGAAACAGAAGAGGACAGAGAAACAAAAGAGGACAGAGAAACAGAGAGGATAGTAACTGAGAGGACAGAGAAACGGAAAGGAAAGAGAAACAGAAGAGGACAGAAAAAAAGAGGTCATGGAACAGAGAGGAAAGAGAAACAAAGAGGACAGAGAAACAGAGAGGACGGAAAAGCAGAGAGGAGAGAGAGCCAGAAGAGGACACAGACTCCTGGGCGGCGACGGACATACGGGTGGGGACATAAGGATGGGCGGGGGACACAATGGAGGGGGTGGGAGGTGGAGTGTTGCGGGAGGTTAAATGTTTAAAAGTTTACGAGGCATGAAGTCCAGGCTTTGATGGCATGACAGGTGGCTCGGGGCTGACGGCTGGGGGAGAGGAGGGGTGCTGAGGGCTGGAGAGAAGAGGGGTGATTGGAGGGAAGGGAGAGCAGGAAAGGAGAGGGAGGAAAGAGAAAAGAGGAGTGAAGGCGAGGGACGGGAGAGTAGGAGAGGAGAGAGGTAGGGGAGAGAAGAGGGTTGAAGGGGAGGTAAGGGAGGGTAGGAGAAGAGAGAGGTGAAGAACAGAAGAGGGATGTAAGGGAGGGAAGGGAGGGTAGGAGAGGAGAGGGGTGAATGGGGAGGAAAGGAAGGCGGGAGAGATGAGTTGAGAGAGGAGGGAAGGATCTGAGGGGTAAGGGGAGAGAGGAAGAAGGGAGGACAGGAGGTATGAGAGGGTAGGAAGGGACGAGGGATGTGAGAGGGAAGGGAAGGAGGAGTGAAAGGTGAGGAGAGGGGAAGGAAGGACTAGAAAGATATAGGAAGAAGAAAAAGAAAGATTGAAGAAACGAGGGGAGGGGGAAGGGAGGAGAAAGGAAGGGAGGGCTGGAGAGATAGGAGAAGAGGGACCAAGGAAGGAAGGGACGAAGGGTACGGTGGGAGAGGATAGGAGGGCTGAAGAGGTGAAGGGAAAAGGGATGTGAGGTGAAACGAGTAAGAGAGGACTGAGAGACAGGGAGAGAATGAAAAAGTAATCAGTGAGGAGAGGTGAGGCAAGGATCGGGCTAGGATAGGAAGGAAGGGTTAATGAGAGGACGAGGGTAGAGAGAGAGGGAAGTGAGACGTATGAGAGGGAATGAGATATAGAAAAAGGGCTGGAGAGATAAAGAGAGAGAGCTAGGTACGAGGGCTGTGAAAGAGAGGAAGGGAAGACTGCCGCCACATGAAAGCGTCCCTCTCTAACAACATGGCAAGACTAAGATGGTGAAATATAGAGACAGTAATGGGTGATGGCGAGGTGAGGAGAGTAATGAAAGAATGAGAGAGAAGAGTGAGAAAGAGCAAATGGAAGATAGCGAGAGATGATGCAGGGAGGAGGGAAAAAACAGAAAGAGTAAGGTGAAAGTCAACGATGATGATGAGAGTAGATAAAGAAGAGACGATGATGAGGGAAGATGAAGAGGCAAGAATAAGAGACAGCGACGAAATCAAGAAAGGATAAAGAAAGGAGACAGGATTTACAAGGAGATAATAACGAAGGGATATGTAGTGACAGGAAAGTGAGAGGAGACGTTGAGAAAGCAAGTGATTAAGTAAGGACACCAAAATATAATAGAGAAGACACTGAGAGAACTAGGAGGTGAGAGAGAAAGATAATGATGAGGGGAGATGGAGTAAAAGGAGGGTGATGGGAAATGGGAGGAAGACTGGAGGGCAGAGAGTACAGAAGGGTGAGGGGAAGACAGGGGAGAGAAAAGGGGAGAGGAAAAGGGGGCACTGAATGTTAGTAGCAGGAGATTTGGAAAAGGAGAAAGGGGGTAAGAAAGAGGAAGCAAGACAGAAGAAAAATAATGGGAATAAGGAGAGAAAACGAGAGACGGAAGGGGAGAGAGAGAGAGAAAGAGAGAGAAAGAGAGAGAGAGAGAGAGAGAGAGAGAGAGAGAGAGAGAGAGAGAGAGAGAGAGAGAGAGAGAGAATTACCAAATGACGTTCAATTCCCACAGACTTTCCCAACTCAATCTGGTTTTATAATATATCTTAAACCCTCCCATAACACACCATCAATACCTACCCATACCATCCCTTCAGTACCGTAACACCTATTTAATTCCATTCTTTTTACCATCAGACGATTTTACTCAGCTTAGGAATGAGCTCACGTACTGAATGGAATAATGAAGGCTATTGTCTAACCGGTCCAGCTCGAAAACTCTCCCCTGAGCTGAGGAAAATCGTCTGATGTTAGTAATTATAAGACATAAGACGTCCTCGGGTTGAAAGGGGTAACTAGGGAAAATTATCCAGGCTTGTATTATCAGTATGTTAACCCCTGTATCAAAAATACCCATCCAGTTATTATAGTCATCCTTATCCTCAGTAAAATCGTCTGAACAGTACTAAAGGAATAACTGTAATCATTCTGAAGGGGTTAATGGATGCAGTTTGTCCCCCGTCTCTCCAAAGGCTGTCGCTAGCTGAAGAAAATCGTCTGGAGGTAGAAAGAATTAGATATGAAAGGGAATGCTTCGTGTGCTTTGGGCTCAGCGTGACTTATGCTTTGAGTGTGTGTGTGTGTGTGTGTGTGTGTGTGTGTGTGTGTGTGTGTGTGTGTGTGTGTGTGTGTGTGTGTGTGTGTGTGTGTGTGTGTGTGTGTGTGTGTGTGTGTGTGTGTGTGTGTGTGTGTGTGTGTGTGTGTGTGTGTGTGTGTGTGTGTGTGAAGAGCTCCGATGAGACAAGAATCAACAAACTCACCAGGTAGCATTCCACCCAGGTATCTCTTAACCCCTTCAATACGGCAATCTCTTCTGCTACTACTACTATTACTGCTGCTACTACTATTACTACTATCTCCCCTCGTCTGTATTTAGTTCAGGTGTACTTTAATTAAATCTTCCTTAATGCAGCCGAATTAAATCGCTGAATATTAAAATGAAAAATGACTGATAGACGTGTGAACGAAATTTTAAGAGGTCATTGTACTGACAGGATTGAGAGACTAACTGTACAATCAATCACCCCTTCATTATGAGGACGTCTATTTCATTTTTATCAATACCACAGGTGCTAGAGAGGGACGCCTTCACGTGGTGGCATCGGTAGAGACGTTTGGCTTCACTGAGCGGTTATGCAATTGTCTCTGCAGAAGGTGAGCAACCTCAGCCTGCAGCGTACCGAGTTCATGTTCAGATGAGTGAGGGATTGCAATTATAACAACAACAACAACTACAACTACTACTACTACTACTACCACTACCAATACCAATACCAGATAACTTTTCGAACTGGACGCGAGAAATACAGCCTTCATTAACCCATTCACCACTAGAGGCCTTCCGCTAAATAAACTGTACGCCAGCAACAGGAATAAATTAACGATGGCCTCCCTGGGCAGAATATGATAAAATCCCAACCTTATAATATGTACAACGAACACTCATCCACGTCAAGTATTAAACCTACCGCAGTGTTTCTCCTGCATCCTTGAAAAGCTCTGTATTTTTTTTATTGTGGTTTTCCTATGAACGAAAAGAATTGATGAATTTTACTTCGGAGACCCAAGGCCAGGAAATGGGTCTCACACTTTCACATGTCATCAGAAGTTGAAACAATGTTGAGAAAATGGTGACTGTGACATATGCATACAAACACGCAAAACCTGCAAAAATGTAAACAGTTTTATTGGTAACCGACGAAAAGTAGCCATCCTCTTATAAGTATTCTGAAGTACTGGAAAGCATATAGCAGATTTGGAGAGAGTGTACGATTAGGAGACAGACTGTGCGAATAGGAGTCTGGCAACATAGAAACGGACAGACACTAAGATGCCTCGGTGAACAGTCAATATATGCAACAGTTAATAAGGTCAAGACTCCCTTACTAAGACTACTCTCTAGATGAACTCCGGGACTGTGCATGTGGCAATAGATAACAGGACAGCCAGACAGTGTGATGAACTCCGGGATTGTGCATGTGGCGATAGATAAAAGGATAACCCGACAGTATGATGAACTCCGGGATTGGGCGTGTGGCGATAGATAAAAGGGTAGGTAGAGAGTATGATGGCACAGTGACGACGCCAGCATACGCAGCGAACGTGTCAGGTCAGAGGTCAAACTGTCATAACGCTAGGTCAAAGGTCAGAACGCCTCTCGAGGTTAAAATAGCCATGATCAGAGAGTCACAGAACCCCCCCCCCCGTCACCAGGTCACGTCCCCTAAACGCCTTCAGTACCCCCTTGTATTCCTGATTCTGTCTTCATTTAGTCTTTATTCTGTTTTAATGCTGTCTTTATTACGTCTTTGCTACGTCTTTATTCTGTCCTGATGCTGTTTTTATTAAGTCTTTATTCTGTCTTGATGCTGTCTTTATTACGTCTTTATTCTGTCTTGATGCTGTCTTTATTACGTCTTTATTCTGTCTTGATGCTGTCTTTATTACGTCCTTATTCTGTGTTGATGCTGTCTTTATTCTGTCTTGATGCTGTCTTTAATAGGTCTTTATTCTGTCTTGATCCTGTCTTTATTACGTCTTTACTACGACTTTATTGCGCCATTACTAAGTCTTTATTCTGTCTTGATTCTGGCTTGATTTTGTTTTAATTCTGTCTTTCTTCTGTCTTGATTCTGCCTTGATTTTGTCTTTATTCCGTCTTTATTTTATCTTTGTTCCGCCTTTTTTTTTTGTCTTGAATCTGCATTTATTGCTTTTATTGTCTTGATTCTGCCTTTGTCTTTACTGTCATTATTTTCTTTATTCCGTCTTTATTCTGCCATTATTGTCTTTATCTTTACTGTATTTATTTTGTCTTTACTGCCTACACATCGTTTTATTCAGCTTCAGCAGACTTGAGAGAGAGAGAGAGAGAGAGAGAGAGAGAGAGAGAGAGAGAGAGAGAGAGAGAGAGAGAGAGAGAGAGAGAGAGAGAATATTTGGAAAGAAGGAGGGTGAAGAAAAAGGAGGAGGAGAGGGATCCAGAAAGGGGAGGAGAAGATAGAGAGGACGGGGACTGGGGAGGGAGGGAGAGAGAGAGGGAGGGAGAGAAGAAAAGTGAGGGAGAGAAGAAGAGGGAGAGGAAATAAAGAGAAGAGAGGAGTAGATTAAGCTAGGTCACAAGAGGTCATAATAGATCGGTTTGCCTACATCTGGAGTGCAAGAGAGGGACGCCTTCACGTGATGGCCCTGATGTGATGGGCGGGGGAGACGCCAAGGTAATACAAGTGTCCCTAAATTCCCTACCTCTTCCCCGAAAGGAGGATGGGGGGCTGTAGAAGAAGGTTATCTTTGGCTGCAGTTGAGAGGGTTCAGGTTCAGAAGAGCCTGGGATTGCAATACTACTACTACTACTGTGCTACCACTACTACTGCTACTATTACTACTACTACTACTACTACTACTACTACTACTACCACTACAACCACTACTACGTCTTTTGTAACATATTTTTGTCCCTGTTAAACGATTATATTCAGCACAAGGGTGAGGTATCGAACTGGAGAGGTTAGATAAAGTTTTCATTTAGTCCCTCCCAAGATTAGATGCCTTTCCTAACGAGAAACAACAAACAGAAACAAAAACATCTAGTAAAACATCAATTAGCCTGCATCCAATATCAGAGTGCAGTCAGCAGGAGGGGAAAAAAATGAAGTTTTTTTTTTTTTATCTTCGTCACGTGCTCTAGAAAATATCGTCAAAAGTTTTAGCCCCTTCACGACGATGACGTGTTTCATCGACGATGACGTGTTTCATATTCTGTGGGTCCTACTACCACGCGGTTTTATTCTGCCCTGGTCTCTCTCTTTCTCTCTCTCTATATATATATCTATATCTATCTCTCTATCTATATCTCTTTCTCTACCTCTGTCTCTATCTCTCTCTCCCTCTCTCCAATCTCAGTTTGTTAGTCTTAAAATCTCTCTCTCTCTCTCTCTCTCTCTCTCTCTCTGTATATCTATATCTATCTCTCTTTCTCTATCTATCTCTGTCTGTCTGTCTGTCTGTCTGTCTCTCTCTCTCTCTCTCTCTCTCTCCCTCTCCTCTCAACAGCAGAGGCCTCCCTTAAGCTGAATAAGATCGTCTGGAGGTTGTAAAAATAACTAAACACAGACCTCGCATCGAAAGGGTTACACACATACGTCCAACAGACCCTAGAAAAGAGGTAGGTCACGTCACAAAGATGTCAACTGAATCAACAACATCTCTCAAATGACATCACCCACAAGGTCAAATCACAGAGGGAAGTGCAAACAGAAGGAAATGCAGGTAACGCCACAGGTAACCATAGCTATACATAGACAGTAACAACACGGGAAAACAAATGTCAGGTGAAGGCACAGGAGGTCATAAAGAATTAGGATAACTATAGCCAGCCAGTCATAGCCGTGGTGTAGAGGCAATGCACATCACGATACGAGAGGTCAAGAGAAACGATGCATCCAAACCAGTCATATCTTCCAAAACGAGGTCAGGTAAGGCCAAACAAGGTCATGAGAACTTGGAACTCTAGTTCGCCATCGCAGTAAATGGTGCGGAAGAGAAGGGTTACAAGATGGGGAAAAAAAGGCTATAGAATGAAATCACATCGTCGTCCAACTAGTCACTGCACAAGAAGCAGGTCAAGTAAGGACATAGGAGGTCATAAGAACCAATGATCCAGCTAATTCTCTCTCTCTCTCTCTCTTTCTCTCTCTCCACAACCAAACCACATCGTCCTGCCAAGCACAGCATAAAAACAGATCAGGTAAGGACACGGGAGGTCACAGGAACCCTTGATCCAGCTAGCTTTATCACTCTCTCTTTCTCTCCACCATCAGCACCAAGATCGTGGATAAGGTGCTCAGTGAGGCGGGTTTTAATCAAATTGCGTGAGAGGGGCCACCGGGGGGAACCAACCCTCTGAATTATGCAGACGGGGGATCCTCTGGGGTCCTTCTCCACGACGTACCCTCCCACGCAACATTCATTAGCCAGTCAGCGTCCTCGTGGTCCCCTCATGAATCTTCCTTGCCCAATTAGCGTCAAGGAAGGGCGCGGAGTAGCCAATCCCCGCTCGAGGAAATGCACGGGGAAAATTTCGGTGACACGGCCAACTTAGTGTGGGGGGGCCGCGGGGGACGTCCAATTTCTCGCTCGTAACGAATTTTTAATCTGATTTCTGTCCCGCTAATCGGACGGTCCTGGGAGGAATTGAGTTAAGGGTCGTTATCGTGAATTGGCAGGTGGGTGACAGGCATCACTTAACGCCCTACCTCGCCTCCCTCCTACCACCACTACCACCACCTACGTTTTGGGCTGCAGGTGGAAGGGGTAAGAAAAAAAAAAAAAAGGCACGGATTTTTGACCGCAAGAGAGAGATGACATTGATTTTTGACTGCGAGAGAATAAAACTGATTTTTGACCGAAGGAGAATAACACTGATTTTTTATTTTGACCGCGAGAGAAAAGCATTGATTTTGACAGCAGAAGAATAACTTTGATTATTGACCGCAGGAGAGAATAACTTTTTTTTTTTTTTTACCACAGGAGAGAATAACCTTGATTTATTTCCTTTTTTTACCGCCGGAGAGAATAACCTCGATTTATTTATTTATTTATTTATTTTTTTTACCGCAGGAGAGAATAACCTTGATTTTTTTTCTGCACGAGAGAATACCTTTTTTTGGGGGGGGGAGACAGCAGGGGAAAATATCCCCTTTTTTGGGAAGCACGAGAGAATAACACTGATTTTTTTAAACTGAAGGAGAGAATAACCTTGAGTTTTTTTTCTTTTCTTTTTTTAATCAAAGGAGAGAATGACCTTGATTTTTTTTTTTTTTCCGCAGGAGAGAAAAATTGGCCTTTTTTTTTTTTTTTTTTTTTTTTACAGTACGAGAATAATGCGAATTTCTGACTTTATTTGGGAAATATTCGGTTTTGGCGCGACTGTAGAGAGAAACTGCATAAACTTTTGGAGAGCTAAAGAAAGATATTAAAAGATAAAAAAAATGATGACACATGTAGGATAAAAACACGGGGACTTGACGGCACGTGGAAGAAGATGCAAGATAAAGACAACAATACTGTACCGTACTTACATGTGACCGCAAGAGAAAGACAACAACACGACTACCTGACCGTAAGAGAAAGACAACAACACGGCTATTTGAACGTAAGAGAAAGACAACAACACGGCTACCTGAACGTAAGAGAAAGACAACAACACGGCTACCTGAACGTAAGAGAAAGACAACAACACGGCTATTTGACCGTAAGAGAAAGACAACAACAAGGCTACCTGACCGTAAGAGAAAGACAACAACACGGCTATTTGACCGTAAGAGAAAGACAACAACACGGCTATTTGACCGTAAGAGAAAGACAACAACACGGCTATTTGACCGTAAGAGAAAGACAACAACACGGCTATTTGACCGTAAGAGAAAGACAACAACATGGCAATTTGACCGTATGAGATAAACGATATTTTTTTTTTCGCCTTTCGTATATATTTAAAGGGGATTTCACCAGAGAGAGGAGAGTAATTATTATCTAGTTTTTATCACCTCCAGAAAAATTTAGTCAGCTTAGGGAAGGTACGGTATCGGTATTTCCTGCTGGAGGGACAAATGGAGACTATATCCAATCCTTCCGAAAAAAAAAAAAAAAAAAAAAAAAAAAACAATGTCCCGAGCTGAATAAAATCGTCTGGCATGAATATAAAAAAAATACATCCTCGCACTAAAGGGGTTATTAATATTGACAAATTTCATTGCTTAATCCCTTCACTACGGAGGTGCCTTTTAAAATCCCTATCAGAGGATTTTACTCATCTTGCAAGGGACTTTTAAAATGTAAGAGTTAAAGACAGTGTGGTCTAAACTAGGCCCCTCTATCTTGTGTGTTGAGAGGACGGCTCAGTCTGCTGGTGAGGGGGACACGGACATTTAGGCTGCTTCAAGGAAACTGGCACTGTTAGTATGAGCTAGCCGTATCTTTTTTATTTTTTTTATTTTATTTTTTTACAAGAACGCTAATCCCCTAAGGTACTATACCAGGGAGATGAAGGTATTCGAATTTTACCCAAACAGCACACACACCAGGTTTCGACATTGCACAGCCTAGTGTTGTCATCAAGTATTAGCCTGTCGAAAGGGATAGCGATTCAGCATTCCTGTGAGTATTGCCCTGGATGCTGAAAAAAAAAATTATGTATATGTCCGTTCACGAGGCTGAGTGTGGGTAATCGTGCATGCAGTCAGTGGATGTAACCAAGCAGACTCAATGAAGCAGGAAAATGGATACTGGAAGCAGAAAATAATGCAAGGCAGACACTGGTACCACTGAGCCGTCCCCACAACACACAAAACACTCCAGGCCTGTGGTGCAATATACGGACCATCCAGCACAGCCTTCATGAATCCCGTCACTACAAGAAGGTCTCCCCTAAGATGCATAAAATCGTCCGGTTGTTGCAGGAATAAAACAAATGACTTCCTCGGGAAGACAAGAGGAAGGAGTAGTTGCAAGGAGAGTGGAAAGGTTACAAGAGGATGAGAAAAAGGCAGAGTATAAGAGAGAAGTGGAGGAACGATTGGGCAAATATGAATTGGAGCAGATGGGAGACGTGGAAGGTGTGTGTAAGATATTTACAGAAGAAATATGTGCAGCATGTGATGTGGTGTGTGGAAGGAAGAGAAGACGGAGGGGGGTGCAAGGAACAGCGTGGTGGACTGAAGAGGTGAAACAGGCTGTGGCACAAAAGAAGAAAGCATACGATGAATGGATGAGAAATAGGGGCGTGGAAGAAGTTGAGAGGCAGAAGAGAGAGAGTTATATGTAGAAAGAAAGAGAGGTGAAAAAGATTAGTAAGAGAGAGTAAGAAGAGAGTGGATGAGGAATTTGGAAGGAATTTGAGTGTAAAGTGGAGGGACTGTAAGAAAATGTTCTGGAGAGAAGTGAAAAGAGTAAGACAGGGTGGAAGTGAAGTTAGCAGGGGAGTGAAAGATAAACATGGTAGATTACTAGTGGAGAAGGGAGAAAAAAGTGAGCAGATGGAGAGAACACTTTAAGGAATTGTTGAACGTAGAGGATGGAAGTAATGCGAGTATAAGTGGCTGGGGAATGGCTGGGAGAAGGAGGGAGGTGAGAAGACAGGTAGAAATCAGTAGGATAGAGGTTGTGGAAGCAATGAAGAAAGTTAAATCGGGGAAAGCCCCAGGAATTGATGGAGTGTGTGGTGAGATGCTGAAGCATGGGGGAGAGATAGTAGTAGAATGGATGTGGAAGATGTGCAGATTGGCCTGGGAGGAAGGTAGAGTCCCGGAGGATTGGAAGTCAGGTATAATTATTCCCTTGTACAAAGGAAAAGGGAAAAAGAAGTGTGTGGTAATCTTAGGTGCTTTTGTCTTCTTAGTATAATAGGAAAAGTGTATGGTAGGATACTTATAGAAAGAGTTAGAGATAGATCAGAGAAATTAGTTGGAGAAGAACAGGAGGCTTTAGGAAGGGGAAGAGGTTGTGTAGATCAGATATTCATTCTTAGATCTTTAGTGGAAAAGTTTCTAGAGAAGGGAAAGAAGTTGTATGCGGCTTTCATGGATTTGGAGAAAGCATATGACAGGGTGGATAGACAAGGATTGTGGAAAGTGTTAAGAATATATGGAGTAGATGGGAAGTTGTTGAATGCTGTGAAGAGTATGTATGATGGTGCTAAGGCTGCAGTGCGTGTGGATGGTGAACTAAGTGAATTTTTCTCTTTGAAAGTTGGTTTGAAACAGGGATGTGTCATGTCTCCATGGTTGTTCAATCTGTACATGGATGGGGTAATAAAAGAGGTACAAGGTAGGGTAGTGGATGTTGGAGTGGCCCTGGTGAGAGAGGATAGTGTTTGGAAACTCCCTGTACTGTTGTTTGCAGATGATACTGTGTTGTTGAGTGAAGATGAAGGGGAGCTGCAAGGCTTGGTGGATGAGTTTGAGAGAGTGTGTAAGAAACGGAACCTAAAGGTGAATGTAGGGAAGAGTAAAGTGATGGTCTTTGAGAGAGGTGAAGTCAGTGAATGTATAGCGAGGTTGGATGGTGAGGAATTGGAAAATGTGAGTACGTTTAAGTATTTGGGTAGTGTGATGAGTAAGGATGGAGGTTTGGAGGGTGAAGTGCTTGAAAAGGGTACCGCTGGGAAGAAAGGTTGCTGGGTCCTTGAAAGCAGGGATAAGAAACAGGGAAGTGAGCATGGAAGTAAAAAGGTTACTACATGACAGTATTGTGATACCAACTCTAACGTACGGAAGTGAAGCTTGGACGTTGTTGGAAGGACACAAGTCAAGAGTGAGAGCAGTGGAAATGAGTTATTTAAGAGGAGCTTGTGGAGTCACGTGGAGAGACAGGCTGACGAATGAGGATATAAAGGAGCGTTGTGGTGTTGATGTGGATGTGATAGGAAGCGTTGTGAGGAACACACTGAGGTGGTTTGGCCATGTGGAGAGGATGGAGGGTGAAAGACTGACGAAGAGAGTGTATGTGAGTGAGGTGGAGGGTGGAAGAGGGAGGGGGAGACCGAGGATGAGATGGAGGGATGGGGTGGAGAGGTATATGAGAGAGGGGGGTGTGAGTTGGGAGCAGGGTAGTGAAATGGCGGGGGACAGGGCGACTTGGAGGCGATTTGTTTGTGGCCACCCCAAACGGGATTGAGGCGTCTGGCAATAGATAGATAGATAGACTTCCTCGGGCTGACGGGATTGTCAGTAAATGAAGCAACTAACACGATTATTTATCATCAGTGGAACATTCAGCCCTTCACCCTTAGAATATCATTTATTTTTTATTCTTGATATTTTCTGACACCTTTTATCACCTCATGATACACTTTTTCCAACTGCAGATATCACACACACACAAAATAAATAAATAAATAAATATATAAATCGCAATAAAAGATTTCCAGACTTGAACGACAGGGTAAGTACAGCCTGTGAATTAGGGCTAGGAGTCGAGGCAATAACTCGTATGATATTCACCACTCCTGATGACAAATGGATGGGATGGGTGGAGAGGAGTGGGCACGATGGGTTAGGACTGTGGCGGCTGCTTAGGCATGTCGGAGAATGTATAATGAGGACTAATGTGTCGTAGGCAAATAAAAATAGAAGAAAAATTGTGGGGTGAGAGGAAAGAAATGGGTTGGGGTAGCAAGGAAGAGGTGGGTGGGGTGGGAGAGAAGTGGATGGGGTGGGAGGAAGGAACTGGATGAGGTAAGAGGGAAGAAGTTGGTGGAGTGGAAGGAATGGAATGGTTGGGGTAGGAGGGAAGAAGTGGATGGGGTGGGAGGAAACAAGTGGGTGGGATGGGTAATGATTAATGAGGAAGGGCGGGAAAAGCAAACACATAGAAGATGAACGCTGTGGGAGGGACGGTATTGGCGATGGGATGGAGGAGGTCATTGAATTCTCTTAGTATTTCAATATGGAGGGAGGATAGAAAAACAGGGGTGGACGGAGAGGAGTGGGAAGGAGAGTGGACAGTGATGGGTAATGGGGAAGGTAGAGTGTAATACCTCGTGTGAAGATGGGCGTTGTAGGTCGACTGGACAGGGAGTGACGACGTTTTAAGCTACGCCGAAGAACAAGGTGGGGAAGTGCCACCCTCACACACAAACTGCCTCACAATAGAAGTAAAATTACATAACTGAAATGACCAGGTTAAAGCTTTGTATTTCCTTATTTTTCAGTGTGGCCAGAAGCACAAAGACATCTAAGTTCTTCACACCTCTCATTCTGATTATGCGATTTTCATCCTTCTTTCACCCTGTTTTCTCTGTTTCTGTGTATAAATTTGGAACTTTTTGTTATGGAAACTTATTATCGAAAAGGCGAGGCGTTAGTATTAGCGCTTTAGTAACCAAAAACTTACTATTATGACGAGAAATTTTACACCAAAGCTGAATTTTTAGCTCCTTCCAGAAAATATATTATAACAACAACCCTAAATTCCCGTTCAGTGTAAGCATGTTTTTGTTGTTGTTGTTGTTGTCTTTGTTGTTGTTGCTATGGTTATTGTTGTTGTTCCAGACTCATCTGCATATAAGCCAGGTAGACTACCGGGAGAGGGATGGCGTTAAGGGAAGTTTGTGTAACCGGCCAGTGGAGCTGCCCAGTTATATTAGTACCACTGCGTGAAGGCCTCCCTCTCCAATACCACAGTAAGAATGAAAGACAACTATTAAATTATCAGCAAATGAAAAAAAGGCGCGCACACACACACACACACACACACACACACACACACACACACACACACACACACACACACACACAGAAAGAGAGAGAGAGAGAGAGAGAGAGAGAGAATTTCCGAGCATGATACAACAAACTGAAGGAACAATCAAGATCAGCAGATATACCAAGCAGTAACCTTCAAAACATCCAACACAAATTCGAGAGAACACAAAACAGTGAAACAAACATTACTGCTGCCACTGCCTGGTTAGTCCTATGCACAGGGATGACATAGCTGTTGCGTGTATATATTTGTTTCATAATACGGACATAACTTTTAATACCAGTACTTACTCGATAGGATGTGACAGGCGTGACGGGAGGCCTGTGGGAGAAAAACACAACTTATGACATTACTATAATTTGAATATTAGACGAGAACATAATATCTGTAAAAGAAAATTAAATCACTCATGTTTAAAGCACCATATATAAACACCGTACTACGAAATGGGTTATGTGGTCATTTAAGATTCATAAATGTTCTATAAAGGCATTTCCGAAGCTGGTCCACTGCGAAGCCACTGAGATATGTGGCCCCTGACTCCCTCCTCTGAGTCATGTGGAAAGAATTGCTCCATTATAGGTGATGCCCAGCATGTTAGTCCACTCCACCAGGCTAACAGGAGGATATGTGCAAGAGAAACACATTTATTTGTATTATAATTAAAACCTCGACCACTTTTGTACAGCACTTTTGCCTAACCATTTCACCTTGATGGCATGTATAAATGGGTAGGTAGATATGCACGTCTAGAGGTGTATGGGTGGGGGGGAGAGTGGTGTGTGTGTGTGTGTGTGTGTGTGTGTGTGTGTGTGTGTGTGTGTGTGTAAAACTGCGTGTGTGTAATGGTCTTTCACCCCTTGAATATAATGACGTCTTTTTTTCACTGCTCTCTCTCTCTCTCTCTCTCTCTCTCACTGCTACCAGACGATTTTTCCCTCTTAGGAGAACTCCCTGGTAGTGAAGGGGTTGATAAAATCTCCACCCAATCCCTCCGGCTGAAAAAGTCTACCCTAAGCTGAATAAAATCGTAATCGGAGAGTAAAAATAAATAAATAAATAAAGATAAGTCCTCTGGGTGAAAGGGTAAAGGAAATAGTAAAGATAATGCATACACAGGGGGCATTTGCGTCCTGTTAGGCTTCCAAGGTAGTAGAAATAATTAAGGTGGGTTTGGAGGGATGGGATATTGAAGAGAGGGCGACAAGAGGACAAGGGATGGAGAACAGGGGTAAACAACCTGGTGAACAACAATAAACAACAACAATAACACCATCACCACCACCACCACGATCAACAACAACAACAACAACAACAAACCTGAAGCTATGCCATAACAACCAGCACACGAAACAAACATCATAACAACAACGACTAAAATCTATACAACACAACAAACACCACACGCTAACAAATAAAGTAGCAACAAAGCATAAAAAAAAAAAACGGGAGCAACAAACAGCCCATCACCAACAAATAAAACACAACAAAAACACTAACATCAGCAACAACAGCAAACACTGAGTTGCTAGTAAAGAAGAGGGAGGTAAAGAAAGAGAGGAGGGGGGATCTGGTGAGAAACACAATGAGAATAGCAAATACAAAGATCACTGGGCAATGAAAAGGGTGGACAACTACAACAACACAAACAAGAAGGAACAGCAAAACGATGATGTCAACAAGCAGCAGCACAACAGCAACAACACAGACAAGGAACGGAAACAGATTGGCAAAAACAAGAATAACAACACAAGCAACAATAAGAGCAGGAGGAGGAGGAGGAGAGGAGGATGGAAATGAAAAGGCAGTGGGGGAGAAGAGGGCCGGCGGAAAGCAAAATAACATGAAAAACAACCACACCAACAACCTCAACAAAACGATATAACAAAATCACTACACACAAAAAAAAACAATAAAGGAGGAGGGGTACTGAGGGGGGGAGGGACAGTGGTGCATGGGGGGGAAGGAGGGGGTTGGAGAGAGGTGCAACGACACAAAAACAACACCCCCCCTCCCCCACAACAAAAACAAGGAGGTGGAGGACAACATGAGTGCGTCCGAATCAGGCATCAATATCACAGTCCCCACGTCCTCCTGCCCCGCCACCCCCATGCCTTAGAAATGACAACACGACGCCACCTCAGTATAGGGGATACGAACCTTCACCGACACACCATCTTCTGCTGAATTTCATAAACGCGGAAGAATTGGGGCCTAAGTTTTTCTTCGGTAGACTCTGGACAATATATGAGGCTCTGGACTGAACTCTCCCTCCCCTCAATCTTAAATACCGTATTACCCGTTACCTAATGGTGCTGATAGCGACACATCAGTCTTACATATTATTATCACTATTTCCACTGCCTTCTTGTTATTATTAGCATCAGTATTTTCTCTCAGTTCTATTATTATCATCAGTAATTTCACTTCCTTCTATTATTACCGTCAGTATTTCCGCTCCCATCCATTATTACAATCAGTATTTCCACTTCTTTTTCTTATTACCATCAGTGTTTCCCTTAGGTGGTAGGTGGTGGCGACCATCATCCACTCACTTGATGTAGTGCTGCCTCCTTCATTCTTCAACTTTGTCACTCTTTTTCTGTGTCTGCCCTCTCTCTTCCTATTTCTCCCATCTTTCCTGCCGGTTGCCATTACTCTTCTTTCCTTTTCAGATGGCTTTACATTGAGTGACAAGCCTAATGGTTTCCTGTAAGCCAGGACACCATTTACAACGTTGGGTGGTAACCATATAACCAACCATTCCTGTTTCTTACTGTGTCAGCAAGTAGGTTGACAAAGGGTTAGTGCCCTTTCCCGTAAAGCAACTTGCTCAAATACAAACGACCACCCCTTACGGGATTATGGAGTCTGACTATAGATAGATAGTTTTCCTTCCCTACTTTTTTTCCTTCTGTATTTAGGGAGATACCTTGTTCAGCAGAATTAATCAGATCTCAAAAGCGAATACAAAATGCAGTCATAATCAAGACCATTAGCCTGATTCTGTTGACATCAGGATACAGGTCTCTTCCAACCTTGTCCACACTGACTACTCTGTCGTATTTAAGGATCCCAACATATTACATGGTTAAATGAGGAGGAAACAGAACTAGAAAACCTTGATACTATGACCAAAATTCGACAAGAACAGAAGTAACTTGGCCAGTGGAACAACGCCATACCTGCTCCATATACCTCATTTACGACTCCAGGGATGCACAGGACGGTACTCTCACTAAGGCTTCCAGGCCAGGCACGCAACATCAACTAGGCCACCAGATCAAACCCACACAATAATCTGAGTGCATAAGGATAACTCTTTCAGGCTCCTATGACCCGCTCTCAGCTGAATGAAATCGTCTACCGTTAGTGGAATAGGACAATAGAGTTGTCCCGAAGATGCGAAAGCTAATAGTGACAGTACTGACTCTCGGGCTTTTATAACTTACTCTCGGCTGAATAAAATCGTCTGGCGATGGCTAGAATGGCAGACCTGAGTTGTTTCACCCATGAGAGGGTCAGGAAAGATGGTGGCGATAAGGGACAGTATTCTCGTAGGCACAGGAGACGTATCAAAATCTTCATAGCGATTTATTTTCCGTATTTTACATACTTCATCGCTGGTTATCTGTATCTTCCTAACAGTTACACAGTTTGCATCAATATCAATAAACAGAGCCTTAAGGTGTAATGGGCAAAATAAATCGCTGAAAATGAGGCGTTTCGAAGCTGCCCAAGCCCGGGAGAATATGGCTAAAAAAAAAAAAAAAGCTCTGACGGAAAAAGGGAAATAAAAGAAGGGACGAATGTAAGTTTAAATCGTTCAGTCCAGTGGTGAATCTTTTAATTCTTGGTTTTCCTTCCACCAGACGATTTAGGATGAGTACGAGGCAATTCCAGTACTGAAGGGGTAAAGGAAGGCTGTATCTAACCCCTCCAGTTCGAAAAGTATATCATGAGGAAAACTGCTTATTGTGGGTTTTATTTCAAGTGGGTAAGGTGAAGGTGGGAAAGCAAATTCAGCGTGGAGATACTTGATTTACTAAGCCGGGTAGTATAGATCTGGTGTGTATGAAGTCTGGGCTGCTACTAAGAGACGGGAAAATAGGTCGGAGCCGGTCAGAATGTTAGCCACAACAGATTTCCCAGCAGTTATACAGTCCACTCCTACAACATCATAACAACTAGCTATACAGTAAGGCATATACATTAGTGGTAGCATGAATGTCACCGGATTGAAGTGGTTAACTCCTTCACCGTCAGAGGTCCTTCAACTGAGGAAAATCGTCCGGGTGTGGCAAAAACGAAAGACGTCATTGTTCTGAAGGAGTTTATGGAGACTGTTTCAAGGCCATTTACAAAGAAAGGTTTATTCTTCGTAAAAAAAAAAAAAAAAATCTTCTGGTTCTAAAGACAAAAATTACGAGTTTATTTCAGGTATAAGTTACATATTATATAAGTATATCAGTGAATGGATAAAACAGAAAGAGGGGACGATGGAATTAAAAAAAAAATAGTGAGGAAATTACGGCTAAGAGGGAGATTATATTGGGGAAAAAAAACTAAAAAAAATGGTGTAAAAGAGTGATGAGAAGAAAGAAAAAAAAGAAACAGGAGCGTGGCAGAAAAAAAAAAAATGAAGGGTAAAGCACAATGACAGTGAGAAGTGAAGGAAAATGAGAAAATGGAGAGAGAGAGAGAGAGAGAGAGAGAAATCCAACGTGATCGAGAGCGACAACATGGAAGTGAGGAGCTCTTACGTGATTATGCATAGAAGGACCCACTCACACAGCAATACCACTCAACATATGGGTCTGTCTGGGGAGTAGGTAGGGTGGGGGAGCGTTCGTGTCCCACCCACTTTTTTTAAGACACATTTCCACAGTTCTGTTTCCACGTCTATAGCCTGGCGCGTCTCTGTTTCCTTTTCTTTATCTTTATCCTTGTGTTTCTCTGTTTGCTTGTCTGTTTGGCGAGTAGAGGGGATATGGAGCGTTCGTGTCTCACTCACTTTCTCTAAACGTTTTTCAACAACAGGTAACTTGATGTGAATTTCCTTACCTATCTCCGTTTCCTTGCTCCTCTCTGTCTCTTTCTCGATTTCCTTATGCTTCTGTCTTTCATGCCTTGGCACACTGGAACACAGGAATAAGCTACTGGAAACGATCATCGGCGCAAACTTTTTATATCATTGTAAAAGTCAATCAGAAAACTATTTCGAAATTAATGACTTTAAATAAATGTTCCCTTTCTCCAGGATGACAGATACTCAACCGAAAGATATGATAGATTAATGGCAGCTGATTCCGCTTTTGCGTTACTTTCCCTCCAAATTACAGACCGCATCTTCTTACTTATTCGTCCGTCTGCTGAAAAAGAAAATGTAACTGGTTCAAGCAATCATGGCATGCTTCTTTTTCTGCCAGCTACTATCACTGACGACTGGTAGATGGAAAGAACATTTTTTTTAAGCTTTCCCTTACACATAGGTTTGATCTTGACTGCAGCAAGTTTTACCCAAGCATATACACTTGTTTTAATTTATACGCTATCCGTCATCTGTACTTTCCATGTACCGGCACTTACTTCTCCCACCATCACCCCATCATATCCCTGCCCCCACACCCCATCACATCCTTTCCCTCGAACCCTTCACACCCCTGCCCCAGTAATGTTTCACATCCCTACCCTCACAGCCATCACATCCCTACCCGCACACCTCCTCTTATTCCTGCCTCCGGATCCCTTCCTATTCCCTTCTGTCCTCACACGTTTTACTTTTCCCCTCACCCTCCTCTCCGTCTCTTCTCCCTGTCCTCACATCCATTCTTATTTGTTCCCTCTCACCTCTTCTTTTTCTTTCCCTTTCATCTCTCCCTGTTTCACATCCCTGCTCTCTTAACACGCCTACTCTCCCTTGCCCTCGTATCCCTTCGCCTCCCTGCCCTATGTTTCCTTCCCGTTCTCTTCTGCTGTCAAATCCTTTCTTATCCCGTCCTCAAACCCCTCCCTATCTCCTCTTGCCCTCACTCTGATCTTTCACCTCCTCTCTTCTTAGACCAGTCTTCACATCTCTTCTTATTTCATCCTTCTAACCCCTCCTTATTCCCCTTGTCCTCACATCACTTATTTTTCCCCTCACCCTCTTCTCTCTCCCCCAACCCTCGCCTCCTTCCCCCAGCCTCGTTTCATCCCCATCTCTTCTCTGCCCCGACACTCCTAATTCCTGCCCTTGGATCTACTCCCTATTCTCTTTTTCCTCACCCTCCTCTCACCCCTTCCTCCCTACTCTCACACATCGTCCCTATTCCCTTTCGTTCTCACCCTCCTCTCATCTCCTCTGCTTTCGCACCGCTTCTCCTTCCCTCGCCCTCCTCCCATCTTCTCCCTGCTCTCACGTCTCTTCTCCCCTGTTCCCTTTTGCCCCCACCCTCATTTCATCTTCTCCCCCCTGCTCTCACACCTCTTCTCCTCCCCTCACCCTCGTCTCCCCTAGTAACCATCCCCCCTCACCCCTTTGAAACTAAGCGTCCTCCAGCGGGTCCCCAAAGTAGGACACTCGGAGGGAACATTAACTCCAGCGACCCAGGGACCCGGTTCAGGTACCATGGGGGAGGGGGGCTTGGAAGGGCTTGGAGGCAGGTATCCTAAATTGGTACACCTGAGGAGGGGGAGGCGGATCTGAGGCTCATTGCAGATTATAATTATGCACTCTGATCACCTTTCAGTTCTGCATCTGTCTCATAACTTGAATAAATTACTCTGACGACTGAGGGTAAAACACAAGTTGGGGGAGGGGTGTTTGGAAGGGCAACTGGGGAGGGAAAAACAGGCCTTCAATAAAACAATTCACTGATCTATGTAATGAATTGTTTAACCTGAAGAAATACAGCTAAATTTAAAAATGTAATCAATATTTTCATACACTGGTACAATTCTTCCATTATACTCTCGATGGCCTCTCATTCTGAAGTGTATCTCATATGGTGATGCAAATCGTTTACCGATAGACTGGGTAAGATACAAAAGTCATCGCCGTGCAGAGGTTACTGGAGATCATTCCGATTTCTGAACTTGGTGGTCGCTTCGTTCAGTGCTAGAGAAGCGACTAGAGGAATGGTGGAAGTGCGAACACAAAAATCACGACCTGAGCGATGGACGAGTAAGAGATATGGAGAAGAAAGGAGAACACCAAGGGAAAATAGTCAGCTGGCACCACCGTTAATAGAAACCTTCAGCAAGAGTAAAGAGATGTTAATGAAACACATATAAAAGATGAGGGAAAAAAAAGAGAAAAAGAAAATGAACGTTAAAAAGAAAACACGAACTCTAGCACCTGCAAGGGGGAACTAACCTAAGCTACATAACCTGGAGGCTGAGCTGGTCCCAACAAACCTCATCGGGAGTGAAAATCATCAGGTCCTCTACCGTTTCGACTTGCCTCTGGGGGACGCAAGTTAAGGCCTCCTATAAAGTCAGTTTTAGCTTCCCCCGTCCAGGTACTCACAGTTTAATTAGCAGGTGTTCCGGAGGTAATTTTGCCAGTGGATGGTCATTAGGGGTTTTATCGGCGGGCTGGTGAAAGGGGTGGAGGGTCTCAGATTGCCCTGTTAACCCCTTCACCCAGAGGACGTCATTTTTCTTTTCGTCTCTGATAGGTGGAAGCGCCAAACATCCACTCAGTCGACGTGGAATTGCCTTCAAATGACCGCGCTGAGTGAAAAGCCACATGGTATCATACGTTTTGGTGGTCAAGCGGGTTTAGGTGCTTCGCTTGGAGGTGGCCTGCAATGGTTTAAATCCGATGGGTAGCTGACCTTAAGTACTGCACCCCAATGACGTCTACTTATACTTGCTGAGAAACCATTTATAACGCTGGGTGGTAACCATTTAACCAACCCATAAGTGTTCCCTATATGTTAGCAAGTGGGTTGGTGGAGGGTTAGTGCCCCTCCCCGTTAAACAACTAAAAGACGAACGGCCACCTCTTACGGGATCACGGTGTTTGGCTACAGATAGATATTTTCAGATGCTTCAATTTAGCTCAGGAGAGACTGCAAACTGGAGAGGTTAGAGATCACCTTATTAAACCTCTTTACCACTAGAGATCCTTCTTAGCTTGAAAAATGTCGTCTGATGGTGGTGTGATTAAACTAAAAAAAACTGCGTCATGGTTTGAAGGGGTTAAGTATCTGGCCGGCCCCCTACGCTCCTGAAGGGGTAAAAAAAGATGGGTGAATGGATGACTGATGAATGGATGATGGATGAATGGATGATCGATGAATGGATGATGGATGAACAGATGATGGATGAATGGATGGATTTTTGCAGCTACAGGTGATTTTATTCAGCTGTGGAATGGATTTATGAGGGTGATATCTAACCCTTCCAGTTCGAAAAGCTTCTCTAAATTTATACAGAAACGCCAGGAAACAGCTAAAATAAAATATAAAAGAAGTTTGCCTACCGATGAGATTTCTCTTTCACTACGAGATGTTCCCCTATAGCCCCTTCACTAAGAGGATGCCTTTTCTTTTAGTACATTCTGGTTACATCCGGATAACTGAAATTAGCTAATAAAGAAAGTACCGCTGTGAACTACAAGGATTTAGAAAACAACAACAGTAACATAATAATAATAATAATAATAATAATAAATAATATTATTATTATTATTATAATTATTATTATTATCATTATTATTATTGTTATCATTATTATTATTCTGAAATTGCTGAAGCAATATTCAAAGAGCTCCACATTCCGTATGATAATGCCATATTCCAGGTTACCATGACAAAAGAATAAATACACACTTGAAATATACACAGTACTAAGAGTGGTTATAGTCAATGGTGCAGTAACGATAATACATCATAAACTGAATGTGCAGAGATCAGTCATGATTTTTTTCTAACCAAGATCCATATATGTGAGAATCTAGGTCCAAAAATCGTCAAAAAATCTTCATTTGTCATAACTGCGGTTATAAAATCTTAAAAAGTACACACTCTTGTGGTTTTAAAGGTACTTTTATCAGTGTAGACTTAATATTAAGGAACTTTTGGTATGACTCTAAATTTTTTACGGATTTCGACCTGTGACCTTGAGATCAAGGTCAAGGTCATTCATACTATGCAAACCACGTTCACTCATGACCCACTACACTTCGACCAAGTTTGGTCAAAATCGGCCAAATACTTTCGGATTTAGCACATTCAGGCATGAGGCGGCCATTTTTTATTTTCCTCAGTATCTCAGATAGTATTTGTTGGATCTCAGTATCAATACCCAGGCGCACGAGTATATGTTGACGACTACAGTACATACTGGAACATTTGCAAAGCAATCTATTCAGTATTTTTTGCTGCGCAAAAAAAAAAAAAAAAAAAAAAAAAAAAAATAGACAGCGCTAGTGCTAGGGAAAAAAAATCTGTGTCCAAAGAAGCCTGCAACCAAGATACATAACTCCTTAAAATTTCAGGCCATTATCTCAAACGGTCTTGGAATGCCGGCCTTCTAAATCTCCCCCCCCCAAAAAAAAAAAAAAAGATATATCTACAATATCAGTAACAACTCCACGGATGTGCAGTTCTTAATAAAATCACACCAACAGGAATACAAATTGGGATCAAGGGTATCAGATTCCATCTTAACAATTCCCAAACACAAGTGAATAAGAGACCGGCACGTCACCAACAAAAAATGCTAAAATTGAACACTAAAAAATGAAGAATAAAAACAAGAAACATTAAACCAATGTAAAACAATAAACAAACAAAAGCACTAAGCCAATAAAAACACTAGTCAACAAAAACATTAAACTAAAAAAAAAAAAAAAAAAAAATAGATCAACAAAACCACTCCTTCCACAAACACGCTGAACTAACAAATCACTGAACCAACAAAGAACAGACCAGCACAGAACACACCACCACAGAACACCACCAAGGAACACATTACCACAAGACACACCACCACAAAACACACCACCACACAACACACCACCACACAACACACCACCACAAAACACACCACCATAGAACACACCACAAAATACACCACCACAAAACACACCACCAAGGAACACACTAACACAAGAAACACCACCATAACACACACCACCACAGAACACACCACCACACAACACACCATCACAGAAAACCAAACCAGCAAGAACACTAAACCAGGAATCACTGTAAAAGAGATCAGAGAACAGATTTCGTGGCAAGAGATTTCCCCCAACCAACTCTTAAACAGCAGCAAAAAGGCCTATTCACTGGGGGTAATGAGGACTGGCCAGGGAGGGGGTGCTGGTGATGAGGGCAGGGGTGGAAATGAGGGAGGTAATGTACTGCAGGGGTTGGGGAGAGAGGGTGTGGTGGCTGGGGAGGAGAGAGATAATAGGAGGGGCGGGAAATGAGAGATACTGAGGAGGAGAGAGATAATGGGAGAGGTGAGACATGAGAGATAGTGAGGAGGAGAGAGAGATACTAAGGTAGAAAGAGATACTAAAACAGGGATCAAGCAAGGACATTTGGTGACCAGATTTTGTCGGACAAGAACAATCTTCCTACTTGGCCACACCAGTCATCCTTGTTCCAGGGTCTTCCAGCAAGAAACACACACACACACACACACACACACACACACACACACACACACACACACACACACACACACATACACACACACACACACACACACACGAGGTCGCCAATGTTCAGGACGGATGACAAAAATCACATGTCTAAAAGTGATTTCTGTACTACAGCAGTAACAAGACTGTACTACAGCAGTAACACGGCTACGGCTGTTCTTGCAAAAGTGTGCACCACTATGGCTGGGGCTGGACTGGTACGGAGTATTTGGCCTGTCTTTTCCCTGTCAAGTCACCGCGACATTTTCTGACAAATAAAAAGAGTATGTATTCAATTTTTTCAATACTTTCCACAGAAATAACAATAGCTGGGTATCTTATAAACATTAATATGCGTTGGTTGGACTAGCTGAATTTGTCTTAATGTACTGTCAATTCACCATGAACTGGTTGGTGTATTCACATTTTTTAAAGCAGGTGTATCAATAACTGCAATTCCTTTATGAAATTATACAATCACGCAAGCCGTTAGCAACCCATATACTTTATACCATACAATATCTTCTCGGTAAACTGTGCAATGATATGAAAAAGGCTTGAATTACTGTATATTTTCATCGAGAAGAAAACCATGGGAATCAGACCACAGTCGTTAAAAAGTTGTTGTACACATAACTTCCATCCAGCGCCCTAAACGTAATACATAAGATCTATTTCTTTTTCCATATGCATAAAATTATTTCTGAGACTATACTGTAAGTGCGCACATAAATAGGCAATATACTGTGTAATTAAATATACCAACTGCACCATCCGTCCCCGAAATCTTGCCAGAATCCACCAAGAGAAGATGACAAGAACTTGCTGAGAAAATGGAGAAAAAACTTGCCCGCACTCACAGAACTGCCGAATAATTAGTTGCTGAAATCGCCCTTTTGTGACGACGACTTAAGGAAGAAAAGATACTACGGGAGGAGAGAGATGATAGGGGAGGTTCAGAGATACACTGAGGGAGTCTTGTGGAGGGTAACGATGGGGAAGGAGAAAGATTTTTTTTTTTAGAATGGTGAGGAGAGGATCAGAGGATGGGAAGGAAGAGGGAAGGAGAAAGATACTAGGGATGACTATGTGAAACCGCTCTAATTCAAAGCCTCTCCTACGCAAGAACGAAGGTAGAGGCGCCCACATCTGAAAGTGAGGAACGTGTGCGAGCGAGCATGATTGCATATGTTACTACTCAGTCCTTCCACTAGTGTCTGTCGGTCTGTTACAGCTTTAATAAATTCCAAAATAACTCCCTGTTTTAGTGCTCAGTTTGGTACTTTTTTTTTTTTTTTTTTTTTTTTTTTACGGTGGTGTATTTTGAGGAGGGAAACGCACTTAAATAACACCAGGTAGTTTGTCATGAGCTATCCAACACTGTGTATAGGCCCGCTGCAGTTTTACTAATTTCCGAGATAACCCAATCGTTCCCTTTTTTTTCTTTTTTTAACAGTCTCAGCAAATGCGATATGCGAATTTTTGCATTTTATTCCAGCTAACGTTATGCGATTTTATTCAGCTTAGAAGAATAAACTGTAGGGAAGGCATTAAAAAAAATCATGATCTACTTAAATCTTGAAATTAAAAAAAAGACCCGTACTTTCTTCCAGCTTACGCCAGTCGATTTTATTAGCTCACAGGCCGGTATTCTCGTGAGATAAGGAAGCTCCCTAACACCTTTTCCTAAGCGACTTATTTTGCTTTTTACACCTTAGTGTCCTATTCTGTGTTATGTGAATTTTTCTCATATCGCTTCACTTCACATACATCCCGTACAAATGGATATTAACTGGCCACATCCAAAAATAAATCACTCAAGAAGAGGAGTTTGGGATCCTCCTTAACAGACTAGTGTACGGGCCGCAGACACTCACTGCTGCCAAAAAGGTTAACCTCTTCACTATGATGTCTTTTTTTTTTCTTGTTAATACTAGACGTTTTAAATCAGCTTAAGAGAAATTTTTCGAGCTGAGAACGGTTAGCTTCGCCCTTCATGAACTGCCTCACTATCATGGAAGCTCTAAGATGAATTACACAGTTTGGTAAAAGCAAGAATAAATCATATAAAAGTCGTCACACTGTGAGGGTTGAGAGAGTCTGCCCTTCTACCTCGACCGGCTCTCGTTTTCTACACCTTCTTCCCACCCCAGTTCTTGTATTCCTTTATTTTCTATTCTTATTTTATTACTCATTTATTACCATTTTTTTTATCTCACTCTTGCAGTCTCATGGTGATCTTGTTCAGCTTAGGAGGATTTTTAAGCTGAAGGGGTTAGACGTAGCCTTTATTAACCTCTTCACTAGCAGGGGCTCTCCTAAGCTTCATAAATATAGGGCAATTCCTGACCTAAATAAAATTCTCTTTGTAATAAAAAGTTAACTAGATCAATAATGTTCACTGTCCACAACAATCCCGCGCCCAAAGCTTGAGCCCGACCCGTGATTTAGATCTTGAATTAAGCTGCACCCAAATCAAATCACTTCTTCCCATCTCAAAGCACAATTAATACGTCAAGTTTGATGCATATCTGATCAGGTATTCATGAGATAACGTTACTTCATAAATTTTGGCCTTGATGCGTGACCTTTACCTCTGACTGATATGCCTCCCAAACCTTATTACTTCTTCCCAGACCCAAGCACAATATTCTGTACATTGTGTGTTAACTCTGATCTAAATCGGAGCAAGCATTGATATTTTCTCCACACACACACACACACACACACACACACACACACACACACACACTGGGACGGGCCCAATCACAGCAGCTATTCCTTTGTCGTGGCTAATCAAAGACGTCATTGTACTGAGAGGGTGCATCGGCCCTCTACAACCTTCTCTGTTACCCTCACCCTCTCACTCATTCGCCATTCCCCCATTTTCCCTCGCCGCTTTTTGTCATCTTGTCCGTCTTATTTCCTCTTTCAGCCTCCCCTTTCCCTCTTCATTAAACCAATCACAACTTCCCTTCAGCACTTCCCCGTCTTTCCCTATCATCAACTGCTGTCTAACCCCGCATCCTGTGAGTGCTGGCCAGGAAGAAGAGGACCTCCAGGTGTGTCTGTCCCTACTCAGTAACTACTCTTGCAAGAACACACTGCCCTGCCTTACTGCATCTTGTCTGTCTCTCTGTTTCGTTTCACTCATTTTCGCCGTCCATCTCCTGCCACACAATAATCCCACTCTCATAATACTCTGCCAGTCAATCTCTCACTCTCCATTAGCTCCAGATGGCTGAATGATGAATGATAGATTGACTATAGCTTGTCTGCTCGAACTTTGCAAAGATCCTTAAACCTTTTCACAATGGAAGGAGTAAGAACGAAGGCAAACAGCGACGGATCTGTTTGGTATAGGGAAGATAACTAACAAAACTATTCTACCTGCTAAAAACAAGGGTAGAAAAGCGGGAAGGCCATGTACAGTATGGTCAGAACGGAGGTCACATTTGGCTAGTAACCAAGGAAATTCATTCTTGCCTCATAACCAAGGCTCAACCACTATCATCCATATACAGCTTCCAGAGGTGTGGATATGGAATATTTACGTCAGTTAAAAACAAACCGACAGAAGGAAAATCATCATTACCAAATCCGACTTACTTCCCTCTCAACCACTTCCTTCCATTTTCCTTATTGTCCTTTCCCTTCTACTACTTGATCTTTCACCTCTCTCTCTCTCTCTCTCTCTCTCTCTCTCTCTCTCTCTCTCACCCGTCTTCTGACATATTAAGCTGGGTGCATTATTGAGCAGAAACAGAGTGAGGCCAAGCACTTGTCACCTTGGCCCTCTTCCCTCCCAGCGGACACCCGACAACACTGTGTAACTCGCTGTACTATTGAATCATACACAATTTCACTCTCCCTTCCTTACCCTCTCACTCCACCCTTCCTTCCTCCAACTCTCCTCTCTCGCTTCCCCCTTACCCCTCATTTCCTTACCTCTTCCCACCCTTGCGTTCCTTACCTCCCCTCACTCTCCCCTCCTTGCCCTCTCACTTCACCCTTCCTTCCTCCAACTCTCCTCTGTGCTCTTCCTTTCCTTACCCCTCACTCTCTCCTCCTTGTCCTTTCACTCCACCCTTCCTTCCTTCGACTCTCCCCTCTCACTTCCCCTTTATCTATATTTTCCTCCTTCTTCCATAATTACTTACTTTCGTTTACTTCCGTCAACTGCCTCCTTTACTCATTTCCCATCAACACTGTCTTCCCCCACATCTCGCCATTTCCTTCATTCATACTCCCCACACTCCTTCGCCGTCACTCCCATCTTGATTAAATTTTCTCAGTCAGTCAGTCAGTCAGTCAGTCTCTCTCTCTCTCTCTCTCTCTCTCTCTCAGCTCTTACCTCCTCATACCTTTATCTTCCTTGCCTCAACGCTCGCCTTCGTTCTTCTCTCAGTCTTCTCCTACTTCAGTTTCTCTTGCCCCTATCTTCCCTACTGTCGCCCTCCCTTCCATCATCCCCCTCTTTCCTCACTCCATATGTCCCTTAGCCCTCTCAGTCTCTCACTCTCCTTTTCCCTCCTTCCTTTCTTCTCCTTTCACTTCATATTCCTCTCATCTCTTTCTCGTTTGCCTTATCCTCCCATCACCCCTTCCATCCACTCCTTTTCCCTTACTTCTCCTGTATCGTCTTAGTCATCTTCTTTCCGGAAATTTGGAAGAACTTTTGCTATTTTTAAAGCCCTCGAGAGTGTCTAGTTCATATCTTTAATTTCTATATTGCCTTGTTTTGGTTTCTATCCCTCTTTCTGTATCTTTACCTTAAGTTTCCCATCCATCCCTCTCCTAGCGGCTGTTGTAGATGGCCACAGTTCTTTTGCTATCAGTAGTAGTAGTTGTACAGGGTTATATACTACTCCACCTCCTGTTTTCCTCCACTTCATCAATAAATAACCTTTTGAACTGTACTTCCACTGTAACTCTATCCACCCATATGCTTATGATTCCACCATTAAATTTTTCCACTCACTTTTTGCAGCGTTCGTCACAACAATCAATCAGCAATATAGGATGATAATTTGGCACATACGGCATCCAGATTCGTCTCCCATTTCTGACTCTGTTGCTAGAAACTTCGCCGTTATTAATGCCTCAAAAACTCAAGTCTTCCAGCTTTCATTTCGTCCAAGTCTTCACATCACTGTCTCCTTAACTTCGACGACATTCAACTTAATCTACCCTATCAGTCAAGGTATTGGGTGTCTTCTGTTCTCCTGTTCTATCTTGGAAAGGTCACGTTGTTTCTCCTGCAAAATCAGATTCGCAAATGTTAGGTGTGCTGAACCGACTCCATGCTTCCTTCAAAACTACTCTGATCATGACTCTGCACAGGAGGTATTTTCTCCCCCTCTGTGAAGTACGGCTTTGGTGTGTGTGTGTGTGTGTGTGTGTGTGTGTGTGTGTGTGTGTGTGTGTGTGTGTGTGTGTGTGTGTGTGTGAAAGGGGAGCTCACAACATACCTTGCTTCTAAATAAAGTGGAGTTAAAACTTTTCGTGTCATCAACTTCCCTCTTTTGTCGGATTCCTTTTAGTCGTTCTTTTCTATCGCTGTTTTTCTGACCACTGTTTTTTCTTCTCTGTTATGGAGGACACGCAGCACCCGTCTTACCCCTTCTCTCATCCCTTCTCTGTTCAAGTCTCTAGCACAAAACAATAAGTATTCTCATTCCTTCAAGTACACAACTGGTCAATTCTGTAACTGTCTCCCTCACACTGACTTTCCCCCTGCTTATAACCTCCAGTGTATTAAAGAGTGTGTCCGGTCATCTCTATATGAATGAATTTTGACTTTGGAAATGTGTTGTTCATCTTTGCTTGGAATGGACGAGACTTGCAGGTGCTTTGTCCTTCCTTCTATTTTTCTATAAAAGTAACGTTCCTTCCCTCTTCCGTCGCACTCACATTTCCCATCTCCACTGTTTCCCTTTCTCCTTCTGTTCCTTTCCTCCAATCCATCCTTCCTCCACGTTTCCCTTCTCACCCATACCTCCATGTACATCCTTCCCTCCAACTAACAGCACCTCCTTCTGTGCAATCCGTGCCTACCTTCTTTTCCCTTCCCTTTTCACTACATTCCCCCTCCCTCTCCCTTTTCTACATCCATTCCTCCTTTTCTCCTTTCCTTCATTCTTTCCATTCATTCATCCTCTTCCTCTCACCCGTAACTCATTCCTTTCCTTTCTTCCATCCATTCAGTTTCTCCATTACATCCACACCTCCCTGCCTCCTCTCTCCTCCTCCCCCTCTTATTCATGCCTCCCTTCCTCTTCTTCCACTCTCCCTTCTCTCTCCTCCCCGTCCTCCTTCCCACCATTTCATGCTTCCCTCTCTCCCCTCCTCTCCAATCTTGTCTTCCTCCTTCTCTCCATCCTCTCCCTCTCACGCATACTTCGATAATTTCTCCCTCATCCTGCCTTCCCTCTCTCCCTTCAGCAGCTCACTCACACCTCCTCTTCTCTTCCATTCACTCACACCTCCACCTCTTCTCTTCCACTCACCCGCACCTCCCTCTCTTCCCTCCCTCTCACTCACACATCCCTCTCTTCCGTCCCTCTCACCCACACCTCCTCTTCTCTTCCTCACACAAACACCTCCTCCTCTTATCCCACGCTCACCCATACCTCCTAGTCCTCTCTCCTTTCTCCTCTCTCTCCATCCAGTTCATACCTCTTTACCCTCCTCCCCCTCTCCTCTCTCTCTCTCTCTCTCCTTCCCTTTCCTCCCTCTCTCCATACTCTCTTCCTTCTCTCCACCCTCCTCTCGCTCCCTCCCTGCCACATCTCCAGCCGAGGTAAAACTGTGCTGTGATGGGGCTTGGTCAAGGGAAATAATGGATGCCTGACACTCGGCCCAGCAAGGCGACGGCAAGGGAAAAATGTGCCTCCTCTCACCGCGACAATGGTGGTGGTAGTAGTAGTAGTCCCCCTCCACACACACACACACACACACACACACACACACACACACACACACACACACACACACATAGAATCAACGTGCTCCTATACTTACAAACTCTAAAGTCCGACAAGAGAGAAACACAGCTTACCTGCAAAAATATTACCCTATCAGTACAGCATAGGAATTAATTTATACTAATACTAATAACATCCTGACAATGAAAGTAACACATTAATAAAGCTGATGTGCAGTAATTATGCATATATAAATAAATACATACACTACTTATATTGAAGAATTAACGAAAGAAAAAGAACTTTGGTGTAATACCGTAAAATTCGTCACTGCTAACACACTGGGGACAATAATGATGAACCTAGATAAGTAACCAATAAAATGAAAAGGGCATCATTGCAGGGAAGAGGTCACGGAAAGTAAACATAATCTGGGAGCCCCGGACTACTAAACACACACACACACACACACACACACACACACACACACACACACACACACACACACACACACAATGAAGGCATAACGAAATGACTGTAAGAAATAAATACATAAATACTTAGAGAAAAAGACGGAATGAAAGGAAGGAAGGAAGGAAAAAAAGAGAGAAATGAGTCATATTAACAGGGAGAAAGACAGGAGCTAGCTTAATGCAGGGGTAAACTAAAAGAAAACGTAATTTGGCGGGCGGTGGGAAACTAATCCATCTCGGTGCTGTTGACACAAGGGGAGCAATAATGTTAAGGCCAAAACAACAAGTAATGGCCAGCGATGCCCATTAACGCCCCCTCTAATGGGTTCTAGGGAGCGGGGGGCGGCGTTCCCTGTTGACCGCGGGTAAACACGGACGGGGGCGGAATCAGGTCAATGTTTGAAGGGGGGGAGGGGAGGAGAGGTTATATGTACGTGGGAGAAAGGGAGTGGGAAGCGATGATAAGGCAAAGATATAAGAAGATAATTATATGGAAAGAATAAACATGGGGAGAAAGGAGATAAATTTACCTTAATTATGCAAAAATGATACAAAAATGAAAGAAAATGAGGTCCATGCTTGAAGGAATGGGAAGAATATGGAGATGTTTTGTTGATGGGAGGAAATGAGGAGATCGCTGAAAATACAATGAGATGAAGTGAAAATCATAGTTGTTCCTACCATAAGAATGCAGAGGATGAAAATGAAAAGCTGAAGAACATGAGAGACGCAATAGAGCAACGAAAATTAAAGAAATCACATCAATGAAAACAGGGAAAGAGGCGGAAGGACGTTTTATGTAGGTGGGAGATGGGATACTGCGAGTTTGGTGAAGGTGCACTGAACTAAAGAAAATGAGAAATATTTAAAGAATGCTAATTAGGAAAAAAAGAAAAGATGATGATAAAAAGTGAGTGTAACAATGGAATGAAGAATTTTAAGCGAAGTTACTATGAAATGGATGAATTGGGAAGAAAATTAAAGAGTGATTATGTGGAAAATTAGAATATTATGATATGGTGACACTGAGACAAAGAGAAGATATCAGAGGATGAAACTAAGGCGAAAGAAAAGATTTAAGATTCAGTGAGATGAAGGAAATGGGATGAAAATGAAACATGACAGAGGACAACTTTGACAGCCGCACCCATTCCCTTCAATATTGTAAGGGGGAAGAAATAACTGTTTACTGACTGAATATGTAATTGACATCCATCTGGCTGACAGGCATTCTCAGTGTAGGTGTCCGTCCTGTGCTTCGCCCGGCCCTCAGTGCCATTTTACGATTATTCTGGCACAACGTTTGATACGCAGTTGTTAGATGCACACCACACACATACCCTGAGACATACCCCAGGCGCATACTCCGGTGCTCTGTCTTGACCCTTTTTCTTATATTTACGGTTATTCCAAGTCGATTTAGACTCACCGCAGACTGGATGCACACCTCAGACACATCCCACACTTTGCCTAGACGCACACAAAACACACCATCAATAACCAATAACCCCCCACTCCTCAGCTCACCCCGCCCCACCCCCCGTATGGCCTCCCCATTCTTTAAATAAGTACAGGGACTCAAGTTAATCGCTGAATGAATGGGTGAGTGACATAGTTAGGGACACCCACTGAATTTGGCCATCCCTGTGAGTGCGCCAAAAAAGAAAAATTCAGGAAATGAGACTACAAGATGAAATAGAAAACTGATAGAGGAACACAACTGGAAAAAAAAAAAAAACTGTAAATGAATGGGTGTAACAATGGAAGGGCAAAAGTAAAAATTAAATGAGATGAGAGAACTGAGAAACTATTTTAGAAGAGGCAAATAGGGAGAAAGAGAAGATAAGCAGAAAATATGACGAAGGAAATAAGAATGTAATTAAGTGAAAATAAGAATAAATAGCGCCAGGAAAAGGGCTTTGAGATAAAACTGAGTAGGGAGACATAAAGAAATGTTTAAATATACAGACATGAGGAAAAGTGCGTGGAGCAAAGGAATGTGAAAAAATTAAATAATGATACAATGGATTACAGTTAATAAAAAAAAACATGACAAATGAAAATATGAAAAATACAAATAAAGAGCTAACGAATTTTTCAAGAAGTCATCAATAATACAGTGCCAATACCTGTTGTCTGTGTCTGTCCACATTTGACCCCTCGGACTGCGACGTGCCATACATCAAAAGACAAGGAAAGACGAGCTGACAACGACGGCATAAATTATAACTTGGAGCGGTCAGTAGTGCACGAGACAGGTGAACTTTTGTGCCCGATTTTTCGCTATACACTGGAAGCCCTCTACAGGTCATACCGCTGGGTGGTATGAGCTAAAATTTCGCGTGGGAATGCCCAGTGGTGTCAGAACAGGTCCATGTCAAGTTTAGTATCAATGCAAGTGCTTAGCGGCTTGTTAAATCTACTCTCACCACCTCGTCTCATTATTCTTCCATTCTTTCTCCTCTCCTTTACCCTTCATCATTCCTAGGGAATATGTACCCCTTAATTTTACAATACGGTATAACCTCTCTCTCTCTCTCTCTCTCTCTGTAATGAATATTTCTATCCTAAGGACAAGATCCATCAACTGATTAATTTTACAAAAAAAATAAAAATAAATAAATAACGTTATAAAATTATGAAAATATATACAACTAGAGGGAACTCAGTGGAGCGCATCCCTCCGACAAGAGCAATGCAATTTTCAAACCACTCTTCATAACGGGTTAGGTTTTCTCATCATTGATAAGAGTTTCGCAAAACATGTTCTCCGGATCCAGAATCTGTAATGCGATCCCCATCGGTCTCAAAAGCTAATCGAATGTTCCCTGGGACATGGGCTGTCTACCCATCGAATTAGGTCAAAATCTCTCTTTTAGTCTTTGAGTAATCCTGCTAACAAACAAACAGACAAACGGGGATGAAAACATACTCTCCTTGTCGGAGAGAATAAATAGGAAAAATAGTTGGAATGTTCCTGAAGAAGCTTTGCATCTATCTTCACTTCTCTTCCTCCCTCTCTGTCTCTCTCCCTCCTTCCCTCATTTCCTCTATCCTAAATTTTCCCCTACCCAGGAAAAATAGACCCCTTCAATTGCCAGTGAGGGAAATTAGTACAGTAACTAACGTTCTCTTTATCTATCAATCAACCTCGCATCATCTATCTATTTCAGTATGGAGAAACAGTTAGAACGTTCATGGAGAAGCCTTACATGTATCTCCACTACTCTTCCCTTCCCTGCCTCCCCTCCATCTTGCCCTCCCAAGGACAAGATAGACATCGCTCTCTACTATCCCCCAGGGTGTGCTTATCCCCCGGCTTATCCTATTTCCCTATTCTTTTACCTTTTCCTCCGGCAGCATCCCGACCCCGCCACGCCACCCTTGTGTGTACTTCCACGCATCTCACTTTTACCAACCCTTCTCGATGCTCCTGTGGCTGAATTTCGAGTTATGTTTCTGTTTCTCGGAGTCCAAGTTACGTTTCTCTCTCTTGATGCAACTTTAACTCCTCCTGCTAAATTTCAAGCTATGTGTCTCGTTCTGAATGCAAGTTACGATTCTATATTTTAATTTCAAGTTATATGTGTCTTTTTCAATGCAAGTTACCCAGCTGTATTTAGATTCCAAGTTATGTGTGTCTTTTAATCTCCTGTGGCAAAATTTCGAGTTACGTTTTTATTTCTCTCTGTCTTCTATGCCGTGTGTGTCTCAATTTCGAGATATATTCATATTTCCTGTGAAAGTTACGCTCCTGTGGTTAAATTTAAGGTGATAAGTCTCTTTGTTCGTGCAAGTTACGCTTCTGTATTCAAATTTCGAGTTATGTTTCTTTTTCCCCGATGCAAGTTACGTTTCTACATTAAAATTACAAGTTATGCATTTCTCTCTTGATGGAATTTACACTTCTATGTATAAATTTCCCGATGTTTCTGGTTCTTTGTGCTACAATGACTATTTTTTTGAGTTTTGTTTCTGGCTCTCGATGTTCCCACCGTATGTCTAAGTTGAGTAATTTCTTTATTTGTCTGTGGAAGTTACACTCACCACTGACTTCCACACTAACCCTTCCCGATGCAACTTCCGCACGAACCCTTCTCGACGTAACTTACTCTCATGTGGATAAATACTGATTGTTTTTTTCTCACTGAATGCTGCGATCTGTGTATCTAAATTTTAATATGTATTTCTATTTCCCGGTAAAAGTTACGCTTGCATGCCAAAAATCTGAGTTTTGTTTCAATTTCGCCGTGCAAGTTACGATTCTGTGTCCAAATTTCGCGGTATTATTCTTATCCTCAATGGAGATAAGGCGTCCAAGGCTAAAATTTGAGTCATGGCTTAGGTTTAATATACATAATAAATCGCTAAGGTGAATAAGATAAGGAGATTTGTAAGAGGACGAGAAAGCGACCCTAAAACAGTGATCATACCGAGCACACCACCAGACTCCTACACACACAGGAGATCAGCAGTTTATTTCCTGAGACTGTCCTAGTAAACACAGGCGAGGAAGTGAGAAAACACACACACACACACACACACACACACACACACACACACACACACACACACACACACACACACACACACACACACGTAAGATCGATCCATAGCCCAATTCAAAAAGTAAGAATTGGTTGCGAATGAGTCTGCATTTCAAACGACGGCTTCTCAGTTAAAAAAAAAAAAAAAATGATAATAAAACAAACACGCAGAAGCAAAATATGAACATCTATCAGCCTATCTATCTCTTCACTGATAGATATGCTGATTAATTGACTGACTGACAGAAAGATAGGTAGGTAGGTACGTAGGTAGGCAGATAGGTAGGTAGGTAGGTACGTGGAGAGAGAGAGAGAGAGAGAGAGAGAGAGAGAGAGAGAGAGAGAGAGAGAGAGAGAGAGATGGCGACGAAATAGTGCGTACGAGCAAAGCACATACGTCACATACCACCACCTTCTAGCATACGCCCAAAACTACCCACACACATAAAAGGGGAATCCCAATACCAAATAGTAAGGCGTGAGTGGCGGTGTGTTTTATAATTGTGGGGCAGAGTGTATATGAGAGCGTTAAATTACTTGTATAATCAGTGGGGTCCCCAGACTCATCATAAATTCAACACATTTTCCGCCACTCTGCCTGCCGCCCTGCCCTTCCCTGCCGCCTGTCTAATTGCTTCGCTTTAGTTCCACGTTGTACCAATCCTCGGGGCCTTTTCGGGACGTGTGCATCGCCCCGTCCATACATTTACCGTCGATAATTCCTTTACTCCGTTCCAGAATCTACTTAATCAGATCTTACAAGAGGTGGTGTTGCAGGCGTACACCTTCATGTGGTGGCACTGATGTCACCGGCGGCTCAACTGCCTAGTTATGCAAACGTCCTTCAACTATTTCCCTATCCCCCGAAAGGAGGACGTTGGACTGCGGGAAGGGGGCATCACTAGCCTGCAGTTCGCTGGGTTCACATGTCAGATGAACCTGGGACTACATTTACTGCTAATACTGCTACTGCAAAAGATACTTAACGCAGCGGTCAATATTTTCTTTACACAGAATAAGAATTATTAATAAGATTTTGCTAAACACACATACCCTTTACCTTGTCTCAGAAACGTGTCAGAATATTTTTGAGTTCATGCTATATACAACTTTTATTTTTTTGAAAGATGCGCTGTTTTGCAATGTACCTCTGACATATGACGAGGACTTACATTGTTTAACTAATCATATGTAAAATATAATCAAAATTAGCATATAGTTCTGTTGCAGTCAGTAATTCCTTCGCATCGTTTCAAAATCATGTCATAATCTAAATAAAGACGTCTCGCTGAAACGAATCAACAGTAATAAGATGTTCTGGAATATTTCGCTTCACTAGTATGGAATCCCATAGGTGGACAAGAATTACTGATTGAGGCTGTAATGTCGACCGAAACAATTTCCATTTTCCGAAGATGTCCCCCCTCCTGCAATCCACCACCCTCCTTTCAGGGGATAGGAGGGATGTGAGGGGCATTTGCATAATTAGACAACGCAACCGCCCACCTATGTCAGTGCCACCACGCGGAGGCGCCCCTATCCAGCACCTCTGCCGGATACACCTTGGAAAAGCAACAGCAACAACAACTAGTTGGACAGGAGGGGAGGGGGTGCTCTCACAGAGGAAAGGGCCGAATGGAAATCAGATTCCCCTCCCCCCCACCAGTAAGTCCAGCAGCTAATCTACTCTTCACGTTACCCCTTCACTACGCTGACGCAGTAGTATCTTATGCATTATTCTTCCTACCTCCAGACTATTTCATTCAGTTAAGACGTCTCAAATTAGGACATAGCCTTCATTAACCCCTTCACTAACAAAGACCTGTCTTAAAGAGAATAAAATTATCTACTGGTAGCATTAGCAAAATGAAAAAAAACAAAACAATCGTAGTGGAGATAAACTATTTCAGTAGGATCTTTAGTTTAGTCCTGCCAGTTCCAGATGATATCCTTTAGCCTTGGAGAGTCTTTTAGAAAGCGAGTAGAACTGTGAAATTGCATTCAACCCATCCAGTTCAGAAAGATTCTTGTAAGTTGAATAAAATCGTCTGGATGAAGTTCGAAACAATACAAACGGTACGAGTCAGCACACTTAGTTGATAATGGAGATACAGTTTCACAAAAATGATACGCTATGCTTGTGATAGTAAGTCATCGATCGATAACAATGCATCTACAGTCATTATACGACAAACGGACAAAAAAAGAAAAAAAAAAAGTCAACCGTAGGACATTATTTACGGTTCTTGCAGCCACCGATGATTATATGTACATTAGCTGAGGAGAGCCCCTGTTAGCGAAGAGGTTAATGAAAACTATGTCCAATCCCTCCACCTCGAAAACTCTACCCTCGGCTGAATAAAATCGTCAGGAGAGAGCAAGAGAAAATTACATGGACGTCCTCAGGCGAGAAGGTAACAACTATGTGCTTCCGGAGCCCTACATTACAGTTTCAAAAGTAACCTACTGATTAGGCATTTACATCCTGAGACTCAATTGAATATTATAATGGACCCGGGAGATTCAAAGTTTGTGTCTCACCTAACGAGAGAGAGAGATAGAGAGAGAGAGAGAGATAGAGAGAGAGAGAGAGAGAGAGAGAGAGAGAGAGAGAGAGAGAGAGAGAGAGAGAGAGAGAGAGAGAGAGAGAGACAACGCATACAAGACGAAAATCACCCAGACAAACAAATAACGAAAGAGGAAGAACCTTAATTCACCAGTAAGATAATCACCGAAATAAGCAACAGGAGGAACTTCTCGGTATCAAAAAGAAAACTGAAGTAACAAAGAAGCAAAATGAGGAACAGCAACTCGGCATAACAACAACAAAATGACCCAGACAGACGAGCACGTAAGAAGAAGAGTCTTAATTCGGCGTCAACAAGAAAATTACAAAAACAAAGAACCATCAACAAGAACAGTAACTCAGCATAACAAGAGGAAAATAACCCAAACAAACAGACAACAACCAAGACGAAGAACCTTAATTCCTCTCACCTAGATACAGAAACCCGTAATTAGCTAGAGTGTTACTGATGAAAAATTCGGCCACATATTTCCCTTTCATTCCGTACGTAGTCATTACCATTCCCTTCGTGAGGCCGTGTCATTAGGGCCCCTCCTCCCTTGCTTCTTTATCTTAATTACTCTTCTGTAATAAGCTACGGAAGTCATTTGAGAGCTCGTTAACCAATTAGGCCGTCAATGACGAAAGTTGTAGAATTGTTGAAGTAGTTGTGTCAGCCGAGTTGAAGTTGACAATAGTTACCTACGGTTGATGATGGTTGGGTTACAGTCGACGAAAGCTGACCCTTTCAGCTCGATGACGCTGTGTTCATTTGAATTTGCCCAGCATCGGATGATTTTATTCAACTAATGAAGGAACCACGGCTGGGAGGGCGATAATGTGGGTTATATCTCACGCTTCCAGTTCAAAATGTCTCCCTTAAGCTGAATTAAATCGTCTAGTGGTAGCAGAGATTTAAAAAAAAATATATCTGCAGCAGTCCTTATTAGGTTCACTGCAGAACCGACCCTTCTCGGAGGCATTGTGCTAATCAAGACTTATCCTTCCCCAAGTTGGCGAAGTGAGAATAGGGATGACGATAAAAGAGTGATGCATGTGACAGTCTTACTGTTGTGGTCGCTGTGTTTATGTCATCGGTAAAACGGACAGGGTGTGAACACATGCTTGAATAATAAAGGAATTCCGTACGCTATCACCTACACTTAATGTCACCCAATTTGGGCCGGCAAACACACATCCCAAGACGTATACTCTGACCAATGAGTCACAGCAGCACTTGCTTTTGTTGTTGCTGTTTTTGCTGTAACCCCAAGCTCATATGAAAGTGAACCCGGTGGACTGCAAGAAACCGGCCACTTCAACCGGTTGCTCTAAGAGATCTTTGGTTCAGGCTGTACTGAAGGATTATGTGTGTTCTGATTGACTGGTGCAAAAAGTGGATAAGTGTTAAAAGGGATTAGCAATATACGAGAGGTCCTTCTTGAGAAAAGTAAATAAAACAAGAGACACTGAAGTAATAGAGACAACAGAGATTCTGGTTAATCTCTAAAGGTCAAAGGAGTACTTTTATGTTGAATTACACTGATGAGTGGTAGCCAGAATAAGATACAGGTGTCATCACTGTAAAGCACCAAACACTCGCTGTGATGACTGAGGCGCTCAAGAGGAGCCTATACGTGGCGGCGCTTTGATCCTGAGTGGAGGAACTAGGCGCCCACCCAAGAGCCAAGCCTTCTCGTACTTCCCTGCACCTTGCCTTGAGAAACCCTGGTCTAACCCTGGTGAAGTGCTGCCTACCACAATTGGGCGCTGGATCCCCACACGGTGTATGTACTATACTGTACTACAAAAGGAGCTACTTTTTTTTGTGGCAGTATGAAGCACACATCAAAAACTTGTGAGAAAGAAGGGTACTCTGTGTTATCTGGTGAGGAATGTTAAATATGAAAGGCAGGACACACTGTTGGCAAAGGGGTGTCGGTGAACTTTGCTCATCGTTGTACTTAAACACCGCAAGATATCAACTCCTTGAATATGGTGTGTGTGTGTGTGTGTGTGTGTGTGTGTGTGTGTGTGTGTGTGTGTGTGTGTGTGTGTGTGTGTGTGTGTGTGTGTGTGTGTGTGTGTGTGTGTGTGTGTGTGTGTGTGTGTGTGTGTGTGTGTGTGTGTGTGTGTGTGTGTGTGTGTGTGTGTGTGTGTGTGTGTGTGTGTGTGTGTGTGTGTGTGTGTGTGTGTGTGTGTGTGTGTGTGTGTGTGTGTGTGTGTGTGTGTGTGTGTGTGTGTGTGTGTGTGTGTGTGTGTGTGTGTGTGTGTGTGTGTGTGTGTGTGTGTGTGTGTGTGTGTGTGTGTGTGTGTGTGTGTGTGTGTGTGTGTGTGTGTGTGTGTGTGTGTGTGTGTGTGTGTGTGTGTGTGTGTGTGTGTGTGTGTGTGTGTGTGTGTGTGTGTGTGTGTGTGTGTGTGTGTGTGTGTGTGTGTGTGTGTGTGTGTGTGTGTGTGTGTGTGTGTGTGTGTGTGTGTGTGTGTGTGTGTGTGTGTGTGTGTGTGTGTGTGTGTGTGTGTGTGTGTGTGTGTGTGTGTGTGTGTGTGTGTGTGTGTGTGTGTGTGTGTGTGTGTGTGTGTGTGTGTGTGTGTGTGTGTGTGTGTGTGTGTGTGTGTGTGTGTGTGTGTGTGTGTGTGTGTGTGTGTGTGTGTGTGTGTGTGTGTGTGTGTGTGTGTGTGTGTGTGTGTGTGTGTGTGTGTGTGTGTGTGTGTGTGTGTGTGTGTGTGTGTGTGTGTGTGTGTGTGTCCCTCTCTCTCTCTCTCTCTCTCTCTCTCATATCACACCCCTCTTCTTCTTTCCCCTTTTCCCCTCATCAGCTTCATTAGCCAGGGAATATGTTCATTTTTGCCCCTTTTCTCTCTCTCTCCCCTTTTTCATTCCCACCATTCACACCCTTTCTCCCCCCCTCTATATTTATTTTTTTCTTAATTTTCTATTTTTTCCCAACTACGTCATCGTTCTTCTAATCTCGTATCTATAAGTCGTATTCTCATCGGCATAGGAGTCTTCATAGCACTTCATTTTTGGTGTCTAGTTTTCCTGTTTAACCTTCCTACTCTCACTCTTTGCTAGATAAGTTTGCATGGAGTTAGCTGGAACTGAGTAGAAGAGAATACAAGAATTACTAGAGTTGCACCGGTCATGAGAGGCTTAATGTAACAGTATTCTCTCTCGCAGGCTTCTATGACTTACTTTTGGTTGTATAAGGTCGTCTGACGTAAGGTGGAATAATATGCTTGAGTATGTAGACGAATGAAGTGGTGGGGCATATGAGAGAGGGGGGTGAGTTGGGGAGAGGGCAGCGAAATGGCGGGGACAGGGCTACATGGAGGCGATTTGTTTGTGGTCACCCCTTACGGAATTAAGGCATCTGGCTATACGTAAACGGATAGAAGTAGTGTTTTCCCGACCACGACTGAGTTAATATTTTCTTTTACGCTATTCGTATCATTAATACTGACACAGTTTGCATCAGAAAAATCTAAGAGGCTAATTAGGTGCATCAGACAAACTAAATCGATGAGGAAGAGGTGTTAAGACTCAGTTGCATCAATAACAAACTAGAGTGTATTTTGGTGTAATGTGTTAAATACATCACAAAGAAAGAGGTGTTGCAAAATCATCTCCCTCTTTCAGTATTCTTCTATCACTTCCTACGATACCCTCCCCTTCCGCCATTACTCTCCCACTTCCAGCATTCCTATTTCTTCCAGTATTCCTCTCTCTCCCAGCTTTCCCCTCTCTCTTCCAGCATCTCTCTCTCTCTCTCTCTCTCTCTCTCTCTCTCTTCCAGCACTCCTCTCTCTTCTACCCAACATCCTTCCTCCTCTTCCAGTTTTCTTCTCCTTCCTCCAGCATCTTTACCTCTTCCAGCATGCTCTCCTCTTCCTCCCTCCACTTCCCTTCGTCCTCCATCTAGCAGCAACCCTTCGCTCCTTCTTTCCTCTTTTCCATTTCATTCCCCCCCTTCCTTCTACTGTTTTTCACTCCCTATTTTCATTTCTGGACACTGCTTCTGCTCTACGCTTTCCTCCTTACTCGCTTTCTTCCTTTTCTCCTTCTCTCCCTACCTCCTTTTCTATTCATTATGGTTTACTCTTCCACTCCCTCTCTGTGCCATTTCTTTCCTTTTATCTTCCTTTCTACTCCCTCCCTTTACTTCCTACTCCCTTATCGTCCGTTACTCACTCTCTCTCCAACACACCCCTTCAAACCTTACTTCCTTCCTTCCTTCCTTCCTTACTCCATTTCCTGTTAGATTTCTTCCGTCCGCACTCCCCACCGTCCTTCTTACAATCCCTTCCCTTTTCCTCCCTTCTCCCTTCCCTCTTATCCCCCTTCCTATCCTCCTTTTTCCCTATTCCCTGTCCTTCTACCAAATACCACCCCCCTTCCCTTCCCCCTTCCCCACATTCTCCCTTTCCTCCTATCCCCCTTTCTCTCCCTACCCCTTATCCCCCTTCCAACATCCCCTTCCTTCCTTTATTACCTCCATACTGCCTATCCTCATTCTCTTCCCTTTTCCCTCTCTTTTCCTCTTCCATCAACCCCTCCCTCTCCCTCCATACCTCCCTCTCTTTACCCATCTCTCTCCTCACTCTTTTTCCTCCAACCCCTCCCTTTCCCTCCACACCTCCTTTTTACCCATCCCTCTCTTCTTTCCCTCCACCCCCTCCCCTTCCCTCCATCACTCCCATCTTTCCCTCCACCCCCTCCCCTTCCTTCCATCCCTCTCTTCTTTCCCTCCACCCCCTTCCCTTCCCTCCATACCTCCCTCCCTCCGGAACGCCACTGTCCCTGCCAAAACTAATGAATTTTTATCCCCCTTGGCTTGGCAGTAAAGAGGGCCTGGATGGTCTGAAGGGAGGGGGGTAGGGGGGTGGGAAGCTGTGTAGGGAGGGGGGTGAGGGGTCTGGGGGAAGGGGGAAAGGGGGCCTGAGGGTAGGGGGTTAGGGGTCTGTGTGTAGGGGGGGGAAAGGGGGGAGACAATGACAGTGCACACCTCTTTACTTACAATGCGTTTAATGCTTTTTCTCTATAAATGAATGTGGATTTATTTTTTCAACCCTATACAGTAGTACGATGGTTTTTTTTTTTTTTTTTTTTTACTACAGCGTTCTTGCTCTATATGGGATTTTGGTGTCCATAGATCAATTTTTATTTTAACCTTTCCGTATGATTATGTCCCTTTTTTTTACTATAATATTCTTGCAATACACAGTTGTTCTATTTAGTATTTTTTTAACGTCCCTTCTGTCTCACATGTGTCACTTTAAAGGTACTTCTTTACTTAGGCACTTAGGCAAATTTTATGGCTCTGAAACTTTCTTAAAATGATCTTACGCATTTCTTTTCTTGTACGAAGGCCCCTCCCCCCCTTCCCAGCATTTTTTTTTTCTGTAAGGTATTCTCTCTTCCAGTGTGCTGCCTTAACTCTCTCATGGCTGGAATAAGTTTAGCATTCTGTTCCAATAAATACTTGACGATTTTATTCAGATGAGTGAGTAGGTCAGTCGTAGAATAAGATAATACTACAGCTGTCCATCCTTTCCACAGCACTTCTTCATGACAGGCACCATATTCTAGTTTAAATCTCTGGTTGTAACTCAGCATCCAGTATGGGGAAATGTTAGTTATAATATTATTTCTGGGCTAAGTTAAGGTACACAGGGAACAATGAAAGCGTTTAACTGGTCTGTGTTCCTCTCTCTCTCTCTCTCTCTCTCTCTAGGTTTTTCTACTCACATACTGCCACTCAGGGATGAGGGAGGCTGGTCACCTTTGCCTTGAATATTTGGACGGAGTAGCCTAGCCCGGTGTTCTTACGCTCCTGACTAGACAACAGATGATTAGATGATGGATGGATGAATGGATCTTATATAAAACCATCACTAAACACAATATACAACATTATTATAAGAGTAACATGATAATTTTAACAGTAGTACAGTAGTCGTGGTGGTAGTAGCAGTAGTAGTAGTCGTAGTAGTAACAGTAGTAGTAGCAGTAATAATAATAAAAATAATAATAATAATAATAATAATAATAATAATAATAATAATAATAATAATAATAACATGGAAATTATTATGGCATTTCTATTTATTATTATCATAGCCAGTAGTCGCGGCATTACAGTTATTTCCCTCATTTTCATTAGCAGAATAGAAGCTCATATCATTAGCATAATTTTCAGTGATGCTATTAATACCAGCCATGTTTATATTTACTTTAGTGTTTGGCGCAACGAGAGGCGTGACGCTGGGGTGCAATCGTTAGTGTCGCCGGTGCTATCGTAACGCCCGCTTTGGTATCGTAACGTCCGCTGCAATTTCTAAGTTGTATTGCGTATGGGAGTCTTGCTGGAGAGTTATGTTATGCTCTGTGTTATGTTGCTTTCTCAGTGTAGTAGATTTTAAGTGCCTGTGCGTGCTGTCGAATTAGTTGGGATTGGCTGTTGTGACTCTATCTGTTAATTCCTCTCTCTCTTCCAGCATTCCTCTCTCCCTCCCAGCATTCCTCTCTCTCTTGGAGCATTCCTCTCTTTCTCTGTTGCCTTCTCATCTATCATACCCGTCCATCTGGTCACAGTGCTTTAGGCAGAACTCTCGGTCCGCAACCTACAAGTCCCTGGTTCTCTTCTCAAGCCCGCCATGAAATCTTTGCCCTGCCCGTTCATACGTAAAACTAAAATAGGGACCTCTGGGTTGTAGTTTAGACGGTTCCCTTTCGTAGTTTAAAGCCTGGGAGATGGCATAAACTTTATGTCTGTTTTAATGCTCCCGTGCAGTCGATAGGTTCTTCTTTTAAGCTTTCTTCTCACACCGTCAGCTTACTTATCCACGTTGTATTGGACTTTAATTTTTTTACTCCAGTTTAGCCCAGATTTTCGTCCCTTTGCAGCTTATTTCACGCAGCTCAGTGGCAGAAAAAGGCAATACTACGATTCTACATCATTCCCACAGCACTTCTTCGTGACTAGCATCATATTCGAGGGTTAATCCTCTTGTTACAGCTCAGTATTCAAGATGGAGAGGTGGAAATTTAGTTAAAGTAAAAAGGGTAGGCCTATAATACTTAACCCATTGATTTCAGTGGTTTATTTGGATATTTCAGTCCAGCAAACACCAGACACTTTTATTTAACTATGAACATTCCTGGGAGATAAATGCCTAATTCATTATCCATGGTAATTTTTCTTTCTCCCCCCCCTCTCTCTCTACCTACTTACCTACCTACCTACCTACATATCTATCTGTCTATCTATCTATCGCTCCACCCGTCTCTTCTCATGTTTCTCCATATTTACCTGTTTCTATTTTTCCATTCTTCTCCCTGATCAGCCGTGTTTCTTCTCTCCCACGTTGTCGCATGTCTATTTCTTCCCGTTTCTTTCTCTCTCTCTCTCTCTCTTTGCTACTGGTATATCCTAGAACTTCATTTAGGTCAACAACAGATGATTTTCTTCCAGGGAGAAAAAAACAAGTATTCAAAGGTTAAATTACTGGCTTTCTCACAGCGTTCTTGAAGTTCCTTACCGATTCCTTCAAGATTGGGAGAAGAAATTATAAGAGATGGCGTTAAGAAGGGTGGCCTATGGAAGATGGCGCTAAGGAAAGACATACCGAAGAGTTTGAAAGTGGGAAGAAAAGAAATGTAGGGGAAAAAAAATGTGTGTGGGGGTGGGTGGGTGAGGGTGTGTGTGTGTGGGGTGGGTGAGGGTGTGTGTGTGTGGGGTGGGTGAGGGTGTGTGTGTGTGTGTGTGTGTGTGTGTGTGTGTGTGTGTGTGTGTGTGTGTGTGTGTGTGTGTGTGTGTGTGTGTGTGTGTGTGTGTGTGTGTGTGTGTGTGTGTGTGTGTGTGTGTGTGTGTGTGTGTGTGTGTGTGTGTGTGTGTGTGTGTGTGTGTGTGTGAGAGAGAGAGAGAGAGAGAGAGAGAGAGAGAGAGAGAGTAGCAGGATCGTATTAACAGCAGGTAATAAAGAAAATTAATACTTCTAGGACCCACTCCCTTGACTGCCCCTCCTTACTCCCTACTTTATTTCCTTTCCTTTATTACTCTTTTTACTGCCGATAATTCCCCCCCTTCCCCCCCTCCCCCATCCCAAAAGAATCGCAAGTACTCCTGAAGATGTCCCCCCCCTTCTCTCTCTCTCTCTCTCTCTCTCTCACCAGATTAGGCGCTTCGGACCCAGGCTAATAAATAAGGTAAATGTTGGCGATTAAGACTGGAATGGAGACGCTCTAGTTACTTGGAGTCTTAACCCTTCAGTGTGTGTGTGTGTGTGTGTGTGTGTGTGTGTGTGTGTGTGTGTGTGTGTGTGTGTGTGTGTGTGTGTGTGTGTGTGTGTGTGTGTGTGTGTGTGTGTGTGTGTGTGTGTGTGTGTGTGTGTGTGTGTGTGTGTGTGTGTGTGTGTGTGTGTGTGTTTGGAATAGAATTTTTGATCTGGTGCGGTTAGAGAACAGAAATTAATCTATAAATAAAGAATTTTTCCAACCCTTTCAGCATGATGGATGTCTAATAACGTTAAATAAAGTTACTATAAACGTCTGAAGGTGGCGCGAAAAAAATAAAGACACGCATGGAATTCAGGAAGACAATTTCGAACATCTCCAGTGTGATTGGTTTCTCGTAAAAGAAATGAAAATCTTAAAATGGAAACTAATAGAAAAAAAATACCTTCGGCTTACTGGATTTGATGCAACAATTAAATATGTTTGTGTCAGATAAATGGAAGTACTTTGGTTGATCAGAAAAACAATATTAAACTCATTGCTTTAAACTCAGGGATATCGTTTTCATTTTGTTCTGGCTAACGTCATTTTATTATTTTATTTTTATGTAGTGAAAGGATTTGTAATGAAAGCCATATCTAACCTCATCATTTCGAAAAATATCTAAAGTGGAATAAGGCTGTCAGGTTGCACTAAGAATAAAAGCCACGTCACTGTAGTTCTGCAGTTAATTATTTAGTTTATTCTTCCGCCCATCACCAACTCCGCTATTGCCTCACGAAAGCGTAAGGACCCGGGGCTAGGCTACTCTTTCTCTCTCTAGATTTCTTAGGCGAGGGACCAGGGATTTAAAGTCTTCAGTGCTACATCCATCTGGGGCGTTTTACCCCTCTTGATCATGGCATATCCATTTGTTGATCATATGGTTACTACCCAGCGTTGCAAATGACTTCCTTGGTTGAGACCTCATTGGGCTTGTTATTCAGCGCAGAGCCACTAGAAGTCAGGAGGACTGCGCCCGAAAGCAACAGAAATCAGCCTCATTCACTCATTTTTCCACCTCTTCTAAACATGAAGCTTTGGTTAATGTAAGAAAGAAGGAACCAAAGGCCAGAAGCTACCAGAATAAGGCCTGCTGATAAGACTGTTGTTTCCCCCGATGTCGTATTATTTTCGTCTATTCTTCACTAACACCAAACGATTTTATTCAGTTTAGAAATGACCGCTTGTACTGAAAGGGATGTACAAGGTTCTGCCTAATCCCTCATTTTTTTATTTTTTTTGTTTACCCTGATACCGTCTTATTTTAACTTATTCTTGTTACTTATGGAAGATTTATACCAGTTCTTGGCATTTACAGTATTTTACAAGTAATACCACACTGATACTAAAAACAGACTTCAGCATTTACACCAAGAAGACAGTTTACACCATGCAGATCTCAGACATCACTCCATCTACACCAGTCCATACCATTTACTCCATCCCAGAAACTTACATCAGTCCCCAGTATTTACACCACCAAGACCATTTACACTAGGCCTCAGCATTTACACTACCAACACATTTTACACCAGTCCCCAGTATTTACACTACCAAGACCATTTACACCAGTCCCCAGCATTTACATCACCAAGACCATTTACACCAGTCCCCAGCATTTACATCACCAAGACCATTTACACAGGTCCCTAGCATTTACACCACCAAGACCATTTACACAGGTCCCCAACATTTACACCACCAGTCGGGGACAAATTTACAACCTGTTTCACCATTAATAACAAAGGAGCTCCCTGAAAAAATAAAATAAAATAAAATAAAAAAAACACTACAAACCCAGCCACCAATTCCTCCCTCTTTCTAATTCAGCATTAATGGGGGCAGGACTCTGAGGAACCATTCTTATGCTCTCTTTAATGAATGGCTACGCACCTCTGCCGCTAATTTATGGGGCATTCTTCATCGTCTTGAGGAGAATTAAGAGAAAGGATGGGGAGAAAAAGAAGTGGGTAGGTAGGGGGGGTGAGGTGAGGTGGTGGGGGGTAGTGTGGGTGCGGTGTGTGTGGCTGTTGATTTTCTTTTATGAGGTGTTGAAGTTAATTAGGAGGGTATCATTTATAATTACAAGGTGACATGGTGTGTGTGTGTGTGTGTGTGTGTGTGTGTGTGTGTGTGTGTGTGTGTGTGTGTGTGTGTGTGTGTGTGTGTGTGTGTGTGTGTGTGTGTGTGTGTGTGTGTGTGTGTGAGAGAGAGAGAGAGAGAGAGAGAGAGAGAGAGAGAGAGAGAGAGAGAGAGGGGGGAGAGCTGAGAGAGTAAGAGGAGAATTGACAGAATGAGAAATGGTTGAGGGAGTAAGGAATGAGAAGAAGGAATGATAGATGGGGTGAAGGAATGAGAAAAGCAGTGCGGGAATGAGAGATGGGATGAGAAAGTGAGGATGTGGTGGTGAGGGTCGAGTAAGGGATGGGATGGGTCAGTAAGGGATGGGATGAGGGGATGGCTGTAAATTAAGTTGTGAAGGAATTAAGTGAGGGATGAGAGAAGAATGTAAAGGGCAGGCTGAAATGCAGGAAGAGTCAGAGGGAAGTGAAGGATGGAGTGATGAAGTGGAGGGATGAAGTGGAGGGATGAAGTGGAAGGGTGGAATGAAATAATGTGGATGAGGCAAAACAATGCAGATGATATGAATTTACCACAACCACAAGAAAGTGTAAATATTCCACATTAACTTTCCTAACAGCCACAACCACAACCAAAAAAAGAACAACAACCGACCTCACAACCATCATTCTAACCACAATCACAATAATCACCAAACATAAAATAAATCACCATCTTAATCACAACAACAACCACAACCATAAAGACAATCACGACCACGAAAAAATATCCTACCTCAAAATCTACATCAAAAATACAATCACCACAGTTACCACAAACATATACCACACCACAAATGCCATCTTACCTACATCCACAGTGACTACCACAACCACAACAATTAGCACATTCTTTAATTACAACCCCTCCAAATAAGCACCATACCTCCACAGCAACAAATCATCATCATCATCATCATTATCATCATCATCATCATCATATCATCATCATCCCGCCTCACTTTCCACACCCAAAGATGGAACTTGGTAGGACCCAGAGAGAGAGAGAGAGAGAGAGAGAGAGAGAGAGAGAGAGAGAGAGAGAGAGAGAGAGAGAGAGAGAACTAATCTATAGCATACCCAATGAAATAATAAAACAAATTTCCTCACACCCTTCATTTTTTTAACCTCTTTACTGCAATAGCTTATTTTAGTTTTATTTAAGCAACCAGAAGACAGCTTTATTGACTTTAGGAGAGACGTCGAACTGGCAAGGTTAGATACAGCTTTCCCTGACTCCTTTATTTTCAAACTTCTCTCCAAAACTAAAAAGAAAACTGATCGTAAGTGGCCAGAGTGAAATAAGCAAAAGTCCTCGGCCTGAAAGGATCTACACCTATAATCAAAACAATTACTGCAAACTACCACCCCACCTACAACCACCGTCTTCATGAATTAACAACCACTAACCATCACCCCAACTACAACCATCATCTTACCCACAAACACATTTACCACCAACCTTATACAACGCATCTTAACAATCCTATTAACCACAACCAAAACAACAAATTAAATACAACCTCCTAACAACCACCATCTTTGCTATAATCATCTTAACTACATGAACTACAACAATTTGCATCCAACAGGTACCACTCCTCCTACCATCTACTGTCTTACAAGCAACCACAATCGCAATCAATGCCACCATCTCGCCCACGACAACAACAATCACCAACATTACCATACATCCTACCAATCACCATCTCATCCACAACTCCCATCACACCACCATCTTAACCACAACTACCACTACCACCACCACCACCATCTTAACCACAACTACCACCACCACCACCACCACCACCACAACCATCACCTTAACCCCAACTACCACCACAACCACCATCATCTTGACCACAGGCACCACCACAACCACCATCTTAACCACAACTACCACCACAATCACCATCATAACCACAACCACCACCACCACCATCACTACCATCTTAACCATATCTACCACCACAACCACCATCTTAACCACAACTACTACCACCACAACCACCATCTTAACCACAACCACCACCTTAACCACAACTACCACCACAACCACCATCTTAACCACAACTACCACCACAACCACCATCTTAACCACAACCACCACAATTACCACCACAACCACCATCTTAACTACACCTACCACCACAATCACCATCATTACCACAACCACCACCACCGCCATCTTTATAACTACAAGCACCACCACAACAACCATCTTCATAACCACAAGCACCACCCCAACAACCATATTAACCACAACTACCACCATCTTAACCACCACAACCACCACTCCTGATAACCCCCCGGAGAAGCGTGCTAATGAATGAATTATAACTTCCACAACGACTTTCTATGTTAAGTACTCCAAGTTCTGACCCCGTAATTAGCAAAAAGTTATATAATGAATACATAATAACTGCATTAACATTCCCTGTAGTTAAGAGCGTAATTACAGTATCGCAGATCGTAAGTTACAGTACAGCACTTTATTGTAATGATTCGGATGCACAAATTTAATCCTTGAATAATCTAATATGACTATTGTTTAAAAATGAAAAAAAAAAAAAAACATAATTCTTTTACACTAACTTGGCCCAGATTTTCGTCCTTTTACTGCCTATTTCACGTAGCTCAGTTGTGGAAAAAGACGATACTAGAGCTCCAAGTCTTCCTCATGGCGCTTCTTCGTGACTAGTATCATATTCTAGACAGTTGTAGGCCAAGTTAGTGTAAAAGTAGTACAGCGTTGTGTTCCTAAAAATAACTATAATAAAAAAGTGGAACTGAATTAATTATGAATATTCTGTTGGAATTAAAATACAAATAATTATGTCCCGTTAGATTACTGAAAACAATGTATGGCGTTTTACTGGCCTCACCAATGCTAAATTACTGATAAATAATAAATAAATAAGCATGGTGTTATATTATAAGTGGGTGTGTTAAATTAAAAAAGACAATCGGTTACCTGGTACTCAAGAAAAAAAGAATGACAAGGAAATACACAATATAACAAGAGGAGATTGTTGCCTGTCAGTATGCTATCAGCTGAAATACGAATAATACCATCGATCGAGTCAGGCATTTCGAAGCTGAATCTAGAATAACTCAGTACAATTCCTCACCTACGCCATCAAACACCGAGCTAAAAACTAGGACCACCTTAACACAGCAAAACAATAAGGTGATAAAGTGTGGATAGAGTCCTATGTGAGGTACAGTTTTTACGATATTTCAGTATATGTACAAGAGAAACAACTATCCTCCCAGTTCCGTCTGAAGATTCGTATTTACAATTGAGGAAATACAATGAAACTCTCATCTCTCTTAGTGTGTGTTTCAGATAGTTCGATTTATCGCATTCGTCAGACTTTGAGAAGATACTTGTCTCTCTCTCTCTGTACAGTTCCGGTTACTGATTCTTCTACCTACAGGAGACTGCCGATTAATGAAGTGACATCTTACCCCTTAAATTATTGTCAATTAACTTAACTATATCTCTTAGGGTTCCGGCACTGCTTCGAGATGGTAACGAGGAACTATGAATACTATACTCTCCCACTTTAAATACAATTCCTTTTTTCTACCATCATGGATTAGGTATCAACAAAGCGAGATTCCAACCCACCTGATTAATGGTGACTGGTTTAGCCCACGTTCTGGAAAATTTTAGAGATGATGTAAAGGAACAAGTGAACGCAACTGTAGGTGTCATAGCTGTGAAGGGCATGGGACTGGAAGAAAATGCAGCGGTGAGAGGTAGAAGGTTGATTTTATTTATTTATTTATTTATTTATTTTTTTGGGGGGTGAGTGGGATGACAGCGCGTTAAATGCCTCACAAAATAAGAACCAGTACGTACAGCATCTCATAATGTACCTTTGGACAGAATTCCATATAATAACTTTGGACATCACTCAATAAAATAAATGAATAGCGTCTCATGAAGTACGTAAAGTGCCCTTCCTGGTTCCAACCTCCTTACCTCCCTCCCTTCTCTTTATCCCCCACTGTCCCTCCTTCCTTCCTTCCTTCCTTCCATTCTTCTTCAAGCCTCCTCGTCCCCCACATCTTCAGCACAAGTATCCGCAAGGAAGTAGCCCTGAGCAAGACAATGGTGGGAAAATACTTTGACTTAACTATCCTGTTATTTAGATTTTCCTCCTTTCCTCCCTCCTTCCTTCCTTCATTCCCTTCCATCTTCTTTCATTTTTGCAGTTTCATCTTTCTTTCCTTCGTACTCTCACTCCATCAGGCTTACGTTCCTTCTTAGCCTTCCTCCCTCCCTCCTTCCTTCCTTACTTCTTCCAGCCTCCTCTTCCCTCCTTCCCACCATCTCGTATTTACAAGCAAGCAGCCTGGCGCAAAAGAGTGTTGGGGAAGTTTTGTGCTTTGATTACTCTCACTCCATTAGAATTTCTTCCTTCCCTCCTTCCTTTTTTCCCTCACCCCCTCCTCCCTTCCTTCTCCCAGTTTCCTACGCCTTCTCAATCGGATTCTGTTCTCTTCCTCCTTGTTTCCTTTTTTCACTCTCCTCCTTCCTTTCTTCTCTCACTCCATCAGTTTTTTCCCTTCTTTCCCTCTTCCTAACCTCCCTTCCTCCTTCCTTTCTTCTTCCAGCCTCCCTCTCTCCTTCCTTTCTTCTTCCAGCCTCCCTCCCTCCTTCCTTCCTTCCTTCTTCCAGCCTCCCTCCCTCCTTCCTTTCTTCTTCCAGCCTCCCTCCCTCCTTCCTTCCTTCTTCCAGCCTCCTCCCCCTTCCCCCCAGCATCTCGTGAGCCAGTATTTACAAGCAAGTCGCCTGGAGCAAGACAGTGGTGTGGAAGTTATGTGACGAGACTAACTAACCAGGCCGCTTCGGGGAGTCGCTTCCTCACCTCGGGCTGGGGGGAGTCAAATTTCACATGTCTAATTATCAAGATATATTGGTGATGATCGCAGCCCAGCCCGTGATTAGCAGAGTTGGGGAGGAAAGGAGGGAGGAGGAAGGGAGACAGGAGGGGGTGGAGAGGGAAAGGAGGGAGATAGGAGGGGAAGGTACTGAATGTAAAGGAAGCAAGGAAGGAAAGGCTAGGGAAAATGATGGAAGGGGTGAGGGAGAACGACGGAGATAATGAACGAGAAGGAAGCAGAGTAGAAAGGGAGGGGAAGGGAGAATACTGGAGGGGGTACAGGAAGAAAGAGATAGGTTAGTGGGGGAGGTATTGAAGAAGGGGATAGAGGGAAGAGGGAGGGGAAGTGGTGGGAGAGACGGACGCTAGAAGAGGAGGGTATTGAAGAAGAGGTAGAAGAAGGGAGGGACTGGGAGTAGAAGTTATATGGGAACTGAGGAAGGAGAAGGAAGAAGGTTATGAAAGGAAAGGTACTGAATGAGAAGGAGGTAGAGAAGAAAGGGATAAAAAGGGGATGGGTAGACAAGAAAGGATTGGGAGGGAAAAGGATTATGAGGCTGGTACTGAAAGAGATGGAAGTAGAGGAGGAGAGGTACTGGAGGAGAATGGAGTAGAGAAGAAGAGAGTTACCTTATAAAAGAGTTTGGGAGAAACGCGGACGTCTAGGTAAAGAAGCAAAACGGGAAGACATACAAGCTTAGATGAGAGACGAAGTGAAGGAACAGAGAGTAAGAGAGAGGCATAGAAGTGGGAGAGAAAGTTACGAGTATATGGAAGAGCCAGAAAGGTGGGAGGGGAAAAATGAAGAAAAGAGAACAAGCAATGATGAATGAATAATGGCTAAGTTAGGATTAAAGGTGATGGGAGTTGGTGGTCGAGTGGTTAGAGACGTGATCAGCTATTCGAAAGGACGTGCGTTCGATCCCAGACTGAGGTATGGAACAGGCGCATCATATTAATTTCGTTACAACAGACTTTGCTGATCTTACCAAAGCCTGTCGACGTAATAAAAACACCCCCAACAATATCATCACACGGCCCTGAACGATACAATCCAGGCCCGTATTCATTATTGACGATGGATTTTAGGGCCCAAGTGGTGATATGAGAAGGAGTACGGCAAAGGCAGGACCACTGGACCTCAGGGAACGTTCTAGAAAAATCTGAGGACCCTATACAACGATGTCAAGTAATCTGGTGTGACTGGTGATACGACAGAAGGAAGACGCTGTTAATTCTAAAATCCCCAAAACATCACACCTACGGGGTGGTCCTTAAATAGCGTCCCATTAGAGCTCAATTGGTGTATCATATTTTGTGGGGACGGCTCAGTCTGCTGGTGGGGGTGGCTCAGTCTGCTGGTGGGGGTGTGGCAGTGGGAACAGGAAAAGAATAAGTGATGCAGAGTAGCCACTGATAACGCTGACTGGGCCGTACCTGCAACACACATGAAATCACCTGGCAGAGTGGAAAACAGTGCTATATCGACCCCACCCCGTATATCCTCGCATCCGTGTATGTTACTTATATTTTTCTAGCATCGACAAAATTTATATGAAAAAGTACACTAAAAAAAAAAAAAAAAAAAAAAAAAAAAAAGGTATCGCCTCACTGGGTTTTGATGTTTTTATGAAGTTGACCAAATTTCTCGTACACTGATGGAACTATTACACTGGTACCTCTGACAAAGTAATATCCAAAATTGTACCATTTTATGTACTTTTTTGAGTACTATTTAACACCACGAAAAATTTTGGCACTAACATCAAAGCGTGGCCAATCCATCACAAGCCTTCGCCCATGTTTCAAATGCTGTTTTATTAGGCAGGATGGACTTCTTTATTGTTTATTTATTTATTTATTTACTTACATTTAGGGGTGCACAAGGGAGCAGTAAATGGCCATATGCAGAAATAAGCCCTTCAGTTCGATGACGCATTTTTTTCTGCTTCATTCATAGGCGATTTTACTGAACCCACAAAGAACCCACCCCCTTCTCTCTCTCTCTCTCTCTCTCTCTCTCTCTCTCTCTCTCTCTCTCTCTCTCTCAATAATATAGCAATTCGAATATACTGTGGTTAAAACTAAAAAAATATATATATCACCGGACTCACGAGGTTGAGGAGTTAATGAAGTGAGAAGCATGCTAGGAACTTCTTAGCTCACTAGAATACGGACTTAAAACTAGAGAGAGAAAGACAGTAGACACAAAAATATAGTTTGATGGAGGAATATGACGATACACAAGAAAATTTTGGGAGACGGGATGGTATGAGAGAAATGGAAGAGGAGGAAGATACAGATAATTGTTTGGGGTATAAAGATGGAATGAGGGAGACAGTGAAGGAAAGACAGAGAAGGAGGGACAGGGAATGAAAGACAGAATGAAAGACAGAGAAGGAATGGCAGAGGAGAGACAGAGAAGGAAAGACAGAGAATGAATGGCAGAGAAGAAAAACAGAAAAGGAAAGACAGAGAAGGAAGTACAGAGATGAAAAGACAAAGAAGAAATTACAGAGAAGGAAAGACAGAGAAAGAAAGACAAAATGAATGACAAAAAGGACGACAGAGAAGGAAGGACAGAGAAAGAAAGACAGAGAAGGAAAGACAGAGATAGAAAGGCAAAGAAGGAAAGACAGAGAAGGAAAGACAAAGAAGAAAACACACAAAAAATGAAACACAGAGAAGGAAGGACAAAGAAGGAAGGACAGAGAAGAAAAGGACAGTGAAGGAAAGAAGGACAGAGAAGGAACGAAGGACACGGAAGGAAGGACAGAGAAGGAAAGACAGCGTAGGAGACAGAGAAGGAAAGGCAGGAAAGGAATGAGAGAGAAGAAAGGGAATATACAGAGAAAATATACATAATGAGAGAGAGAGAGAGAGAGAGAGAGAGAGAGAGAGAGAGAGAGAGAGAGAGAGAGAGAGAGAGTTGTAGATAAAATAGGGTGAGAGAGGGAGGAGTAAATTGAGTTGGGAAGAGGGAGATGGGGGAATCATAAGAGAAAGGGGTGGATTAAGAGGGGGCAGAGATTGGGGAGACCTAAGGGAGAGAGAGAGAAGGGGGAGAGAGGGAGAGAGGGAGCGAGGGGGGGGGGGCGAGAAGGAGGGAGGGTAGTGTTAGAGGGACCGGGTAAAATATGGGGCAAAAGATGGAACATAAAAAGAGAAGGAAAGAAAAACGCAAAATAAAACAGAAAAAGGAAAAGGAGGAAGGGAGGACAGATCGAGACAAAGGGAATAATAGGTGAAAGTAAGAAAGATAATCTGAAAAAATGGAATAGGAAAGAGGAAGGGAAATGGCAAAGTAAAAAAAAATAATGATAGGAATGGAGGAAAGACAGTGTGAAGGACAATAAGATAAGCAGACTGAAGACAAATACATATTAGAAATTAAAAAAAAAAAAACTGCAAAACAAAGACACATTACGACAGGCTATCATATTTAAGACTGAAATGACTTCTTATGGAAAGAAAAAAAAAACACTCGGCAGCGCTGGATGTATTTTGATATTTCTAACTAGATTCCGACAGTTTTATTCATAAGTGGGAAGAAATTTCTCGAGAACGGAGAGTTTGTTTTCAAGTTACTCATGTCAGGTGGTAGACGGCAAGGTTACAAAGAAATGTAAATTATTTCTTGTGACACATATTCTAATCATGCGGTAAAAGGAATTGTAAGTGATGAATATTTCACTCAGGCAAGTCCTTGGTCAGTTCTCAGTAACTGACACTTCAGTCTGAGAAAAATAAATTCAGATTATAAGGATGAACTTAGTGTTCAAATCACCGAAATCAACCGGGAAACGTCCATTTGGAGTGAACAAGACAAAGACTTCTCCAAGAGCCGCACCTATCGCAGCAGTCTATTAAGGGAAAGGAATAATTATTTACTGGTTAAGGACTTACATGACACCTTTCTGCCTCACGGACCGTCCCAGTACTGCAAGCTACATAGCCTGCCCTACCCTACGGCTATTTTGGCACGACGGAGGTAAGCAGTCAACCAGATGCACAATCATACGCACCTCAGACACACCCAAGACACCTCCCAGCCGCACACCAGATACGTCACCAGTACCACCACTAATACACCCCCCCCCCCTGCCCGGTAATGACTAGATCCCATCATCCAGTGCGGTACACTGAGTAAGTGAGTGAATAAATGAGTGAGTGAGTGAGTGAGAGAGGGAGGGAGGGAGAAAGTGAGTGCGTGAGTGAGTGAGGGAGGGAGACTGAGTGAGTGAGTGGTGACACAGTTCCACACAATCGGTATGACCTCTTCCGCTCCCCAGGGGTTCGACCAAAACTGTATAGGCAGCTATGTACGAGTATTTCTACATACAGGAAGACGCGATCATCCTATCTTTTATTACCCCATCAGGAGACGCGGAGTGATCAGTTGCCATATCCCAGTTGTATTTTCTAAGCAACAGATCAAACAGCGTGGAGAGCCGCCAGTTGGAGATTAAGGCCGACGCATACAAGGATGCTGGAACCTTTATAAACGATACGACGAAATTCCAGTCATCTCTGGATGTAAACCTTTATGGGACAAGTCTTGATGGAGCACCCTAACGCACTACATCACCAGGCGCCCATCTGGTTATACAGATACCACACAAAGTAGTTGATGGTTTTTTGAGCTACAAGATACCATTTGCTTTGTCACTAAGTGTAGAGTCACCTAAAGGTACCACTGTATCAAGAGTTTGGATGCTGGGCGACCCTGCCACGGTAAGTACTTAAATTACTACTTAAAAAGCAGCGATATGGGTTGATTATGTACTACACAGACGCAACACACACACAAACATACACTGTGTGTGTGTGTGTGTGTGTGTGTGTGTGCGTGTGTGTGTGTGTGTGTGTGTGTGTGTGTGTGTGTGTGTGTGTGTGTGTGTGTGTGTGTGTGTGTGTGTGTGTGTGTGTGTGTGTGTGTGTGTGTGTGTGTGTGTGTGTGTGTGTGTGTGTGTGTGTGTGTGTGTGTGTGTGTGTGTGTGTGTGTGTGTGTGTGTGTGTGTGTGTGTGTGTGTGTGTGTGTGTGTGTGTGTGTGTGTGTGTGTGTGTGTGTGTGTGTGTGTGTGTGTGTGTGTGTGTGTGTGTGTGTGTGTGTGTGTGTGTGTGTGTGTGTGTGTGTGTGTGTGTGTGTGTGTGTGTGTGTGTGTGTGTGTGTGTGTGTGTGTGTGTGTGTGTGTGTGTGTGTGTGTGTGTGTGTGTGTGTGTGTGTGTGTGTGTGTGTGTGTGTGTGTGTGTGTGTGTGTGTGTGTGTGTGTGTGTGTGTGTGTGTGTGTGTGTGTGTGTGTGTGTGTGTGTGTGTGTGTGTGTGTGTGTGTGTGTGTGTGTGTGTGTGTGTGTGTGTGTGTGTGTGTGTGTGTGTGTGTGTGTGTGTGTTCCTTTAGTCAGGTATACATCGAAAAGGGATTTAATCCCCGAACTAGGCAACAATGGCCATATAGCCCCGCTAGGTTACAGGAGCGTGCTACCACTCCCGGCACGACAGCCCCGGGCTAGGCTCGAACTCACGATCCCCCGATCATGAGCTCGACGCTCTACCTCTGAGCCACCGTGCCCCCGTATACATCGAAAAGTAACTAACCACTAGACAGCGCCATCACCCTTGTCATGAGACACTCTTTTTTCCTATCACAGTCATATATTCTCCTTTTCTGCTGTGCTTTCTTTGCTTCCTATTTCTTTCTCTTATCATACCAGTAGCCTTTTCAAGCCGTAGATCTTCATCATGCAGGCATTCCGCCACCTCCTCGTTACACTGGCAGAGCCATAGGGGTGTGGGTTGTGGGTGAGAGGGGGTCGGGGCCCCTCAGTCAGACCCTTCCCCTTCATTGGTTCCCTCATTTGAAATTTTGGATTAGTTAATGTGAGCACACGGTGCAGCTGCCCCCCCCCTCAAAAAAAAAAAAATAAATAAAATAAAATTACAGTATAAGAAAACTTGGCCCCATCTAGCCGGACCCCCATTTTTGTAGCCCTGGCTACGCTGCTGCTTCGTGATCAGCTACACTCAACAGTTTGTCAAAAATTTACTTCATTACTTTTAAAGCCTCTCTGAGTCTGTTCTTACTTCTTCGTTTTCTCCCCCATAACAGAATGGTTTAATTCTCACCAAACCCATCCCTTTACACAAATATACTGGAAAATTAAGGCATACAAAACACACTCTAAACAGCCAGCCTCAGCAACTGTCTGCACCCATGCTAACAAGTGGGTAACGATGCGTCAAATGCGTCCAAACCAGCATACAATGACCACAGGGCCGGGGCTAACCACCCAGGCACTGATTACCCTGTGTTTGCTCATTATAGGCCTCATTAGTCACCGTAATTAGACAAGCGGCCGACGCAATCACCGCTAAATTACATCACAATTAACAGCCGCGGATTACCAGTGAGTGTTGAGTTATAATATTCGTGCTATGAATAATGATAGCTCTGTGGGTTTAAAATGTCATCGGCTGAATAATAACAACCTTGGAGGATACAATAATATAAACTTTAAACGGAAATATTAATCATAAAACTATCAACATCAGCACAATAAAAAGATACGTATTAACAGTGAGATCTGGGTTACAACATTTGTGGTGTGAATAAAGATAGGTGTGTGGGTCTGAATATCCTCGTCAGAACAATAACTAAACGGCAAGAATAATCACAAAAACTCCCAGCATAATAACCACTCTGGGTGTTGTGTGGTATCATCAGTAATATGAATAAGGGCAGATCTGCGGATTTACATGTCCTCATAATGCAGCCAACTTTAAATGGCAGAAGTAATCATAGTATACCCAAAAAGCACCAGAGAATTTTCCAAGTACAATATCTCATTAGACTTTACAATTTTCGATCATATGCTACTAGGAAGGTAAGCCGGTCACCTACCCTTAACCCCATCAGCTGGAGGACATCATTTTTAACTCATTCTTGCTTCCTTCAGACGATTTTCTTAAGCTATGGCGAGATCTATAGTAATGAAGGAATTAAAGACAGTATTCATAAAGGCCATCTGAATCTGCCGTCTTTTTCTAAATATAATCGTCCGGGAGTAGCAAGATAAAAATTAGAAAAAACAAAAATAAGATGAAAAAAGGCAAAATAAAATGGCAAAGGGCAAGGTTAAAATGAGACACGTGAAGAGTAAAATGAGAAAAGGCAAAAATAAAATGACAAAAGGCAAAAAATAAATTGAGAAAAGGCAAAAATGAAATGACAAAAGCCAAGATTAAATGAGAAGAGGACAGAGGAAAATGAGAAAAAGAAAGAATAAAATAAGGAAAGGCAAGAATAAAATGAAAAAAAGGAAAGAATTAAATGAGAAAAGACAGAATTAAGATGAGAAAAGGAAAGAATAAAATGACAGAAGGCAAAAATAAAACGAAAAAAGCCAAGATTAAATGAAAAAGGAATGAGTAAAATGAGAAAATAAATAAAATGAGGAAAGGCAAGAATAAATTGAAAAAAGGAAAGAATGAAATGAGACAAGACAGAATTAAGATGAGAAAAGGAAAGAGGAACATGAGAAAAGGAAAGAATAAAATAAGGAAAGGCAAGAATAAAAGAAAAAGTCATTAAAGAGAAAAGGATCGATGTCTTGGATTATCACAGCTTATCTTCTAAATCCGTGGTCTCGTCGGTTAAGGAATCTCCCTTGCACCTTTTCCTCAGCGATTTATTTTTGGAGAAGACTGGTTTAATTTCAGTGTGTATGTTATATGAGTATGATGGTATCTGAATTATTTGAATGACACGAAAGAGAACAGTATGGAGTAATAAGCAAAATAAATCGCCTACCGAGAGGGGTTAAGGGGAGTAAAGAGTAACAGGCAAAATAAATTGCTTAGGGAGAGTAAAGATTATGGAAAATAAATCGCTTAGAGAAAGGTGTTAGGAAAAGTAAAGAGTAATAAGCAAAATATATCGCTTAGGGAGAAGTGTTTGGGAAAGTAAAGAGAAATGAGCAAAATAAATCGCTCAGGAGGGGGTGTTAGGAAGTTTCATTAATCAACAAGAATACAAACCCCGCTCTTTGCATTCGCCAGGGGGTAATGCGGGGTTCTCGAGGGTTAGGGGTTCGCAATGAGGTGTTAGGGGTTCGCAGCAAGGTGTTAGGGGTTTGCACCAAGGTGTTAGGGGTTAGCAGTGAGCTGTTAGGGGTTCACAGTGAGGTTTTTCGTTTATATAATGCCGCTAGGGACGTATTCCGGTCACCTACCCCTTAAATGACCCGCTTTACGATAGTTCACCTTAGGATCCGTTCACCTTGCTGGGGACCATGTGGGACTGGCTGTTATTGTTCATCGCACTGACAGTTGTGGATCGTGTTCTTGGTGAAGATTGAGACTTAGAAGAACGTAATGTCTGCCATAATGACCCTTTGGAGTCGACAGGCATGAATGTTAGCCTAATAACTGCTTATACTTATACAGTCAATGGTTATCAATCTTTCCACAGTGCAGCAATAATTTCATGTTCTTGTTCTTGTTCGTCTTCGTCTTTGTCTTCTTCTTTTTCTTCATGACCCTTATTCTCACCTAACGATGGGGCAAGGTAGGATGCAGAGACAAAGAAAGAGAGAGTACGAAAGCAGGAGAACTATCAACAGCACGCCCCGGGAACATGGCTCTCACAATCATCCACACATTGTTCAAGTCCATGTGTTCCTTACTCCACCTCATAACCACCTGCATATATTTTTACCGTATCATTCTTTATAGAACTCCTTCACACACACCTGCAAAACGGCTTTATGAGATGATTTAAGATACAGAGAATGTAACATCAGAGCCATACAATCGGTCTTAAGTGTCGTCCACACAATCAGAGAGGCCCTGTGATTTAGGAGTATGGTAATCGTGAGAAGCTAGCTAGAATAAAATAAATAAGTCACATTATACATTCACCTATCATTCTTACTTCACTGGATTGATAGTTCTGGTCATTCTTCCACCTGATTGTCCGTCCTTTACAACTATGCAAGATTACAGTTCGTCGGCAGCCTGTGTACAGTTTACCCCTTCCGCGTCAGCGCCAGATAACACACCTGATTAAAGTACACCATGACTACCACCATATTCCAACCCATCTCTTCAAAATCCAGTCACGTGCTTGTCTGTCACATGAATAGAGAGAGAGAGAGAGAGAGAGAGAGAGAGAGGTTGGGACAGTGAGGTGGGGACGAAGTGAGAGGAGACAGGAGGTAAGGCAGAGAAAACGGTTATTAAGACAGAAAGGAGACACAAGAGAGCCATGAGAAAGAACACAGAAAGAAAGAAAGCAAAAAGAAACAGATGACACAGTGAGGAAAAATGAAGGAATACAGATGGGGGAAGTTGGACAGATGAAGACAGACAGATCATGGAAATGGGAGAGAATGGAACAGACGAAGAAATGTGGAATGAGAAAGGATACACTGAAGAACGAGCTGCAAAAATGAGAGAGAGAGAGAAGGGAGGGAGGGGGTGGAAAGCTAATGACACACAGGAACAAGGGAGTAATGAGAGCGAGAGCATAAACAAGCCCAAAGAATCACCCAGAGAGCCTAAAACCAGCGGGTGAACACGAGCAATCAAGCACATCAACCCGACACCTCTTAACAACACGCCATTACCCTCCCAACGGCGTGTATTTCACCACATAAATCAGACCCAAAGTGAAAACCAGGCTCAAAACATCGACCGTGTGTGTTGCAGGCGTCAATAAATAATGGATATGAAAAAAATATATATACTCTACCCGAGGAAATCAGACGCCAGGCCAATTGAGTTTCCGAACGTTGGGGGAAGAGGAAGCTGAGTGGGGTATACGGGAGAGACGGTTGGGCCGGGAGCCAATGAGCGCGCGGCTCCTCTACGCGAGCCAGCCAGTCAGCGGCCTCCCCTAGGATTAACCCAGCCAATGGACGCGCGGTATAATTCTCCCCGGTACCGCTTTCTTGTGCGCTAACCCCACGTTCCGTACAGTCCTGCCCTGGCACTCTGGAGGCACCATTGCATGTAAAACCCACACGTCCTGCCCTCTAGCCCTAGTGTCGCTAGTCTGGTAGTGACAAAACAGTGCCAACCCGACCCATAAGCCTGCCTGTTCAGATAGGGGGGTGGGGGACAGCGTAGGGTAGGATAGGGGTGGGGAGGGAGGTAGGGAAAGTAGAGAGAAGTAAATAGTTGGAAGATGGATTGTGTGGAAGGCTAGGGAAGTGGAGGGAAGTAAATAGGTTGAGAACTGTATTATGTGGAAAGACTTCAAGTACGGTAGATAAGTTTTTGCAAAGAAGGACAGATAGACTGAAAAGTAGACAGACAGGTAGTTAAGTAAATAAGAAGATGAGGTGGAGTGAGGTGGGGTGGGGAGAGAGGGAGGGAAAGTGGAGGGAAATAAACATGAAGGGAGATAATATATTGTGTAGAAGGATTAAAAGATGGTAGAATTTTACACAGGCAGACAGACAGATGGAAAAGTAGATAAGTAAAGATAATAATAATAAGGAAACGGAAAAGAGGGAGGAAAAGACAGGGAAAGTGGATGGATGTAAACACGTAGGGAGATTTATCGTGTAGAAGGACAGTAGCTTGGTGGAAAAGAAGATAGATCAATGGATAGGGAGGGATGGGGAGAGGAGGTGGTGGTAGGAAGGGAAAATGTAAAAAAATTGTGATAAGGTAACGGTTTGAGAGACTTATTTTGTGGAAGGATTGTTTTACAGGCAGGTGAATAAGCAGACAGACAAACAGATCGAGAAGCAGGGTGGCATGGGATGAAGAGAGGGGAAGGAGGGAGGGAAGGTGAGGAATGCTGAGACAAGTAAACAGGTCAGGAGATAAACAGTGTGAAAGGATTGTAAGTAGACAGAGTTTTGCACAGGCACCCTATTAACTGGAAAAGCAGACAGACAGACAGACTGATCAGTAAGTGTGTAAAGAAGATGGGATAGGGTGGGGTAAGGAGGCAAGGAAGATGAAGAGAAGTAAACAGGTTGGGAGATATACGGTACCGAAGGATTATATAGGCAGATGGAGTTTTGCATATACAGACAGATAGATGTAAAAGTAGATAGGGTGGGGCCGGGGTAGGGTGCTGAAGGAGAGAGGGAAGGTTGGAATAGTGGAGGTAAGAAAATGGGTTTGGAGAAGCACTGTGTGGAGAGGCCTGTAAACAGAGAGTTTTTTCTAGACAGTTAGATGGAAAACAGCCAGATAGACAGACAAGAATAAAGAAGTTGGGGTTATCTTGAGACAGCTGATACATACTATTAAATATTCTGGTAGGTAGCTCGAAAGATGCACAGTACCTGGTCTCTCGGTAAGTAGATAGAGAAATAGACAGACTCAACAAACACTACAGATAATAAATTGTAAGGTAAGTAGATAAGAGTCAACAAGTGGAAAGACGGTGGCTGAAAAAAAGGGAGGGTTAAAATGTAGCAAATGAAGAGATAGAGTCGTAGATAGACAGTGAGACATGCAGACAGAGAGACATGCAGACAGAGAGACGACAGATATTCGTAGATAGATAGACAGACGAGTAGGTAGACAGTCGTGTGTGTGTGTGTGTGTGTGTGTGTGTGTGTGTGTGTGCGCGCGCGCATGCAGGTAAATAAGTAAGTTGGTAGGCTAGTCTTGTGAGTTCGATAAATACCTGTATGGTGTCAGTAAGCCTGAATGAAACATAGGTATGCAGGTAAGATATGGGGTTGATAAGCAGAAAAACAGATAAGTAGACGGTATGCGGAGAAGCAGTAATTAGGAAGGTAGGTAGATATGTAGGTAAGTAGGTAGCAGAGAGACAGTGTAACAGGTTAGCCAGATGGTAAGTAGATAGGTAGGCAAGCAGCTAAGGTAAGCATACAGGGAAGCAGGTACGTAAACAGGTAGACAGGAAGCAGGTAGGTACACAGTTAGACAGGGAAGCACGTACATACACAAGCAGAGAGGCCAGCAGGCATGTGCACAGGTAATGAGGCAAGTAGAGACGTACACAGGTAGACGGGAAAGCAGGTACGTACACAGGCAGACAGGGAAGTAGATACGTACACAAGCAGACGGGGAAGCAGGCATGTACACAGGTAGAGAGGAAGCAGGCACGTACACAGGTAGGCAGGAAAGCAAGTACATACACAAGCAGACAGAGAAGCATATACGTACACAGGTAAACAAGGAAGCAGGTACACACACAAATAAACATTGATGCAGGTACATACATAATAAACAAGGAAGGAGGTACAGTCACAGAAAAATAGGGAAGCAGGTACACAGGATACGCAGGTACACATGGAAGTAGGTACGTACACAAGTAGACAAAGAAGCAGGTCCGGAAGGGGGGCGGGGATCTTACATGGCACAAGTAAATTAGTACACGTCTTGTATCTACTGCGGTCTGGTGCATTAAAGGCTTGTTCCAGTACAGTGACCGCGAAATATGAACAACTAGAGGCCCTCCCAAGGGATGAATCACACCCGCCGCGAGCCAATACATATCTAGCGACGCTCGAAATATGACCTTAGCCTTGACCTACTTTCACCAATTTCGAACTCGTGACAATTTTTCTTCTCTACTACACACCTATAAAATCTTGTTATGATATCTTGAGAGGTTGCCATGTTATCGTGCTAACAGACACACAGACAGACACACAGACAGACAGACAAACTGAAAACAATACCAGCCTCGTTATCGCAGCTGGTAAGTATAAACAAATACACTAGTACATCAAAAGACTTCCGACGTCCACCCATCCCCCCATGTACTACTTGGAAGTGGAGGCAATCGTACGTACACAGGTAGACAGAGAAATAAGAGGGCACGTACACAGAGGCAGGTATGCACACGGGCAGATACGGAAGATGTGTACACAGGTAGACACGGATGCACGTACGTCCATAGGAGGTACAAAGATAGGATGGTAGGTAAGACGTCAGTAAGTAGACATATGTAGGTAAGGATGCAGGTACTTACAAGGGTGCATAAACAGGTAAGTAGACAGGCAGGTAATGAGGCAGAGAGTCAAGTAGGTTGGCAGGTATGAAGGTAAACAGCTAGGCAGACAAGCATAGAGTTTAGCAGACAGAAAGGTAAGAACATAGAAGGACAAGGAAGTAAGCAGGTAAGCAGAAAGGTGGATAGGCAGGCAGGGATATGGACAGGTAGATAAACAGACAGAGGGTAAACAGATGGGTAAATGAGTATACAGGTAACCAGGTAGGTCAACAATTAGGTAGGTAGACGAGTAGGTGGATAGGTAGGAAGGTAGAAGGGTAGCAGGTAAGTAAGTAGATTTGAAGGTTAGTTGATATGTACAGTAGGTAGGTAAATAGACAGGTAGGTAAGTACTAGGATGGGCAGAAAGACAGACGGGCAAACAGGAAGGTAGGAAGGAAGAAAGACAGGTAGGTAGGAAGAAAGGTAGGTAGAACGGTAAACAGGTAGGCAAGGAGGTAGGAAGGCAGACAGGTAGGAGGGAAGGCAGGAAGACAGGCAGGTTGGCAGGACGACAGATAGGTAGGTAGGAAGGCAGACAGGTAGGTAGGAAGGCAGGAAGGCAGACAGGTAGGTAGGAGGGTAGATAGGTAGGTAGGTAGGAAGACATGAAGGCAGACAGGTAGGTAGGAGGGTAGATAGGTGGGTGTGAAGGTAGGAAGGCAGACAGGTAGGTAGGAAGGTAGGAAGGCAGACAGGTAGGCAGGAGGGTAGATAAGTGGGTAGGAAGGCAGACAGGTAGGCAGGGGGGTAGACAGGTGGGTATGAAGGTAGGAAAGCAGACAGATAGGAAGGTAGGAAGGCACACAGGTAGGTAGGAATGTAGGAAGGCAGAATGGTAGACAAGAACACAGAGAGATAAGCAAGAAGGTAGGTAGCTAGGTAAGTAGGCAGACTGGAAGGTAAGCAGGTAGGCAGGAAAGTAGAGAGATAGGTTGGAAGTCAGACACATTTATAAGCAGAACAGCAGACAAGGAAATTGAGATGTAAACAGTAAGAAGGCAAGTAAAACAGGAAGGTAGATAGGTAAGCAAGAAGGCAAGTAGGCAGGTAGACAGCTGGGCAAGGAAATAGACAGGTAGGTAAGTAAGAAAGCAGGTACGCAGGAAGCAGATAGGGAAATAACCAGGCAAGGAGGTAGGTAGGTAGAGATGGTAAGTGGGCAGAGAGGCAGGTAAGTGGACAGGAAGGTAAGTTGACAGAGGTGGTGGTAAGTACACAGGTAGATGGAGAAGGACTGACGCTTTCACAGGCTGGGTAATTTATGGATTGCCTACATGTCGATTACTAGGCCCTGGGAGAGGAAAGAGATGGAGAGAGAGAGAAGGAGAGATGGAGAGAGAGGAGGAGGGATGAAGAGAGAGGAGGAGGGATGGAGAGAGAAGGAGGGATGGAGAGAGAAGGAGGGATGGAGAGAGGAGGAGGGATGGAGAGAAACGAAAAGGGGAGACGAAAAGGCGAGGTAGAGGAGATCTGGAAAGAGAAACGGAGAGGTACAGAGAGAGAAGGGAAATAGAGAGAAACGAAATGGAGAGAGAGAGAAGATAGAGAAAAGCGGAAAGATAGGAGGGAAGAAGAAAGATGGAGGGAAAAATGGAGGCAGAGGAGGAGATGACACATGGAGAGAAAGGGAAAGGAGAGGAGATGGAAAGAAACGAGAGAAAAACAAAAGGAGACGAAGAAAGAGAAATAAAAAAGAAGGCATATATATGGAATAAGAGGAAAAAAGATAAGGATGAAAATAGAGATGGTGCACAATGAGGAAACAAAAAAGTAAATGAGAAGAAAGGAGAGGAAAAGAGAAAAGTTACGAGAAAGGGGAGAGAAGTTAAGAGAAATGGAGAGAGGTTACGAGAAAGGGGAGGGAAGAGAAGTTACGAGAAAAAAGGGATGAGGGAAGTTACGAGAAAGGTGAGAGGCGAGGAACTACAAGAGAAGGGAAGAAGAGAGGACAGCAGAGAAGGGAAAGAAATTACGAGAGAAAGGAAGTTCAGAATGTGAGGGTAAAAACTCCAAAGAGACGTAAGAGAGGAAAACAGAAACGATGAGATGAGAGAAGAGGAAAATGAAGAAGCGGGGTGAGGATATGCAATAGGAAATTACAACAAAAGAGAGAAGCAAAGAAAGACGGAAAGAAAACCTAAGATGTCTGGGAAGAGGAGGCGACTAAAAGTGTGGGGGAGACAGTAAAACTGAGTGAGTGAGTGAGTGAGTGAGTGAGAAAGAAAGAGAGAGAGAAGCAGAAGAGGGGACCAAATGAGCTGATCTCCACTCTCCCATCCCTCTTTCATCGGTCATTTCTCCATTCGTCCTCCGTTCTTTCCCCTTCCCTCCCTACGCAAACCCTTTCTTTATCCTCTTACCCTCAGTTTTCCTTTGATCTTTATACCCCTTCCTTTTATCCTCCCTTTTCGCTTCTGTTAGTGGTTTTTATCGGTTTTAATATCCCTTACTTTTGCTATTCTCTTTCTTCTCGTCTCCCCTCTGTCATATCTCTGTAATGTCCACCTTCTTTTATTTCCAACCTTCCATAATCCTTAACATCTTCACAGCGAGTACGTCATTCTCTACTGGTGCTGGAGAGGGACGCCTTCATGTGGTGACACTGTTATAACTGGGCTGTGGAGCTGCCCGGCTAAACAAAAGTCCCTTAAATCCCTCCCTTTCCTCCAAAAAGAGAATAGTGGTCTGCCAGAGGAGGGTATCTTAAGTCTGCAGTCCAGTGGGTTCACACATCAGATGAACCTAATGCTACAGCGATTACTACTACAACTACTTCTGCTACTACTACTACTACTACTACTATACTATTACTACTGCGCATTTTTTTTTTTACTCATGCTGTCTCCAGACGATTTTAATAAGTTCAGGAAAGATTTTTCAAACCGAGGGGTTAGATGCAGCTTTTATTAACATCTTCACTACAAGAGGTCATTACCAAGCTGAGTGAAATCGTCCAGAGGGAGAGAGAATGAACTTAAATAATGTCATAGTCGTGAAGAGGTTAATTTCCTGATACTCTTTAAAATGCCAGCTCTCTAAACTTACGTCTTTATTTTCTCCTCCGTCTTTCCCTAATTCTAACCCACTCACTACTATGGCATTTAATTATATTCATGGTACCACCAGACGATTTTACTAAGCTTTAGGAGGACCTAGAGTAGCGGAGGGGTTGGCGAAAATTATATCCTACCCCCTCCAGTTCGAAATGCTTCCTCTGGGCTGAAGGAAACCGTCTGAAAAAATAAAATAAACTAGAAAAGGAAGACATTGTAGTCAAGGGCCTGAGTTCTTACCTTCATTGTGTTTTCCTCCCAATGGTATTTATCGATGAAAATAATAACTGAAATTTATGACACAAAAAAGGCGATGACCAAAATTTTTCGTTCGTTGTGTCCAAGTGATGACAGAACATTAAGATTATTTTTTTTATTTTATTTTATTTTATTTTTTTGACGACTATACAGTATCAATCCATCTTCCTCTCCCTTCTTAGTTTCTATCCATAGCCTTTTTTTTTTCTCTCTCTCTTTCTCTTTTTTATTCTTATTTTGTCTATCCTGTTACAAGTCTCTTTCCCCCTCTCCCACACTTCTCCCCCTCCTCCCCACTTCTCTCTCTCTCTCTCTCTATCTATCTATCTGCCTGTTTATCCGTCTATCAAACTATCTGCCTATCTCACCCCATCACACTCCTCTTCCCTTTCACACTTTTCGTCACTTAACACTCGCTTTCCATCATACCCTGCAAACTCCCCTCCTCCCCTTCCTCTTTTCCCCTCTTCACTCCTCATCAGTCTCCCTTTCTCATCCTCCTTCCCCTCAACTTTCCCTGCTTCTTCCTCCACCCCTTCCCCTCCAAACCCCTTCACCCTTACCCCTCGCTGGCTCACGGCTCATCACCCCATCTAACTCTTCTTCCACATCATTGTTTACCCCTCCCACCCCTGTCCCATCCTCCACGTCATCCCCTCATCCCCCCAACCTTCCCATTCTTCATCCATAGCCCCTGTCCCATCCACTACCCTTCCTCGCTATCACCAGCTCTTCTACTCATCCCTTCCCCTTTCCACTCATCACCCATACCCCTCTTATCCTCTGCACTCTTCCCATCTCCACTTCATCCCTTCGATAATTCAACCTTTACCATCGCCCTCATTCCATCCACCTCCCTCCATCTTCCCTTACTCCACTTCCCCCTCTGTACCCCCTACCTCCACCCCCTACCCTTTCCCTTTCTATTCCCCCTTCTGTACATCCCCTCCCCCCTCCCTCGGCTAGTTCACGGCTCAACACCCACACTGTAATCGACACCAGAACGCGGTACCCGATCACGCACCCTGATGGAGAACTGAGATGTAAAAAAAATGACACGTGTAGATATTTTACAAGCCATGGTCTTTTATTTTTTATTTTTTTTAAGGTACGCGTTTACTCTGACATACGTTCTGTTGCGCTGTTTCGTGTTGTTTTGAGTGTGTGTGTGTGTGTGTGTGTGTGTGTGTGTGTGTGTGTGTGTGTGTGTGTGTGTGTGTGTGTGTGTGTGTGTGTGTGTGTGATTCATTAGTATTAAAAAGTCAAGAAAAAGCTAAAGCACACTTATAATGATCATCTTATGTGTGTGGTTTTTTTTTGGCTCTTTTGTGTATTTAAAAATGAAGATAACTTAAACCTCACTTAAACTTACCTCTCTAGTTATGTTTTATCTCTCTTTTCACGCACTCTCCCCTCCCCCCCCCCGCCACAGACGGGAACGAAACACGATCTATACGAGGCATCCCCCATCGCGCGAGGCTCCGGGTTTACGAGGAGAGACGCAGTAAAGTCACACAGAGGGGAACTAATGTCTCAAGGAGGAGTAAGATCTGACACACCTCCTTGACGATCCTTCCCAAGACCACTGATGGGAAAGAAAGAAAGAACGACAGAAAATGAGAAGGAGAAAAAGAAAGAGGGAAAAAGAAGGGAAAACAAAAAAAATGAGAGATGGGGAGGAAAAGAAGAGGAATCGAGAGAGGAGAAGGGAAGGAAAGAAAAGGGGTATGAGGGGAATGAGCGGCAATGCACCACTCTGATATCCATTCCCAAAATCATTAAGGGTACAAAAAGATTACATGGGGAGGAAAAGAAAAATACGGAAGGAAGGAGGATAAGAGAGAAACGAAGAAGAGAAAATAGGTGAGAGGGGAGGAGTAAGATTTGACCACCTTCATTGACGATCATTTCCAAAACCAATATAGAGACAAAAAAAAGATAGAAAAATGTCAAGTAAAAGGAAAAAAAAATACAGAAAGGATAAGAGAAAAGCGAAGAAAGGAGATGACAAGAAAACAGCGATGACACACATCTCTTCAGATAATTTCCAAACCCGCTAAGCAGAAGGAAGAAAAAATGGAAAGAAATTCGGGAAAAAAGTGAATAGAAGTTAAGCCAGGGATAGAGAGAGAGAGAGAGAGAGAGAGAGAGAGAGAGAGAGAGAGAGAGCTAGGAAAGAAGAGGAGTGGACGGGTGAGAAAGAAAAAACGAGAGGATGATGTAAAGGAAATATGGATGAAAGCAAAATGAGAAGAAAGAAAAAGATATGGCAGTGAACAATAACAGAGAGGGATAGACAGACAAAAAAAAAAAAGAGAGAAGAAGCGGTGTGGAGTTAGATACAATTATTTACAAACCATTCCCGCAGCCACTGACAAGAAATAAAGATACAAAAATAACGAAATAAGGAAAGAAAAGGAGACAGGGATAGACAGGGAGAAAAGAGCAAAGGATAGAGGAGGAAAGGAGAGGGAAGGAGAGAATGAAAACGACGAGAGGAGTCTGTGATTAGAAACCGCATTTTGGAGATCATTTCCTCAAGTGCCAGGAAAGAAAGAAAGGAAAAACAGGGAGGGAAAGACAGAAGAGTTCATGAAAAGATAAAAGAATAGAGGATGAGTTTGTGGGCTTGAAGATGAGACAGGTTTTTGCAGATCATTTCACGGCCACTGAAAAAGAAAATGGAGGGAAAAAATAAACACTGAAGAAAGAGTAGAAGAGAGGAGCGGAGAGGAGAGGAGAGAAGAGGGGGAGAAGAGAGAGGAGAGAGAGAGGAGGGAAAAAAGGACTAGAATGGGACCAAACGCAGGTTCTCGAAGATAATGTGGGATAGTGACAAAACAAACAATATGAAAAAAAAAGTTAAGAAATGGGAGAGAAAAATTAAACATAAAACAAAAAAGAGCAGAGTTGAGTGACAGTTTTTCGTATACAATATCCAGAAAAGCTGAGGGGAGAAAAAGAAAAAAAAGTGCATAACAAACCAAAAATAATCTAACTAAACCCTAAGCATGGATGTGCAGGTGGTGGTGATGGTGGTAATGATGGTGGCGGCGGCGGTGGTGGTGGTGGTGGTGGTGGAGGGAGAGTGGTGTAGTAATTCAATAAGCCGTCCATTACCACCTCATCACAAGACACACTGGTCCACGCCTACCTCACCCTCAACTAATTCAATTACACATACAGAATATAGCGTTTTTTTTTTTTTTCCCTAGCCTGACGAAGGTCCTCGGCCACATTCAGCTCGTGATGGCCAAGTATAGTTACACCAGAGGGTCGACCTGTGAAGTGACGATATCCAAAACAATACTGGTAATGAAGAGGGGTAAGCAAGCCTCCGAGGTCATGAGAATATAACTGTATGGTAGTGAAAAAGGGCCTGACTGCGATTATGATACTGACGGTGAGTGCGTGGTTATAGACTGGCCGTGATCATGTGATGGGTTACTGAACCATGGGGTGATACGACCGTAGACTAAGGCTCGTATTCTCGTCTGTAGAGGAAGCTCCCTAACACGTTTTCTTTAGCTGGTTAATATCCTTTTTGGACAGTGTGGTGATGTTGGAAGGATTTATGTAACGCAGTAAAGGACAGAAAGGTGCAATAAACAAAATGAATCGCCTAAGAAAAGGCGTTAGGGAGCTTCCTCAAACGACGAGAATATGGGCCAAAGGGTGTTTGTATATACACCACTGCGCGGCCCTAACACACCGATCAATCCACCTCACCAGATAATCTACTCAGGTAACGCTATGAAGAAACATTATAAAACAACCACGAAAACTGTTACATTTTTAAATATAATCTTTACCTTGAAAATTTAATAAAGTTACGCAATAACCCTTGTCATATTAGATAACTGATTACAAACTGATGGTTAACGAGGAAGGGAGGTAGCAAAATGAAAACATAATTTGTGCACAATAATTTTTTTTTTCTGAAGTACTGCGAAACACCGTCCTGCATCTTGAGAATCTGTCGTTTCCAAAAGAATCTGTTCTTAATTCGCGTACGTAGACCTGATGAAATTTTCCTTCATGATCAATCCTACATCTGACCACAGTATTCTGCTCTCACCTCACCATACTTTTGTCCATCCATCCATCGCCCAGTTCTTTACTGCCCTATCAGTAGCGTCAGCATCCGGGGCTAGGCAACTCAGTCCATTCATATAAGGCGAGGGTGACCGATCACTCGACCTCGAGAGGCATTATGTGAAAAATAAAACTCATGCACACCCCGAACTTACACCCTTACGGATCCACGTTGGAGTGCTTTAATCCTCTAGACCATTATTCACCTATTGCTGGTTACATGGTTACTACCTGACGTAGAAAATTATATCCTGCTTTACAAGACTCCATCTGGTTTGTCATTTAGTGCAGAATCAACTAAAAGTATCACTACACCGATTAAGTGGATGGTGAGCGCCAGCATCTACCTCCACTTCTAATAGTAATATATGCAGTAATTTTTAAACGATATTTTTTGCACAGTTCAACTCAGAATGGGGCAAAGAAAATGAAAAATATTGTGTTTGCATCAACTGGTCTTTAAAAAAAAAAATCTATTTAAAGCATGGCTACAGCATAATAAGTGACATCGTGAAAACATACACTGATCTTCCATCTGTAAAAATTATCCAAGTAAGAGAATACTTTGTGATCAAATACTGATTTTTCGTTGCAAAGACAGTGTGGTGCCCAGGGAGTGAGGGTGACGCAAGGAGCACGAGTCCACCCTTACTAACTCATTAATATCATCAATACGATATCTATGTTAAGTAAGAAAATATTGTGCTAAAAGCTGATTTTTCGTTGTAATGATGGTGTAGTGCCCAGGGAGTGAGGGTGACACAAGGAACACGAGTCTCTCCCTTACTACCTCATAAATATCATCAATACCATATCATCGCATGAATCTTTGCCGCCTTACTATGTTACTGAAATTCCCGACTTGCGAGGGGTTGGACGCTCCCCACCTAATCTAAACAACAATGTGTGAACCCTTCCCCTCCCCTCCCCAAGCTGAAAATCCAACACTCACCTTTGAAAAATTATAACGCCCTTTTTTCCCTGAAATAACTGGTAAACATTTTCCTGCACTTTTTTATTCTTAGGTGTTTTCACCAATTAGAAATCTATCTATTTTGGGGGGATCTGGTCCTGCTCTTCCCGATTTTCTTTCTTCTCTGTCCTTATATATTTTTTTATCACTCCTTCCTCGTATCCTCTCTTTCTTTATATCTACTGTAGTTCCCGTCAACGTTTCCCTACCTCCCTTTTCTATCCCCGTTTTTCGTTACCCTCCTCTTCCTCCTCCATCTCCTCTTCTCTTTCCATCTCCCTAACAGTTTATGCTGCACCTGTTCACTGGATACCACAAGACTAAATGATTTACTGAGACCCTGAATGAAACTTAACACTTCATAATCGTAATACAGGTGTGAGCTACAATTCTCACATTAAATCACAATATACACAGTTGCTTCGATACAAAATATGCCTCTCTCTTCCCTTCCCCTTGTAGGTACGTCTATGTGGTCATAAATAAATCTCTCCAGAAACAATTTCCCTTGTCTCTTAGTTTCATCTCCTTCCATACCTCTGTTCTCTACTCGTATATCACTCTTGTTTCCCTTCAACCCTCACGTTTATTCTCATTTCTCTCTTCCCATTTTACGCTTCAGATGTTATTTCCTCCCGTACCGTCTCTCTCCCTGTGTGTGTGTGTGTGTGTGTGTGTGTGTGTGTGTGTGTGTGTGTGTGTGTGTGTGTGTGTGTGTGTGTGTGTGTGTGTGTGTGTGTGTGTGTGTGTGTGTGTGTGTGTGTGTGTGTGTGTGTGTGTGTGTGTGTGTGTGTGTGTGTGTGTGTGTGTGTGTGTGTGTGTGTGTGTGTGTGTGTGTGTGTGTGTGTGTGTGTGTGTGTGTGTGTGTGTGTGTGTGTGTGTGTGTGTGTGTGTGTGTGTGTGTGTGTGTGTGTGTGTGTGTGTGTGTGTGTGTGTGTGTGTGTGTGTGTGTGTGTGTGTGTGTGTGTGTGTGTGTGATTTTCTTGACCTCTTCTCCCCTCCCCTTCCCCCTCTCACTGTCCTTCTCCCACAATACCCAGGCTTCCCTCCTCCTTCCACATTCCCCCCTTTATTCTCCCTTCCTTCTCTTCCCTCCACCCCCCCCCTCTGCCTAGTCCCCTCTCCTCTTCACCTCCCTCCTCTTCCTACTACACTTATCCCCCGTTTCTCCCTCTTCTCCCTTTCTCTTCCTTCCTCCATTTTCTCATCATGCTTTTCATTCTTTTTTTTTTTTATCTCACTCTTCCATTTCCATTATGGATTATGTTATGAAAAAGGTTGTAAGGAGAACAGGTGCAGGAATTAACTGGAAAGAAAATAAGAAGCTGATGGATTTGGACTATGCTGATGATATTGTACTGATTTGCGGAAGTATTTACGAGATGCAGAGGGTGCTTGATTGTATGGTGGAGGAAGGAGAAAAAGTGGGATTGGTAATAAATTGTGGAAAGACTGAAATTATTAATATGAACGTGGAGAACCAAATCGATTGTGTAATTGGGAATAATGTGGTGATGAATGTAGAAAACTTTAAATATCTGGGAACGATTGTATCATCTAATGGATCATTCAACAATGAAATTGAGGAGAGGATTAGACAGGCTTGGCGAGCTGTTGGAATGTTGAAATCTGTTTGGAATAATAATATGCTTTCGGTACATACTAAAGTGAAAATTTACAAGTCCATGGTCAGACCAATTTTAATTTACGGGCATGAGTCATGGTACAGTACAATTGCAACAGATCAGAAAGTATTAGGATTTGAGAATAAAATACTGAGAAGGATTTTTGGGGTAAAGTGGCAAGACAGAGTTACAAATGCAAGAGTAAGGGATATTACGAGAGAGGAACCAGTTAATGAATATGTAAGACTGTCTCGCTGGAAGTGGCTGGGGCACATATACAGAAAAGAAGGTAGTTTAATACAGGATGTGCCAGAGTGGACTGCTAGAGGAAGAATAGGTAGAGGTAGGCCGAGGGAAACCTGGTTGAGGACAATGAAAAAAGAAGCAGGAGAGGAATGTTGGTGGGACCTGAAGGAGATGGCAAGAGACAAATATTTGTAGAGAGAGTTCATTGAGGCCCTGTGCATCCCGTGGGGTGCCACAGGAAATGACTGATTGATTGATTGATTCCATTTCCTCTCTTACCCTTCCTCAATACCCTCAATCATTGCCCTTCCTTTTTCCTGCACTTTCCTTCACCCAGTTTTTCGTTTCTCTGTTTCCTTCCTCTATTCTCTCTCTCTCTCTCTCTCTCTCTTTCGTCATACCATATATATATATATATATATATATATATATATATATATATATATATATATATATATATATATATATATATATATATATATATATATATATACATATATATATACATATATATATACATATACATATACATATATATATATATATATATATATATAAATATATATATATATATATATAAATATATATATATAAAATCCCTAATACCAACAAACTTCTTTTCCTTCCCATCTCCACTTCACCCATCATTTTTCCCCACCCCTCCCATCGCAAGCACCTCCCTCTATCTCCCCTTCCCAATCCGCACACTAACACGCAACATAATTTTTTCCATTCTCTTTTTTTTTTTTCAGATTTTTTTTCTGGTTTGGGTGGGGGAAAAGGGGGTGAGGGAGGGGGTAGGAAGCGAGTGTGGTTGCTTGTTTTTTATATAGATTTTTCATTGCACATGTTTTTCTTTGGTTTCCTTTTTTTGGCCGGACAAGAGAGTTAATAATTCCCAGGTGACACTGCGTTGCCTGTTCACCTGTGTATATGATATTTTTTTAGCCAGTGAGCCTAGAATACCTGTTTTTGGTGCTGTCTTGGTGAAAGAAACAGAGGCCCACAAAACTCACAACACATAGCCATATATACAGTACACACACACACACACACACACACACACACACACACAGCATCCATTCTTTTTTCAATTCATTTTCTCTAATTTTAGTATGGGATCTCACAACAACCCATCTTTATACAAGTCAGAAATGCTCCTCCTTGATGGTGTGGTCCTACTCTGCCTACGATGCGTCAGTCAAGGTCAACTCGAAAGTTATGAGATGCACAATTTCGTAAGGCAGAAAAACGTCGTAATAAATGTTTGTCAGGATGTTCTCGAGTAGTTAGTGTTTGCTCGCTCACTTTACAGATTCATGCCAGTGGTATCCGGTGCCCTTCATATTTTTGCCTCGACATGTGAACTGACATTTGGCTCATACTCTGAGAAGCAAGGTGTTTTCCAGTGTGGATTTTAGTTCTTTTTTATGCAAGGAAGAAGGAACCAAAGGCCAGAAGCCCGCAAGACTGTTCCCTCCAAGAAAAAAAAAAAAACAAGAAAACAGAGAGCCAAATTCAAGATACGTCCATTTCAAGATCCCTGGACACACTGCGTTTGAAAGACTGGAGGTCACTGATAGTAGGAAATACAGATAGAGGAAGAGTTTTGTCCCAGCTGGTTGATTATCTGTGTTATGATAGTCAGTTTCACGATGGTTCAGAACATAATCACTTTAAACTATTCAATGGCAGCATGCGTGTGTGCGTGTGTGCGTGTGTGTGTGTGTGTGTGTGTGTGTAAGACAGACATACAGACTGAGAAAATGCCTACTAAGTGATGGAAAAATTGGTTAATGGATGGTTATGGGATGAAAGATTGTGTGGATTGTTAATAACAGGGGTGATGACAGTGTTGTAAGGTGGATTATATAAGGTTATAAAGTGTATGCTCTCCTTTCGTTTACAGGCATGCTATACAATCAAGACACAGTATAATATCAGGGTATACGCAGCTATGTAGGATATTGGGAGGTAGACTGTATATTATTCTTCAACCCAGTGCATTTCACTATAGAAAATAACATGTTTTCAAACGTTCTAAACTGTAATCCGTCCTGCAGCACCAAGCAGATTTTTCCTCTCCAGATCTAAGTGCTATGACATTACGTACTTTTGGACGGGTTCTGAACGCGTTCATGTACTCTAGGTGGACTCTCGCACGGATTCATTCAGTAGTCTCATACCACCGTACTGTACACCACAAAGTTTGTGCACGTACAGATGTAACGCATTTCTCGCTCCATACACCCAGTCTAGAACTCTGGATTAATCATAAATACATGCAGTACACACTATGAAATGCAGTGTGGAAAATAAAGAATTCTGGCTACCCCCACCCCCTTTCATTTAGTGATTATGGGAGAAGTGCAAGTAAACGTTTCGTGTATGGCCAAGAAAATTTTTACCATTACAGTGCTGGATGATGAGGAATGACTGATGCCGCTACGAGTAACCTGGAGCCATTACTGCATGTTAAAGGATTGGACATGAAACAAAATTCCAGTTAGTGGTGTATCAAATTACGAGAACCATGATGCTCACACTACTCTGCCTGAAACTGATACCTGCTCTATACAGGGTCGTGCGAACACTGAATATTGAAAAACATTGAACTCATTAAAAGGTTACAACAATACTAATTATCCATAAGTACTTTCAACCATTTCGAAATTTTCGTGAAAGCTCATGCTCACAAAAGAAATATTAAATACGTTTCGTTTAAAGCAATTCTTAAAGTAATATAATTCTTTAACTGTATGCATACCGACCCTCATACATCAAAAATTGTAATGTCAACTACTCAGTATCACCACAGTTGCCAGATATGTTTTGTCAGTTATTAGACATTTAGGTTGCAATTCATGTTAAACTAAGCACGGTTGTAAGAAGAGTCGCAATTATATCTAGTTTCATCGTTTAATCTCACTCCTATGTACGAATCGAGCACAGTGCCACGTATCCTCGGAAACTAGGCTGTAAAATAGCTAGGTAGTAATATTACGAATTTCGTTATCTGTTGCTGGAATAATTTCGAGATAACTTAAAGGGATAAGGCAAAACTGTAAAGGCAATATACACAAGCAGTGTTGCCTGGGACGCCCTTACTCTGTGTCCCCCGTTTAGTAAACACGGACAGGCCAGCGGACGCTGTGTTTTATATGACGCCTGTAGCAGAGTCTAATCTAAATACTTTATGAATTGCAGTTCTTACTAACCTTTACTTCTGTATGTACCGTAGTGATGCTCAAGATGATAATTTATAATATAGGCCTATGAACATACGTAATGTAACCACTCTCAAGTTTCAGTGTAAAAATCTCATATAAACAGATAGCTAGATGTAGACAGACGGATAGATAGATAGATACAGATAGACTGATAAACAGATATAGCCATGGACAGATACACAGATAGACATAGATGTATATGTATATATGTGTATGTGCGTGTATGTATGTTTGTATTTATGTATGTATGTATTGCAAACAAGAAAGATCCCAAGGGTGAAGCTTATAAAAGTTGCTGTTCCCAAGAAATACTGAACAAAAGGAAGTCAAAATCGAGAGTCTTTCACTTCTATATGCCTGGACAGGTTTCGTTTAATAGGCTGGATGTTCTAGGCAGTGGAAGACAGTTAACTGCCCAGGTGCATACATGAAGGAATAAGAGTATCTGTTAACTCCTGCCTTGGAATGCTGAACAGAAGAGTGGTGAGAGTTCGTTGCCAGACAGGTGTAGCTGCTCTCCGGCCACAATCGAGGAGAAATACAAACTGATATATCAGAAGAACAGTAATTATTAAAACAGTAATTGCAGAGGGAAAGAGATGCAATACTGAGGCTGAAGAAAGTAAGCAGGAGGTGAGCTGATGAAGCGAAACCTTTTGACTCAACCTTTTTTAGAAGAGCTATATATGACTAGTCGTCCACTTATTAGATCAGCACTGCACACAGGGTAATATAAAATCCCTGTACAAAGTCGTCAGCTGTTTAGCACATCTAGTCTTTACGAAGAGGATTTTAGAAGAGAAATAATGTGACTTTTTATGATACGTGCCACCCTTGCAGTTCAAAATAGCTCCTTTGAACTAAAAACAATCGTCTTGAGATAGCCCTTTAAGGCTGGGACTCTTTCCTCATCTGGATAAAATCGTCTGATAGTATCTACAATTCTGTACAATCCTAGTGTCCCAACCGTCCTTTAGAGATGGTATTTCTTTTCGTCAGCATATCGTTTGTGCTTTACATCAACTGAATAATAACAGAGTAAAACAATGTTGTAAGGGAGCAGGCTGCACAATATCCGATGCCAACAAGTGTGTGTGCTAAAACCATGGAGGGTGTAGTCCATAAGCCGTCTCAGGAGTACACTACAAACACACCGCCCACTTGGGACTCATTACACTGCCCTCGCCAGCACTACACACAGCGCTAACAGTTTCATATATACTGCACATTGTTGCCCCGAATATTTCCACCGTCCAGTAGTGAACCCCATTTGCTTTTCGGCTCTCCACATATTAAATTGTCAGAGCAGTCAATTCCTGCGCTAACAAAAATGTGTGTGCTCTCTTACCCGGTGTTTCCCTGAGCTAAAAGATAAATACATAAACAATAAACACGAAACATCTTCAGCTGGAACAAAGTGCGAGGTTCTTACTGCTTCACCAAAACGTTAATAGCGAGAGTTTCAACGTGTGTGTGTGTGTGTGTGTGTGTGTGTGTGTGTGTGTGTGTGTGTGTGTGTGTGTGTGTGTGTGTGTGTGTGTGTGTGTGTGTGTGTGTGTGTGTGTGTGTGTGTGTGTGTGTGTGTGTGTGTGTGTGTGTGTGTGTGTGTGTGTGTGTGTGTGTGTGTGTGTGTGTGTGTGTGTGTGTGTGTGTGTGTGTCTCCTGAACATAGAGAAAAAGTCTAACACCAACCAAAATGACGTGAATAGCAGGTAATTAGAAGTCGAGAGGTAAAGCAATAAGCATAATCATCAACCATAAATCACAGTCAGCATAACCATAAGGAACAGTCCAATTGGCTTGTTATATTCCCGTGTGACCTCTTAACAATCTAATAGTCCAGTTGTTAATTCAGGCTACCCCAAATCCACGCAGACTCTTCACATCTATTTCGTCCTAATTCATTCAAAATCGGTATATATACGTCGCTTGAGGTACTGTTACATCCATTCTTTTGCGTCATTTCACCCTTATTCTGATCCAGGCACAGTGAGTCAGGTCCATTCGTGTCATCTCGGGTCATGTCATCTCGTGTCGTGACATCTCGTGTCATGATCAGGCTAGGGCAAGGCAGGTCCAAGCAGGTCCCATTCACTTCAATCAGATCAGTTCACACCACTTTAAATTCAGACACTCCAAT